>NC_062569.1:74951666-75551666 GCF_022837055.1 Prionailurus viverrinus | reverse complement strand
AACAATTTTACAAATGAACTTTTAAATTACAGAAGTGCTACTTCATTTTAGAGGATTTATAAAGTATGTAAAAAAAAAAGGAAGAGAAATTCTCAGAGTCTTATTAGAGAGTGTGGTACCTTGTATTATTTATACAGTATATTCCCTTTCTATCCTTATGGGACTGTCTCTGTGGGAGGATTGTTTTTTCCTTGACAACAGATTTTGCCACGTGACTTACTCTGGCTGGTTAGGTGTGAGTGGAAATGGCATGTGCAACTTCTGAGCTAAAATTTTAAGAGCCTTTCGGTAGCTCTGCTGTCTTTTTTCTCCTTCTGTCATAACACTGGTATATAACTCAGTCAAGGGCTTTTCAGTCATCTTGGAATGAAGACCCCTGTAGGACATATAATGTGAGTGAGAGATAATCATTTATTCTTGTCAGCATCTGAGATTTGGGGGTTGTTTGTTACTGTAGCAAAAATTATCCTAAGATACCTGATATCCTGAGATATCATACCTGTTAATATTTTGGTGTACACACTTCAGCCTTTATTTTTATGCCTGTGTCCCATATTTTCAATAAAAAGTGGATTATAACATACCTATGGTTTTGTGAAGTGCTTTTCTCATTTCAGCTGCAAATGTTTTAGTATATATTTCTAAAAGACAAGGATTCTTCTTTAAACATAATCACAATACCATTACCACACTTAAAATGAATAATAACCTGAATTAAGGATCCCAATAAAGTCCATACTTTGCACTAGCTTGATGTGTCTCTTACATCTCTGTGCGTTTTCAGGTTCCTCCTCTCCGTCTCTCTCTCTCAGCCTTGTGATGTATTTGTTGAAGAAATTGAACTGGCTGTTCCGTAAAGTTTCTCACAGTCTGGATTTTGCTGATGGTATATTCCCATGGCATCATTTAACATGTTCCTCTTTCTGCTGCATTTCCTGTAAATTGCTGATTGAATCTAGAAGCTTGATCAGGTTCAGTGAACAGATTTTTAAACTCAGTACATTATGAACATTTTCTATGTCATTTAATATTCTTGTACATACTTTATTAATGACTACAGGGCTGTTGAAAACAAGAATGTACTATCATTTCTTTAGCTATAGTCCCCTATTGTCAGTCATTGGGATTGTTCTAATTTTTTGTTGCTACACACAACTCCCTGATAAACCTCCTTGGGGACTAATGGTTTTCTGGCCTGATTTGCCTCCCTTCTGTTCTCTTAGTTCCTGCGGATGGTGGATGCCTGTGCTAGCTTCCTAACAGAAGCCTTGAATCCAGAAAACTGTGTTGGAATACTGAGGCTGGCAGATACACACTCCTTGGACAGCCTGAAAAAGCAGGTGCAAAATTACATCATCCAAAACTTTGTGCAGATTCTGAACTCTGAGGAGTTCCTAGAGCTTCCCGTGGACACTCTGTACCACATCTTGAAGAGTGATGAGCTATATGTAACAGAGGAGGCTCAGGTGTTTGAGACTGTGATGAGTTGGGTCCGACACAAACAGGCAGAACGACTCTGCTTGCTCCCCTACCTCCTTGAGAATGTGCGCTTGCCACTGCTGGACCCGTGGTACTTTGTGGAGACGGTGGAGGCAGATCCTCTCATCAGACAGTGCCCGGAGGTCTTCCCGCTGCTTCAGGAAGCCAGGATGTACCACCTTTCAGGCAATGAGGTGAGCTGACAATGAGCGACACTAGCTAACCAGTGAGGTAAAGGAGTCTGCGGGCCTCACAGAAATATAGGTGAGGCTGGCTTACAGAACCTTACTTCACGGTGAAGACAATTGCCACACCATCTACGGTTTGAGTCAGGCAGTTCCAGGTGCCCTGGATTTCTGATCTGTGAAATGGGGATGATACCGCATCATAAACAGCTACTGAGAGGATTGAGTGAGATAGGAAATTGCTCAGCACCATGCCCAGCACATCCTTCCTCTACCCAGGGTTTAAGGGTAGAGGTTGGTGGGGGTGACGTACACAGGACAGAATGCGCCCTGTTCAGTCACCATTCCACAGGAGCACAGCTTTCCTAGTTTGCCCGCTCTGGGAACTGCGAGTCTCTTGGATATCCTGTGAATGTTACCTTGGTTCAGACTGTCGTTGTTTCCTTTCCGAATTTCCAAAAATTCCTCAAAACTCACCTTCCTGCCCTCAGTCTGACCTCCCTCCAATTCATTCACCAGCTGGATAATCTAAAACTCAAGCCTCATCATTGTGTTCTTGGGCTTACCCTCTTCGTGGCTCCCCGTGACTCCCAGGATCAAGCCCACACACTTCCTGCCTGAGCTCCTGTTGCAGGGAGTATGGCCGGAGTCGCAAAAGAGGAGTCCGAAAACAAAATGCAGTTAAGTGAAGTTCCTCATACTCGAGTCGGAATGAGGCCCTGACTCCAGAATGAAGCTTCTTTTTATTAGGATAATTGCTAAAGACTACGTGCATAAAGTCAGCTAAGTAAGTGTGTTAATCAGGCTAATGGTTTAGCTTTTTTCAAGGTTGAATTTTGAGTTAATTGGTTTCTATACCACTAGGAAGGGTCAGGTGTGAAGGACGATCTGGCCCTGGGCAAATGGCTCTAGGTGTTCCTTAGGAGCCGCAGTCGCATTCAGCTGTGTAAACGTGTCCTAAGCCCTTGCACCTTCTCCAGCCCTTCCCTTTTGAAGTCTCCTCCCTTGAGCCTTCCCTCCTGCATCTCCCACATCTCCCAGAGCCTGGCCCTACACTCTTCACCTCCTGCCCACTTCTCTAGCTCCATCTCCAACCTCTCCCTTCTGCTACACCCCAATGCTCTGCTTCCAATTCCCCAAAGTGGACGTGCCTTTTCACCCTCTATTGCAGGAGAATGAGGTGCTGTTCAAATGCCTTTTCCTCTCTCCATCTAATTAACTTTTACTCTGGCTTCAAAAAGTTAAAGCATCATCTTCTTCAGAGACCTCTCTCTTCTCATAGTCCCTGGTGCATTGCTCTATCGTAGCATCAACCACTGCGTGGTAACCATTGTGTTCCTCATCTGTAAATATCTCTATACTGGGAGCTTGTAATGGTAGGAAATATATCTTATGGGACTTTTCATCTCCAGACCTTAGGAGAATCCCTGGTGTAGAGTAAGTGATTGGTAAATGTTTGTTGAATGAAGAAATGAGTACCAAGATGATGAATACATGTATCATTTGGATGTTCCTGGTTCTGCTTAACAAATTTCTGAAGAAATGTTTTATTTAAATATTTATAAAGGCAAAAATAGGCTTAGTGGAGAGGAACAAAACTATCAGGAAATAATACTATAGGGATAGTGTATTTAAAGCTTATATACATGAACACACACACACACACACACACACACACACACACACAGACATATATACCACTGTCCAGTAGATCTGGGATAGGCTACCAAAACTTCATTAGGCCATGGATAGAAATCCTAGCCACAGGTGGTTTAGAAATTGTCTTTCTGAGGCCCCTAGGAGCCTCCTTCTTTTCCTGTGTGTCCTCTTCTCATTCTTTGTTGCCCTCAGATCTGCTGTCACTGGTTCACTCTGCAAATATATCCTTAAATGTTTGGCAGAATTTACCAGTGATACTATCAGAACCAGGAGTTTTCTTTGTGAGGTTTTTAGCTATAAACTGTATTTCTTTAGTAGATATAGGGTTATCTATTTCTTCCAGAATGAGCTTTGGTAGTTTGTGTCTTTCAAAGAAGTTGTGGAATTTATTGCCATAAAGTTGCTCACGGTATTCCTTTATTATCCTTCTAATAACTATAGAATCCATAGTGCTGTCACATCTCTCATTCTAGATATTGGTAATTTGTGTCTCCTCTTTTTTTTCCCCCCCTGATCAGTCTGGTTAGAGGCTTATCAATTTTATCAAAGAAACAGCTTCTGGTTTCATTTGTTTTTATAGTTTATTTCGCTTATTTGTACTCCGATCTTGATTATTTTCTTTCTCTGCTTGCTTTGGGTTTGATTTTCTTTGATTAAAAAAAATTTTTTTTAATGTTTATTTATTTTTGAGACACAGACAGAGTGTGAGTGGGGGAGGGGCAGAGACACACATACACACACACACACACACACAGATCTGAAGCAGGCTCCAGGCTCTGAGCTGTCAGCACAGAGCCCGACGTGGGGCTTGAACCCATGAACCATGAGATCACGGCTTGAGCTGAAGTCTGGCACTTAACCTACTGAGCCACCCAGGCACCCCTAATTTTCTTTGATTTTTTTTAAGTGGGAGCTGAAGTCCTTGATTTGAGAACTTTCTTTTTTTTTTCTAGTATTGCCAGCAGTGCTATAAATTTCCCCCTAAGTACCACTTTAACAGCATCCCATATATTTTAATAAGCTTTATATGTATGTATGTATGTATGTTTGTATGTATGTATATATTTAGTTATTGTAAATAAGTCCTAAACACCAGCTATTTGCCAGATATGGCCCTGGGCACTACAAAAACAGTTTCTGCCTTATGAAATTGATGGTCTGTCAGCCAAGACAGGAAGCAGATGAACAGTGATGAGTACACAGAGGTAGGAGTCTAGGCAACCATATGGGCCCTGCCCTATGCTGGATATGTGGGTCACTGGCAGATGGCTCAGCACCGGGCATTAAAGCTCTCATAAAATTGCAGACTGTGTCAGTCTCTGCAGCTGCTCTCAGTTCAGGGTCTTGATCAACTACACTTCCAGTATTCTAGCTATTTTTATTTCTGCTTCCTGTTTCCTAAGTCCCTGAAATGCAGGTGATAAAGGTTTTCCTCTTCTATAAAATATCTGTACTATGCCTTCTGCAAAATTGCTGCTCTGAAATATGTGCTCTCACTTCGGTGTTTGCAGCGTGGGGGAGAGTGGGAGACAGAAATCTTCTCCAGACAGAAATCTTCTGGAGACAGAATCTTCCAGATTCACCAGAAATCTTCTATCTGGAAGAGTTTCCAGTGGCAGGAACTTGGGCTTGCGTTTAGGTAGATCTGAGTTTTAATCTTGACTGTACAATTTACTGACAGTGTGACCTTGGGTAAGCTACTTAGCTGCTTTAAAGCTCTGTCCTGCCCTGTAACGTGGAGATAATGATGTCTACCAACTGATACCAGTTGTTCTGAGAATTAAGTAAGGTAATGAACGTGATGTGGTTAGCAGCATCTGGCTCATGGTGTAAGACCCCACAAATGAAGACTGTTCTCGTTCTTCTGCAGTTCCTTTATGGTGCTCTGTCTCCCACAACCAAGCATTTTCCTTCTCTGAAGCTAACATTTCTCTTTTCACTGTGTCCTAGGGTTGCTGATTTATTGTCCTAAAACCTCCCCAGGGCACTTTCTCATTCCCATGTTACAGTCTTGGTAGCTGAACCAACCAAACACAGTGATCTTCGAATCAGGGTCTCATTGCCAGTTGATTCCCTGAAACTCCCGTCTGTTTGCTGCCTGAATGATCTTGGGTTTACTCCTCAGAATAGTAGTGAAAGCCTGGAGGCTAGTCTCTGAACACACTTCTCCCCTTAACCTTCCTTTTCCAAACTTGAACCCTTCTTGCTCTATCATTATCTCTCCCTTTTAACCTTGTTCCTCCCCTAAGCTCGTGGAGGTGGCAGTGGTGGGATATTTTAGAACCCTAAAAGCAGATGTCAATCCACATTTGATTTAGGGGTGGTAGCCAGTACCTTCATTGAGAGAAGTCTTTTGGGGCAGAGAAAGTTTCTCCTGTATTTAATTACCTCCTAAATTTCCTGCGACCACCTTGATCTGTACCAAAGACTGCTCTGACCTGTGTGGTGTCATTCATTCCTGAAGACAGAGGGGGCAAAGGCTCAGCCTTGAGGACAGCTTTGTTGAAGCAATATGATCACTTCTGTTGGTCCTCTAGTACAGGCCCTGTTAATGAGTAGTCAGTAAGGTGAAACTGCCTGTTCTATTGAAAAAATTTTTTAATGTTTATTTTTTGAGGGGGGGGAGAGAGAGAGAGAGAGAGAGAGAGAGAGAGAGAGAGAGAGAGAGAGAAAACAGGGGGGAGGGGCAAAGAGAGAGAGGGAGACACAGAGCCTGAAGCAGGCTCCAGGCTCTGAGCTGTCAGCCCGACAGGGGTCTCAAACCCACGATCCACAATGTTTAATGTTTATTTTTTGAGGGAGGGAGGGAGAGAGAGAGAGGGAGAGAGAGAACAGGGGGGAGGGGCAAGGAGAGAGAGGGAGACACAGAGTCCGAAGCAGGCTCCAGGCTCTGAGCTGTCAGCACAGAGCTCAACATGGGGCTCGAACTCACCGGCTGTGGGATCATGACCTGAGCCGAAGTCGGACGCTTAAGGGACGGAGACACCCAAGTTGCCCCTGCCTGTTCTGTTTTTAACAATCTGAAAATAAACTGGTTAGGCCTGATTGTTGCATGCGATTCTTTGGCAAACACTTCTGTGTGTCTGCAACAAAGTTGCACGTCTCTGACTTCAGACAGGCATGTCTCATGCCTTTGGAGTTAATATTTTGCCAAATGTAGCTGTGTTTACAGTTTGATAATAGTGCCACCACTGAGGAGTCCTGTGGTGCCAAGTGATAAGGCAGGTCTTAATACCCAGCAATTCCATCAACTAGATGCCTGTATTAGTTTTCTATTGTGGTGCAACAAATTATCCAAAACTTTACAGTTTAAGACAACAAACATTTATTATCTCACAGCTGGCAGGAATCTAGGCTTAGTGGTTTAGTTGGGTGGTTCTGGTTCATAGTCTCTTACGAAGTTGTAGTCAAGCCATTAGCTGGGGCTGCGGTCATCTCAATGCTCAAGCGGGGTTGGAGAATCAACTTCCAAGCTCATGCATAGGATTGTTGAGAGGTGTCTGTTCCTTGCTGGCTATTGGCTAGAAGCCTCAGTTTCTGCCAGATGGGCTTCTCCATAGCAGCTGGCTTTCCCCAGAGCAAATGGCCCCAGAAAAACTGAGAGAACAATCAAGATTAAAGCTATAGTGCTTTTGGTAACCTAGTTTCAGCAGAGATATACCATCACCTTTGCTGTATTCTGTTGGCCCAGGGACCAACCCTGGAATAATGTGGGGAGAACAACATAAAATGTAAATATCCTGAGGTGGGGATTGCTGGGTACCACTGAGGAAGCTGTTTACAACAGTGATCTAGACTGGAAAAAAATATCTGTATCAGGTCCTGAGTTACCTAGCTCTCCTATTCATTCATTCATTCATTCACTCATTCAACAAAGGTTTATAGAAACTCACAACCTCCAAGCACTGTTCTTGATGCTGAGAATCCATTGAAGAATAAGGGCTGTTCCTGCCCTCAGGGATCTTCTAGTAAATTACAAAGAAGTATGCAAAGTGCTGTGATGGGGAAATTCAGGACTGTGGGAACACGTGTGGAAAGTCAGGAGGCACCTGGATGGCTCAGTCAGTTAAGTGTCTGATTCTTGGTTTCAGCTCAGGTCATGATCTCATGGTTTCATGATTTCGAGCCCTGCATCGGGCTCTGTGCCAACAGTGTAGAGCCTTCTTGGGATTGTCTCCTCCCTCTCTCTCTGCCCCTCCCCCACTTGTGCGCGCGCGTGCGCGCACGCTCGCGCTCTCTCTCTCTCTCTCTCTCTCTCTCTGGTGCACCTGGGTGGCTCAGTCGGTTAAGCATTTGACTTCGGCTCAGGCCATGATATCCAGGTTTGTGAGTTCAAGCCCCGCATTGGGTTTTGTGCTGACAGCTCAGAGCCTGGAGCCTGCTTCGGATTCTGTGTCTCCCTCTCTCTGTGTTCCTCCCCTGCTCCCATTCTCTCTCTGTCTCTCAAAAATAAATAAAGATTAAAAAAAAAAAAAGAAAGTCAAGAATAGGCTCTTGGAGGAAAGGACAATGGGACATTACAAATAGTGCCAATGACTTAAAAGGTAAGTGGATGGGGAAGTGGTGTGGGAAATCAAGGACAGATATTAGGTGGGGATCCAGATAGCAGGCAGAAATGCAGGGGTTTTAGTCAATTGGAGCAGAGTCTTACATAACCCAGGACTCAGGAATGGGGTACCAGTCTGGGAATCAGGAGTAAGATCACAGTCCACTCCCCTACTGGCCAGCAGGCTATTGAGGCAGGAAAGCAGTCACTATGAAGAAGATAGGGGGCTTTGGAGGGAGGCTGAGGCATGGCTCTCAGAGCTGGAATAAAGGTCATGTGGGGACCAGTTCTGGGAGGAACCCATTGCTGTCCTCTAAGCATTGCCCTACAATCCCTAATCCTCTTGAGAGGTTGTGCTGTGAACCAGGGTAGATAGTTGGAAAGAAAATCACAGAGTGGCAAAAACTGTCTTTGGTGCTCCTCTCTCAGCTCCTGTCCTGCCAGCTTGGTATTCTCATAGTGCCTCCAAGTTCCCAGGACCACCCCTCCCACCTTTATCTCAGTTGTCTTTTCCACTGTCAATGCCCTCAGGTTCTGCCCATTGCCCCACACATCCTTACTTTCTGCTGGCCCCCAGAAGAGAGTCCTGCCACAGACTTTATGGCCATGAATTGAGGATGCAAAATTTATTGTATCTGACTCTTTGGTACAAAAAAACGAAGTCTGTGATGGACAAGTAGAGGTTGGATTTGGCTGGCCTGATTACTTGTGACCATTGATTGGATTCACCACTTAGGGTGCAGTTTTTGCTACTGTAACTTGTTTGTTGCATCTGTGGTCAAGACTGAAGCTTCATAGTCTGTGTTAGGTCAGCTTGACCTTGCAGGAAAAAGCCACTTTGGTCATCTGGGAAATGGGTGCTGCCTCTCTGTCTCCCATCAACCCTCCTGCAGAACCTTCCCCACTGAGCCCAAGGGACAGATGGAACCAGGAGGAGGGAAGGCGTCCCCTTTCCCTAAGAATGCTGGTATGACATCTCCAGCTGCTCCTACCACTATGACTACCTGTTAAGGGCTGTGCATGTGCCAGGTGCTCTGCTCATCCCTCTACGTCATGACTTCATGAGTGTTCACAATGACCTGATGGCACAGAAGTGATGACAGGCATTTGCAGGGATTGTGTTGCTTCTCCAAGGTCACATGGCCATACGTGATGAAACCAGGGCCAAACTCTGGTGTGTTTGATTTACAAACCTCTGTTCTTTAAGCTGGGTTCAAATATCTGTGGTGTGGGTGTATTTTCTTGTTCAAGGCTCTGAAGGGTCATATCTTTGGTGTTGGAACCCAGTCCTCCAACCTCCCAGCCACACCGTGCTCCCTTTTGGTTTTTCCGTCCTAAGTCTCTAAGTGCTCTTAGGTGCCTACTATCAGGACTTCTCTTTCAGAAGAGGTCGGGTGGTGAGCAAAGTCTGGGATATCATCAAGAAATTGAAACCAGGAGAGAGTGGAAGGTGGCCAAAAATGAAATTTCAGGATTCAAGCCCTGGTGAGGCAAGAAGTGCATTTAATGTAAATGGACCTGGATTTCTTAAGACAGCAGCAAAAGCAACAATAGGTAGCCTTTGTTGAGTACCTGTTATACACCAGGCCCCTTTCAGGCCAAGCACACCATGTGTATGATACCATACCATGTGTATGATTTTAATCCTCACAACAAACCTATGAGGTAGTTACCACTAAAATTCCCATTACACAGATGATGAAACTGATGCTCAAGGAGGTGAGGTCACCTGGTCATATGGTGGCAGAGTTGGGAATTGGGCTCTTCTCTGTCTGGCTCCATGGCCTAGTCTCTGAACCTCTGTGTCATCCTGCCTTTATGTACTCCTGTTGGTTTTCCAGATCATTTCCGAGCGCACCAAGCCCAGGATGCATGAGTTTCAGTCTGAGGTATTCATGATCATTGGTGGCTGCACAAAGGATGAACGGTTTGTGGCGGAGGTAACCTGCCTGGACCCCCTGAGGCGCAGCCGCCTGGAGGTGGCCAAGCTCCCCATGACGGAGCATGAGCTGGAGAGTGAGAACAAGAAGTGGGTGGAGTTTGCATGCGTGACATTGAAAAATGAGGTCTACATCTCAGGTAAGCAGGAGCCACATGATGCCAAAGCAAGCCCCAGTGGCACAATGTACTTTCCTGAGTGAGAGCCAGGCCACCATCTTACAAGAATTACTGTGAATGGCAATGGTCTAACTCTGACTGGATCAGCATACAGAAACCCAGGGGGTCTTATCTGGGAAAGCACATTATTACTTAATGGACACTAACCTGTGAGCAGTATTGTACTAGGATCTGGGGTGGCAGGCAGACAGGTCCAGCCCTTCATGGAAAAGGAAGAAGTAAACAAATACTGGAGTTTATTTGGTGTTTGCTCTAGGTGTAGGGTTCTGAGCTGGTCACTGGGAATACAGTAATGAATAAAAATGTCTGCTCTTCTCCCCAGACCTGAACCTCAGCTCAAGTTTACTGTCATACTTTTAGATGCTCCAGTAGAACATAGTACTTTTTCATTTCACACTTCTTTCTTTCTTTCTTTCTTTCTTTCTTTCTTTCTTTCTTTCTTTCTTTTTTTTTTTGAGAGAGAGAGAGAGAGAGAGAGAGAGAGAGAGAGAGAGAGAGAGAACGTGCAAAAGTAGGGGGGGAGAGAGGCAGAGGGAGAGAGACAGAGAGACAGAGAAAGAGAGAGAATCCCAAGCAGGCTCCACACTCGGCACGGGGCCCATTGTGGGCTTGATACAACCCCTGGGATCACGATGCCAAGCTGAAATCAAGAGTCAGATGCTCAACTGACTGAGCTACCCAGGCACCCCTCATTTCTCTCTTCTAAGTTATTTGCTTAATTATTCCTTCTTTTTTTTTCTTTTTTTTTTTTTCAACGTTTATTTTTTTTTTTATTTTTGGGACAGAGAGAGACAGAGCACGAACGGGGGAGGGGCAGAGAGAGAGGGAGACACAGAATCGGAAGCAGGCTCCAGGCTCTGAGCCATCAGCCCAGAGCCCGACGCGGGGCTCGAACTCACGGACCGCGAGATCGTGACCTGGCTGAAGTCGGACGCTTAACCGACTGCGCCACCCAGGCGCCCCAATTTGCTTAATTATTTACAATTACACTATGCCTCATTCCCATTAGTCCTTCAATTCTACAAGAGTCAATACTATATTGTCAGTACCTAGTACTGTGCCTAGCTACATAGTAAATAATAAATATTTATTAAGTGACAAAATCTGTACCATTTTAACAGCACAGTAGGTGAATTTTCACTTTGGTGGCATTTCATCATTTGCCTATCACACCAACTCTGTAAGGTAGGTGATTTTAATCTCCAAGTTACAAATGGAGAAAATGGAGGCTCTGAAAGATTATGGGACATATCTAAAGACAGGTCATACCTTGGTAAATGTCAGACAGGGTTCCAACCCAGGTTCTGTGAGTCCCATCCTCTCCCAATGACATCAAAAGTCACCTAGCTATTCTGGGAGCCCCAAGGAAGGAGACAAGCATACCTTGTCCTCTCTTGGAGGCTTTTTCTAATCTGAACTTGTTTGGGGAAGAGCTTCTTCGCAGAACTGGCTTCCTCCAAAGTCAAGGGCAGGTCAGTTCTTCCCTGGGTATGTTAATACCATAGATTAGATTATAGCTTTCTTTTATCTTGTAGAAGTATTTTTTTGATTGTTGTAGAAGAATCAAATAATACAGGGTGTAAAGTAAAATATGGCAGTTTCTCTGTGCTATTACAATCCTATACGTTTTAACTTTTTTACAAAAATAGTTTTATATTGGCTTAGAGTAAGTAATGCCAGCTGCTGTAACAAACACTAAATCTCAGCAAATTATGGCAGTAGTATGTGGGCACTGGGGGGTGTGGACCTCCTTCACTCAGTCATTCAGGGACTGAGGTTCTTTGCATCTTATGATGCTGCTGTTTTCCACACGTGGTCTTCAAGTTTGATGCATTAGAGGAAGAAGGAGACACTGAACAAGTTGAGAAGGCATACCTGCTCATAACAACCTCAGCCTGGACATGAGGCATCAGTCTTCTTGCATGCTATTAGCAAGAACTAGCCACGTACTCCCACCCCTGCAGTCCCAGCCCCCATGCGGTGGGCTAGGAAATGTAGTTGAGCTGTGTGTACAGGAGGAAAAGACATATTTGGGAACCATAGTCAGTCTTTGTCACATACACTACACATGTTGTTCTACAACTTGTCCTTCGCCTCACTTAAACTTGTTGTTGTCTATTTAAAAGTGACACTGGGGGCGCCTGGATTGCTCAGTCGGTTGAGCATCTGACTCTTGATTTGGGCTCAAGTCATGATCCCAGGCTCATGAGATTCAGCCCATTGACAGGCTCCTTGCTGAGCATGAGCCTGCTTAAGATTCTCTCTCCCTCCTGCTCTTCTCCCCAGCTCTCACGTGCATGCTCTTTCTCTCTCTAAAATAATAATAATAATAAATGACATGAGCAATACATGAAGTCATGCTTGTTATACACTGTTAAATCACAGAGATTTGTGCTTCAATTAACAGTCTCTTTTGGGCATCATCACGTGTTGACATAAGGGATCTGTCATGTGGATTAAGTGATGTAATATGTATTACATAAAGCACAGCACAATCCCAAGCACATAGGAGAGCTCAGCAGTGCTATTCATCATTATTGCTAGTGTTCTTTCCACCAGCTTCAGGGCAGTCTACTGATTGAATGAAATACAGTTTTTTCAGCTTTTATTTTCCCACTGGAAAAAAATGCTGCAATAGGCATTTTAATACACATGTATTTATGAACTTGTGCTGCTCTTTGGAGAGATTCCTGGAAGTGGTCATCAGATGTGTCCATGTAGAATTTTTGTAGATGTTACTAAACTGCTACCAGTTTGCAGTTCAACCAACGTTGAATGACATGGCCCATTTTCTTCATCCTTGCTGACATTTTTTATTATCAATTGCATTTTTTTCATAGCCCAAAATGTTTATATTTACATTCTTGGATCATTAATGATGTTAGCGTATTTTCATATATTTATTAGCTAACACTTCATTTTTGAAAATTATCTATTCCTACCCTTTGTGCTTTATTGGTTGTTTGTCTTTTTTGTAATTTTTTGCAGTTCTTATTCTATGTCCTTTGCTATTTGTATTGCAAATAGTTTCTCTCAGACTATGGTTATCTTTGAACTTCAATTTATATTTTATATAGTAACTTTCTTTCCTATGTGATTCTGCGTTTTGTGTCATGCTTAGAAAGCCCCTCCTCACCCCAAGATCATCAGCATCTCCCATATATTCTCCAGTTACTTTTATACCATTTACTTTTGAATTTTATTTTAACTGTAATGTGAAAGAAGGCTCTAACTTCATTTTTCCCTAAGTAGTCAATTGTTCTAATACCATTTATTTAATGATCCTTATATCTTTCAGTCTGTTCTGTACTCTTGTTTTTCGTTGGTCAGTTTGTCTCATTTGATGCTAGTACCACACTGCTTTTATTATTGTAACTTTTTAGTTTATTTTAATATTTGCTGGGAAAATCCTCCTTGTTCATTCTTTTTTCAAAAGTTTCTCAGGCATTTTTCCAAATTTACTCTTCCAAATGAAATTTAGAATGATCTCTTCAAGTTCCCTGAAAAGTCCTGAAGGCACTGAATGTATTGATGAACTTGGGGAGGGGTGACATCTTTACAGCCCTTGTCTGTCCTCTCGTCTATGCACATGTCATGCCTCCAACCTAATCAGGTCTTCTTTACATCTTGAGGTAAAACTCATAGAGTTTTTGTTTCCTTTTTAATACAGTATGCATACATTACTTTGAAAGTATATAGTTATTTTATAACTTTAGACGCTGTTGCATTGGGATCAATATCACGCACAGTGTTTTGAATAGAGACCTCTAAAATGCACACAACCCAAGGAAAAAATGGTTGAACTATGTGAACAGAAACTTCATGGAAGAAGAAGCTCAGGAAAAACCAAACCATGGTGTTATTTTTCTCCATCAGCTTGCAAAACAAAATAAGCCAAAAAATGCTCTTAATATATGCTGTGAGTGGGGTAAAGGGAAAGGTCAACCAGGACAGCTCTGGAAGGCTCTTTGGCAACACCTATAAAAATTCAAGGTGTGCATGCCTTTCCCTTAGAAATCTCACTTCTGGGCTCTACCTTAGAGAAACATTTACCCAGGACACAGAGCATCATCAGTGATACACATTGCCCCACTAGTGCACATTTATAAGTCTGAAAAGTACATCTTTTTTTTTTTTTTTAGATTTTATTTATTTATTTTTGAGAGAGAGAGAGAGAGAGCAGGGGAGGGGCAGAGAGAGAGGGAGAGAGAGAATCTCAAGCAGGCTCCATGCTCGCAGTGCAGATCCCAACGTGGGTCTCGAACCCACAAACCATGAAATTGTGACTTGAGCTGAAATCCAGAGTTGGACGGTTAACCAACTGAGCCACCCAGGTGCCCCTGAAAAGTACATGCTTTGCTTTAAGTAGTTGGTGATACTCTATGCTGATGGGGAATAGAAACACAGAGCTGTTAAAATATTTTTATTAAAATCTCCCCAAAGATCTTGGTCTCTCTCCCTAACTGAATTATGTATTTTCAGAGAGTTGTCTCAAAAAAAATATTTACCATCTCATTCTCAAACTATCTATTGTGAGCATCTAATTCTTTTATAATAAAATCTTTTAACAATAGGACAAACCCTACTTATGTTTTTTATATAGGTCAGAGATTTGAACCAAGACAATTTTGTAAGATTTCTTGGTGATTTTCCCAGGTTTGTATTTGCCTAAATAAACAAGCAAACAGAACTTAAGGTACTTCCTAATTTGCCTGCCGGTCAAGGGCCTCCTATCCCCACTGCAGTGGTCCAACCTTACCTGTCCTGCTTTGCTTCCTACCCCTTGGCTGCACAGACACTGAGTCCAGGTGCCTGCTGGCCCCCATCCACCCAGGCCACTTGGGCGCCACTTCCCTGGAGACTCCTCTGGACCCAATTCACTCAGCCACCTCTTCTCTGAACTCTCACAGCACAGACGTGACACCTAGCACAGTCTGGTACACAATTCACCCCAGCCTCACCTGGCTTTCTCTATTCCCCTATGTTGATTTCCCCATCCAGACCACACACACCTTCACGATTTCTTTTGTTTGGGAGCGGAGCTGACCTAGGGATATAGCATTTAAGGACTGTGGGAAATTATGGGGGAAGCTGTGTTTCTGATATATGTGGTGGCTTCTTAAATGCTCTGTATCTCTTCTAGGTGGCAAAGAGACACAGCATGATGTTTGGAAATATAATTCTTCAATCAACAAATGGATTCAAATTGAGTATTTGAATATAGGCCGCTGGAGGCATAAAATGGTGGTATTAGGTGGCAAGGTCTATGTGATTGGAGGTTTTGATGGCTTACAGAGGATCAACAATGTGGAGACCTACGATCCCTTCCATAACTGCTGGTCAGAGGTATAACAGATTATTTCTATGAGTAATTTTGTATTATTATTTCAAAGCTTTAAAAAAGAAGTATGTGCCAATGTAGGTATATGGCTTTCTGATCTCTCTGCTCCCACTGAGAACATTTTTGGTGGCTCCAAGCTTCCCTCTTAATAGGAGCCATTGCTTCAGCATTGCTGATCAGGTCAGAGAAACAACTTCCTTCCAGACGGGGAAGCTCTGTGTGGGCACCTGTCTATCCTGGCAAGAAGCCCAGATGTAGAGGGGAGGCTTGGTTCTAACCTCAGTCTGCATGTCTGAGCTCAGAGTCTGTCTCCTCAGATGCCATCCGCCCTTGTTTTCTCCCCAGTGGGCATACAGAGATCCCTTTCCTACACTGTTTACTGATTCAGAGTCATTTGGTAGTGTTTAGAAGTTAGCCCTTGTAATTATGCTAGGTGAATAAACTCCGGAGATCTGCTGTACAACATTGTGCTTACAGATAACAGCACTGCATTTTATGCTTAAAAAGTTGTTAAGAGATATCCTTTTGTAGTTCATAAGTGTGATGATTGGGTCTTCAAACCATTGTGTGACATGTGCCGCCCTCAAACCTTGTTACAACCTTGGCACATTACCTGTCTGATGTGGAAAAAAAATTTGTTAAGAGAGTAGATCTCATGTTAAATGTCATAATAATAATGATAATAATAATAATAATGAGTAAAACAGTTTCACTTCCTGCATTTCCAGGTTATTCTTAATTACAAATTTTCTTTCTCCTTATGAGACTGTATGTCAGAGTATGTTCCACTTTGGGGAGTGTAAAGCACGGCCATCAGAGGCACAAGCAAAGGTAGCTACATCATCATGGCATCTAACCAAGCAAGACCTGTCAACCTGAAAACTGCTATATAGCCCTTCATATTTTATAGGAGTGTGCCCTACGTCTTCTCAACTTGTCAAGTGCCATGACATAGCTGCTCCATGACCCAAGAGGGCCATGTCAAAAGGCAAGAAGCTCTTGGAAGTCCCCTTGAGTGCCCTGGGGTTCACAGGGTAGAAGCACAGGTCTGGCTAAATACCAAAATCTTCATGCTGCCCCAGAGTGGGAGTCTGCTTACCTATGGCCCCCTGAAACCCTTATATCAGCTTTTCTTCCTAGATAAAAGCAATAAAGACAATGGCACATAGTAGGCACTCAGTAAATATTTTTTGAATGAAGGAACACATGGATGAATAGAAATATGCATGTTTGAGAAAGTATTTTCCTCCAAATAGTGGCTGGTTTCATCTGTATAAGCACTTATTCCTATGTACACCTTCCCTCCCCTGATAGCTGGACTCTGGGAGAAACAGGCTGGAAACATCCAACACTGAACCCGTTCTAGCCTGTCCAGAGCCTGCAGAGAGGGTGGGAAATGAGTGCTTTGTTTGACCTCATGTCTCAAGGGGAGTCAAGCCCACAGGCCTTGTGACTTCAGGCAAAGGATGCCCAGGCTTATGTTCTCGAGCTCCTGGCCTGTGTCCTGTGAACCACTGCAGCAGTCTGGGGGCAGTCTGTAGCTGTGTGACTAACAGCTTCTCCTGATGCCCTGTGCCTCCACAGGCAGCACCCCTTCTTGTCCACGTCAGTTCCTTCGCAGCTACCAGCCATAAGAAGAAACTCTATGTGATTGGGGGCGGGCCCAATGGGAAACTGGCCACAGACAAGACTCAGTGTTATGACCCTTCAACCAATAAATGGAATTTAAAGTCGTCCATGCCGGTGGAGGCTAAATGCATCAATGCTGTCAGTTTCCGGGACCGCATCTATGTTGTTGGTAAGTAAATGAATGGCATCTTATTTATCTGAGGTCCGCCACCCATGCAGCCATGGGGGTAGATCAGATAAGGCCCTCCTGGGAACTCACATGGATTCCTGGGTGATGTGGGTGAGGTGGAAAAGGAAGAGAAGGGATTGGTCCAGGCCTTGGTGGGAATTACCTTGTAGTACTGGACACAGAGACAGCCCACGTTTAGGGTACATACAAAATAGACCGACAGTGGGGCCCAGTGGAGGAGCCAGAAGTTGCCACAGGAACGAAGTGTGCTGCAAACATTAGCAAATGTATGAAAATTGAAGTGTGCCCAGTACAGTAAGTGACCGATGAATGGTAGCTATCATTATTTCTTATTTTGTGTTCATGGGAATTTTACTCTTTCCACTTGCTCTGGGGCTCTGAAAAGTTGCATTTAGCCACAAGGAAAGCCTGGCTAGCCATACCACAGTTGGCATGGAATTGTTAAGGACGACGGATCTCAATACCAACTACTCATTAGAATCACCTAGGGAGCTTTTTACAAAAATATGCATGGCTAGGCCCTATTCCAGAGCAATTATATCAGAATGAGAGGGAGCACGTTGGTCTACAGTACAAGGTGTTTCTTTTTTTTTTAATTTTTATTTAATGTTTTACTTATTTTTGAGAGAGAGAAAGAGAGAGAGAGAGAGAGAGAGAGAGAGAGAGAGAGAGAGAGACAGACAGAGTATGAGCAGGGGAGGGGCAGAGAGAGAGAGGGAGACATAGAATCTGAAGCAGGCTCCAGGCTCTGAGCTGTCAACACAGAGCCCAACGCCGGGCTTGAACTTGTGAACCTCGCAATGGTGACCTGAGCTGAAGTTGGACATTTAACTGACTGAGCCACCCAGGCGCCCCAACAGTGCAAGGTGTTTCTAATGTGCAGGTGACTTTCATGTGCAGCCATGACTGAGAATTACTGATTAAGGAGATGCCAAAAATATGTAACTTCAGCAAACAAGAACTAATCAGAGCAGGCTTCCTGGAGGCAGAATACAGGAACAGATTAAGGAAAACCCCCTTCTCTCTCTTGCTTCAGGTTTCCTGTGTGTTTATGGTCAGCCTCATGACTTCAAAGCTCATCTTAAGATGGGTAACTTGGGCTGGCGTCCCAGGTCATGCTCAGTCTACAAAGAGACGCCACCACCTCTAGTCACTGCCATGTATCGATAGCTTCTGTGTACCAGGCTTTCTGCAGGTGCTTTATGAGCATGGTCCTTCTGACGTCTTACAACCACCGCAGCCTCAGTGCTTATGGTTACAGTAAAAAAGTGGCAGAGCTGGGGTTGTGAGCTGAGTGCCCCAGCTGTACCAGGCGGTATTTCTTCTAGGGAGCAGTCTTAGGATGCATTTTGGCACCACGTGAAGCCAGTCGTCCTTGAGACCCTGATTAGCGCCTGGCAGCAGAGTTTAAGGGGCTCTGTGAAGTGTTTCCAGCACAGACATACTGTCCCTAGAATCCATTAGAGCTTTCTGGAGAGCCGTGAAACTCCTATTTCCATTGGCGAGATGGTAGATTTGACCTAGCAGAAGTGGGCTTTTTGTGGTTAAAGGGGAAGAAAACCAGAAAAAACAGTGAGATGCCCACCGTGTTTCCCTTCCTCCTCAGGAGGGGCTATGAGAGCGCTGTACGCCTACAGCCCTCTGGAAGACAGCTGGTGCCTGGTGACCCAGCTCAGCCACGAGAGGGCCAGCTGCGGCATCGCGCCCTGCAACAACCGGCTCTACATCACTGGGGGGCGGGACGAGAAGAACGAGGTCATCGCCACGGTGCTGTGCTGGGACCCCGAGGCCCAGAAACTGACGGAGGAGTGTGTCCTGCCCCGGGGGGTGTCGCACCACGGCAGTGTCACCATCAGGAAATCTTACACCCACATCCGGAGGATCGTGCCCGGAGCCGTGTCGGTGTGACTGCGGGAGGGCGGAGCCACGGGGGCGCGGGGCGAGGTGCCAGGAGACCTCCCTCCTCACCTGTTGCCCGGGTTCGTCCCACCTCAGACAGCAGGCTGGGCTGGAGCTACAGGACACACACCTGGGTTCCCCGCGGCTCCGCATGGGAGCTCCTTTTGGAAGTCACAGCTTTGGGACACCAGCCAGGAATGTTTGTGCGACCTACCTCAGGAGGGAAGAAGAGTAATATGTAACATTCAGGACAGACCTGTCCCCTGCCAGGTTCTGTGCCAAGCACTTTTGTGTATCAATTTGTTTAACCACCATAATGACCTGGTCACCGGACATTATCACTTCTGTTTTACAGGTGAGGAAACTGAGTTTCAGAGAGGCGAAGTACTTTGTCCCTGGTCACCCAGATTATAAGTAGCTAAAGCCAAGAGGCTAACTCCAGGTCTTTTCAATTTCAAGGTCAGTGACGGTTCTGTCATGCTGCCTATTTCTGCATAGGAAAACAACAAACTAAACTGGCTCATTTTTTGTTTCTGACAAGTTTGCTGAAGGATTCACTCAGCAAGGTGGGGAAATAAAGTTTTTTTTTTTCTTTCTTTTTTTTTCTTATATTTAAACCACATGGAATCCTTGGTGTTAGAGCCTTGGGCTCCTTGTCAAGAGGGTTTCAAGTGTTGTTCCATCTGACAGGACCGGAAGATGGGTCTGGGAAGACCTATATGCTTTGAAAGAGATAAAAAATAACTTCTCACCCATCAAAACCTCTTTTTTTTTTTTTTTTTTTTTTTTTTTAATAATCACAGAGGTGCATTTTGGACTAGAACTCTTGTTGCTACACACAATTGTACCTTCAGCAGAGTCCAGTGCCCCGGCCTCTCAACGTCCAGCACTTGTATTGCAGTGTTAAAAGGGGTTTCCCAGAGACTCGGAATACTGTTTTTGTTGTTGTTTTTAATGTAAACATCCCTACACTGCTGGCCACTGCAAGAATGACTGACCCTTCTTGACAGTATACTTTCTGCTTTTTAGACTGTGACTCGAGTTCATGTCCCTGAGACCCCACCCTCCTGGAACCTTAGTTTTCAGGATCCTTTCAAGCCCTTCTGTTTGGTTTTTGGTTCAGTTTGGCACAATTTTGACTCAAGGAGTGGAGTCTGTCCTTCGCTCTGATAGAGCTTTCCAATGAGCTCACTGGAAATTCATTCTAATCCCCAAGTTGGGGAAACAGATTAAGAGATCCTGTTTCATGTGCTGTACTTAAAGAGCAACAACAATGATAGCAACATAGTAACTGCATTACCCAATGCGTTTTATTTTCATCATATGATTTCAAATCTCTTTAATAGAGTTTTATTTCATGTCAGAGGCAGCACATTGTGCCTGTACTTCTGGAACAGTTTGGGCAGTAGCGGTTTTAGAGTTTATAGTGAGTTGAATTTTCATAGAAAAGTTATGGTTAGAAGAAGCTTAAAGTTCCAAGCTGATAAAAAAGGACTTGGAACATTACAAATGAGACTTCTGTGTATGCTTAGATCATTGAGGATAAATATAAACACATGTTGGTGTGTGAAAAGCCCTGTGCCTTAGAATCAGGTGTGACAGTTCAGCTCCCTGCTACAAAAAGTAGGAAGGGAAAATACAAACATATCTGGGGACATTTAGAACACATTACAGTACGTGATGTACTTACTCATGAGCACTAATAACCTTAACAAAGCTTTCAACTGAAACAAGTTAATCTAGTTCCATTTAGCAGACATTCAAGGAGTTCTTTCTATTTGTCAAGACTTTGGGACACAAACAGGTAAGATAACCACCCTGAAACATTCAATAAACAGGTAAACAGGCCACTAGTCAACATTATAGTTTTTCTTTTCATCAAGTTAGAGAAAAATGATACATCTGCAAAGTTATGAGGTTACACCCACTTCTTTATTGCCCTTCCAGTGCTCTTCTTGGGAAGCTGTGCTCTTAGGTCAATGATGCGGCCATCGCTTACATACTTGACTTCCTTTGAGATAGTCTTCAGAAACCATTTATGAGTTATAGGAGCAATCATTTTCTGAAGATGATTTCAGGAAGAACTTCCAAAAAGTCTATCCAATGACAACATCAGTGGCATTTGCAGAGAGCTCCCCTCAGAAAGAGAGTGCTCCTTGTCATCGAGAACTTTTGTTAAGAACAGTTGACAAATTTTGTGCCCATCAGTGGATCAGCCTTACTCTGGGAAAGTGAGGATTCAAGACCTCTGTGTTATAAATCTGCTTCTAACTGTAGGACCCAAGTTTCAGGACTAGTTCAGAAAATGTAAATGAAGTCAAGGAAAGGATTCTGTGTCATTTTTCATTAAATATTTATTTTTGAGACAGAAAGAGATAGAGCGTGAGTGGGGGAGGGGCAGGTAGAGAGGGAGACCCAGACTCCAAAGCAGGCTCCAAGCTCTGAGCTGTCAGCACAGAGCCAGAGGCAGGGCTCAAACCCACAAACCGGGACATCGTGACCTGAGCCGAAGTCAGATGCTTAACAGACTGAGTCACCCAGGTGCCCCAGCTTCTATGTCATTTTAATGTCACTAGATATGCAGGTCAATTGTAAAATCTCAGATGCCTGGCCCTCAAGAGAGATCCTCAATAATGGCATGGGTTGGCAGACAGATACACCTGTTAAGACGACACAGAGTCCTGCACTTAAGGCTGCCAGTCAGTAGCTTTTAGGGAAATAAGAGTTCAAGTAATTCAGAGAAACTTTATAAGCGTGTCAGGATTTAAGCTTTTAGGCACTAGCCAAGGATGGAAGCTCTTAAAATCTAATTTCCATTTACAGATAAACAATCAATCGAAAAATCTAGTTTGTGTGATTGTCGTACCCATACCACCATCGGGGGATGAGGCAAATTGGCACCAGATGAGTAAGAGGCAAAGGGCCCTAGGACTGAGGAAGGGTATGTGGAACATCCTGGCATAACACACTGGATCTTGAAGCAGGTCATGTGAATGGACAGAGCATCCCTGTCTGGGAGGAAAAGGATGAGGTAGGAGGAGGAAGACAAAGTCAGGTTTAAGGATACAGGTCTAGAAAATGATATCATGGTCCCTAGAGTTTGTGAGCATGACTGCATTCTAGAGAAGCGTAAGGGAAGAATAAGGAACAGAGGTTTCAGGGAGTGGCTTCCAGGAGAAGAAAGGCACAAATGAGAGCAGGACTGGCAGCCAGACCCACTTGTTGGGGGCGGGGGTGCCTCTGAGCTTCTTGGCAGGGTCTTCTATTTTACTGCACTTAAAGAGAATGAGGCCCAGAGGCTCTGATGGGATGGAAACTGTAGGAGAGGTTAAGGGACCCTAGTTCCCACAGCTGATCTGAAATGGGCAGGGAGCTGATCTCACCTGAACATCAACAGATACATGTTCTCTTCTTAGCCTTCCCCACATCTTGCAATCAATGACTTCAGGAAACACACACACACTCACACACTCACATTTTGCCCTTGAACTCAAACCATTTCTCAGGGAAATACAAATATCATTTGCTTATAGCTGTGAAAGTATAGCTTTGCTATTTATAAAAGCACTTGAGGTACTGTTGTTATTTATATATCCTACTTGATTTTGAAAAAGAAAAGTACTCATTAGAATTTTCAGAGTGGGCAAATACCACAGGAATTTCCTATATAAGGTCCTAACTTGGGGTTGAAAGTTCATTTTTTCCTTTAATATTTGATTTGAGTGTTGTATTGGATCTCATAATCTGAAGAGTCAATCTTCATGGAAATCCACAAATATCTCAAGTATGGCTATTGCAAAACCAGTTTTGGCAGGCTGAATATTCATATTTATGGGTAAAAATAGTCAACACTTAGTTGGCTAAGTCCTTCAAGCATTTTGGTTATATGAATCTGTATTTTTTTAAATGATCAAACTAAGGATATTGTTTATATGTAAGTATACAAATAAAATTTGTATTTATTCAATAATGTGTGTGGAATGGATAAGATTATGTTATATACAACCACTAGGTGGTTTTTTTTTTTTTGCTTGTTTTGGCTGATATGAGTTAGTGGTATCTGAATAGAAATTAATGTATGAGGTGGAAATTTAAAACATTTCAGTTGGTTCAAGAGGGTTTCAATAAAAATCATAGGATAGAATTGATCAGAGGTGGTCTATGGAATGGCAAAAATTAGATAGCTTTTACCTCCTTAAAGTCTCGTTGCCTCTGAGCATGCTTTTTACCAACGCACTTGCAAACTATGACTCTTATTTTGCCTGCCTTATCCCTTCTTACAAAAGCCACCTTCTAGGCTTCTGATTTCTGACTCTTAACCCTGTCTTCACCAGTGTCACTGTGTTGTTTCTGAAGCCTTAACCAACCTGTGTGTCTCAAATCAGGGCACAGGGAACTTGGCATAAGAGACAGTGAGCTGTACTTTTCGGCCACTGGAGAATTTGTCATCAATTTAGTTTGTTTTGGATTACAATACAAAGATCCTATGCCACTGAAATGGAGAATCTGAAGTTTTAAAGAAATGTGGGGTCACATGAATAGCTTTAGACCATTCCTCCTGGGCCTCCCAAGAAATAGAGGTTCTGGCTCATCTGCTCCAGGGACTCTGGGTGGAAAACCTTGGGAAGCATAGCCCCATCTCACCGGTGGGAAGTGTTCTAGAGTTAATCCTGGGCAATAGATCTGACAACCAGTGCACCAGCTGTGGGTCAAAATGGAGTTTTGACCTTACATTCACTGCTGATCCCTCCAGTTCCCCTGCTGTGTCTAAGTAAGTGGCAATCTGATGCCTGGGCATCCTGGCCAGGGCCTGGCATCTGCCCAACTCTCCTTGGCTCCTTTCCTGCTCTTGGTGTTCCCTGCTGGTGTGTGGCATCCTCTGGACCAGCCTCCTTTTCACTGGAGATGTGGCCTTCATATAGGATCTCTATTCTCCCCTGCCTTCTATGGGCTCATGTCTCATTGTCTGTCCCCTTGGTGCTGGGAACTGATTTGGGTTAGGTCCCACCCACTCCCAAGCTGCCCAGTATCAGCCTGCCTGATTACCAGTCACTCTGGTTTTCACTTCCATGTTTGTTTTGAACACCTAGGGATTTTCCTTTTCTTCTTGCATGCTTAGATGGCTCCTTTGTTTTGGTTCCTGCATGGCAGGCTACCTGGACACCCATGCCTGCCCCATCCAGTCATCCATCTGGGTCCCCAACGTGCTGTCTCCCTTGGGGTCTCCAAGCATAGAACCCTCATTACCCTTCTTGTGTTGTCCTCTAGCTATCCCAGCACCAAAGCATCTCTAAGGGTCTCCTGATTTCTGAAGTTTGGACAAAGAGCAAAAGAAGATATGAGACTTCCTGGCTACATATTCTTTGAGACGGTTTGTGGGTAAGGAAACTTTCCTTTTCCCTTAGTAAAACTAACCCGGATCCTCCAAGTTTGGCAGTGGAGGGAGAAACTCCCCGCGGAGACAGAGAGTTGGATCTCATAGTCCCAACTGGTGTCCCTATAAGGAAAGAGTCCTATACATGGCTCGGAATTTCCCAAAGGACATTGCAGACCAGGCTGGAACAGCTGAATAAGACTTTACTGATGACTGAGAGATGATATAGGGAAATAAGCACAACAAGGAGCAACGCTCTGGACAATGAGGATAAGATTCAGCTGTCCTTGAAAAGCAGTGTTATCCATAGGAGGTGTGTGTGTGTGTGTGTGTGTGTGTGTGTGTGTGTGTGTTTGTTCACGTGTGTGTGTACATGCTGTCAACAATAAAGCTGGACATAGTTAAAATGGAAAAAACAGATTTTATCCAGTAACTACTGACAGTAGAGGAAAGAGCTGAGCCTCATTCTGATTTGTGCACAGCTGACTAGGTGCTTTAAAGGGAAAATTGAGAAGGGGAGGGGATGGGGAGCTGGTAGGCACCGAAGTAAAGGCCGGGATGTGAAAAATTACAAAACATTGGTCAGTAAATGTGATTATTCCAGTTGTCTGCTGGCTGGCAGTGTTGAACTTAGGGTTGTATCCTCCCACAGAGACTGGCAGCCAGGGGCCCTGTACTTCCAGATTGTTACATTCAAAGGATGACTTTCAGGTCCTTGAGAAAGACATCCTGGGCCATAAGAGATACATACGTATATCTCTCAAAGGAACAGAGGAAGGGTTTACAATCCTAAGCCCTTTTTAGTAAATGCCCTAAGAAAGGGAGGTTAGGGGCCTATCATCAGGTATTGGTTAGAACAGATGGCAAATTCTTTTGACAGTCTTGACCTTTTCCAGACAGATACACAAAAGGAGGGCTGGTTCACCCCGGGGATGTGTTCTTAGGCAGCCATGCTAGGGTTGATCAAGTCTGTTAATGCAAGAGTTTGAATGGAGTGTTCACGCAAAGAATTTTTGCCATTTTCAGTGACCCAGGTATATTTGCTTCATGAAAGAGATACAATTAAAGGAATAGGTGTGCTCACCACTTGTACTGCTGGTGGGGATATTTTACGAGTGAACTGCCCATTTTCTACAACTTAACACAAGCCCACTGTGAGACCAGGAGTGCCAAAACCCCTCCTTCTAGAATATTCTAAAGACAACTAAAGAGAAAAATAATACTAAAACTTCTTTCAATGTACATAGGCCAGAGTGGTGTTCTAAAACATTTTGGACTATGTCCCACAGTTTCAAAATGGAAACACTTTCAATATTTTCTGTTCTGTTTTTTAAGTTTTATTTATTTATTTTGAGATAGAGAGAGAGAGAGAGAGGAGAACTCAAGCAGGCTCCACACTGTTAGTGCGGAGCCTGATGTGGGGCTCAGTCTCATGAACTGTGAGATCAAGGGTCAGATGCTCAACCTACTGAGTCACTGAGGTGCCCATCTATTCCATTTTTTTAAAGTTTTATTTATTTATTTTGAGAGAGAGACAGAGCAGGGGAAGGGCAGACAGAGAGGGAGAGAGAGAATCTCAAACAGGCTCTGTGCTGTCAGTGCAAAGCTCAATGTGGGGCTTGAATTCACAATCTGTGAGATCATGACCTGAGCTGAAATCAAGAGTCAGATGCTTAACCGACTGAGCCACCCAGGCGCTCCTATTCTATTTTCTCTTAAAATGCTGTTCACAACTTATTAAGGTAATTTCATCACCTACCCATCGGTCACAAGTCACAACAAGCCACATCTGAAAAATACAAGGTGTCTGGGCACAAACTTAGACAAAGACAGGGCAGGGGTGAGGGAAGAGGAGGTTGACAAACCCTTGGTTTAACACTTACAACAGATACCAGAGGGAAAAATCTTGAGTGCATGAAGAAACCCATGAGACTGACCTTTGTAGGTAATAGTCTATTCTTTTATAACAAAAGTATAGTAATGGTAGCATCTATTGTGTAATTTCCCAGAAACATGGCACACAGCCAGAAATAGTAGATGAGACTGGGAGAGTGACAAAACCAGTCTAGGAAGGAATGATGGGGTTTTTCATGATCAGAGTGCATCCTGGTAGAATGTTGCATTCCCAGAAAACTTCAACCTGGAAACCTGGAGGAAAACAATACATTAGGCTTTGTTCTGGCTTAATAATAAATAGACATTGGCGGAGGAAGTAATGGGGTTGGTCTTTGTGAAACAATGCCGCAAATGTTTATTGAGCACCTACTATGTGCCAGGCACAATTCTAGGCACTAGGGCTCTACATCCACAAATAAAACAAAGCTGTTTCTCTCAAAAGCTACCATTCTAGTGAAGAAAGGTCACAATGAAACAAGTATATAAATACGCCAAGTAGTGATAAATTCTGGAAAAGCAGGGTAAAGGGTACACCTGCTACTTTAAACAGGGTTAGCAGATGTACTTTCTGATAGAGACAGTTACATAGAAATTTGGGTGAAGAGAAACTGCGATGCCTGTGAATATCTGGAGGAAGCATGTTCCAAATAGAAGGAACAGCAAAAAAAAAAAAAAAAAAAAAAAAAAAGGCAAATAGAAGGAACAGCCAGTGCAAAGGCCCCGAGGCAGGAGGCTCAGTGTCTTCGAGAAACAGTAAAAAGGTCTGTGTGGTTGGAGTGAATTCTGAGCGATGATAAGGAGTCTCAAGGCCACTGTAAGCACTTTGTATATGATCAGGTAAGATGATTGGTCACAAGACAAGTTTAGAAATACTAAAGATTCACCAATGTTACATACTCAAGCTTGTGGCTTACACATTCAACTCTGCTTCATTTACGGTGGCAGTTAGTAGCTAGGATCTGCTGAGCGCACGGTTTTTGTGAATCCAGCAAACATTATGCTCTTTCTCCGAATCCTTGGTCTTTCATCAGAAAAAGACCTGCCCTGTGCACTCACATCAAGGTGGGTTGGGCTGGCTCTCACAAATGCCTAGTTACCGGAGCCTGGGGGGTGGGGCTTGGGGAAAGCCACTCAAATAACTAAGACTTTACCATTCCCTGCATAAATAAAAATGGCAGCACTCATGCATGGACATCCTGGTAAGAAGACCACTGGTGATGATATTGGTGGGGTGGGTCAAGGAGGATGGAAATAAGAACTTTTAAAGTCAGTGGCCCCCAGAAAGCCTAGATGATATTTGAAAACCTCTCATCAGTAGCCCAAACTAGTGTGGACTGTGATTCAGCACGTTTAAAAACAAATAAAAATCCTTAGTGGTTAAGTGCAAACCAACAATCTATTTAAAAATCTCTGTAAAATGTGTGGCAATTCACATTTAAAATTTTTTTTTCGACGTTTATTTATTTTTGGGACAGAGAGAGACAGAGCATGAATGGGGGAAGGGCAGAGAGAGAGGGAGACACAGAATCAGAAACAGGCTCCAGGCTCTGAGCCATCAGCCCAGAGCCCAACGCGGGGCTCAAACTCACAGACCGCAAGATCGTGACCTGGCTGAAGTCGGACGCTTAACCGACTGTGCCACCTAGGCACCCCTCACATTTTAGAAGTTAGATGCTGAAAGCATTCTTTCCAGATGACTTTACAGATTGTGTCTTCCCAGATGGTGGCTGGAATCTTCAGTAGGAACCAAAGCTGGAGATGAGGTGCATTAGACTGTTCCAATGTTGTCACCAGCCTCCCTGACTCCCAAGGGGGGATATCATAGAGGCTGGGTTTTGCTGGCCTTTGTAACTACAGCATCTTGCATAGAACCTGTCGCCTGGCAGAAATAACGTACGGGGTCGGGTCGTGAGGAGTTGTCACCGCAGCCGTTACCACCACCATAATTGATCACCTCCCAGACACTGTACACACATTAGAAGTTTTTATTAAAACCACTGATATCTTTTGTTTAGACTGTGCAATATTTCTAAAAATTGGCAACACTGGGGGTCACCTGGGCAGCTCAGTTGGTTAAGCATCCAACTTCGGCTCAGGTCATGATTCATGGTTCATGAATTCGAGCCTGGCATCAGGCCCTCTGCTGTCAGCATGGAACCCACTTTGAATCCCCTGTCCCCCTCTCTCTTTGCCACTTCTTCGCCTGCTCTCTCTCTCTCAAAAATAAATAAACATTTTTTAAAAATTGGCAATAGTGGGGCCATATTTCTACTTAACAAGTGTCTGGAACAGAACAGGGGATGTTCTCTTTAGAAAGGGGCTGTGTTTTCTAGTTTACCAGACTCCACTGACCCGCTTGGCCCCAGAGGCATTTGAATTTGTAGCTTCTGACATATACTATCTTGTTTAACCCTTGCACTGACTCTGTGAAGTAAATTGGTGCTTTATGGATGTGAAAACAGGCTCAGAGATGTTGAGTAACTTCTCAGGGTCAGGGCTGGACACAGGTCTGTGAGTTTCCGAAGCTGGTGATGCTTCTGCTATGCCCACTGCTGCTTGTGAGGAGGGGCCATATTGAATGCAGTGATGACATGGGACCCATGTAACTCCATGATTGTTTGATTTGAGGATTTAGATCATGTATCACAATTCCAGAGTCACCCTGAAAAATATAGAAATCCTTATGGCTAACACACTATGTGGTCTGTGCAAAGCCAGAGACCTCTAACAAAATAACAAGGGTTTGGAGATGACTTTTAAGTTGACTTCCAGCCCTGATGGACCTCCCTGCAGAGGAAGGACTGCACTTTTAATAATTTTTTTTTTTCAACGTTTATTTTTTTTTTTTTGGGACAGAGAGAGACAGAGCATGAACAGGGGAGGGGCAGAGAGAGAGGGAGACACAGAATCGGAAACAGGCTCCAGGCTCTGAGCCATCAGCCCAGAGCCCGACGCGGCTCGAACTCACGGACCGCGAGATCATGACCTGGCTGAAGTCGGACGCTTAACCGACTGCGCCACCCAGGCGCCCCAGGACCGCACTTTTAAAGGTGTCCACTTGGGGGTGAAATATGATAATGAATTCCTTAGTTACACCGTGGTGATGGGGCACAGCCAAGGACTCCCAGGGTTTATTGTCTTAAAAGGAAAGGTCTGATGGGAACTGCCAAGCCCCAAGTCTCTGTCCTCTCCTTCTAGTTCTCTGCCAGGCGTCCTGCCTCAGAATGAGCTCCCAGAGTGACCATGGCCTGTTCTCTCCTGAAGTCAATGAATCTAACACAATATTGATTGTAAGATGCCTCTTTATTTTAGACTACTCTAACAAAGGAAATATGTTACAATGCTTCAATGATAGAATTTCACACTGATTGCTCACACCAGCTTTTCTTTGCTTTGAAATTTCTTTTCTGTGTCTTCAGAGAATTGGCTGTTTACCCTGCCCTTCACTTGTATTCCTCAACCTAAAATTGGCAATCTTTAGCACATATTCTCAGTACTAAAGCATAACAGCATCATTTCCTTAGGTGTTTTACAGCAGTTGCTTGTTGCTCTGCAAGAAAAATGTGGGAGTGGGGTCAATCTCCCTCTAATGAATATTGATTTCCCTAATATAAAACTTATGTCCCAATGCTCTATTTCCTTGCTTTTCTGGACACGGTAACTTTTTGTTTCTGTGCCAAATCATAGCATTATTATCTTGAAGTCATTTCTTAGAAAAGCCTAGTTGAGATATAATTGGCATACAACAAACTGTACATCTTTAAAGTGTACTATTTGGGAGCACCTGGCTGGCTCAGTCGGTGGAGTGTGCAACTCGTGAACTCACGGTTGTGGGTTCGAGCTCTACATTGAATGTAGAGATGATTTTTAAAAAATCTTTTAAAAAGTGTACTATTTGACGTTTTGATATGTGTATACCTTCATGAAACCATCATTACAAACAAGGTAATAAAACCATCCACCTTCAAAGGTTCTCCTGCCCCTTGGGACTCCCTCCCTCTCACCCATCCCCATCTCTCCATCACCCCTGTACAGGCAGCCAGTGATCTGCTTTCTGTCAGTGAAGATCAGTTTGCATTTTCTAGAACTTTATATAAATGGAGTCATACAACTTGTATAAAAAAAAACCAGCTTTGTTGAGATATTACATGGGACAAAATTCACCAGATGTAAGTGTACAATTCAGTGGGTTTTAGTCCATCTACAGAGCTGTGCAAACATCACCAAAATCTGATTGTAGAATATTTTCATCACCCTAAAAGAAACTTCATGCCTCTTTGCAGTCAGTCCCTGTTCTACCCCAGCCCTAAGCAACCACTATTCTACTTTTGCCTCCATATGTTTACCTTTTGTTGACATTCCATACATATGGAATGATATAATATGTTCTGGCTGGCTTTTTAGATTTAGCATAATGTTTTCAAGGTTCATGTATGTAGTTAACATATATCAATGTTTCATTCCTTTTTTTAAATTTTATGTTTTTAATTTACATCCAAAATAGCATATAATGCAACAGCGATTTCAGTAGATTCCTTAATGCCCCATACCCATTTAGCCCATCCCCCCTCCCACAACCCCTCCAGCAACCCTCTGTTTGTTCTCCATATTTAAGAGTCTCTTATGTTTTGTCCTCCTCCCTGTTTTTATATTATTTTTGCTTCCCTTCCCTTGTGTTCATCTGTTCTGTGTCTTAAAGTCCTCATATGAGTGAAGTCATATGATATTTGCCTTTCTCTGACTGACTAATTTCACTTAGCATAAAACCCTCTAGTTCCATCCACGTAGTTGCAAATGGCAAGATTTCATTCTTTTTGATTGCCGAGTCATACTCCATTATATATATGTATATACCACATCTTCTTTATCCATTCATCCATTGGTGGACATTTGGGCTCTTACCATACTTTGGCTATTGTTGATAGTGCTGCTATAAACATTGGGGTGCATGTGTCCCTTCAAAACAGCATACCTGTATCCCTTGGATAAATACCTAGTAGTGCAATTGCTGGGTCATAGGGCAGTTCTAGTTTTAGTTTTTTGAGGAACCTCCACAGTGTTTTCCAGAGTGGCTGCACCAGCTTGCATTCCCACCAGGATTGCAAAGGAGATTCTTTCTCTCCGCATCCTCACTAACATCTGTTGTTGTCTGAGTTGTTAATGTTAGCCATTCTGACAGGTGTCAGGTGGTATCTCATGGTGGTTTTGATTTGTATTTCCCTGATGATGAGCAATGTTGAGCATTTTTTCATGTGTCAGTTGGCCATCTGGATGTCTTCTTTGGAGAAGTGTCTATTCATGTCTGGTGCCATTTCTTCACTGGATTACTTGTTTTTTTGGGTGTTGAGTTGGATGTGTTCTTTATAAGATTTTGGATACTAACCCTTTATCTGACATGTCGTTTGCAAATATCTTTTCCCATTCTGTCTGTTGCCTTTTAGTTTTGCTGATTGTTCCCTCACTGTGCAGAAGCTTTTTATTTTGATGAGGTCCCAGTAGTTCATTTTTGCTTTTGTTTCCCTTGCCTTCGGAGACGTGTTGAGTAAGAAGTTGCCATGGCCAAGGTCAAAGAGGTTTTTGCCTCCTTTCTCCTCGAGGATTTTGATGGCTTCCTGTCTTACACTGAGGTCTTTCATCCATTTTGAGTTTATTTTTGTGTATGGTGTAAGAAAGTGGTCTAGGTTCATTCTTCTGCATGTTGTTGTCCAGTTTTCTAGCACTACTTGCTGAAGAGAAATGGATATTCTTTCCTGCTTTGTCAAAGATTAGTTGGCCATACATTTGTGGGTCCATTTCTGGCTTCCCTATTCTGTTCCATTGATCTGAGTGTCTGTTTTTGTGCCAGTACCATACTGTCTTGATGATTACAGCTTTGTAGTGTAGCTTGAAGTCTGGGATTGTGATGCCTCCTGCTTTTTTTTTTTTTTCAAGATTGCTTTGGGTATTTGGGGTCTTTTCTGGTTCCATACAAATTTTAGGATTATTTATTCTAGCTCTGTGGAGAATGCTGGTGTTATTTTGATAGGGATTGCATTGAATATGTAGATTGCTTTGGGTAATATTGACATTTTAACAATATTTGTTCTTCCTATCCAGGAACATGGAATCTTTTCCCTTTTTTTTTTTTTTTTTGTGTCTTCTTCAATTTCTTTCATAAGCTTTCTGTAGTTTTCAGTGTACAGATTTTTCACCTCTTTGGTTAGATTTATTCCTAGGTATTTTATGGATTTTGGTACAATTGTAAATGGGATCGATTCCTTGATTTCTCTTTCTGTTGCTTGATTCTTGGTGTATAGGAATGCAATCGATTTCTGTGCATTGATTTTATATCCTGTCAGTTTGCAGAATTCATGAATCAGTTCTAGCAGTTTTTTGGTGGAATCTTTTGGGTTTTCCATATAGAGTATCATGTCGTCTGCGAAGAGTGAAAGTTTGACCTCCTCCTGGCCTATTTGCATGCCTTTTATTTCTTTGTGTTGTCTGATTGCAGAGGCTAAGACTTCCAATACTATGTTTAATAACAGTGGCAAGAGTGGACATCCCTGTCTTGTTCCTGACCTTAGGGGGAAAGCTCTCAGTTTTTCCCCATTGAGGATGATATTAGTGTTGGGTCTTTCATATATGGCTTTTATGATCTTGAGGTATGATCCTTCTATCCCTACTATCTTGAGGGTTTTTATCAAGAAAGGATGCTGTATTTTGTCAAATGCTTTCTCTGCATCTATTGAGAGGATGATATGGTTCTTGTCCTTTCTTTTATTGATGTGATGAATCATGTTAAATTGTTTTGTGGATATTGAACCAGCCCTGCATCCCAGGTATAAATCCCACTTGGTTGGGGAGAATAATTTTTTTAATGTATTGTTGGAGCCGGTTGGCTAACATCTTGTTGAGGATTTTTGCATTCATGTTCATCAGGGAAATTGGTCTATAGTTCTCTTTTTTAGTGGGGTCTCTGTCTGGTTTTGGAATCAAGGTAATGCTGGCGTCATAGAAAGAGTTTGGAAGTTTTCCTTCCATTTCTATTTTTTGGAAGAGTTTCAAGAGAATAGTTGTTAACTCTTCCTTAAATGTTTGGTAGAATTCCCCTGAAAAGCCATCTGGCCCTGGACTCTTGTTTTTTGGCAGATTTTTGATTACTAATTCGATTTCCTTACTGGTTATGGGCCTGTTCAAATTTTCTATTTCTTCCTGTTTCAGTTTTGGTAGTGTATATGTTTCTAGGAATTTGTCCATTTCTTTAAGATTGCCCATTTTATTGGCATATAATTGCTCACAATATTCTCCTATTATTGTTTTTATTTCTGCTGTGTTGGTTGTGATCTCTCCTCTTTCATTCTTGATTTTATTATATGGATCCATTTTCTTTTTGATCAGACTGGCTAGTGGTTTATCAATTTTGTTAATTCTTTCAAAGAACTGGCTTCTGGTTTCATTGATCTGTTCTACTGTTTTTTGGTTTCGATAGCATTAATTTCTGCTCTAATCTTTATTATTTCCTGTCTTCTGCTGGTTTTGGGTTTTATTTGCTGTTCTTTTTCCAGCTCCTTAAGGCATAAGTTTAGGTTGTGTATCTGAGACCTTTCTTCCTTTTTAAAGAAGGCCTGGATTGCTATATACTTTCCTCTTATGACTGCCTTTGCTGCATTCCAGAGGTTTTGGGTTGTGGTGTTATCATTTTAATTGACTTCCATATACTTTTTAATTTCCTCTTTAACTTCTTGGTTAGCCCATTCATTCTTTAGTAGGATGTTCTTCAGTCTCCAAGTATTTGTTACCTTTCCAAATTTTTCTTGTGGTTGATTTCGAGTTTTATAGTGTTGTGGTCTGAAAATATGCACAGTATGATCTCGATCTTTTTGTACTTGTTGAGTGCTGATTTGTGTCCCAGTATATGATCTATTCTGGAGGACATTCCATGTGCACTGGAGAAGAATGTATATTCTGCTGCTTCAGGATGAAATGTTCTGAGTATATCTGTTAAGTCCATCTGGTCCAGTGTGTCATTCAAAGCCATTGTCTCCTTGTTGAGTTTTTGTTTAGATGATCTGTCCATTGTTGTGAGTGGGGTGTTGAAGTCCCCTACTATTATGGTATTACTATCAATGAGTTTCTTTATATTTGTGATTAATTGATTTATATATTTGGGTGCTTTCATATTTGGCACATAAATGTTTATAATCATTAGGTCTTCTTGGGGAGAAGACCCCTTAATTATGATATAATGCCCTTCTTCATCTCTTGTTACAGAAAGTACTTTATTTTAAAGTCTAGATTGTCTGACATAAGTACGGCTACCCCGGCTTTATTTTGTTGACCATTAGCATGATAGATGGTTTTCCATCCCCTTACTTTTAATCTGAAGGTGTCTTTAGGTCTAAAGTGGGTCTCTTGTAAACAACGTATAGATGGATCTTGTTTTCTTATCCATTCTGTTACCCTATGTGTTTTGATTGGAACATTTAGTCCATTGACGTTTAGAGGAGTAATGAAAGATATGAATTTATTGCCATTATGTTGCTTGTAGATTTGGAATTTATGGTGGTGTTCTTTGGTCCTTCCTAGTCTTTGTTACTTTTGGTCTTTATTTATTTGTTGTTGTTTTTTTCACCTTTTCTCCCTTCAGAGAGTCCCCCTTAAAATTTCTTGCAGGGCTGGTTTAGTGGTCACAAACTCCTTTAATTTTTGTTTGGGAAACTTTTTATCTCTCCTTCTATTTTGAATGACAGCCTTGCTGGATAAAGAATTCTTGGCTGCATATTTTTCTGATTCAGCACACTGAATATATCCCACCTCTCCTTTCTGGCCTGCCAAGTTTCTGTGGATAGTTCCGCTGCAAACCTGATCTGTTTTCCCTTGTAGGTTAAGGACTTTTTTTCCCTTGCTGCTTTCATGATTCTTTCCTTGCCTGAGTATTTTGTGAATTTCACTATGATATGCCTTGTTGATGGTTGGTTTTTGTTGAATCTAATGGGAGTCCTCTGTGCTTCTTGAATTTTGATGTCTCTGTCTTTCCCCAGGTTAGGAAAGTTTTCCACTATGATTTGCTCACATAACCCTTCTACCCCTATTTCTCTCTCTTCCTCTTCTGGGACTCCTATGATTCTGATGTTATTCCTTTTTAATGAGACACTGATTTCTCTAATTCTTAAATTGTGCTCTTTTGCCTTAATCTCCCTCTTTTCTTCTGCTTCATTATTCCCTGTAAGTTTGTCCTCTATATCGCTGATTGTCCGTTCTTTCTCATCCATCCTTGCCGCTGTGGCCTCCATTCGAGATTGCAGCTCAGTTATAGCATTTTTTATTTTATCCTGACTAGATTTTACTTCTTTTATCTCCTCAGAAAGGGATTCTAATCTATTTTTGACTCCAGCTAGTATTCTTATTATCACGATTCTAAATTCTGGTTCAGACATCTTGCTTGTATCTGTGTTGATTAAGTCCTTTGTTGTCATTTCTTCCTGCTCTTTCTTTTGGGGTGAATTCCTTTGTTTCATCATTTTGAAGGGAGAAAAGGAATTAATGAGGAAAAAAATTAAAATTAAAAATATATTAAAATTAAAAAATTAAAAACAAATACACACACACATTTGAATAAATGATGCTAAATCCTAGGTGTGTTTTGGTCTGGGTGTTGAAAGGGGCTTGATAGACTAGAGAAAAAAGGGGAAAGAAAAAAAAGGAAATCGTTTGAAAATTTGAAAAAATGAATACACTGAAGTAGACTAAAATGAAGTGATGGAAGTAAAATAGAATTTGAAAAAATTTGCAGGAAAGTAAAAAATATAGTAGAAAAAATTAAAGAAAATATTTTTAATAAAAATTGAAAATAAAAATGAATTTTTTCTCTTTCTGTAGTCAAGAAAAAGAAAATAAACGAAAAAGAGAAAAAAGGAAAAAGAAAAAAAAGAAAATTTAATAGATGGACCAGTGAACAGACTGAAATATGACTGAAATTACTTCGTTTTCCCCTAGAAGTCAAACTATGAAGTGGTTTATAGTCCATAAACTAATCAGGTTGAGAGATTTGTGTTCCTGAAGAGCGAGGTTGGCCTAGTTGGGCAGGGCTTAGTGTAACCACTCCGTTCTCCACTAGATGGCTCTGCTTAGCTTACTGGGGTAGATTCTTGTGGTGCTTGTAGGTGCGTTTGCTCATGCGTGGGAGCGGTGAAAATGGTGTCCCTCAGCTACCAGTCTCTAGCATGGAAACTCTTCTCCTGGATCAGCAGTCACGCACCTGTTCTTTGTCTCCAGCTTCTGTCCACTCCCCGCTTTTACACAGTCCGTGACCGAGCCCCCGGGAGCTCCTCCCTCCTGAGTTTTGTCTCAGATGCGGCTGTTTTTCCCAACCCTTTACTTCTGAGGGACTGCGGCTTTGACCCGTTCCGTCCCTCTGCAGGAGTCTCACCGAGCAGTAGCCAGGTGCCGGCCGCACCCAGGAACATTTGTGGGTTTGTGCTGCTGCCGATGCCCACAGACTGTGGCTGGGTGCCAGCTCCCCCCAGAAAAAATTCACGAGATAGTGTAGCAGCAGCGTTTCAGGGATTATGGAAAATCACAACACGCATCTGGCACCAGGCTTCACCCTTAATGACCTTGTTCCAGCACCAGTGAATGTGGTTGTCTCCTGGGTCAACTGGGGCCTTGCCTTTGGGGGACCCACACGGCCTCTGCCAGGTGTCCTCCCAGCAGGGGAACCATCTCTCCCCGTGTGGCCTGAAGAACCCCGGACCCCACTCTGCTCCTGGGGATTCGCCCTTCCCACCAGAGCACCGCCAGGTATCGAGCTGCGGAGTTGCAGCCTCTGCGCTCCCCTTGTTTACAGTCTTAATGGAATTTAAACCCTCTCCTTTCTGCTTTCTCCCTTTTTAGTTCAGTCCCTGAGGCTGCTTCCACTTTCTCTCCAGCTGCTTTTGGGGAGGGGTGCTTTTCCCATTTTCTCCTCACTGTCTCTGTCCTCTCTCCGCACGCAAAGCACCTCCCTGCCCTCCGCGGCTTCTTTCTCCTCAAATTCACCTCTCCGTGCCACTTTCCTGCTGAATTCTGTGGTTCAGGGTGTGCAGATTGTTGTGTTAATCCTCAGATCAGTTTTCTAGGTGTGCAGGATGGCTTAGTGTTGGTCTGGCTGTATTTCATGGACGCGAGGCACACAAAAAACTTCTATGCTGTTCTGTCTTCTTGGCTCCTCCTTCTTTCCTTTTTTTTAAGTTTATTTATTTATTTTGAGAGTGAGAGCATGAGCTGGGGAGGGGCAGAGAGAGAGGGAGAGAAAGAATGTGGCAGGCTCTGTGCCGTCAGAGTGACGTGAGGCTTGATCTCACCAACTGTGAGAGCGTGACCTGAGTCAAAATCAAGAGTTGGATGAGGCGTCCTGTCTGTAGCCATGCTGAACTGATGTGTCCAGGAAGTGGATCCTCCAGCCCTCAAGTCTTCAGATGACCACAGCCCCAGACATTGGCTTTACTGGACTCTCAGGAAAGACCCACCTAGAACCACTTAGCTGAGCCACTCGCAGAAACCATAAGATAATAAATGTTTGTTGTTTTAAGCTATGAAGATTTAGGGAACTTACAGCAAGAGATTACAATATATGGAGTGAAATGTGGAGGGCAGCGGAGAAACTGGCTCAGGGAAACTGGCTTCCACTGCCTTCCTCCGGATGTGACTCAGGGACATCTGCAGTAACGCCCAGAGACTCCTCTTTCGGGTGGTCATTCAACACGATCCCCTGATGCCCAGAGCAGGCAGTGAGGACAAGGAATGGCAGCCCTGCTGAAAGGCTGTAAGGGAGGAATGGAGAAGACTTGCCCTTGACCACCTACCATGGGAACAGAAGGGTTGAGTCTCCAGGAGATGTGGCCTCAGTGTCCCTGACAAAGCCAGGCCGGCAGGGCTGGGGTGGGTGAAGGGTAGTGGCCGGGGACCCCAGAGCCACCCACTGGGAGGCCAGGGGTGAGGCCGGGCTCTGAGGCCTCTGGCAGCCATGGAGCACTCAGGGCCTGGGGCTGGCAGGGCTGGGGGACAATGTGGGAACTGGCAGACCTGACAGCCAGTTCCAGCCACTCCACAGTAAGTGGCACCTGGGGTAAAGTGATGACCAGGCACTGGTGGCTGCTTTCCTCTCCCTCCTGGGGTCTTCAGCCTGGCGCAGGGCTGGCACAGAGGACCTCTCACACACTTGGCCACACATTGACTGCATTATTTCAGGGTCGTCTGGGCCATTTTCTGCCTCCAGGGAGGATCGGTCTGAGCCTGGAAAGAGAATCGACCCTCCCAGCGCGGACAATATCCAGATACCCCCTCCCTGCTGGGGACTGTCAGCACACAGGGTACCCCAGGTGAGGGTGGAGGACACCGTCAGTTTAGTCCAGAGTTTTCCATACTCCTTAGAGATGCCAACATCGTGTCCACACAGACTACATTTCTAAAAGGAAAACTGTTTGTGGAACAATATTACCCTTACAGGTATGATGTCCTCATCTGATCTATGCTATTATTATATTCTACTTTATTCTATTGTGTTCTATTCTATCCCATTCTATTCTGGGACACAGAGGAGGAGAGGGGCTGTGGAGGTGGTGGGGTCACCCGCAATCCCCTCACAAGACCCTTCGAGGGAGAGTTTCTTCTGACACAGCCTGCAGCTGCTCTGGGTGAGCCCTCACTCGTCTGGGGCCCCCCCTTGGGCCCTGGGGCCCGTGGCAGCAGTGACTATACCCTATTCACCCAGCATCCCCCGCGGCTCCTGGAAGGAGCTCAGAATTCTCAGGACCCACAAGCCTTAGAGAACGTCCTTCGGTCAAAGCTGGAAATGTGGGGGCCGAAAGTGCAGCTCACAGGATGAGTTTTGCTATATCTTTGTCATTCGCGTATTTAATCCCTTCCTCCTGGATCCACTGGCCATGAGCTCCTAGGGATCTTAGGTACTATAGCGGTGACAGCACTATGGAGACCCCAGAATCTTGGGCTCAGGGTCTGGCAGGTCATATGAGTGAATAAAGGAAAGACCCTCTGCCCAGTGGTAGGAGCAGGGGCTTTGGAGTCAGTGAGACCGAGTGCAGTTCTGACTTTGCCACTCACTCACTAGCTGTGTGATCTCGGGAAAGCCACTTAACTTCTCTGAGCATCAGTTTATCTCTAAGATGGGGGGTGATACTACCTATTTTCAGGGTTGGGGTGAGGATTAGCAAAAATGCATATAACATAGAGCACCTGGGAGTTCAAAAATAGCACATGCTATGATTATTATTAGTGATAATTGCAACCACACTAACTAGAGGGTCTCAGGACCACTCTGGATACTTCAGGTGTGCTGTCATTACTGAGTTTTGGGGGAGACTAGGCTGCTATTGTTTTCATCCTAGACAAAAAGGAAATACTCATAAACACCCAGGGGAGGAAGCTGGTTATGTTTGTCATGAACAGCCTTAGTAATAAAAGGAGAGGAAAAACACACTCAGACACACACACACATACACACACACACACGCACATGCACACATACAAACCAAGAACATGGGCCCTTGCCAAGCATTTATCCTGGTTGCAAAGGATAGTTGCATCCTTGAAAAATGAACGGAGTGACTCTGATCCTGGCCAGTGTCTGTCCAGCAGTCTGTAGAGAAGACATAACTCTGGTCTCTGGTGGAACTCACAATCCTCATGCCAGAATAAACGCCAAGGGTGCTGATAGAGAAGGACCAGATGAATGAGAATGGTGGGGCATGAAAATTCATGCTGGTAAGACCTGGGGAGCATTCTCTGTTTCCTAGGCAGACCTGTTTCATCACTGTGCAACAGGAAATTCAGCGTTTGGGCTTAATGTTTTAAGTACTAACACTGTCGATTTGCTTTAACTAATTGAATAACATCTCTTAACTAGTGAATATGATAGGAAATTTAAATTATCTTGATCATTTTCAGGGGCACCTGGGTGGCTCAGTCAGTTAAGCGTCCGACTTCAGCTCAGGTCCTGATCTCTTGGTTCCTGAGTTCGAGCCCTGTGTCGGGGTCTGTGCTGACAGCTCAGAGCTTGGAGACTGTTTAAGATTCTGTGTCTCCCCCTGTTTCTATTCCCCTCCCCCACTCATGCTCTGTGTCTCTCCCCGAAATAAATGAACATAAAAAAAAATTAGAAAACACATTTTCAGTGAATTAATTGAAATATCATGACTAGGTTACTTTCCTCTAAATTTGTGTTTTCCGCAATTGCCCACTAGATGGCGGGATGAGACCACACTAGATATCACTAGCTCAGCGGCTGCTCTCACACAGTTTTAAAGTGAGGAAAACTATATTTTGGTTCCTTCTAATTTTTTTTTCCTTTCAGAAAATAAAGGTAAACAATTTATGCACAACTTTTTAAGGACCCTCTCTAACACTTAAAGGGAGGTATGCCGTTTCCCTGTCTGAAGCTCTAACCTCAGGTATTTTCCTCTTATCTTTGAGCAACAAACAGTTGATGGCACCAGTTAGTAATGAGTGAAAGCTTACCCTGAACCGCGTGCTGTGCTAGGAGCTTCATCTCATTTATTCTGCACAGGGAGACTAGAAGGTGTCACTTCCATTTTGTTTAAAAAAACTCTATCATTTTGTTGCATGGATGTTGTGTAGGTAAGAGCTCTGATATGAGAATTTCAAGTGTGACTTCATCAGCCAAATGAAGAATCTGTCTAGTGAACATGACCTCCAGAAACAGACCACACTCTTGGGTGCCATTCCTGGCAGTGACAGCAATGTGACTTCTTGCACAAAGAAGGAAGAAACATCTGGATAAATGCATCAGCACAAAGCCAGTCCAGAAACAAAAAGCAGAAGCTATAGGACAGAGGAGCCTGTAATTATAATCACTAGAAGCAAAAGGGTTCCTTCCTTTCCAATCTGATCAAGTATCCAAATGAGTAGGTCCTAGGGCTCTTTCTTCAGCATCTACCAGGTGCCAGGCATGGTGCTAGGTGCTTTATTTATGATTTAATCCTCATTTACTCCTTTTTTTATTTTTTATTAAAATAATTTTTTTTGATGTTTATTTATATTTGGGAGAGAGAAAGAGTTCCAGTGCGTGAGCAGGAGAGGGGCAGAGAGAGAAGGAGATGCAGAATCTGAAGGAAGCTCCAGGCTCTGAGCTGTCAGCACAGAGCCCAACTCGGAACTTGAACCCACCGACCACGAGATCATGACCTGAGCTAAAGTTGGACGCTTAACCAACTGAGCCACCCAGGCGCCCTGACTCCTTTTAAAAAAAAAAAAAATTATCTATTTATTTTTGAGAGAGAGAGAGAGAGTGCTTGTGCGTGCACACACACAAGCAGCGGAGGGGGCAGAGAGAGAGGGAGACAGAGAATCCCAAGTAGCCTCCATGCTGTCAGAGCAGAGCCCAATGCAAGTCTATAACTCACAAATGGAGAGATCATGACCTGAGTTGAAATCAAGAGTTAGATACTTAGGGACGCCTGGGTGGCTCAGTTGGTTAAGCAGCCAACTTTGCCTCAGGTCATGATCTCACGGTTCGTGGGTTCAAGCCCTGTGTCAGGCTTCTGTGTTGACATGACAGCTCAGAGCCTGGAGCCTGCTTTGGATTCTGTGTCTCCCTCTCTCTCTGCCTCTCCCCCACTCACACTCTGTCTCTATCTCAAGAATAAGTAAATGTTAACAAATTTTTTTTAATAAAATCTTGACTGAGGCCAGTGCTATGTCACTGTTTTTCATATCTCTCATATTCTAACCATCCTCAAATATTCGGTTCCAATCCCAGCCTTCAGTCAAGCTACCTCTTTAACAAATTCAGCCAGAATCAGTACCACAGACTTGATCTTGTTTCCTGCTCTAAAATAATACAATTCATTCACCAAATATTATTGATTTCCTGCTATGAGCCACGCATAATTATAGATGCTTAAGATAGAACCATGAACCAGACACACTCCCAGCCTTTAGTAGATTCTTATCCTAACAGATGAGATGAGAAAAAACTATGATAATATAGAGTGAGAAGGTGATAGTGATATTTACACAAGATTTTACAGGAGCTGTAGAGACATCTAATTTAGCTAGTTGTTGGGAGTGGGGGCAGACGCTGGCTATGTTAAGTGTGCACAGTTTGAGCAGAATTTTGAGAAAAGCAAGGGAAGGGATCAGGAGGGAGCAAGTATGTCCTGGGCTCAGGGGAACAGCCTGGAGCAGGGAACAGAGGTGGGAGATGCCCACTCTCCCAGGAGTTCTGAGGCAGGGCTGGGCCAACGATGATAGGTTTATAGAATGATAGAATCAGCTAGAACCTTAAAGGCCATCCAACTCTTCCCCATCTTTTACAGAGGAAAGAACAAAGGCCCAGAGCTGTGAAGTGATTTGTTACAGGCCTAAGGCTTTGGAAAGTTAGAATGGAAATCGAGATGTCCTGACTCTAACTGATTTCACTGTTCTTTTCCCTGATCATGATGTTTTGGGCCTGTATTGGTGCATATCTGAAATTCTATTTGCTGGCTATTAAATGAAACAAAAAATGAAGCTGGTGTTATAAAATACTGAGATTCCCTAGTGTTCCAATTCTGGAACTAACCTACTGGAGAACCTCAAGCTGGTCACTTCTTTTCTCAGGGTCTCAGTTTCCTTATGTGTCGAAGAACTGGGATAGATTTTTATGACCCCTTCGCAGTCTAAAATTATTCTATAAATGTATGTCTATTTCTAGAATATTTTGCCATGTGGTCTTTGGTCTAATCACACCTTGCTTTTCATTTCTGCTAGAAATGAAACAACGCTTATAAGACTGTCAATTCATTCACATCCTCAAGGGGCTAAATAGCCAGTGTGTAAATGGAAAGTGCACCAGGACAGCAAGGAGAAGGGGAATCAATGTGGGCTGGAGACGTCCTGGAGACGGTGAAATCTGAACTGTCCTCTGTAAGAGGTGAGGGCTTGGCCAGGAAGACAGAGGGCTGTTCCAGGAAGAAGGAAACATGAGCAGCGTCTAGGAGTTCTGGCCACATGTGGGCCTTGTGTGAACCACGCTGCTGAGGCAGGGGCTGGATAGGGAGTGAAGGAGGTGGTGGTGGTGGGAGGGGCAGATGGAGAAGATGGTTGTCCTGCTGGGCTACAGTGTAGACTTGATGCAGGAGCCCAGGGGAAGGTGCAGGAGATTCATTTGGCCTGCAGGGCAGACAACTCTCCAGGAACCCTTTTCATTAGCACAGAATGGGCCCTGAGGGCTCTGACTTAGGAGAAGAGGTTCTTAGTTCGACATCTTTCTTCTGTTTTGATTAGGTGTTCTGTAATTACACAATAAATTCTAGAACTGTGAATGATAGCAACATGGACAATGCAGACCCATACAGTGATCATGTTGAAACCAATGATTTTTTAAGCATTAATTTAAAAAACTGATTAAGGGGCCCTGGGTGGCTCAGTCGGTTGAGCGGCGACTTCGGCTCAGGTCATGATCTCACGGTCCGTGAGTTCGAGCCCCGCATCGGGCTCTGTGCTGACAGCTCAGAGCCTGGAGCCTGTTTCAGATTCTGTGTTTCCCTCTCTCTGACCCTCCCCCGTTCATGCTCTGTCTCTCTCTGTCTCAAAAATAAACGTTAAAAAAAATTTTTTTTAAATAAAAAAAAATAAAAAACTGATTAATATAAACACTTCCCTGTTTTTAGGAGGCTCACTGTTGAAAGTCTTGCTCACTTGCTCCTGTCATTGGTTCCTTCCCTTCTCTTTTTGTGTCTCATTTTCTGCCTTTGTGATCATTGGGCTTGGTCTTATATTTCTTTTTTTCTTTTCTTTTTTTTAAATTTAAATTTTAGTTGGGGCACCTGTGTGGCTCAGTTGGTTAAGCGTCCAGCTTTGGCTCAGGTTGTGATCTCATGGTTCATGAGTTTGAGCCCCGCATCGGGCTCTGTGCTGACAGCTCAGAGCCTGGAGTCTCATTTGGATTCTGTTTCTCCCTCTCTCTGTGCTCCTCCCCTGTTTGTGCTCTGTCTCTCTCTCTCTTTCTCAAAAATAAATAAACATTAAAAAAATTTTTTTTAATTTAAATTTTAGTTAACAAACAGTGCAATTTTGGTTTCAGGAGTAGACTTCAGTGATTCATCCCTTACATACAACACCCAATGCTCATCCCAACAAGTGCTGTCCTTAATGACCATCACCCATTTAGCCCATCCCCCCACCTGCAACTCTCTGTCAACCCTCAGATTGTTCTCTATTGTTGAGAGTCTTTTGTGGTTTGTTTCCCTCTCTCCTCTTTTTTACCCACTTCCCATAAGTTCATCTGTTTTGTTTCTTAAATTCCACATATGAGTGAAATCATATATTTGTCTTTCTCTGACTGACTTATTTCGCTTAGCATAATACACTCTAGCTCCATCCACGTCATTGCAAATGTCAAAATTTCATTCTTTTTGATGACTGATTAATATTCCATCGAATATGTACCACACCTTCTTTATCCATTCATCAGCCAATGGACATATGGGCTCCCTCCATAGTTTAGCTACTGTTGAGAATGCTGCTATAAACATTGGGGTACATGTAGCCCTTCAAATCTGTATTTTTGTATCCTTTGGATAAATACCTAGTAGTGCAATTGCTGGATTGTAAGATACTTCTATTTTTAGTTTTTTGAGGAAACTCTATACTGTTCTCTGGAGTGGGTGCATTCCCACCAACAGTGCACCAACAGTTGGCATTCCTACCAACAGTGCAAGAGGGTTCCTCTTTTTCTGCATCCTCACCAACACCTGTTGTTTCTTGTATTGTTAATTTTAGCATTCTGACAGGTGTGAAGCAATGACTTATTGTGGTTTTGATTTGTATTTCCCTGATGATGAGTAATGTTGAGCATCTTTTCATGTGTCTGTTAGCCATCTGGATGTCTTTTCAAAAGTGTCTATTCATGTCCTCTGTCATTTCATAACTAGGTTACTTGTTTTGGGGGTGTTGAGTTTGATAAGTTCTTTATAGATTTTTGATACTAACCCTTTATCTGGTATGTCATTTGCAAATATCTTCTTTCATTCTGTCGGTTGCCTTTTAGTTTTGTTGATTGTTTCCTTTGCTGTGCAGAAGCTTTCTATCTTGATGAATCCCAATAGTTCATTTTTGCTTTTTTCCCCCCTTGTCTCCAGCAATTTATCTAGCAAGAAGTTGCTGTGGGTGAGGTCAAAGAGGTTGCTGCCTGTTTTCTCCTCTAGGATTTTGATGGTTTCCCATGTTACATTTAGGTCTTTCATCCATTTGGAATTTACTCTTGTGTATGGTGTAAGAAAGTGGTCCAGTTTCATTCTTCTACATGTCACCGTCCAGTTTTCCCAACACTATTTGTTGAAGAGACTGTGTGTTTTCCATTGGGTATTCTTTCCTGCTTTGTCAAAGATTAGTTGACCATATAGCTGTTGGTCATTTTCTGGGTTCTCTATTCTGTTCCATTGATCTATGTGTCTGTTTTTGTGCCAGTACCATACTGTCTTGATGACTACAGCTTTCTAATATAGCTTGGTATCCGTAATCATGATGCCTTCAGTTTTGTTTTTCTTTTTCAGGATTGCTTTGGCTATTTAGGGTCTTTTGTGGTTCCATACAAATTTTGGGAGTGTTTGTTTTAGCTCTGTGAAAAATGCTGGTCGTATTTGGATAGGGATTGCATTAAATGTGTAGATTGCTTCAGATAGTTTTAGAATGTTTAGAACAAACATTTTATTTAACAATGTTTGTTCTTCCAATCCATAATCATAGAATGCTTTTCCATTTCTTTGTGTCCTCTTCAATTTCTTTCATAAGTGTTCTATAGTTTTCAGACAGATGTTTTATTTCTTTGGTTTGGTTTATTCCTAGATATCTAATTGTTTTTGGTGCAGTTGCAAATGGGATCAATTCTTTGATTTCTTTTTCTGTTGTTCTGTTTTGGTGTATAGAAATGCAACAGATTTCTGCATGTTGATTTTATATCCTGCGACTTTGCTGAATTCATGTATTAGTTCCAGCAATTTTTTGGTGGACTCTTTCGAGTTTTCTACAGAATATCAGTCTTATATTTCTAACTTTTTTTTTTTTTACATAATAAACTACTTCAAATGCTTTTTGGAAGTGGGTAGGATATAAATAAATAATTACAATTTCTCTAGATCTATTTTCTTCAATATCTTATTATACTAATAATTATAAAATAGCTCTTCATAGATGTAGCCCTTTTGGACAGAGGACCTGAAGTCCTTCATAAACCCATGTTATTAAACCAAATTCAAATTAGTTTACATTTGTATAGAATTTTAAGGATTAAAAAAGGTGGAGTTTTTCTTGGTGCCCATTATTTTAATTGAGCCACAATCCTGACAGTAGCTCTTTCATCCCCAGTACCTAGTACAGTGCTTTGACATAGATTCTCCATAAATGCTTATTGAAAAACATGAATGATTGATTTAAGTCAAAATAATTCTGTGAGCAAGAATATGTTCTAGTCATTATTCCTGTTTTACTGAAGAGGAAGCAGTGGTGTGGAGTCAGGACTATCTGGAGAGAGCCAATAGCATGTATTTCTTCCCAGTTCAACTACCACTTAATGACTTCACCCCAGCAGCTTGAAAGTGGCCTTGGCAGGAATAGTTACACCAATGAAATCAACAAATATTGTAAGTCAGCACCCTTCCCAACCCCCCCCCCCCCCTCCATCCCTTGAGAGCAAGTTTTTACGCATCGGCTAGTGATGAGGGAACAACAGGCAAGTTGAGGGCAAAGCACAAATGAGCACCCAGCAACCTCTCCCCCCAGGTGGCATATGTGTGACATTCCTCAGGCACTCCTGGCTGGCTGCTCAGGAGCAAAGGAAAGGGAAAAACAAGTGGTTAACTGGTAGAGATCACAGACACGCAGGACAGGAGTCTCCATCAGTTTGCAACTGTCTCAATGATTTATAAGAAAAAAGCAATCTTATCAATAGAAAAACCTCCAGAAACCTATAGACTTAATTTCCTCGGACCCTAGCATCACCCTCCCCTCTATAGGATAGAAAATCTTACATAATCAATCACTCCTCACAGTTATAATGCAGCTCTTTCTGCCCACAGGTCCTGTCCTCGTGCTATAATAAAACCACCGTTTTGCACTGAAAACATCTCAAGAATTCTTTCTTGGCCATTGGCCAAGACAGCACACCACAGAAATCTCAGTTCTTACTAATTCAGTGACTCAACTGAGGTTAGACTGTGGGCTAAGCAGTCAACTCCAATATCATACACCTGATGCTAATATAACATTTTATGCTAACTATACTGGAATTAAAATAAAAAAAAAAATAAAGAGGTCAGCTCCACATTCTAAGAAGAGAGACCATTAGGGAAACTGATTAGTCAAGGACAAGGGAGTAGCTAGCCAATGTCTGACTTTACAGCAGAGTTCTGTGACAGGGTCTGCACAGCAAGGTCACAGACAAGCAGGTTAGAGACAGGAGCCTGCAACAAGCACTCACCTGTGTATGCCTAGGATTTAAGGAACCTGGCCTGACAGAGTCACAGTGCAGCACACCTACAATCCAAATGCAGCAAGATGTTGAGTGAGAGAGAGGTTCCTGGCATACCATGGAATACTACAGATGGGAACTATTGGAAAAACTATCGTTGGTTCAACACACAGGGGAGAATTGTGCTGGCAGTCATTCCCAGCAAGAGTATCCAAGTAACTAAATAATCTTCAATAAAGAAAAACATGCTGAAATCATCAATGTGCTCTCAGCTCGATTACATAGAAGTAAAAGTAGATCCAGTACAAAAATTCTCATGGGTGAAAAACATGACTGTTTAATATTCCAGAAATGTTTAGAAGAGCCTGCTGCCTTTTCTACACCCATTTTCATCTTTATGGACCAGAAGGTAATCTACTATTCTACTAATTAATCCTCTGACTCCCAAGAAAATGTGTAGGGGCTGAGGGCACGCCGCTCCAAAATGTGCCACTTTGGCATAAAGATTCCTTTGAATTAAAAGTCGTAAATACTCAGCAGATGCAGGAAAAGCTCTCTGCCTCCCCCATAACTACCTAAATTTACTCTGGAAGGCAGAGCCTGCAACAGGAAGGAAGAGAGCTAGTAACAAGAGACTCCCTTTAAAGAACCTATCTGCATAATAGGGCAACCTGTTCTAAACATCTCCTTGCACCTTCTTGCTAAAGAGCTTTCTCCCCTTTGTGTCCTCAGACCCTCCCCCTATCCTAAGCTTTTCTAAGCTTCCTGTTGCCTCCTTGTTTTTGGAATCTCATGTCTGTGTGGATTCCTCCTGTGACCCGATTAAATTGGATTTTCTCCTGTTAATCTATCTCATGTCAAGTTGATTCTAAGTCCAGCAAGAAGGACCATAGGGTAGAAGGTCTTCCTCCTCAACAGGAGGGATACTGTTCACTGTTTCTAACACTGCTTTGCTCTAAATTTGCAGCATCAGTGAGGTGTTGTCATTGTGATTTGGACCATTTGACCAATCAGTACTAAAAAAATTATATTGCTTCAGGTTACTTGCATGTTACTTGTACTTTACTGACTTTTAAGAAGTGTTAGTATAATAAGAATATCTCAATGTGCAAAAAAATACTTAACCAACAGTTTATTTTAAAAAATATATACACTATCTCAGTTAAGAAATGGGCAGAAGACATGAATAGGTACTTTTCTCAAGAAGACATCCAGATGGCTAACAGACACATGAAAAGATGTTCAACATCACTCATGGTCAGGGAAATACAAATCAATATCACAATGAGATACCACCTCATACCTGTCAGAATGATTAAAATTAACAATGCAAGAAACAGCAGGTGTTGACGAGGATGCAGAGAAAGGCAAATCCTTTTGCACTGTTTTTCTGGGAATGCAAGCTGGTGCAGCCACTCTAGATAACAGTATGGAAGTTCCTCAAAAACTAAAAATAGAACCACCCTATGATCCAGCAATTGCATTATTAGGTATTTACCCCAAAGATACAAAAATACAGATTCAAAGGGGTACATGTCCACCAATGTTTATAGCAGCATCAACAATAGCCAAACTATGGAGACAGCCCAAAAGATCATCAACTGATGAATGAATAAAGATGTGGCATGTACACACACACACACACAGACACACACACACACACACACACAGACACAGACACACACACACACACACACACACACACACTGAAATGGAATATTACTCAGCCATCAAAAAGAATGAAATCTTGTTATTTGCAATGATATGGATGGAGCTAGAATGTATTAAGCTAAGTGATATAAGTCAATCAGAGAAACACAAATACCATATGATTTCATTCACATGTGGAATTTAAAAAACAAAACAGATGAGTATATTGGAAAGTGGGTGGAAAGAGATGAAAGGGAAATAAACCATAAAAGACTCTTAACGATAGAGAACAAACAGGAGGTGGGTTGGAATGGGTTAGATGGGTGATGGGTATTAAGGAGGACACTTTTTGTGGGGAGCACTGGGTGTTGTATGTAAGTGATGAATCACTGAAGTCTACTTTTAAAGCTGAAAAATAAAAACAAAAAACCAAAGCAACCAACGAACAAAAATATCCACTATAAATTCCAGACAGACTTATAACTGCCATTTGGAATTGTTTTGAATGGGATTTGAACCACATATCCTCCACAGTGAGTACTTAGTAATTATTAACTACCAAGAAAATGGACATAGAGAATGATATTCTAGTTGTCTCTTAAATATCAGCACAATCAAACTTAATTAAGTACAAAATTTCTAACACAAATGACTGCATCTGGGCCAGGCATGTAGCACCCTCACCCACCACTGTAGCATAGCCAATAACTATTTGCTGAACATTTCTATGCTCTATATTTTTCTTCTTTTCCTCTGTACCACCCCATCACAGGACCCAAGTCATTTTGCTCACTTTAGATAGCTCTGGCAAGGCTGGTGAGTTGTCTTTTAAAATATAAGAGAGGGGCACCTGGGTGGCTCAGTTGGTTGAGTGTCTGACACTTGATTTTGGCTCAGGTCATGATCCCAGAGTTGTGGGATTGAGTCACGACTTAGCTCCATGCTGAGCATGTAGCCTGCTTGAGATTCTCTCTCTCTCTCTCTCTCTCTCTCTCTCTCTCTCTCTCTCTCCCTTTGCCCCCTTCCCCACTCATGCACGCTCTCTCTCTCTCTCTACAGTAAAGTAAAATAAAATAAAATAAAATAAAATAAAATAAAATAAAATAAAAGTGATAACCAGACAGCATTCAAGATCGTCCCTCCACAAATGTCACTCATTCACTCAATTTGGATATGCCCTCCTGAGTAGGAGGAGGAGGTGGAGTGAGAGGCAGCCCCTTGGAACTTGCACAGAACCCCATAGGGCCCTGGGAGTGTGGAGCAGGTGTCAGATCTGCAGGTGGGGAGGGGAGAAGGAATGCTGAGCGATCCACTCTCAGGGAGTGGTACTGAGTCACTGTCACAGGGGCTGTCTGAGCATTGGCAGCATGGAGGGAAAACCTGTGCCAACCTCACTCCCACCCCCAATCCTCTCCCCGAATCCTTCCCCCAGTGAGGCTCACCCTATCAGCTCTACTGGGCCAAGGAAGGGCCCAGAGAGCAGGGCCTGCCTCCAAGACTGTCCCCATCCCTGTGAGGCCCCTAATGAGAGGTAGATGAGCACATGAGAGATGCCCTTGTGCATTGATGTGGAAGGAGATGATCACTAGGGTCAGGGGGTGGGGGAGACTTCCCCAGTGCAGAGGAGGAGAGAAAGGAACAAGATGGGTTCTGAGAATGGCCTGCGGATGAGAACTGCTGTGTGCCATCAGTTCCTTTCATCTTCCAGTTCTGGGTGTACCTACAATGGTTTCATCCGCCTGCCGAGGTCCTGGAACTGAGGGAGAATGCTGAATGGTGCCAAACACAGGGGCAGAGGCAAGAGCTTTAGGAAAGGCGCTAGAGTGCCTCCAGTGTCTGTGTCGGGCCTCGATGGCATCACAGGAGCAGTACACCAGGGCCATTGTGTTGCTTCATCTTCTTGGAATGAAAGTTTGAACATTTGAAGAGTGTGGGATGCTTTAAGCAAAAACTCAACTTGATTGGCAGTTACTACGTATTCGCTCTGTGCCAGGCATTGTGGGAGGTTCTGCAAGGGAACTGGAGATGAGCAGGACATGGTCTCTGTCCTCAAGAGGTCTGAGGACTAAGAGTAGGGAAAAAAGATCCACACAAATTTGTTTACTGAGGAACAGATCACCAGAAGAAGCCAGGGGAAAGTACTTAGAATGTAGAAATTGAGGTAGCATAAATAATTTAGAGGTAATTTTATCTTTCTTTTGCCATCCTTGAACAAGAGTCAAGAATTGTTCTACTTTGGTGCTGCAAGATTAAAAATAAAAGATACAAAGCAGTAAAATTGAGGTTTACTGTGGCTTCCTAGGGGATCCTCATCAGTTTATGTTCATAACTTTTGAACCTGCCACTTTCATGTTTAATACTGATGATTTGAAGTGTTTTGGATATCAGATTGATTAAAAAATTTTTTTTAATTTACATCCAAGTTATTTAGCATATAGTGCCACAGTGATTTCAGGAGTATATTCCTTAATGCCCCTTACCCATTTAGCCCATGCTCCATCCCACAACCTCTCCAGTAACCCTCTGTTTGTTCTCCATATTTAAGAGTCTCTTATGTTTTGTTCCCTCCCTGTTTTTATATTATTTTTGCTTCCCTGCTCTTATGTTCATCTGTTTTGTATCTTAAAATCCTCATATGAGTGAAGTCATATGATATTTCTCTTTCTCTGACTAATTTCATTTGGCATAATACCCTCTAGTTCCATCCACATAGTTGCAAATGACATTTAATTCTTTTTGATTGCCGAGTAATACTCCATTGTATATATATACACTACATCTTTATCTATTCATACATCGATGGACATTTGGGCTCTTTCCATACTTTGGCTGTTGTTGATAGTGTTGCTATAAACATTGGGGTGCATGTGCCCCTGCGAAACAGCAAACCTGTATCCCTTAGATAAATACCTAGTAGTGCAATTGCAGGGTCATAGTATAGTTCTAGTTTTAATTTTTTGAGGAACCTCCCTGTTTTCCAGAGTGGCTGCACAAGTTTGCATTCCCATCAGCTGTGCAAAAGAGATCCTCCTTCTCCACATCCTTGCAAACATCTGTTGTTGCCTGAGTTGTTAATGTTAGCCATTCTGACAGGTGTGAGATGATGTCTCATGGTGGTTTTGATTTGTGTTTCCCTGATGATGAGTGATGTGGAGCATTTTTTTCAGGTGTCGGTTGGCTGTCTGGATGTCTTCTTTGGAGAAGTGTCTATTCTTGTCTTTAGCTCATTTTCTAATTGGATTATTTGTTTTTGGGGTGTTGAGTTTGATAAGTTCTTTATAGATTTTGGATACTAACCCTTTATCTGATATGTCATTTGCAAATATCTTCTCCCATTCTGTTGGTTGCCTTTTAGTTTTGCTGATTGCCTTCTTCACTGTGCAAAAGATTTTTATTTTGATGAGGTCCCAGTAGTTCATTTTTGCTTTTGTTTCCCTTGCTTCCGGAGACATGTTGAGTAAGAAGTTGCTGCAGCCAAGATCAAAGAAGTTTTTGCCTGCTTTCTTCTCAAGGATTTTGATGGCTTCCTGTCTTACATTGAGGTCTTTCATCCATTTTGAGTTTATTTTTGTGTATGGTGTAAGAAAGTGGTCCAGGTTCATTCTTCTGCATGTTGCTGTCCAGTTTTCCCAGCACCACTTGCTAAAGAGACTGTCTTTTTTCCATTGGATATTCTTTCCTGCTTTGTCAAAGATTAGTTGGCCATACGTTTGTGGGTCCATTTCTGGGTTCTCTATTCCGTTCCATGGATCTGAGTGTCTGTTTTTGTGCCAGTCCATACTGTCTTGATGATTACAGTTTTGTAGTATAGCTTGAAGTCCGGGATTGTGATGCCTCCTGCTTTGTTTTTTGTTTTTTTTTTTCAAGACTGCTTTGGCTATTCAAAGTCTTTTCTGGTTCCATACAAATTTTAGGATTGTTTGTTCTAGCTCTGTGAAGAATGCTGGTGTTATTTTGATAGGGATTGCATTGAATATGTAGATTGCTTTGGGCAGTATTGACATTTTAACAATATTTGTTCTTCCTATCCAGGAACATGGAATCTTTTTCCTTTTTTTTGTGTGTCTTCTTCAATTTCTTTCATAAGCTTTCTGTAGTTTTCAGTGTACAGATTTTTCACCTCTTTGGTTAGATTTATTCCTAGGTATTTTATGGATTTTGGTACAATTGTAAATGGGATTGATTCCTTGATTTCTCTTTCTGTTGCTTCATTCTTGGTGTATAGGAATGTAACAGATTTCTGTGCATTGATTTTATATCCTGTCAGTTTGCTAAATTCATGGATCAGTTCTAGCAGTTTTTTGGTGGAATCTTTTGGGTTTTCCATATAGAGTATCATGTCGTCTGCGAAGAGTGAAAGTTTGACCTCCTCCTGGCCTATTTGCATGCCTTTTATTTCTTTGTGTTGTCTGATTGCAGAGGCTAAGACTTCCAATACTATGTTGAATAACAGTGGCAAGAGTGGACATCCCTGTCTTGTTCCTGACCTTAGGGAGAAAGCTCTCAGTTTTTCCCCATTGAGGATGATACTTGCATTGGGTCTTTCATATATGGCTTTTATGATCTTGAGGTATGATCCTTCTATCCCTACTATCTTGAGGGTTTTTATCAAGAAAGGATGCTGTATTTTGTCAAATGTTTCTCTGTATCTATTGAGAGGATCATATGGTTCTTGTCCTTTGTTTTACTGATGTGATGAATCACACTGATTGTTCTGTGGATTATTGACCAGCCTGTACCAAATGTACTCCCAGCAGGGGCAATGCCTCTCCCCGTGTGGCCTGAGGACTGCTGGACCTCACTCTGCTCCTGGGGATTTGCCCTTCCCACCAGAGCACTGCCAGGTATTGAGCTGCAAAATTTCAGACTCTGTGCTCCCCTGTTTATAGAGTCTTAATTGAATTTAAACCCTCTCCTTTCTCCTTTCTCCCTTTTTTGTTCAGTCCCCATGGCTGTTTCTACTTTTCCACTTACTCTCCAGCTGCTTTTGGGGGGGGTGCTTTTCCCATATTCTAACCTCCACCCCCCCCCCCCCCCCGCCCCATCTCTGTCCTCTCTCTGCAAACAAAAATAGCTCCCTGTCCTCCGTGGCTTCTCTCTCTCCCAGTTCACCTCTTTGTGCTGCATACCTGCTGAATTCTGTGGTTCAGGTTGTGAAGATTGTTGTGTTAATTCTCAAATCAGTTTTCTAGGTGTGCAGAATGGTTTAGTGTTGATCTGGCTGTATTTCATGGATGCCAGATGCAAAAAAAAACACAAAAAACTAGGCTGAGTTTTGATGAAAATACCAGTCTTATTTCCTAATTCATATGAAACTATTCATGCTGAAATAAGAGACCTAAAATATGAGTGTATTTCCATAGAGGGGATTTAGAGACATTAGGAGTGCAGGTTTTATTATAGTGTTTAAAAAAATCTTTTTGGGGGGCATCTGGGTGGCTCAGTTGGTTAAGCACTAGACTTCAGCTCAGGTCATGATCTCACAGTCTGTGGGATCTCACAGTCAGGTTCTGTGCTGGCACCTCAGAGCCTAGAGCCTGCTTGAGATTTTGTGTCTTCATCTCTCTCTGCCTCTCCCCTGCTCATGCTCTTTCTGTTTCTCAAAAAAAAAAAAAATTAAATATTAATTTTTTTAATTTTATTTTTTAAGTTTATTTATATATTTAGAGAGAGACAGAGACAGCATGAGTGGGGGAGGGGCGGAGAGATAGAGAAAGAATCCCAAGTAGGCTCTGCACTGCCAGAGTAGAGCCCAATGCAGGGCTTGAACCCAGCAACCTTGAGATCATGACCTAAGGTGAAACCAAGAGCCAGACTGAGCCACCCAGGCACCCCTCATTATAATGCTTTATTTCCCTAACAAAGAGGAACGTAGAGTCGGAATGGAATGATTGAATGACTTAGCATTAAAACAACAAACATTTTTTGAAAAATTTAAATGACTTAGTTTTTTTTCTAATAATCATATAGTATCTCCTACTTATAGTCCTCTAGTCTTCTCTTTGGATGACATCACCTCCTTTGAGGAACTTTGGGGTTGGTTTTTGTTTTGGCAATGATCCCAAAGGAAGAGGATGCCTTTACCGTCGGAGAGAACTTTGGTGCCCTCTACTGGTGGTTTTGGTTTCTTCAAATTGCAGGCCTCCATTTGATGGTTCATGGAATCCATTTAGTGGGTTCTATCAGAATTTTCTTAAAAAGTGAAAATGTAGATTACCATATAGTAAGTATAAATATTTATGTGTGAAACTTTGTTTCCAGTATGTATATATGAATGCAGAATCCAGGTGATTTCCAGTTAGCAACATTTAGCACCTATATCCAGCAGGATATAGAATTAGCATGAGGGGAGTGAGGCAGGGTGGAATAAGTGCAGGGTTAGATCCTATCTCTATTTAAAATTTTGAAATTTGGTTTATCATGGGTTTTGTGCATTAATTTTGATTTTAAAAAAGCATTGCTTTACAATAGTATTTATTTTGATTACTGAGCTTTTTGGTGCCCTAAGTGAGTGTCTCGCTTGTGTCTCTCTGACAGTCAGTGTGCTTTATGGAGGGACTGGAGAAGGTGGGCCAGCCTGTGGAGCCGTGAATAGGAGGCACACGTGGGGATGAGAAGGGACAGTGCGTGTGATGTCTTCTTCTGAGGTAGGAGGTGAAGCCATCAGCAAAGAGTGAAGGACACAGGCCTCGGAAGAGGGGGAAGATTGAGCATGGCTGATGAGGGGACAGGAGAGGGAGAAGGTCCAGGAGAAGTGGAGGCTGGTCACACAGCATGAAGCCCTCTGCCCACAGCTAGATACTGCCATTGTGGCAACGCCGTCCTCATCTCCGGCAGCCACAGGTGTTGGGGAAGTAGGGAAGACAGGAGGGACCCGAGGTCTGGGGTTGTTGGGGTGGAAGGACAGGAACAGAGAGAGGAGGGCAAAGGTGCCAGGTGATTCTGCATCTGAGACAGGGAGGCAGGCGAGAAGGAAGGTCAGGAGATTGCTGGGTGGGGTGGAGTCTTAGGGAGCAGGCAAGGGGTGGGCAGAGGATTCCAGGTGAATATTAAGAGGCTGCGGTCAAAGAGTGAGTGGACTACAGAGTGAGCGGACTGGAATTCAAAATTTCAGAGGAAGTGCAGTTGTAGGTGAAGCCCCTTAAACGACTCTCCCGCTGAGAAGTTGCCTTGAGTGTGTGAGCGGTCACGTGAACAAAATGGTATATACTTGATGACATAAGGGCTCCTGAGACTTCTGAGTATTGCGTGTCTACTAGGTAAGATTTAGAAATATAGTTCCTCTAAAATTAGATGTTGATAATATATTACAACAATGGCCAGAAACAGTGGTCAAGAAACATACAGATAGACGCAAAAAGGGATTCATTTTGAATTCGAACCCCCTGGCTTTCTCTGGCTCACATTCCTCAGCCTCTGGGTCTCGGATTCCCTGTTGCTCCTCCTGGAAGATGACTCCTCTGCTCCACCCACCCCCATCTCTACCCTCCTGGCTCCCAGCATGGCACCCACTCTTTGCCCCATGGCTCTCTTCCCGTTCAGAGCGCCACCACGGGCCTTGTCTGTCCTGCCTTCTGGTGATCGCCCTCTACTCATTTGTTACCCCATCTCAATTTGCAATGAACCAGCCCTTTAAAATAGTTCCTTTTTAGAAGAAATAACTATCTGAAGTTTTACAGAATTTGTACAGTATTCTCTTTCATTCATCAAAAGGTATTACCTAGTCCTTGAATTCAAACCCGTGCACATAAATTGAGAGGCCACATAAATACATGCATGCATGCATACATACATGCATCCACTAAAATGCATGCAATGCATACACACATGCATCCAGGAAAACCCACGCATGCATCCAGTAAAATGAGATGCTTCCTTTCTCTGTGCCTCCTCCCTCTCTCCTTCCCCTGAGTTTGCTCTCCTCCAGGCCTCTCTGCTCCTCTCTCACCCTGGGGGCCCACAGCTCTCCCACAGCCATCTTCCTTGCACTCAGAGTGCTCCCCCGATCTGCAGTCCCGGCTATCTCAGGTCCCCATTGGACTGCTATACCTGCTGCCTCTCCAGCACCTCATGCTCAACACCAGCCCAAGCCCACATATGCTCCCTCCTCACCCCTAAGTCAGGAAGCCAGTTTCCCCTCAGTTGTCAGTAATGCTGGAAACTAGAATTCACCCCACCCCCACTCCTCCCATCCTAGGCCACTCCTCAGGTACTGCTGGGTGTGTTTTTCTCCAAAGGGTCTCCTGACCCCTGACTTCCCTCCCCACCTCCATCACCCCAGACGAGCCTCTCCTCACCTTATCCTGCTTCAGTACGAGGCCCTGATGGAGCCGGGGTCCAATCTCCACTGTCCCTGCTTCTGCCCTGCATACCACTGCTGCATTAACCCCTTTCACATAAAGCTTAATACATATGGTGAGGTTTTTTGGGGTGATAGTGGGGCTCACAAGGTCTGCAGCTGCCAAGAAAGGCCAAGAAATGGCCAAGAAAGAATCTTTGAAGATGTTTTGGTACAAAAAGCTGATTTTATTAAAGCACAGGGACAGGATCCGTGGGCAGAAAGAGCTGCTCTGGGACCACGAGGAGAGACTGGTTACATACTAGGAGATGGGGGAGGTAAAGTCCAGGTTAAGTTTCCAATGAGACTTCCATATGCTAAAGAAGACTCACAGGATACAGGAGGCCTTGATAGTGTCAAGCTAAGGTTTTCCCTCTAGCAAAGCATTAGCATTAAGACAGTAGGGAGTTCCTGGAGAAAGGTTTTACTCTACCTGCGTCAAGTATTTGCCAATGGGCTGCAGGTTATAAGGAAATTTAGTTCTATTTGCCATTTCCTTCTGCCTTTGTTTCCCATATCACTATGGAGGAGTGATATTGGGGCTCCAGGAAACAGAGTCTATAGGTTTCTGGAGATTAGGCTATTGACAAGATTGCCTTTTTCTTGTGATTTACTAAAATATTTGTAAATAGATGGATCAGGTCCTGCAGGACTATGATCTCTATCAGTTAGCCATTTGTTTTTCCCCTTTCTTTTGTTCTTGGGCAGCCAGGAGTGCCTGAAGAATATCACACATATCCCCCCTGGGGGTGGGGGCGGAGTAGTGGTGCGGCCTGTCCCCTTGCCTTATACTCCCTCATCAGGAGTTATCATTAGAAGCAAAAACAGAAACTCCTGTGACTTCTTGCTGCCCTTAGCACACACTGACTCCTCTGCCTCATTTGCAAAGTTCTCCATCTCCCTGCTTTCAAATAACATGCCTGTGTCTCAGATCTTAACCATACTGCAATTCTTTCTTTGGGTGAAACAAACTTCCCACAAATAATGACTCCGTCCAAACCCTTGCACTAAGACTTGACCTACCGTGACTTCTGGAAGCCCAAGTTTGCATCCCTGTGATGACCCAGCCTCCTTTTGAGTTCCTATTTGAGAAAAACTCAAGGAATGCATCGTTTGTCCTAACCAAGACCTGAAGATAGAGCTCTGACACACCTCTTTCTTGGAGCATTTACTAAAATAAGCTTACAGTTGTGTATTTTTCCTCTGTTCCTTTGAAATGTATACATATCTCCTACAACCTGGGAGTGTCTTTCTCAAGGACCCAAAAGCCATTCCTCTGAAATGTAATCATCAGAAAGGACTGGACCTCTTCTGTCTTCCAGTCTCGGTGGGAGGACAGGATCCTAACTTCATGATTGCCAGCCAGCAGATACAGCTGAGCTAACCATGATTACACTGACACCCACTTCTTGAAAGTTCTCATTTCCCTGCCTCTATTGGGCCCCTGCCCACACCCCCTCCCTACTCTCTCAGTCTCCCTTTGAAAATGCCAGTCAGCTCTGCACAAATTGGGGTGGGCTCAGCTCTTTCCCCAACTGATAGGAGCTACTCGATAAAATCTGTTTCCACCACTTTAAGGTCTCACTTTATCTTTGACACCTGAAGCAACGATTGTGCCTCCTCCTGTGACCACCTAAATCCTGTTGATCCTCAGCCTCTTCTGAAATCCTGCGACTGATCCCACCACCACTGATCTCTGCTCTCAGGGACCCTCCATTTGGACTGCCATTGGGATCACCCAGTTCCAGCTGACGGACCATCTGAACCTGACTGAGGTGCCAGTTTTCTGTCATTTAGGATTGAATCCAACTGGTTGTTTTCAATACTGCAAGGTAGAAGACACTCCTACTTTATTATTCTCCTTTGTGCCTAGTCTAAATGTTACGGAACCAGGCTGGAATGCTGGTGGAAAAACCAACCGGCACTCAGAGATCTTGGTGGATCAGAGATTTATTTAACACCAGCAGGCTCAGAGGAGACTGTTTCTCCAAAGATCTGAGCGCCAAATGCAAGTGGGGAGGGTAATTTACAGTTGTCAGCTTCCATAAGTGTGGGGGTTTTCCTGAGCTCAGCAAACCAAGGAAGAACCCGGAGGAGTGGTCTCTAAGCTAGAGACCAGAGCTTGTTTTAGTCCCGTTGGCCATCTTTGGCGCAGTATTTTATTCATTTCTCTGACATAAGTACTTACATAGAAAGTACTCAAATACTAACAGGATGAATCGAAATACTGGAAATTGTTGTAGTTTAGTGTAAATTAAAATGCAGACCTCGATCACCTTAATTACAACTTCAATGGGTATGGTTGGTTTTGCATATATTTTAGGATCAGAAAGTAGACTCAACAAGGAAATGAGTTACCAGCAGGGGTGAGGCAATAAAGGAGAGGTGACTGTAGTAAACCAGCTTAGTCCAGAAAATATTAAAGGGAACTTGTTTGTGAAGAAATATGTTTTGAATAGTTGTGAAGCATAGCTCCCAGACTTGGGGTGGGGTCTACCACCTGCTTCTCAATATTCCTTTACTCTCCTATTCTCTTTTTCATCCTTCTGATCACTCCCCACCTATTAAAAAAGAGGATATAGGGGCACCTGGGTGGCTCAGTCAGTTGCGGTTAACCATCTGACTCTTGATTTTGGCTCAGGTCATGATTTCACGGTTTGTGGGTTCGAGACACACATCGGGCTCTGCGCTGGCAGCATGGAGTCTGCTCGGGATTCTCTCTCTCACTCTCTTTCAGCCCCTCCCCTGCTCTCTCTCAAAATAAATAAATAAACTTTTTTTTTTTTAAAGAAGATATAAATCTGTCTCCAGTCCAAACACAAACCCAAGTTATATTCCAAATATTTGCCTATTTCCCTCTAAGCAGTTCTTTGTCCTGTTCTCTCTCATGGTCTTTCTTGTTTCCTATTTCCTGAAGCCATCTATAATTTTTATATCCCCTTGGTAACAATACATGGACATTCACCCCCGGTTTGCAGATGAAGTCACCAAATCAGAGTGCAGTGAGGGTTGCCCGAGGTTACACAATGAACCTGGCCCCACGTGGGGGTAGCCCTGGAGTTTGCAGCCTGTGGCCTGGTGCCTGAGCTGGAACACGGGCACACAAAGGAAGCTGCAGGCACAGCGTTCTGCTGTGGATGGTTACTGAGCTCACATGCATTATCGGGATCTTTTGTTTCCTGTAAGGCCCAGCATTTTCTTTCTCCAGGTCAGGCAGGCCTGTGGGTTTCTCTGCAGTCTCCTCCCCTGCACTTGGAATACAGAAGCTAGAAGATATGCTTTATCTAGACAAGCTTTAAGATTGTGCAAACCAGGAGCACTGGCGGGGGCTCAGTCGGTTAAGCGTCAGACTTAGGCTCTGGTCATAGTCTCACAGCTCATGAGTGTGAGCCCCACGTTTGGCCTGGAGCCTGGAGCCTGTAGCCTCCTTCAGATTCTGTGACTGTGCAGACCAAAAGAGCTGGCATTGGTAATTTGTGTGAGTTTTTTAATCAGCAAAGCCAGGGGTGGGGCAACATCGTTTACTTGTAATTAATGAATTTAGACCCTGAAAGTGCTTTTGCTTTTGGTTGGGCAAGCTTGCCTTGTGACTATGTTCAATTTGGGGGAGTTCACGTGTTCTTTTGTTATAAAAGAGAAGCTGTCACCAGCTAGACCCTAAGACCTGACCTTTACTGCCCACCTGCTTGTGTCCCCCAAACTTTCTCCCATAATTATCCTTAAGCTCTTCCTTCTAACTAATCTCTGAACACGGGCAAATGGAAGTCAAAATTGCCCCTCCAGCAGTAGTGACTCCTGTGACAAAACCTGCAGCCTGCAGAAGCCACTTAGACCAATTTGAGCTTTAACCACTGATTTGCACCTGTGCAGATGGACCATGGAGTGACCTGTAGAATGACCAGCAACTACCTTTATTTCATTATAATGCTGAAATCTCTGCCCAAGGAGGAGCACAAGCCTCATTTACATAACACACAATGAACATACAATGAATATGCACATAGGCATGTTTCCTTAAGGTGCAAGTGTGACCTTATGCCTGCCCCTATACACGGTGACAAGACTTCCCTATCTACATATTCATCCTAACACTGAATAAAAGGGACCCATCCACCCTTGCTTGTGCAGTTAGACCTCCTTATTAGCTACAGATAAAGTTTTCTTTGTGTCACAACTCAACCTGATGCAGTTTGACTCAACAAGGAGCAAACTCACATTGGCTTGGTTACAAAGCTGGGTACTGCAACAGAGTAGTTCATCTTTCCTAATCTTGCCCTCATCAGATCAGTACTACCAGTGGGGTTTGGTTATAGTTTATGTAAATGGTGCTTCTGAGGATGGGGCATTTGGATTTGAAGACTTCCTAACTACCCTGAACTGAGGAGGGTGACTGTAACTGAACTCTTTTGAGTTTGCTCCTTGGTGAATTACAGGTAGACACTACACTGGCGGGGGGGGGGGGGGGGGGGGGGGGGGAGGAGAGGAGGGTTGTTACACCAAGTAAACTTTATTTGCAGCAATTATTAAAGAGATCAGGGGAATAACTTCCAAAGCCATAACTCCCTGAGCAGGGGTGAGCAGTTTCCTTTTATTTAGGGTTTAGAATGAATATTCAGAAAGGGGAGCTTTCTCATTGTCTGTAAAGGTTGCACAAGCTTAGAAAACACGAAAGGTATGGTGTGTTAATGAAGCTTGGGCTCCCGCTAGGGCAGAGACTTTAACATTATAGTGAGGCAGAGGTAACTGTCAAAGGAGGGGAAGTGGCTAAGGGCAAGCTCCAAGAGCTAGTATAAATTAGCTGGGGTCTTGGTCTCCTTATCTTGGGAGGGGGCTTTAGGGCCTTGCTTACTTTTGAAATAGCACTGGAAGTTTTAACCACTGATTATTGTCTCTGATACAGTTAGACTATTTTCTTGCCTGGTAGAAACTGTTAGTTTTTGCACTTTCTTTGTTCCCTCAAAGTCCTTAACTGCTGAGGTTTTTGCATTGTGTGTGTGTGTGTGTGTGTGTGTGTGTGTGTGTGTGTGCAATTCTGACAGCTCCTAGGAAGTTCTGTAGGAAGTGTGCTTGGACAAGTAGGGTATAGATGGGGGGTGGAGGACTTGGGGTGGGGGTTGGGGTGGGGGTGAGGGGATGGGGATAGATGGGGGCCTGAAATGACTTCTTTTGTATCAGAAAAGCTGTGTCTTGACTTTCTTTTACTGGAGACCCCTAACTCCTTCTGCTTACAAAACTGGCTGTTCCTATTTACATAGCACTGTTGAGTTAGCATGGAAAGTCCTGTGTTCTAGGAAACCACTGCCCCAGCACATGAAAAATCCCAGCTTTAGACAATGTACGCTGAAGGTTGAGGAAAATGTATAAATCCATATGGCCAGCCCCCAAGTGTCCCAAAAGCAACACTGCTTTTAGTGTCAAATGGATACAGCATAGATTATCTGTCTTCCAGAGTTGGTGTTGCTGATGTTGGCCGTCATGATTTGCAGTTCACAATAATCGATTATTCATTCATGTATGACTCTAAGTGATGCAACTGAAGTCTGCAATCTCAGTGTGTCCTAAGTGTTCATTATTTTAAAGAAAGATGGAAGGACACATACAATTGGATTAAGAAATTTAATAACCATCAGTGTTCTATAGTTTTCAGAGTGTAGGTCTTTCACCTCTTTGGTTAGGTTTATTCCTAGGTGTCTTGTTACTTTTGGCGCAATTGTAAATGGGATTGTTTTCTTAATTTCTCTTTCTGGTGAAAGAAATTGAAGAAGACACAAACAAATGAAAAGACATTCCATACTCATGGGTTGGAAGAACAAATCTTGTTAAAATATCTATACTACCCAAAGCAATCTACACATTTAATGCAATCCCTATCAAGATACCACCAGCATTTCTTGTAGAGCTAGAACAAACAATCCTAAAATTTGTATGGAACCACAAAAGACCCCAAATAGCCAAAGCAACTTTGAAAAAGCAAAGCAAAGCTGGAAGGATCACAATTGCAGACTTCAAGTCATATTACAAAGCTGTAGTCATCAAGACAGTATCGTACTGGCACAAAAATAGACATACATCAATGGAACAAGATAGAAAACCCAGAAATAGACCCAAAACTATATGGTCAATTAATCTTTGACAAAGCAGAAAAGATTATCCAATGGGAAAGGGCAGTCTCTTCAACAAATGGTGTTGGGAAAACTGGACAACAACATGCAAAAGAAAGAAACTGGACCACTTTCTTACACCATACACAAAAATAAACTCAAAATGGATGAAAGGTTAAATATAAGACAGAAAACCATCAAAATCCTAGATGAGAAAACAGTCAACAACTTCTTTGACCTCAGCCGCAGCAACTTCTTACTAGACACGTCTCTGGAGGCCAGGGAAACAAAAGCAAACGTGAACTATTGGGACCTCATAAGGATAAATAGCTTCTTCACAGTGAAGGAAATAATCAACAAAACTAAAAGGCAACCTGTGGAATGGGAGAAGATATTTGCATATGACATATCTGATACAGGGTTAGTATCCAAAATATATAAAGAACTTATCAAATTCAACACCCCAAAACCAAATAATCCAATTAGAAAATGGGCTAAAGACATGATTAGACATTTTTTCCAAAGAAGACATACACATGGCCAGCAGACACATGAAAAGATGCTCAACATCACTTATCAGGGAAATGCAAGTCAAAACTACAATGAGATATCACCTCTCACCTGTCAGAGTGGCTCACCCAAGTTCATTCTTCTTCATTATCACTATCCGGTTTTCCCAATACCATTTGCTGAAGACACTGTCTTTTTTCCATTGGATATTCTTTCTTGCTTTGTCAAAGATTCGTTGGCCATACATTTGTGGGTCCATTTCTGGGTTCTCTATTCTGTTCCAATGATCTATGTGTCTGTTTTTGTGTCAGTACCATACTCTCTTAATGATAACAGCAGAAACAGACTCTTAGTTATACAATACAAACTGATGGTTACTGGAGGGGAGATGGGTGGAGGGATGGGTTAAATAGGTGATGGGGATTAAGGAGTGCACTTGTTGTGATGAGCACTGGGTAATGCATGGAATTGTTAAATCACTGTATTGTACACCTGAAACTAATATAACACTATGTTAACTAAGTGGAATTAAAATAAAAACTAAAAATAAGAAACTTAATAATCAAGAGTACATTCTGCCCAAAGATAGAAAAGAATTTGGGATTGGACATTGCTATAGCTTGAATGTTTGTGCTCCCTCCACCCCCCAGCCCCAGCCAAATTCCAAATTCATGTGTTGATGAAATCTTAATGCCCAGTAGGATGGGACTGGTATGTTGGGCCTTTGGGAGGTGATCAGGTCATGAAGGTGAGTATTCATGAATGAGGTTAGTGTCCTTATAGAAGAGGCTCGAGAGAGGTTTTTTTTGCCTCTTCCACCATGTGAGGATATGAGAAGTCTTCAACTAGGAATAGGGCCTTCACCCAACCATTCTGGCACCCTGGTTTGAGACTTCCAAGTTCCAGAACTGTGAGCAATAAATGTTTGTTGTTTATAAGCTACCCAGTCTGTGGTATTTTGTTATAGTTGCTGAACTAAGACAAGTATGGTGAGGAAGGGGATGTGAAGTCATATACGGAGGCTAAATCTCACAACTTGGATTAGATAGCCAAGTCCCTCTAAATCAATCCAAAATTTTACCATCTGCCAAAAACTATATTTTGAAAATAGTGGCTGCTATATTATCTTGGATTGAATACATGAACACATGCATTATCACACCTTTGATTGCTTTATGAAACTACATAAAATTACAATTCCTGATTCAGAGGTGTCAACTAAAATGTTTTGTGGGTGAGCAAAAGGGGAAATTTGATAACAGATATCTTGGCCCCTTACAATGTGGAACCAATTTTGTCAGGTCTTACTACAGATGTTTTTTATACTAAATCAAAGAGTATGTCAACTCACAGCAACAACAACAAAAATGTTCCCCCTACTTCCTAGTTATTCTGATTTGAACAATGGAGTTTCAAATGGTCTTCTTGACTTATGTGGATATTTTAACAATGCTGCATAAATAAAAAGAACGTTGATATCTTGTCCAAATACAAACTAGATTTTGCTTATTTATGAACATATTTGGCAGATATTGTACATATAATTTTGGCAAATTCCATTCTGTCTATAAACTTCTTGGTAGAGAAAATGAAAAGATGCTACCTCCCAAATATCCTGCACACCATGTATACAAACACCATTAAAAGGGGTGTCATTGGCTTATTGTGATATTTAATGCAAGTTTTGATCATTTTTCAGTTTTCTCAAAATGTGCTACTAATGAAATTTTTGCCTTATAGAAATAGAAGGAGATAGCCTCTTCAGACATCTACCCACAAGACGGCTATCACTGTTGCTGGTCATATATTAATAGAAACAAAAGACTTGATTGACAAACAGCTGGTCTACAAAAACAAGTCTGTAGATACAAAGTGAATACTACTGAAGAGCTAAGACCTAATTCCTACAAGTCTGAAAACCTTTTCTTCTGGTTTCTGGCCCAGCATGTAAGAAACTGGAAGTTGCCACTCCATCCTAACAAGAAGTAAAAGGCTGACCAAATTGGAAAATCAGCAACTCTTCTTATCCATGGGAGAAGTGAGGTCACAGGGCAAATAGCTGCCCTCAAATTGGAGAGACCCCCATGTGAATACAGGGAATCACAACTTACCTGACCAGAAGCCCGCAAGCATAGTTTGCCATGGGAACCAGTTCCAGGGTAGGGAAACTTCAACTGTAATTGATGAATTCGTGGGAACTCAGTGTGGACAACTCTGAGAGTTAAAAACTTCAAGGGGTATAGTTTCATCAATTGTAATAGTCTAGTTGGGAATGGTGATAATGGGGGAGGTAAAGGGTATATGGGAAATCTCCACCTTCCCCTCAATTTTACTTTGAATCTAAAAATGCTCTTAAAAAAAGTCTTAATTAAAAAATTTTACTTTTAAACCGAAGAAGGACCCAATCATTGATGGCTCCATACTTTTGTATATTTTACTTCCAGGATTTTTTTTTTTTAATTTTTAATGTTTATTTATCTTTGAGGGAGACACAGCATGAGTGGGGGAGGGGCAGAGAGAGAGGGAGACACAGACTCTGAAGCAGGCTCCAGGCTCCAAGCTAGCAGCAGAGAGTCTGAAGCAGGGCTTGAACTGGTGAGATCATGACCTGAGCTGAAGTTGGCCACTTAATCGATTGAGCCACCCAGGTGCCCCTACTTCTAGGATCTTGACCAGGTTCTCACAGTGAACACTGAGGGAAAATCTCCTTATGTTTCCAGCAGAAGAGGAGAAAAGTCACCTTTTTGAAATAAGCCAGAGCATTCTGTTCTTTTTAACAAGGCTTCTCTCAGGAAAATATATCTACTCAGAGACTAACTGACCTGGGGGAAGGAAAGTACCCAACTCCAGCTCACTCTAGCCATACTATCACATCAAAGGGTAGGAGTTGTGGGTGGAGGGAAGAACTGAGAAACATATGTGAAGTTCACAGCTGAGGGACACAGTCTCACTAAAACACTAAGACCTATTCATAGGATTGTAGAACACTTAAAAAAAAATCTCACCACTTCTTTTCAAAATCATAATGAAATTCCTAGCTAATCCAATAAGAAAAGAAAAAATGAAATGTATACAGATTGGGAAGGAAGATATAAACCATTTTCTATTCACAAATGACTTAATCATATATGTAGAAAATCTGAAAGAATCAACAAAAAAGCCTTGAAACCAATAAGCAATTATAGCAGGGTTGCAGGAATGGAAGATTAATACACAAAAATCAATTTCTTTCATATATTCCAGTAGTGAATAAGTGGAATTTGAAATTGAAAACACACTACCATTTACATTAATACCACCAAAATGAAATACTTAGGTATAAATTTAAGAGACTATGTACAAGATCTATATGAGGAAAACTTCAGAACTTTGATCAAAGAAATCAAAGAAAAATATAAACAGAGAGATATTCCATGTTCATGGATAGGAAGACTCCATATTGTAAAAGATGTTAATTCTTCCCAACTTGACCTATAAATATAATGCAATCCCAATAAAAACCCCAGCATATTATTTTTGTGGATATTTAAAAAACTGTTTTGAAAGTTTATATAGAGAGGCAAAAGACCCAGAATGGCCAACACAATATTGAAGGAGGAGATGGAGTTGGAGGACTGATACCACCTGACTTTAATACATACAATACATCTACAGTAATCAAGATAGTGTTGTATTGGTAAAAGAATAGATGAATAGATCAATGGAACAGAATAGAGAGCTGTGATATTGTGATTTATAATAGGAAATATATATTTGTCTTCCACTGTTCCTGGCACATAGCTCCTAAAACCCTTGTAATTTCCTATATAATAACTATAGGAACATCTTTCATTACGATATTTAGTTTTATTCCCAGTACCCGAAATAACTCCAAAGGATAAAGGTGAAGAAAGTGTCTTTTGTTTTTCTTAATAAGTCCCTTTCAACCACACCAGCGTTTATATTAATGAGATGACTTTTAGAAAGCCCCTAAAGAGGGAGGCTGGTTGCCAGAGGAACCAACCCTGTGGTTACAGGGTTAGAACTTTAAGCCCCACCTTCTGACCAGAGGTTGAATGGGTCACCAATGACCACGGATTTAATCAATCATGCCAATATAACAAAGCCTCCATAAAAATCCCAAAGGACAGCATTCAAAGAGCTTCTGGGTTGGTGAACACGTGGATATGATAGGAGAATGTTCCTTCCCTCATACCTTGCTCTATGCATCTCTTCCATCTGGCTATTTCTGAGCTCTATCCTTTTTTTTTTTTTTTTTTAATTTTTTAAATGTTTATTTTTGAGAAAGAGACAGAAGACAGAGTATGAGTGGGGAGAGAGCAGAGAGAGAGGGAAACAATCTGAAGCAGGCTCCAGGCTCTGAGCTGTCAGCACAGAGCCCTATGTGGGGCTTGAATTCACGAACCATGAGATCATGACCTGAGCTGAAGTCAGATGCCTGAGCTACCCAGGCGCCCCTAGCTCTATCCTTTTAAATTGGTAAATTTTCTTGAGTTCTGTGAGCCACTCTAGTGTATTAATCAAACCCAAGAAGGGGGTCATGGGAACCTCCAGTTTATAGCCAGTTGGTCAGAAGCATAAATAACAAGGACTTATATTTGGCATCTGAAATGTTTGGTTAAGGGGTTATTCTCATGGCATCGAACACTTAACCTTTGGCATCTAAACTTATCTCTAGGTTAGATGGTGTCAGAATTGAGTTAAATTTTAGGACACCCAGTTGGTTTTGCAGAACTGTTTGTGTGGGAAAAGCCCCAACATTTGATGACCAGCAGTGTCAGAAGTGTTGTGAAGAGTAGAGTTTTGAGAGCAGAGGAGAAAAATAGAGTTTCTCTTACAAGAGCCTAGAAGTAGACCCACATAAGTATAGTCAACTGTACTGATCTGATCTTTAGCAAAGGAGCAAAGACAATACAATGGAGAAAAGATAGTGTCTTCAACAAATGTGCTGGAATAACCGGACATCACGTGGAAATAAATGAATCTACATACAGACCTTAAATCCTTCAGTAGAATGAACTCAAAATGAATCACAGTCCTAAATGTAAAATACAAAAGTATAAAACTCCTAGAAGATAACATAGAAGAAAATCTAGATGACCCTAGGTTTGGTGATGATGTTTTAGATGCAACACCAAAAGCAGGGAAGACTTGTACTTTAGACTTTATCCTGAGGAAAAGGAAATCCACTGAATAACTTACATGTTTTATGAGATCATCCTGGGGGTTGAGTGATAAGTGGATCGGATAAAGCAAGACCAAGGGCGGGGAAACAAGTTTGGCGACTGTTGCCAAAGTCTAGATAAGAGGAGGAAGTTCAAGGTAATGGGAAAAGTAGCCCTGGGGCAAAATGAAAAGTTGGGTTTTGAACATGTGGAAGTGCCAGCATCATCAGATTGAAAACATCAGGGAGCAGTTGGTCTGATGCTTGGAAGGATATATAGGAAGCCAAAAAGGGTGTGGAGAGGAAGCAGAGGGCCTTGTGCAGAGGAGGAAGAGTGGAAGTGAGGTCCTGGAATGGAAGAAATGTGGAAGAAGGGGCAGTGCCTTGTTCTAATGAGTTCAAGAAAGTAATCAAAGGTGTCCTTGGATGGAGGTAACAGACCAGCATGATCCTGAATACAATCCACATTAGACAGGGAAATGAAGGCCTTCTAGTAAGTTTGGTGGTTATACCTTTTCCAAATACAAGTTATGTTTGTTTTGATCTCACTTTATGCAGTTCTTTCCACCTGCCTTCTAGTCTTGGCAGGGAATGAACATCAGAGTAAATATCATCCCTTCCATCTCATTATTTAGGATTTCCTTTTGCACATTGACTTACTGAAGGCAGTGATGACTTTTAATTGCTCTGATAACTTCCAAGGATTTTAGCCTTTGCCTTATTTGCCACAGCAGCAGTTTTGTGAAAGCAGCAAACTTGCATCAATACTAGGACTGAGGAAGGATGGGGGCTGTTTCCATCTAGAAATTCACCACTGTATTCTTTTCTGTGTGATACCAGTCAAAACAACTGGTGGAATATTCACTGCCTGTCAGTGGTTCTTTTGATAAATTATGAGCTGTGTTCAACGTAAAGATTGCTCAAGAAGTAATTTGTAAGAAAAGACCAGGATCATACTCGGTTTCAATCCTTCCCTAATAGGGCCTGTGACTCCAATGTATCGTTATGGAAAAAGAGCTTTACTGATTAATTAGCTTATTAACATAGAAAGCGTTGCTGTTAAATAGCTACTTTGCATATACCAGGAAATTTTTGCCACATGAGAAGGAGAAACCTTGCATTCTAATACTTCTTTTTTGTCAAAGAGGCAGAGGGTGCTTAGCCGATGTTGCTGTTGAACATCTGCAGTTGACCAAGTGACTAGTCTTTGTGCTATGGCCAAACAGCAGCTAGCTTGGAACTATTAAAACTTTTAATGAAAAGCAAGGATACAGTGATTGTATCCTTTGTTTATAATTCTGTAACTAGAATAAAATATTTATTGTAGTGTGCTGTTTTATCTTATCTTGGAAAATAGGCAATTATGGCAAAAAGCATAATTCTTTAAGGAATAAGGACCAAACAACTTTAAAGAAAAAATATTTGTTATTATAATTTATTGAATATTCAATATACAATACGGCAAATTTTCTGGGATTTAACCCTAGGATATGATTGTTGCTGGTGCTTATTAGTAAAAGGCTCCAGTTCATGCTTATGACTAGTAAAATGTTTTACTGTTGGAGAAGTGGATAAAGTACACGAAAGATGGCTGATTGGACTAAAACAAACTCTGGTCTCTAGCTTAGAGACCCCTCCTCCGGGTTCTTCTTTGTTTGCTGAGCGCCCGAAAACCAACCCCTCCCCCCCCCCAAATATGGAGGCTGAAAACTATAAATTACCCTTCCCACTCACATTCAGGGCTCAGATCTTTGGAAAAACAGTCTCCTCTGAGCCCGTCAGTGTTAAATAAATCCCCAATCCACCAAGGTCTCCAAGTGCCGCTTGGTTTTCCCGCCAGCATTCCAGCCTGATGCCGTAACATTACAAAGTAAAAACACAATACCATACAAAATGAAATCAAATACTTTATTTAAAAAAAAACATTTTCGAGTTTGTTTTATTCAGTCTAATGACTAACGCAATAAAAGCAGATAAACTAGTTTAATATAATTGGATGCTTTTTTTAAAAAGAGATTTTATTTCTAAGTAGTCTCTACATCCAACCTGGGGCTTAAATTTACAATCTCAAGATCAAGAGTCACATGCTCCACTGACTGAGCCAGCCAGGCGCCCCATAATTGGCTGCTTTTTTTCTTTTCTTTTTTTAAAGTTTATTTATTTTTGAGAGAGAGACACAGTGTGAGCATGGGCAGGGGAGAGGCAGAGAAAGAGGGAGAGACACAGAACTCGAAGTGGGCTCCAGGCTCTGTGCTGATGGCACACGTAACTCGTAACACAAATGGCCATCAGCACAGAGCCCAATGTGGGGCCTGAACTCACAAACTGTGAGATCATGACCTGAGCCGAAGTTGGACGCCCAACCAAGTGGGCCACCTAGGCACCTCAATTGGCTGCTTTTATACAGCACATATTGTCCAGTCCACAATATAGTATTAAATGATGGAGCACACTCAATATAACCATTTTTACAGAACTAGGAAATACATTTCTAAGAATAATTGTTACAACCCCATCTGTCATATCCAACTCCAATATTCTAATTCTGAAGCAGATAAAACCAATGACCATCCTCATATGGGCTCACGAGTAAGAGTAGTGTTACCATCAAAATCTGTATTTTTGATCCGTTATGAGCATTGAGACGAGCTTCAAATATTCCCAAAGAAAGAAGCACAGTGGACGTTATCATCACCTATTCCACAACAGCGAGTGCTCCATTCAAAACTATCTCATCCCAGGAATTAAATAAGGTCAGTCACATTCATTGGCATTTCCTCCACTGTGCTATTGTAGAAAGTCTGAATGTCACAAAGAATCCACTTGTCTTCTTCAATGTTTATGGCCACAGCTTTCCTCCCAGATCAGCCTCCACTGCCAATTCTGAACAAACAAAAATTATTAATCAGAATATTGCTTATCAAGTACAATATGGACTACTAACAATATGAGCTACTTGTTAACCATCAGTGGCTGTTTATTTCCCAAGATTATATATAGAGTGATTCTAACTAGATGCCAATTACAATATCTAGAGAGAAAAAGGATTTCTTTTGTAGTTAGTGGAAAGGATTCCTTTGGCTGCAAAATCAGATTCTATCAGGCATCTTAAGCATTATTATTTATAAAGCAGATGACAGTATTGTGTTTGTGGTAGTGGAATTAAAGCCCATACCAAGAGGGCTAGCCAAGAGCAGTTGTTGGCCTGGGACAGATGTAAACACCACAGACTAAACAAAAAGAACAATTACGTAATTCGTCTTGACACACTTTTGGAACTATAAAGTGCAACTATAAACTCTGGAATGTTAGCTATTGTTTAGGACTAGGCAGTCTAATACAATAGCCAGTAAGCTACATGTGGATATTGGAATTAAAATTAAATAAAATAGAAAATATAGTTAACCGGTTGCATGAACCACACCTCAGTAGCTACATGGTGGCCTGTCACTTTTGTGTTGGGCAGCACAGATACAGAATATTTTCCTTGCTGCAAAAGTTCTATTGGACAGACTTGGTCTAGGACTTAAAAACTTTTTATAGTGTGTGTGTGGAAGGAACTTCCAAAGATCTGTCATGATAACCCATACTTATCACTGCTTTCTGCTCAGTTCACCTAAGACACCGTAACACAGATGGCTGAGATACCACCATGGCTCTATACCAAAACAGATAATATAGCCAATCAAAAATGCCGTGGCTGGAGCAATTTAAAATATCAAATAACCGGAACAAGAAAAAAACAAATATGGAAATACTGACTCGCTCTTTGTCCAAACTACATGTTGTTTCACTCGTGAAACCATGTCCTAAATTAGGCCAGTGCCATCTCTGAGCACCATCTCATCATCTATTCTTGTTGACTACTACATTTTGTCTTTCTTTTTTATTTTAATGATTGATTTTTTAAAACAAAAGTTTATTCTTAAATGTACAACAGGATCTAAGACACTCCATTCTAGCTATCGGTAGCAACAGGGTTACGACAAGGAATCCAGATGTTTAAACAGGAATGGAATTAAGGATTACCATTGCCTCAGGCACAAGGAACAGTTTACTTTTTGCCAGATTTCTTAATTCTGCCTGTGACCAGGGGGCCCTTCCCTGTGGCCTGGTCTTGGCCTTTTAGCTCCTGGAGTTTCTTCTGCTCCTCTTTTGGCTCCTGCTTGAACGCCTTCTGTTGACATCTCCTCGGCCTATTTCTTGGGCTGCTTCAGGGGCTTCTTCCTGCCCCCTTTGCGGCTGGACATGGTGCCTCTATATCTTTTTAAAGTTATTTTTACATTAGTAGCAAGACATAATTTATTTAGTAATAAAACCACTATACCTAAGCCAGTGTCAATGTAAATTGATACCAGAAAATGCTAACAAAATCCCAATTATAGAGGAATCCCCAAGAAAGCACAAGATGTGAATAACATGACTAAAAAAAAGGACTCACGTGTAAGCTAAGGCAGCTGGATCTAACAGCATTGTTGATTTTTCCTTTGAATATCAATTGTACAAAATCCAAAGTCTGGGCTACATTTCACATTTGTTTTTCTACTATGTTCTAATCAACCATGAATCTCTCCAAGTAGAATTTAAATACATCTTACCATGTTACTAGATGATAAGATTGTTGTCCTCATTCATATATCTGATTTTAAAGGTTGTCTGGCTAACAGAATCACACTTGAACAACAACACATAAATTTATTTCACCAGAATAAAGGCAAATACTCAATGAAGATGACAAATATTCAGTTGAGAATACAGTTTCCACAAGTGGTGGGCGGTACATAGTTTATAACCATAGATACCATTGTACATAAAAATCATGAGCCTGAGATCACGGTAGTATATGTTCAAGTTCTGATTCAAACAGCAGCTGCTGCACACTCTTCCAGGCCACAAAACGGTAATGAACCGCATAGAAATCATACAGCTCACTGTGGAGTGTGGGCTTTATTTCCCCACATAGCTTGAGCTGACAAAGACTGCTAAAAATCTTCCCCTCAAAACCAACTTTTGGCAGATGACTATAATTAAATGAGGAATTGAAATACCAGTAAGTTGGCAGTAATCAAAACGTGGTTTGTCCCATACCTGAATTCCTTCCTGATAATGCCTTTCTTTCTTTCTTTCTTTCTTTCTTTCTTTCTTTCTTTCTTTCTTTCACTGTCACCACCTGCAAAATATTAATAAGACTGAATTCTCAAGAGTCATTCCTCCAGTCAGTGTTTAACTTTGTAGACATGTCTGAGACCACGCATCCCTGGCTGCTAAGCACCAGGGCAGACAGGGCTAGAAAGGTAACAGTTTTATTTTGAGCAGGGGTAAAGACAAGGCAGCACTTTACAGCTACATTGTAACTACATCCTGCATCAGTTTATTAAGGAAGTAATTAGATATTAACTGTGTCTTAACTGGCAATACTAGGGAAGAACTACTCTTACCACATCAGAAACTGAACTTCCTGGCATGCATTTTCTCAGAAGCCAGTCTACCCTCTGCCTTGTGTTCTGAAAAAGTACAGCCTGTGTACTGGTTGGTCTCTTGTATGCCACAAGGAGCATGTAATTCCAGCCCCCACCCCCCACCCCGGTATTGCAGAGAGGAAAATGTTAATAGAGTCAGAAGGAAAAGCCATTTGATTTCTTACTCTCATCCCTGCCATTGCAAGGGGCAAGTTAGAAATTCATTCTATTAATTCCACTTAAATACAGATATTATTGTACCAAATTTTAGAACAAAGTATCCTGGACTTAAGAAAGAGGTTCAGCTCAGTTTTTCTATTATCTGGTATAATTGTTTCTCTTCTTGTGTTTACTCTGCTGCTTTACTTACAAATACTATGACACGGTTACTACTTTCTGTAATTTTAGTACAGAGCTTAAGTACGAAGGTAAAAAAAAAAAAATTCTGGCCATAATTTTTATGTATATCAACTAGAAAAACATTACCCTCTTTCAAAAATATTATAAAATACTGGTCCTTTCAAGGGTCAATTCTTCCTTCTTCATTAGAAGTTGAAATGGATTTCTCATGAACTTTTTGATAACTTCCAACATATCGATTGACATTAAGGCAGAAAACAACCCAACCTTAAAACAAAAGAGAGAGATAACTAATTATGTTGACACATCAATTAAGCAGATATAACAGTTTTCGTAATAATACATAGAGAAATGTTTGAGACCAAGCGTCCCTGTCTTACTATAGAATTGAGCTAGACAGAGATTGTAGGAAACAATTGCTTTCAGCAGGGGGAAAGGACAATATAGCACTTCACAGCTATACTGTAACAATTAACCCAACCTGCTAGCTATAGACAAATCACGTGCCCACCTTAATGCTTATATTTAATTTCTGGTAAATCTCATGGATTTGACCTTTAATCCCTTGACTCCACATTTTTATCTGCTTCATCCAAAACAAGCATCTTGACCCATTTTGGAAAGTTAAAAAAACAAATCTTACTTAAATGTGGGTTGTGCATGGGGACTTCCTTCCAAAGACTACATTACGGAAGGGGAGTGTAACTTTATTGGAGAAACCAATGAGGAGTAACTTTATTGGAGAAACCTAACAAACACCACCTCAGCCAGGGGACCAAGGTCAACTCAACAGTAATAATCCTTAATTTAATGAGATGAAAATGGCACTTTACTTCTGTGGTCTTCCTCCCCCAAAACCCATAACCCCAGTCTAATCTTGAGAAAGACATCAAATTCCAATATAAGGACATCCTACTACATAGCTGACTGATATCTGACTCCTAAAAACTATTAAGGTCATCAAAAACAGGGAAAATTTTAGAAACTGTCACAGCCAAGAGGAGCTTAAGGAGACATGACAATTAAATATAAATTAAATGGGTGGGATACTGGAACCAAAAAAAAAAAAAAAAGGACATTAGGTAAAAACTAAAGAAATCAGAGTAAATTCTGGACTTCAGTTCACAATAATGTATCAAGGTTGGTTCATTAATTTTAACAAATACCACACTAATGTAAGATATGGGAAACTCCTTACAAAGTATATAGGAACTTTCTGAACTATCTTCTCAATTTTTCTGTAAACCTAAAATGGATCTAAAATATAAAGTTTATCAAAGGAAAGTCCTAGTATCATGTCTAGGAATTCATGCATTTGGCTTAAACAATGAGGCGAATTATTTTCCCTCCTGTACCTCAATATCACCAGTTTAAACATGCCCTAAGTAAAATATGGTGATACTTACAAAGATAGCTTCTATTTAACATATCAGACGCTCTCCCTGAAACACCGGTATGTGCTGCTTCAACTGTATGCTGTGCCTTTCACTTGGAACACCATTTCCACAATGCAGGCATGACAAATTGTCTCCTTACAGTATTCAAATGCCAGAATTACCATTTGGATCTAAAAGTTAAAGCTTAAATTATTATGTTGTAGAAATACAGGCTCCACCAAACCATTTCTGAAGCACATGGCTAAATGCTGAACTGCTCATATTTGGAATCTTAAGATTCTGGTCTGCAAACAGCTTTTATGCAGCACAACACAGAATCACTTCTAAGCTTACAATGCAGAATAATCAAACTGCTTCATGATAAAATCCCTTTCAGCATCTCATTTTTATTTTTATTTTTTAAAAATGTTTTATTTATTTTTTGAGAGAGAGTGGAAGTGGGGAGGGGCAGAAAGAGAGGGGGGCAGAGGATCCAAAGTGGGCTCTGAGCTGTCAAGCTGACAGCAGCCAGCCCAATGTGGAGCTTGAACTCATGAACTGTGAGATCATGCCCTGAGCGGAAGTCTGATGCTCAACCGGCTGAGCCACCCAGGGGCCCCACAGCATCTCATTTTTGATTAGATTTCTGTGCCTTTACAAACTTGAGATCCTCAGCTTCCTAGAGATACCAGTTAGATAATTAAAGAATCCAAACAAACATTTCGTACATTATTCTTCTATGTGCAGGATATGTAAGTAGTGAAACAAGTTCTTTATTTATAGCTCCAAGACAAATTGTTCTGTTATGTAGTCACTGATTATCAGTTACTTTAAAAATAAACCTTTCCAATGGGAAGTTATGCCATATAGCCTTGATCTTAATAAAGCCTACAGCTTGGTTAAGAAAAGCTTTATTTCATAGCTAGTAACAGTGAATTTTTTTTTAAACGTGTATTTATTTTGAGAGAAAGTGGGGGCGAGGGACATAAAGAGAGAGAGAGAGAGAGAGAGAGAGAGAGAGAGAGAGAGAGAATCCCAAGCAGGCTCTATGCTGTCAGCTCACAGCTGGATGTGGGCTGGATCTCATGAACCATGAGATCAAGACCTGAGCCAGAATCAAGAGTCCAACACTTAACCAAATGAGCCACCCAGGTGCCTGCAGTGAGCTTTGAAAAACAGATAGCATGCAACAGATTTATCACAAACTACAAAGATTCCCAACTAATTACTGATCATTGCAGTTTTCATGTTGCAAAATTGCATTTAGACTTAACAACAATAACACAAAGGGCATGGAATCTGTCTACCCTGAAACAAAGACAGCTTTAGTTTCTCAGGCTGGGGAGATATAGCCCTGCAAACCATCTCTGCAAACCTAGTTCCTGTTTAATTTGAAACAAGAACTCAGGGATGCCTGGGTGGTGCAGTCAGTTGAGTGTCTGACTTTGGCTCAGGTCATGGTCTTGCAGTTTGTGAGTTCAAGCCCCACACCAGGCTCTGTGCTGACAGCTCAGAGCCTGGAGCCTGCTTCGGATTCTGCATTTCCCTCTCTCTGCCCCTTCCCAGCGCATGCTCTCTCTTTATCTCTCAAAGATAAATAAACTTTTAAAAAATTTTTGAGACAAAAACTATATGCTTGCATGTGGACAATAATAGAAAAAAAAAGGTTCTGAATAGACCACTTTACACCAAATCTTAAGCTATTCTTCACTTTTGTAAAACCTGAAGTATCTGAAAATTTATGTTCCCCTGGGGGACAGCCATTAACCAATGACTGGTGGTGCAGATGTAAATAAACTAGTGCTGGCCTCTTTGGTAAGGACACCCCTGAGGACTGACTACACTGATCTCACAGTTCTTCTGTGGGATGGAGCCACCTCCAGGGCAACACCTGCTTGAGAGTAAAGCTTGCCTGCTTCCGAATGCACTGAGATGAACACAACATCACTTCTGTGCTTTCTCTTCCCCAAATGGATAGCCTGAATCTATTTGGGGAGAAGTGTCAGAAAACAAACAAACAATGGGGGAATATTCTATTAAAAAACTGTCCTCCACTCTCAATGATTGACACCATCCTCTACTCACATATTTTTAGTACGCAGAGATCTCTATTAAGGATACGAATACCAAAATCACTTCATCATCTAACCTATTAAAATCACGAAAGACGAAGACTGAGGAACTGTTCCAGAATGAAGGAGACCAAAGAGACATAACTACTAAATCCAACATATGATCCTATATTATATTTTGGACCAGTAAACAAGCCATTTTTTTTTTTTTGTAAGATGTTCACTAGTTGGTCAACTGGTGAAATTTGAATTAGGTCTACAGATTAAATAATATTGAATCAATGTTATTTTTTTATTTTGATAATTGTGTTATGATGTAAGAGAATACCCTTATTTCTAGATAACACACACTGAAATATTAAGGGGTAAACAGGCATAATGTCAGTGACTTACTGCCAAATGCTTCAGAAATACATTATGTGAGTATATGTGCAATTTGCAATTGTGTATATATACAAAGAATAAAACAAATGTGTTATAAATAGTAACATTTGAGAAATACAGGTAAAGAATACTGGAATTCTTTGTCCACTTTTGTAACTTTTCTAGAAGTCTAAAATAATTTCAAATTAAAAGTGTAAAATTCAAAATAAGAGTATCAAGCCTATTAACATAATTTATAGAAGAGAAACCACAGAAGTCTTAAACTGGCAGCTCATTTGTTTTCTTTGTTCTGCATAGTGTTTTAAACCCGAATTAGATGCTTTCTGAGGAAATTTCATATGCAAATCCAAATTTCCACCTTTGCATGAAAAATTCGTAGATTGTAATCCTATTCCTTATCCTTTAGTGGCAACTAATGAGTAGCAACTAATAAGTCTGTAGGTAACAAACATTCAACCATAGGATGGTAAAGCCAAGATGAAATAACTCATCAATAAATCATGGGAACTCGAGGGCATCTGAATCTCCAGAGTGTGATTTAGAAGGAGAAACCACAAGCCAGCCAGCTAGGGTCCCCTATGGCACAGCTGTATCTCCAGTCCCAGTGTCCAAGGAAGTGGCTGCAGATATGGAGGGCACAGCCAAGAGGACCATGAGGAGGAGCGAGCAAAATAAATTGGAAGGGATCAGCATAGGATGCAGGAAGACCTAGTGTGTGGGTGAAAAGAGACCCATTTCTACAACGTTAGTGGAATAAATTTAGCCTTTATGAATGCAAAGCTCTACTTGGTAATAAAACATAACTGCAGAAAATGGTGTCAAAGAAAGAAAAGCAGGTTTAAGTGAGGCTTCAATAAAAATCCTTGACAATCAGAGGAAACAAGAAAAGCATTCTGCACCTTGTGTCATGTCTGAACTTTGAAAGCACTGATCCCAGCTTTCTCCTTGAGGATTAGACCCAGAGCTTCCTGCAGAAAGCTTCTCCAGCTGAAGCCCACAGATGGGAAACTGATCACTCGGTTGCTAAATGATGTGTGTGTGATTTCTGGCTTCAAACTCTGGATGGCCTCACAGGTGGAGTAAGAAGCCAGTGTGATGTACAGGCCACAATCTAGGAAGAAGCACATCACAGTCCCTAATGAACGGGAGAATATCATTTTCAGGAAAAACGATTTAGAGCCTGTGCTCTATTACATTACCATGGGACTACAGGACTCCAAAGTGAACTATGATATGACAAGGATGACACAGGCAGTGGGGCAGAAACATTAATGTTTGCTGGCAGGAAGCTCAGAACACAGGAATTCTATTTCCTCATTAACATTGACATCATTTGCTGAGAATGGCTTGTGAGGGATGTCAGAGGTTTAAAAAGAATGAAGAGAATCTGATACAGCAGTTGCAGAAAATGAAAGAATGAGGTGGCTAGAGAAACGCTATGGGCCTGCTGTGCAGTGCAAAACAACTAGGCAACGTTAACTCCCATGAATTTCTTTTACTATCAAGTCTTCTCAGTGCACAAGTTTCTCCAGCTCTTCTAGGAAGCTTGATGCAGGCACAAAGAAGACAAATAGTTGGATCCATCCACAATTGCAGTTTTCTCGGGTGAATAAATAGCTGGTAATAATTGACAGCATTTATAAACCTTGGGGTGGAGACTCAGGTGTTTGTTATGATTTTACAAATAATCAAGGATCAGATATGATAAGTGACTTGTTTACAATCACTTGGGTAATAAACAGTAGTTGCTAAGATTAGAACTTCAATCTTTGTTCTACATTTCTCTTTAGGTGGTGGAAAGGTTTTGTAGCTTTTTGAAGGAAAACCAGGAAAAATTCCCGAAGGAATATTAGAGAATAGTCTGCAATTAAACTATTTTAACACTGTAAACACTAAGGAAATAAAACAATATACAAAGAAATAAAAAACTCTTGTAAGGCTTGACCTTTGGCTTTTAAAACATACTAAGTCTACCTTACCATAAATAACCACTGAATGTAAACTCATTTTCTAGCTTTACCCATTACCCTGTAGTTATTTTCTCTCCCCTAGTGGTTGGTAATGTTTCTTCTGTTTAAAACACAATGAAAATAAAAATAATATAAAATTATGCATGGGGAACAATGAATGAAACTGATACATAAATATTTTTATTAGCCCAGCTTATAGATATTTGATTTGGTAAAATTGGTATATTATAATCTAAAATACTTGCTTTATCTATTATTGAACAGTACATTTCTTTTCACTGAAACTCAGATATCCATAACATTCTTAATTGTTTGGCTATTTAAAAATTGAAATAAAAATTTAAAAGTTAAAAATATAGAATGATTTGTTATGCCAAAGATTCACTCTAACGGTCAAATGTAATAGCTAATAGCTAAAATTACTTTTGATGTCCCAGGCACTTGACAATCCTATGAAGTGGGTACAATTATTATCATCTTTATTTTAAAGAAGAGGAAACTGAGGCCCAGAGAGATTATATAATTTGCCTACTGCCATCAAAGTGACAGAACTATGCTTTAAACCCAGGTGTGTTTCATTCCAGAATTCGAGCTCTTAGCCTCTACATGCCAAATGCACTTAATCCCTACTTTTATGGCGATGTATGGAATTTTTGCAATACATATGAGTATAACTTTGTCCACTGACATCAAAGCCAAATGATATGCCATTGTGTAGTCATTATAAAGTATACTTTAATCATCACAGAGCAAATCAATATTCCTTAACAGCTTAATACAGTTACTTCTTCCCTGAAATATAAATGCTGTAGAGGAGAACTTGAATATAAACTTATCCTCCAGCCCTCTGAAGGATAAGTTTGCTTTTGTTAACTGGATTAATTCCAACAGTAAGAATGAACTCCCCAGGAGTCTTCTTCTGATGAAGGGCAGCAGAACTAAAATGGGTTTTTAAGGTGTTCTGGCCTCATTACCCACTAGTTGCATAACCTTGGGCAAGTCTTCTTCAGAACTTGGATTACAACAACACTCCCCACACGGGGACTGCTGTGAGAGCACGCTGTAAATGGTTAGGAGGTGTACAAGTATTAGTCTAGTCTAGGTTTGCCAGATAAAAAAACAACATGCTCAGTTCAAAATTTCACGTTATATTGGGGATATATTTATAGGCAAAAATTATTTGTTGATTGAAATTTAAATTTACCCAGTGTCTCGTGTTTTTATTGCCAAATCTGGCAACTCCATGGCGAGGGGAGCATGGAGAACGGCAAGCCTAGCTCCACGGTCCTCCACCTCCCAAATGGAGAAACTGAGGCAGTCAGCGGGCTGAAGGGTGAACGCAGGGAGAGGGAGGAGAGGAAAGGGCTAGGTGTAAGAGGATGCCCTTTCGGGGGCGGGGGTTGGGGGGTGGGACTGAAAGCAGATTCCCGGGTCCCTCCAGTCCTCCTCCCCCTCCTCACCTCCCACTGCTCAGGCAGGCCAAAGATCCCCCGCCCCTGCGCGGGAAAGCAACCTTTACCTCGGCGGCAGCCGCGGGCTCGGGGGGCGCTCCCCTCCGGTTCCTCTCAGTCGCCATCAGCAGCACCAGCACCACAGAGGCCGTGGCCACGTCCCCGAAGCCCGGCTGCTTGTTGATGTGCGACTGCGTTTCATATGTCACGCAAATCATCCCTCCATTCTTTCTGGAAGTCTCTTGTCCTCCTCTGGCCACCGTCCAGGTCAGAGCCAAGAAATGGACCAATCCAAGCAAGCAATTCAGGAGGGGGCGTCACCGCTAAAGCCAATCACAGAACAGAGCTGCGCTCCGTGGTGGCGATTGGCCAATCGGTTTCTTTGCCCTGTAGGTGGTCTGCCTAGTGGGGAGGTGTCGGCCCTGTTGTCAGCCTTCGTAGGACCCTGGGTGTCGGCTAGGTGGGTCCTCCTGTGGTCCGGGGGGTTCTTTCTCTCTCGTAGGCTCTAGGACAAGGAACACCCCACGACCTTTAAGCTTTAGAGCCTCTGAGGGGAAGAAGGGAAGGGAGCTGGTTTAGAATATAAAGGGATATGGGCTAAGAATACACAATTTTATGTTTTCAAGAATGTGAAAAACATATGCTTACAAAAGCCCTCTTAATCGCCTCAAAACTGAAATCACAGACTTTTTAAATAGACTATTTTTTTCTATAATGGTATTTGAAAATATTGTGAAATAAGTGACACATCACATTGTGTAAGTTTAAGCTGTACAGTGTGTTGATTTGACACATCTATACATTGCAATATGATTACCACCACAGCATTAGCTAACACCTCTATCAAGTCACATAATTATTTTTTTGTGCATAGTGAGAACATTTGAGATCTAGTCTCTTAGCAACTTTGAAGTATAAAGCACAGTGTTGTTAACAATAGTTCACTATGCTGTGCATTAGATCTCCAGAACTTACTCATCTTCTGATTGCAAGTCTATAGAGTTTTTAACAGAAGTTATAGGTTCATAGCAAAATTGGCCAGAAGATACTGAGATTTCCTGTGTAACACATTGCCCCCCACATGCATAGCCCCCCCCCCTATTATCACCATCACCCACCAGAGTGGTACATTGTTACAACTGATGAATCTACACTGACATAATCACTGAAAGTCCATAGTTTACAATTTAGTTCATTTTTGGTGTTGTACTTTTACGAGTTCAGATGAATTTTTAACCATATATATCCAAGAGTAGTTTTACTGCCTTAAAAATCCTCTGTGCTCTGCATATTCATTCCTCTCTCTCCAATAACCCCTGGCAATCACTGATCTTTTAAATTGTCTTTATAGTTTTGCCTTTTCCAGAATGTCATATAGTTGGAAATGTACAGTAAGAAGTTTACAGCTTTCGCGAGGTAATCACTGCTTTCAGATTATGTCTTTCACTTAGCAATATGCATTTAAGTTTCCTCCATTTCTTTTCATGGCGTGGTAGCTCATGTCTTTCTAGTGCTGAATGATATTCCATCGTCTTGATGTGCCACAGTTTACTTATCCATTCACCTACTGAAGGGCATCTTGGTTGCTTCCAATTTGGCAATTGTGAATATAACTGCTATAAATACCCATGTGCAGGTTGTTGTGTGGAAGAGTTAAAGAAGCAATTCATAATTTAGAAAACAGAAATGGGAGTACTAATAAATATAAGATCTGAAAAAAAATAAGAATAGACACTTGGCTAGCCTGAGGAAGTACAATCAAAATAAAAACAAGGTGAAATAACTTACACAAAAAATTCATAGAATTGTATGGGATCATGTTACTCACCTCTGTGTAATAAATTTGAAAATCTGGGTAATACAGATGAAATTACAAGAAATATAATTTATCAAAATATCCCAGAAAAGATAGAAGCTAAGTGAACTGGTTACCATAGAATAAATAGATGTTGTCAGAGAACTGTATTTTCCCACACCTCCATCCACAAAAGCATCAGGACTACATTATTTCACAGGAGAATTCTACTGAGAAACTTTAAGGAACAGATAAGTTGGTTGCTATTGATTCTATCCTGAGCACAGAAATAGAGACAACTTCCAAATTCTATTTATGAAATGAGTATAACACTGATAACAAAATCTAATAAACCACACATATATCTGATGCATACACATACACAGCGACCATAGACATTCTTATCCAGTAATCAAGACAGCATGGTGTTGGTGAAATAATAGACTAATAAATCAATTGAACAGAATAAAGTGCCCTGTTATAGTCCCACCCAACTTTAGTCAACTGATCTTTGACAAAAGAGCAATGGAAATTCAATAGAAGAAAGACAGTCTTTTCAACAAGTGGTGATGGAAAAACTGGGCATCCATCTGCAAAATAATGAATCTAGACACTAACCTTACATTTTTAACAAAAATTATCTAAAAGTGGATATAGACCTAAATGTAAAACACAAAACTATGGAGCTTTTAGAAGAAAACATGAGAGAAAATCTAGGGGCACCTGAATGGCTCAGTCAATTAAGTGTCCAACTTTGGCTCAGGTCATGATCTCACAGTTTGTGAGTTTGAGCCCCTTGTGGGGCTCTGCGCTGACAGCTCAGAGCCTGGAGCCTGCTTTGGATTCTGTGTCTCCTCTCTCTTGCTGCCCCTCCCCTGCTTATGCTCTCTCTTTCTCAAAAATAAACTATCAAAGCAAAACTAAATAAATAAAACAAAAATTAAAAATTAAAAAAATAAAAAAGATTTTTTAAAAAAGAGAAAATCGAGGTGACCTTGGGTTTGGTAATGATATTTATTTATTTGTTTATTTATTATTTTTTACTTTAGAGAGAGAGAGAGAGAGAGAGAGAGAATGGGGGAGGACAGAGGGAGAGAGAGAGAGAGAGGGACAGAGAAAGAGACAGAGAGAGAATCCCAAGCAAGTTCTATGCTCAGCATAGAGCTTGATCCCACAACACGGGGCTCGATTCCACAACCCTGGGATCATGACTTAAGCCAAAATCAAGAGCTGGATGCCTAACTGACTGTGCCACTGAGGCACCCCTAGTAATGACTTTTAGATACAACAGCAAAGGCATGATCCATGAAAGAAAAAAATTGATAAATTGTTCTTCATTAAAATTAAAAACTTCGGCTCTGGAAAAGACATTGTCAAGAAAATGAAAAGACAAGCCACAGACTGGGAGAAAATGTCTGCAAAACACATATCTGATCAAGGACTTGTATTCAAAGTATACAAAGAATTTTTTTTTTTTTTAGTGTTTATTTATTTTTGAGACAGAGATATAGTGTGAGTGGGGGAGGGGTAGAGAGAGAGGGGGATACAGAATCTGAAGCAGGCTCCAGGCTCTGAGCTGTTAGCACAGAGCCCGACGTGGGGCTCAAACTCACAAACCGCGAGATCATGACCTGAGCTGAAGTCGAATGCGTAACCAACTGAGCCACTCAGGCTCCCCACAAAGAACTCTTAAAAACTTAACAATAAGAAAACAAACAACCTAGTTAAAAAGTGGGCAGACACCTCACCAAAGAAGATATACAGATAAGTGTACAAAAAATTGCTCACCATCATATGTCATTAGATAGTTGCAAATTTAAACTACTACGACGTATCACAAATACCTATTAGAATGGCCAAAATCCAAAACGCTGAAAATACCAAATTCTGGTTAGGATGTGGACCAACAAGGACTCTCATTCATTGTTGATGGGTATGTAAATGGTTTTACGAGACAGTTTGTAGTTTTGGGACACCTGAGTGGCTCAGTTGGTTTAACATCTGACTCTTGATCTTGGCTCAGGTCTTTTTTTTAATTTTTTTAAGATTATTTTTAATGTTTATTTATTTTTGATAGAGAGAGAGTTGGGGGTAGCAAGGAGAGAGGGAGACAGGAACCTACCGTACTGACAGCAGAGAGCCCTATGCAGGGCTCGAACTCATGAACCATGAGATCATGCATGACCTGAGCTGAAGTCAGATGCTTAACCGGCTGAGCCACCCCAGTGCCCCTAGCTCACGTCTTGATCTTGGGTCATGAGTTCAAGCCCTGTATTGGTTCCACGTTGGGCTCTGCATTGATTGGGCTCCACGTGAAGCTTCCTTAAAAAAAAACCACACACACACAGTTTTAGTTTCTTACGAAAGTAAACATAGTCTTACCACACAATCCAACAATTGCATTCATAGGTATTTATCCAAATGATTTAAGAATTTAAGCCCACATAAAAACCTGTGCTCACTGTTTACAGCAGCTTTATTTATAACTGTCTGCAACTGAATACAACCCAGATGTTCTTCAGTAGGTAAATGAATAAACAGATACCTCTATACAACAGAATATAAGAAATACTATTCAGTGTAAAAAAAAATGAGTTAACAAGCCATAGAAAGACATAGAGGAAACTTAAATGCGTATTGCTAAGTGAGGGTGGTCAGTCTGAGAAGGCTACATACTGTGTGATTCCAACTATATGATGGTCTGGAAGTGACAAAACTATGGTGACAGTAAAAATATTAGTGGTTGCCCCAAATCTGAAGGGAAGGGAGGATGAATCGGTGGAGCATAGAAGATTTTTAAGGCAATGAAACTATTCTGTATGATTATTGCAATGGTGAATACATACATGACATTATGCATTAGTCAAAACCCAAAGAACAGTACAACAGAAAGAGTGAACCATAATGTAAAATACAGGCTTTAGTTAATAATAATGTATCTATATTGCTTCATCAATTGTAACACATGTGCCAAACTAATAAAAGATGCTAATAATATGAGAAACTACTATGAGCAAGTGGGTTTATGGGAATTTTCAGTACTTTCTGTTCAGTTTTTCTGCAAGCCTAAAACTGCTCTAATAGTCTATTAATGAAAATAATGCATCAAATACACTTTGAAAATTCGAAGTGGTTGTGCCTATGGGTGGTGTAATTATGATCAATTCTCCATCTCTCCTTTTTCCTACCTCTTTTTTTCAGTTTTCTGTATTTTGCTAATATGTTCTGCAAAGAAAATACATTATTTTGACAATAGATTAAATTTGAGAAAGGACATATATGGGGGAGGAGAGTGGAAGTACAGAGATAGAGGCAGGGGTGCTGTTCCCCTCCCCCTATATGCTATTTTGACAATAGATTAAATTTGAGAAAGGACATATATGGGGGAGGAGAGTGGAAGTACAGAGATAGAGGCAGGGGTGCTGTTCCCCTCCCCCTATATGCACTTGCATACTCACATGCTCCCCTGTGCCAGGGGCACCTGGTTTCAGGAGACACAGATGACAGTGGAATGACTGTCAGGATGGTGTGAGCCCAGGTGACTTTTCACTTTTCTTGGGTTCACCTCTCCAGTCAGCTGTGCAGTAGATGGCACATGGTGTGACCCCTTAGGCAAGAATCCCAGTGTGGTCTTATGTATCAGAACAGCTGGGCTCCTAGCGCAGAGAGGTTTATCCTAGCAGGCAGCACTGGGGGAAAGAGGCAACACTGCAATGTTGAGGCAGGTGCAAGTCCTTTGTGAAATGAGAAGCTTTGACTGATGGATGTTCTCTAATTCTGGGCTTGCTCCAGGAACTGGGGTTTACGGAGATGAATAAGGTATTTTCCTTGCCAAGTAGCCCAGGGTCCAATGGGGAAAGTACACTGAAGATCAAGTGGGATGTGGAGGAAGAAGCCTTTAGAGGGGTATTACCTTGAGGCACTTGTGATAACTCCTATCACCTCCCACAGTGCACTTCTCTCTGTCATCCTCCATCTCCTGTCACCTCCCCACTCTCCTTCCTTCCGCTCTACCATCTCTCTTCCTCTTCTCCCTTTGTTTTCCTCGGCTCTGCCTTAGCACACAATTTTTCAAACAGCTGGCAGCAGTGGGTCATAACAGCAATTGAGTAGGTCCAAACAATCATTCTAAAAAACTTTTTATTATGAAAAATATTTAAACATGAATAAAAGTAAAAAGAATAAATAGTAGTAAAACAACCCATATGCCACCTCGATTTAACAATTATGAACATTTCCCAGTATTTATCTCATTTATTCTCTTTGCTAAGATAGTTAAAATTACAAACAGTGATGTTTCATCCCTAAAACTTTCTGTATACATCTCTAAAAGAACAAGGGGGTGCCCAGGTGCCTTAGTTGTTTAAGTGTCTGACTTTTGATTTCAGCTCAGGTCACGATCTCGGGGGCATGAGAGCAAGCCCAACATTGTGCTCCATGCCGAGCATGGAGCCTGCTTAAGATTCTCTCTTTTGGGGTGCCTGGGTGGCTTAGTCGGTTAGGCGTCTGACTTAGACGCCAGCTCATGATGTCACAGTTTGTGAGTGTGAGCCCAGGCTGTCTGCTGCCAGCACAGAGCCTGCTTCAGATCCTCTGTCTCCCTCTTTCTCTCTGCACCTCCCTGGCTCGTGCTCTCAATCTCTCTCAAAAATAAACATTAAAAAAAAATTCTCTCTTTCCCTCTCTCTCTGCCCCTCCCCCACTCATGCTCTCTCTCTCTTTCTCTCTAAAAAAAGATAATAAAGAAAAGGAAATAAAAGAATAGGGACATTTTCTTACATAACTATAATACCCTGCTTTCCAAATGCAACTTTCCCCAATTTGGGCCATTGTTTTTAAAAAATGAAGTTGAATAGAAAGTATTTCAGGGCTTCACATGTAGTAAGGGAAAATAAATTGTTCATACAACTTTTGTTTTAATTATGTGTATATATGTCTACTGTGACATGATGTAAAATTTATGTCACACTGTGGCTTGCAGTTTAAGAAGTTTGAAGAGCCCTGCTCTAGGCCAGGGTGCTCAAAGTCTAGTCCTAGGACCGGCAGCATCAGTTTTCCTGGGGACTTGTTAGAAATTTCTCAGGTTCCATTCCACACTACTGAGTCAGATCTCTGGACATGGGGACCAGGAATCTGTATTAAAAAAACAAAAAAACCAAAACCCAAACCTGTATTTTAGGTGATTCTGCTAGCTTGAAAACCACAAGTCTAGACCCAAATGGGTGACCCTGTGAGGCCCAGGCATCCCTCACCCTCATCTGCGTCACCCAAAGTGGGTCATTTTTCTTTCCTCTTCATTGTGAGGTGGTGCTGAGAGTTCACCAACAGAGGTGGAATCTACCTTGGCAGTGCGTGGAGGATGGTTTCTCTTTCCAGGCTTAGGCAAATCTTTACCTGAAGGTAGAGAATGGTCTAGGTTCATAAGATTAGTGACACAGTTTTGTCTCTGTACTAGCAACATCCGTAAAATGAGACTAAAGCCCTTAGAAGTTTGCTTTGAGGCTTGAATGATGTTTGTGAAATGCCTACCATTGCACCAGGCACAGAGTAGTCATTTAGTATATGATAGTGGCAGTTGCTGTACTGGGCACTACCTATCACAACCCTGGGCATATAATAGATGTTCAACAGATGTGACTGGTTGCTAATTCTTTCACTGGAGGAGGCAGGTTATCCTGGCTTGTTCCTTGATTTTGCCAGATATGGGAGCAATGCAATTTGTCAGAATCAGGAAACAGATCATAAATAGGAAGGAGAATAGGAAGCTCCGAAAGGAGGATGGTGGACAGGAAGAAGAGAACACAGCAAGAATGTCCATATTCACAAGAGCAATGGAGACAGTGACCGTTTGTTTTCTTGGGGGAAAGGGGAGGCATTGAACACTTATGTGGTCCTTTCAATGGTAACTTCTTAGTTACAATTACAGGATTTCAGAACTGGAAAAAGGAACTTGGAGTTCATAGACCCACCTCCTCATAGCCCACATGAAGCAGTTGAGGCCCTGGGAAAGCATGTGTTACACATGAGGGGCAAAATTGGTTTCTGAGGACAGGCACTACCTGCTACATCTTGCCATAAACTCAGACAACTCATCTCCATGGAAACCTTTGAAGACTGAAGGTACAGATGTGGGAAAGGACAGCAGCACTCTGAGTGTGATTTCTTTTGTATCCCTTTTGTTTTCTCCCTCATTCCTATTCATCAGCTTCTCCTGCCTCCTCTTCCTTAGCCCCTTCCCTATCTTCCTCCTTTCCATGATTCTCACACATAAGGACCAGGCCTAACCCAGGAAGCTGAGGTCATTGGATCTGCAAAGTCCGGAAAGCCGCACATCATCTGTCTCCTTAGCAATGTGCTTGTTTTTAGTGATCAAAGCTCAACAGCTGGCTCTGACCAGACACCAGGCTCCTGAACCACTATCAAGAAACGCTGCATTTTGGTTCCTCGAAAATACTTGTGACTCTTGAATAGGCAGAAACCACCATGGAAATGCAATCCAAAGCTGCCGTACTTCTTTGTGCCTTTAACCCTTTTCTGAATCTCTTGCAAGAAGTTGCTATGAAAATGGTTGCTCTACTTGTGCAGGCGGAGTGTAAAGAGACCACACCTCAAAGGAAAGAGTAACCTTTCACATGAATCGCAGGCCCTAGGTGGACTAACATCTCTTAGACACAGCCCACAGTTGTTACAGAAAGCATTTACAAATGTCCTCAAACCCCTGGGATGAGTGGCTACTACTAGAAATTGGATCCAGAGTGTTTGGGGTCTGACGTTTTACATGTCAAAGAGAAGAGCTGAGCTTCCTGACATCGGCTCAGAACCTGGGATGGTCCTGGCATTCTTTTGACCAGACAATCAGGCTCCCTCATTGCAGAATGGATTGAAGAACAACCTGACCAGATTCGCATTTGCTCAGGCTTTTGCCGTGGAGTTCTGCTGAGCTGGATTAGTCTTTTGCTACCTGTCTGGTAGTATCTGAGGCCACCTGAGGAAACTGCGTGACAGCGATTGCAGCGGGATAGCTGCTCGAAGACGCTCCGGGAGCTGACAGGGAGGAGGGCCCCGCGTGGGACTGGTGCCAGAGCCTCTTTAGGATGGAGCATTGGCGCGCCTCTCTGTGGCAGACGGAGCGGTGGCGCCCTGGAGTAGTTGCACAAAGGAAAAGGCCCACACGGTGGAGATGTGTGTCGCACATGCGTGCCCAGCCCTGTACGCGCACAGCCCGCGCTCCCGGCTCCAAGTGCGAGTGCGCCCAGTGCACGCTGATAACTGCGTGTGACAACCCCTGGGGCGGGGGCGCGAGCAGCAGCCCCTGGCGGGATGACTGCACCTCTCCCCGTCAGCCCTCTTCTCGCCTCGGCCGCTCCGCAGACACCTGGCGGGCAAGGAGAGGGGCCGAGGCCGGCGTTCAGAACCCCGGCACCGGCAGGAGCGCGGAAATTGCTGTCTCCTCTCCCCAACAGCGGCGAGGACAGACCCTGAGTCGCCCCCACTTCGGCGACCGCAGCGCGGGCTCCCGGCAGAGCAAGGGGCGCAGCTTCTCCACCTGGCAACAGATGGTGCTCGGGCGCGTGCGCGCTGCGGCGGGCGGGGAGAGGTGGGCGCGGAGACCCGAGCTCCGGGCGCGCAGCGGGGCGGGAGGCGGGCCGCGCACAGGAGCCGGGGCCTCAGGCAGCCTGTCGCCTACGCTCCTCCGCTGCTCCGCTCTTCCGTCCTCCGCGTGTGGCCGCCAAGCATCCTTCTTCCCGACCCTCCCGAAAGGCGGCGCCGAAGACCCGACCCATCCGGACCGCAAATCCCGAAACCTACGCGCTTCCTCGGCGGGGGAAGCCTGACGCGCGGTTACGGCGAGCTTTGGGGCGACTTGCTTTTCTCACCTCCAAAACTGCCATTTCCCTCTCTCTCAAAGCCAGACGTTACGTTTGCAAAGCTACTGGACTTTAATCTTTAAAACAATACCCCGCAGGGCGTGGCTAGCGGGGCTGGCCGAGCGGCCCAGGAAAGTTGGCCTGGGCTGGGAGTGACTCGTTTTGTGCCTGAAGAGAGAGAGAGGAAGAGTGTGAGGGCATCGCATCCTCGGGAGGAGATGCTTTTGAAACACCATCCGTTAGCAGCCATACAAACACTTTCCTGTTGCTTTGTTTTGTTTATACACTGAGTGGCTTTTCGGTGAAATGCTATTTTGGTTACAGGAAGAAATGGCCCCCCAGGAGCTCAGCCGGCGACTGGCCACAGTGATCACTCATGTCGGTAAATGGAGCTTTTTTTTTTTTTTACCCCCCCCCCCCCCCCCTTGCGTTTTATTAATGGAGGTGGGGGCGTAGTCTCGGGAGCCGGTGTCCTCCCCGCGCTAGCCCGCAGCCCCTGGGCAGCGCCCTCCGTGGGAAGGCCGTGGGGCGCGGGCCCGGCCTCTCGGCCTCGCTGCTGCTGCTGCGGCTGGCGGTGGTGGTTGTGGAGGCGGCTAGTGCGGGGGGCATCCCTGAGGTCCCCCACGCCCGGCGAGGCCGGGGCAGGCCGGTGGCAGGTGCCTTCACCAGGCAGGTGCCTAGTTCCCCTCGGGGGCTGCTGGGCTCTGAGGATCAGTTACCTGCGCAGACCCGGTCGGGGTGGGGAGTTGTGTAGAGGTTTTACGAGATGAAGAGAAAGGAGAGGGAACTTGAGGAACGAATGCCGGTGCTTTCCAGCAGAAAGTACTGCGAAGCGCCCGAGGCTCGTTCCCAAGCTCGCGTAGTGCAACGCAGGTTAAGGTAGAGGGTCGCTACACAGCCGGGCTCCCGGCCCGTTGGTAGTACCGCCTGGAGGTGTCAGCACACTCCTAGTGAACCCCAATGAGAAGCCTTGCAAGCTTCAAGGGACTGAGCAATGTTAACCCTCTTCTGTTGAGTTAAAAAAGGGCAGCTGAACATGAATGCCTTGCTCCTGAAATAAGGGTTGTGGTGGAAGGACAGGCCCTGTTTAGTAAAGAGGACACTGAGGCAGTTGGTGCGCTGATTCCATCTTAGCCTTTTCTTCCCCCACCCCTTCCCTGGGCCTCCCCAAATAAAAACACATTCAGGTAGAAATCCTTTGGATGTTGATGACTAGAATCAAGGGGGTCATTCGCAGTGTTGGTCACTAACTTTGAGATCCTTCGATAATGCAAATTAGGTTTTACTGATAAAGTGAGGAAGTTTTTACCTCAGTGTTCCACTCCTTTGCTAAAAAGCCTTCTTAGCATTTGTATGTTACATATTGCTTCAATTAATGAACTATCATTGCTCTTCGAGCACCCTAGTCCAGTGTATTTAGTGCAATAATGATATACGTCTTGAATGATACACATATAGGGATATACTTTGTGAAGATGATTTATCTGGAAAGACCCAGTTTTGATGATTCATTTTAAAATATGTTTCTGGTACCAAGGTGGCTGCTGCACTGGTTTTTCTTTAAGATGAAAGGTCAGTAGAATTCTACTGGGGAAGGTTGAATGTGAAATATTGCTGAAGGCAGGCTGAAACAAACAATTTGGAGGTTGAAATATATTGAATGCTGAAATGATTGTGCTTGAAATGGCACATGTGTGTGAAATTGTGCTGTAAGGAAAGAGCAGTGGACTGGGGGGCATGGCCATTTGGATTTGAATCCCTCCTGGACAAGTCTTTGAACCTCACACTAAAAAATGGGCATTTTAATAATCCTTTCCCACCCAGCTCAAAGGCTATTTGTAAACTGATGTGGGTAAAATCATCATCTAAACTGTGAATGTGTTATTGGCCATATCCCCATATGCCACTAAAGATCTTGGTCAGATCACTGGGCCTCTCTCAGGGTAAAACTTCCCATTTGTTAAACAAGGAGGTTGACCTGGATGATTATCAAGGTCCCTCCTGTTTCTCTGGATAATGGGATCTTCTCGAAGATCTGGTAGGCAATATTCCTTGGTTAACACAGGCCTCTGGGGTCCAGGCTATGGTATTTTCTTGCCCACCTTGCTCTCTCCCTTTTTCTATACTTAGCTCTGTGAAGGATACAGACATGACTTTTTTTTTTTTGTAGTTTCTGCTCAGAGAACTTCTAGCATTTGTGTGTCTTACAGCAGTCTGCATCTTCCTGTGTAACCTCACAAACCTGTGAAATAGATGGAGTATACATTATCATCCCCATGTTACAAATGAAGGAGACTTAGAAAGTTCACCTTTTAAGGTTTCAGAGGTAAAGAATGGCAGGACCAGAATGCAGCCGTTCAGATTGTCTATTTGGGGATCTCACTGAGGGGGCAACCAGCCCTTACTATCATGGAGACTTACACTGGGTAGCCAGTGAAGCATCTGCTAGGGAGGATTCTGTCCAGGACATCTGGCTCTGTGTTTGATTGTTCTTTTCAGGCATTTTCTTGTCAAGCAGCCTCTGAGCCCTATGGAATTGGGGGAAGGCTGAGAAATGCTTGGAGCAAGACTGTAGGTTAGAACATTCCCCCAGTTCTATCCTAACCACTCATCTGGGTAATAACACTGTACTTCCATATTCACTCTGCCACTCTCAGTACCCCCGCCAGCCAGTTCCTCCTCCAGCTGGGATTTCTGCTGTTTCCACGGTCCCTTAGATTTGCCAGTTCAGGTCTACGGTTTGTTGATTCAATTTCTGAAATATCTCATTGGTCTCTCTCCAAACGCCACTGTGACCTTCTTGAGACCTGCTTCGGGACTTCATTTCTCGTAACCATTGTGCAAGCCTCCTGCCTCTCCCATGTTTGCCTCTAACTTATACCAGGAATAAACACCCACACCTATACCCAGCATTTGTATCTTCTAAAACCTTTAACAGTACCTTTGCATAGTCATTCTCTGTAGTTTAGAATACAAGTTCTTTGTACTTTATTTGGCACCCTTCTAGTTTTATCCCCCAATAATTGATAGTTCTACCTGTATTGTTGGTCAGCTTGGGCTATTCATTTCTTCAGCTTTGTTCCACCATAATGTCTGACTCTGTTTCCACCTCTAAACTTTTGCTTCTGCTTTCCCTCCATCTGGAATGACCTCTTAATATATTTCTCCCCACAAAAATTAGTACACACCCTTCATGCTCAACTCAATGCTTCCTTTTTCCAGGTGCCTTTGTCCTGCCAGTGGGAAATAAAGACTCCTGCCTCTGAATTTCAAAGTAGGTTTTATTCTACTCACATGACACCTCTCATTTTCTCCCTTGTACTATGGTTAGTTTTTGTGAGCTTGTCTTATCTCTGCTCCTAGACTCTACATTATCAATCTATCTACCCTAGGCAGTTACCTAACACAGGGCCTCCTTCTAAGGAAATGCAGAATAAAGTTCATTGAATAAATGAATGATTTGTTGTGCCTTGGAGTGGACTTTGAGTATTGAGTAATACCAGTAAATTTATATATATATAAATATATATATAAAAATATATATAAATATATATAAATGTATATAAATATAAATATATATATATATTTTTAAGGCATTAAAAAAAAGTTTTTTTATTTGTTTTTGAGAGAGACAGAAACAGCATGAACAGGGTAGGGGCAGAGAGAGAGAGAGGGAGAATTCCAAGCAGTCTTTGCACTGTCAGCACAGAGCCTGATACAGGCCTGGAACCCATGAAACTGTGAGATTATGACCTGAGCTGAAAACAAGAGCCTTAATTGACTGAGCCACCCAGGCACTCTGGAAATTTTTATATTTTGAAGCACAATTCTGAAGTGTTTGTGGATAACTCTTTTGCCTCCTAAATCCCATTTTTCAGGTAAACATTTAGCTCTTCAAAAGCTCTTCATATGATGTCTTTCACTGTGGAGACTTCCTTCTTTGGATTTTGTTAGTTTGTCAGGTACCCTCAAAAATATGCAGTTCACATGTGAGAAGTGTCCAGGTGTGTTTTACCCATGCAGTACACAAGTAGAACTATCCTTTACCCTTTATTCTGGACTATAGAATCACATTGTTCCTTTATGGAATTTCAGAATCCAGAAAGAGTGAAACACCAGATCACTTCACTGGCAAATTCTATCAAACATTTAAAGAAGAATTATACCAATTACCCACAACTCTTCTAAAAAATAGAAGAGCAGGAACATTTCTTAACTCATTTTAAAGGCAAGTATTACCCAATGTCAAAACCAGACAAAGACATTACACGAAAAGAAAACTACAGGCTAATATCTCTTATGAATGCTGACACAAGAAGCCTCAACAAAATATGAGCACTAAATCCAGCAACATATAGAAAGGATTGCACACCATGATCAAATGGGATTTATCCCAGGAATGCAAGGGTGGTTTAGCCTCTGACAATCAATTGATGTAATACACTATATCAATAGAATAAAGAGAATAAAATCCACATAATCATCTCAGTAGAGGCAGAAAAGGTATTTGATGGAATTTCATACCTTTTTGTGATTAAAAAAATACCCAACAAACTAGGAATTGAGAGGAGTTTCCTCAACTTGATAAAGGGTATCTTAAAAATCCACAGCTAACATCAGGGTTAGCTGAATGCTTTCCCCTTAAGATCAGGAACAAGACATGGATGTCTACCCTCACTGTTTCTATTCAGCATTATGCTAGATTCAGCATTACGCTAGCCAGCATTAACTGACTGGCTCAGTTAAGTGCTTGATTCAACTCAGGTCAGGCTCACAGTTTGTGAGTTAGAGCCCTGTGTCAGACTCTGTGCTGACAGCTCAAAGCTTGGAGCCTGCTTTGGATTCTGTGTCTCCCTCTCTCTCTGCCCCTCCCCCACTTGTACTCTGTCTCTCTCTCAGAAATAAGTAAACATTAAAATTTATAAAACAAAACAAACAAAAAACATGCTGGAGAGTCTAGTCAGAACAGTTAGGCAAATGAAGTAAAAGGCATCCAGATAGGAAAGGAAGAAGTAAAACTATCTGTACTTGCAGATGACATTGTGTAAATAGAAAATCCTAAGGAATACATTAAAAAAGCTGTTAGAATTAATAAAGGAGTTGAAGGTTTCAGAATACAACATCAATATACAAAAACAAACTTTCTAGGGGCACTTGGGTGGCTCAGTTGGTTAAGCATCTGACTTCGGTTCAGGTCATGATCTTGCGGTTCGTGGGTTTGGGTTCCGTGTAGGGCTCTGTGCTGATGCTCGGAGCCTGCAGCCTGCTTCAGATTCTGTCTCCCTCTGTCTCTGCCCTTCCCCTGCTTGTGCGCTCTCTCTTCCTCTCTCTCAAAAATAAATAAACTTTAAAAAAAAATTTGAAAAAAATCCAAAATCAAACTTTCTAAACATCGGCAATGAATAATCTGGAAATGAAATTACGAAAACAATCCAATTTACAATACCATAAAAAAGTGCAAAATACTCAGGAATAAATTTAATAAGAGGTGAAAACATGTCATCTAAGAACTATAAATCATTGTTGAAAGAAATTAGAAGAGCCAAATAACTGTGAAGACATGCCATGTTCACAGATCAGACTTATTATTGTTAAGATGGCAAGATTCCCCGGGTTGTTCAACAAAGACTCCGGAGTGAAAAATTATATACTGATTTCTTCAGTGAAAATTACTTCTCCTTAGAAGGCCTATTTAAACTAGATTTATTCTTGTGATACAACATGTATAATAGGCCATGAACTTTTTTTTTTCAAATTTTTTTTTAACGTTTATTTATTTTTGAGACAGAGAGAGACAGAGCATGAATGGGGGAGGGTCAGAGAGAGGGAGACACAGAATCTGAAACAGTAGGCCATGAACTTTTGTTGTTGCTGTTGTGGGATAGTGTTTTGCTGTTTCATTTATCTGTTTTTTAGGTAATAAAGTACTCCAAAACTTAGTGCATTGAAACAGCAACCCTTTAATTATATCTCATAATTCTCTCAAGCTGTTGTAATCAGATGGCAACTGGGGCTGTGGGGATGGTTTAATGTTCCCTCATGTGGTCTCTCTCCATGGTGGCATCTTATCTTCCAGGTCCTCTCCATGTGGTCCTTTCTCCAGGTCTTACTTCAAAGCTCAGGTCTCTGATAGGGGTGAAGCAAGAAGCTGCCAGGACTTCTTGATGACTGGGCTTGATGTCCTGTTAAGTCATTTTTTCCAAGTTCTTTTGGTCAAAGCAGTCCCAGGCCCAGCCCAGATTCAAGGGGAGGGGGCACAACTCCTTCTCTCAATGGGAGGATTAGCATGCCCACCCATGAGGCATGGAAATATTGGTTTCTGTATCCATTTTCTACGTGGCTATAACAAATTACCACAAAATTACTGGCTTAAAATGCTACAGATTCATTTTGTTAACAGTTTTGTAGCTCAGACATTGCACATGAGTTCTAGTTTTAACTTTCTGAGGAACCTCCATAGTGTTTTCCAGAGTGGCTGCACCAGTTTACATTCCCAACAGCAGTGCAAAAGAGATCATCTTTCTCTGCACCCTGCTAACATCTGTCATTGCCTGAGTTGTTAATTTTAGCCATTCTGACTGGTGTGAGATGAGGTATCTCATTGTGGTTTTAGTTTGTATTTCCCTGATAATGAGTGATATTGAGCATTTTTTCACGTGTCTGTTAGCTATCTGGATGTCTTCTTTGGAAAAGTGTCTATGCAGGTCTTTTGCCCATTTCTTCACTGGATTATTTGTTTTTTGGGTAAGTTTGATAAGTTTTTTTTAGATTTTGGATGCTAACCCTTTATCTGATATGTCATTTGCAAATATCTTCTCCCATTCCTTTGGTTGCCTTTTAGTTTTGCTGATTGTTTCCTTCACTGTGCAGAAGCTTTTTATTTTGATGAGGTCCCAATAGTTCATGTTTGCTTTTGTTTCCCTTGCCTCTGGAGACGTGTTGAGTAAGAAGTTGCCATGGCTGAGGTCAAAGAGGTTTTTGTCTGTTTTCTCCTCTAGGATTTTGATGGCTTCCTGTCTTATGTTTAGGTCTTTCATCCATTTTGAGTTTATTTTTGTGTATGGTGTAAGAAAGTGGTCCAGGTTCATTTTTCTGCATGTTGCTCTCCAGTTTTCCCAGCATCATTTGCTGAAGAGACTGTCTTTATTCCATTGGATATTCTTTTCTGCTTTGTCAAAGACCCATATGTTTTTGGGTCATTTCTGGGTTCTCTGTTCAGTTCCATTGATCTAAGTGTTTTTGTGCCAGTACCATACTGTCTTGATGATTACAGCTTTGTAATACAGCTTGAAGTCCAGGATTGTGGTGCCTCCAGCTTTGGTTTTCTTTTTCAGGATTGCTTTTGGCTGGTCTTTCTTGTGTTGCCATCTCTATGGTTCTCTCTTTTGCTTCCCTCTTCTACTTTTAAGGACTCTTGTGGTTTCATTGGGCTCTCCTTATTTTAAGGTCAGTTGATTAGCAGCCTTAATCCCATCTGCAATCTGAATTTCCAGACCTACACAGTGTCTGGGCATTAGGATGCAGATATCTTGGGGTAGGGTTAGGGTTTAAGGAGTTTTTCTGCTGTCACAGTTGCCTCCTTGGAGACCAGCTACCTCACTACTTCACCGAGCATTGGTAATGTATGCTGTGACTTATGCCTTTGAGTTGTCCATTTGGGGATGGTGTAGGAGAAGGAGTAGAATTTCAGTTTAATGGTAATTGAATTTACTCAGATATAATGTGGTGCTCTAAAGAGACTGAATGGATATCATTGTCTTCATGGTGTGAAATGCCAGCTTTGGGTGAAGGGTACCAAGCAAGTATTAACCAAAATGTTGTCATGATGATAACAACTATCCATATTATAGAAAATAGTCATTTGTAGGGGCGCCTGGGTGGCTCAGTCGGTTAAGCGTCTGACTTTAGCTCAGGTCACGATCTCACGGTCCGTGAGTTCGAGCCCCGTGTCGGGCTCTGGGCTGATGGAGCATGCTTCCGATTCTGTGTCTCCCTCTTTCTCTGCCCCTCCCCCGTTCATGCTCTGTCTCTCTGTCTCAAAAATAAATAAACGTTAAAAAAAAATTAAAAAAAACCAAAATAGTCATTTGTTAATTTAGGATTTCTTAGTGTCTAAATAATATTGATTATGGAGGTGATCATCTTCTATAATGTGGGAAATATCAGTGACAAATCCTGCCTTTCCAGATGTGAACTAAGGCCATGCACAGGCTTTGCCAGAAAACAGCTGTGTAGCCTTTAGCACATCACTTTACCTCTGAGTCATGGCTCCCACATAGTAAAATGAAGATAATAATACTTCACAGGATTGGTAGAAGATGAATGTGTAAATGCTGCCTTGTGAGTCCCTAGTAACTGTTGGAGGGAGAAACTTGAGAAGCAGTGATAGTGAGAATGACTTAAAAAATTATTTTAAACATTTATTTATTTATGAGACAGAGAGAGATAGAGCATGAACAGGGGAGGGTCAGAGAGAGAAGGAGACACAGAATCTGAAACAGGCTTAAGGCTCTGAGCTGTCAGCACAGAGCCCGATGCGGGGCTCCAACTCACAGACCATGAGATCATGACCTGAGCTGAAGTTGGACGCTTAACCAACTGAGCCACCTAGGAGCCTCGAGAATGACTTTAGATAAAAGGAAAGCATCATCTCCTACTTTGTCCTTTGCCCTAGTACATCATAGACACCACCAATATTCTTCTCTTCCTCTTGCACCCCTCTGCTCCTTGTGGAAGTCTGTTCTAGTAGGGTTGAAGGCTAATCCTGAAATGCTGCTTTGGAGAACAGTTTATGTTCTCCCCACCTGGGGTCACACCTTTGCTTTCTCCTCTGCAGTGCCAAATGCAAAACTCAGAAACAGAGCCCAACTGCCTGAGTGTTGCTGTCTCTTGGCACATGGGACACCCTCAAGGTCTTTCCACTGGTGGTGGCAAGTTATAAAAACACAGGAGAGGGAAATATTGCTGCCAATGAGTGTTCTTCCTCCTGGTTTCAGAGAGGACCTCCCACCAATGGTTTCTATTTCCAGTGTGTCCGTAGGATGTGACTGAGCTTATTACCCCGGGGTCTCATTGACTTCCAACAGATGAATTACTAAAGCTTTAGTCCTCTAGTTCATTGCTGGCCTTCACACCAGGATTCTTCATTGTCTGCTTTTGAAAAAAACCGGTAGTTAACCTACCTGAAGATGCAAATTTCAAGCAAGAAACCAGAAAGACCAACATAGATCAGTGGAACAGAATAGAAAACCCAGAAATGTACCCACAGCTATATGGTCAACTAATTTTCGACAAAATAGGAAAGAATATCCAGTGGAAAAGAAGACAGTCTCTTCAACAAATGGAGTTGGAAAAACTGGATGGCAACATGCAGAAGAATGAATTGGACCACTTTCTTACACCATACACAAAAATAAACTCAAAATGGATGAAAGACCTAACTGTGAGACAAGAAACCATCAAAATCCTAGAGGAGAAAGCAGGCAGCAGCTGCTTTGACCTTGTCTGGAGCAACTTCTTACTAGACATGTTGCTGAAGGCAAGGGAAACAAAAGCAAACATGAACTGTTGGGACTTCATCATGATAAAAAGCTTCTGCACAGTGAAGGAAACAATCAGCAAAACTAAAAGGCAGCCTATGGAATGGGAGAAGATATTTGCAAATGACATATCAGGTAAAGGTTTAGTATCCAAAATCTATAAAGAATGTATCAAACTCAACGCCCAAAAAACAACCCAGTTAAGAAATGGGCAGAAGACATGAATAGACACTTTTCCAAAGAAGACATCCAGATGGCTAACAGGCACATGAAAAGATACTCACCATCACTCATCATCAGGGAAATACAAATCAAAACTATGATGAGATACCACCTCACACCTGTCAAAATGGCTAAAATTACAGTGCCTGGGTGACTCAGTTGGTTAAGTGTCCAATTTCAGCTCAGGTCATGATCTCATGGTTTGTGGGTTCAATCCCCACATCAAGCTCTGCACTGACAGTGTGGAGCTTGCTTGGGATTCTCTCTCTTTCCCTCTTTCTCTGCCCCTCCCCCACTCATGCTTTGTCTCTCAAAAATACATAAGTAAACTTAAAAAGAAAAAAGAAAGGCTAAAATTAACAGCACAAGAAACAACAGGTATTGGTGAGAATGCAGAGAGAGGGGAACCCTTTTGCACTGTTTGTGGGAATGCAAACTGGTACACCCAGTCTAGAGAACAGTATGGAGGTTCCTCAAAAAATTAAAAATAGAGCTACCCTACAATCTAGCAATTATACTACTAGGTATTTATCCAAAGGATACAAAAATACAGATTCAAAAGGGTACTGCACTCCAATGTTTATAGCAGCATTATAAACAGTAGCTAAACTATAGAGAGAGCTCAAATGTCTATCAACTGATGAATGGAAAAGAAGGTGTGGTGTATATATATATGTGTATATATGTATACACACACACACATATATACACATACACACATACATGTATATATGTATATATATAATGGAATTTTTTTAATGTTTATTTATTTTTGAGAGAGAGAGAGAGAGAGAGAGAGAGACAAAGCACAGTGGGGGGGGGGGGGAGGAGCAGAGAGAGAGACACACACAGAATCTGAGCTGTCAGCACAGAGCCTGACGTGGGGCTCAAACTCATGAACCATGAGATCATGACCTGAGCCAAAATCAAGAGTCAGACACTTACCCAACTGAGCAACCCAGGCACCCCTATGTACAATGGAATATTACTCAGCCATCAGAAAGAATGAAATCTTGCCACTTGCAATGATGTGGATAGAGCTAGAATGTATTATGCTAAGTGAAATAAGTTAATCAGAGAAAGGCAAATATCATGTTTTCACTCATGGAATTTAAGGAAAAAAAACAGATGAATGTATGGGAAGGTGGGGAAAAGACAAGAGAAGGCAACAAACCACAAGAGACTCTTAACAACAGAGAACAAACTGAGGGTTGATGGAGGGAGGTGGGTGGGAGATGGGCTAGATGGGTGATGGGTGTTAAGGAGGGCACTTGTTGTGATGCGCACTGGGTGTTGTGTGTAACTGAGGAATCACTGAATTCTACTCCTGAAACCAATACTGCGCTGTATGTTAATTAACTCAAAGTTAAAAAAAAAAAGAAAAGAAAAAAGAAACTAGAAAGTCTAAGAAGAAGCATAAGTGTTTAAACTTTTACCATTTAGGAATATTGGTGGGTAACATTTATTGAATGCGAGGCCTTTCCATATGCCTTTGTATCTTTACAACTCTGAAAAGTAGGTGTTATTACTCTCATTTTGAAAGATGACAAAACTAAGAATAAAAAAAAATCAAGTTCAGTAGCATGCTTAAAGCTATAGTGCTACCAAGTGGTAGATATCAGGATTTGAGCTGAGATCTGATTTCAAAGCCAATGTTCTATTATATCAAGGCAAAAATTTTTACTACTGCTTGAAAATAATTTTAAAAAGCCTGGATATTTATGTTAATTTGGTACTGGGGAAGGGTTTCTGCCTTACCACCCCATTGTCTGCTCTCTGAAGGCAGGGAGATGTGTGATTCATCTTTCTATCCTTAGGTTTAGCTCAGTACCCAGCACTGTTCATGAAAAAGCTCTTTCTTTTGTTTGCTCTATTTGAATGGGTTGGAAAGCACCCTGTTTTGCCCACGCGCCCTGCCAGCCTCCCTTGGTCCCACTTTCTTCTGTGTAGGACCCATTTGTAGTTCCTTTCACTAGCGACACTCTGCCTGCCTATCTTAATCTCTGGGGTTTAACCTGAAATCTGGCCTCCCCAGGAACGCTTTTAGAATGGCCAACCAGGCCCAGCCTCCCTCCCTTTTCTGAACACCTGTAATAGTTGGTGTTCATCTCATACACGTTTTTGAGCATTTGATTTCAGTCTAGCTTGATTTTTCTCTCTCTTTCCCAAATACTGATACATTGGTTGTTAGTTGAATATGTTCTAACGTCTTTTCTAATAACATGACTGTGTCTTACCTAAGGGTAGAAATCCCAACTAATATTGCTTTATGGCCTTGTAGGCTAAATTAAGCACATTATAGGAAATCAAGAATCACATGTTGAATTGAATGGAAAGACTTTCTTTATTCCCTGAATTTCCTCATCGCTAACATAGGGTGATAATTATGCCAGTCCCTCTGCTTATTTTACAAGTTGGAATGATACTATATAGTGGAAAGTGGTTAAAAAGAAATCCTTTGAGGACTATAGCAAAAGAGACTCTGTGAGTATAGAATAACTTCGATTGTTTGCCTTATGGACTAGCAAGAGAAGCATGAAAATGAGTATTTTATTGTCCCTCCAATCTAGTCAAGAGGAATATTCTACCAGTAGTCCTCTCATACTTAGTAGAGAATGCAGCATGAGCAGTGCATGCTTGCTCTGTAGGGCACAGGTTTGAAAAAAGGATGGCTTAAATGCCTGCAGGATGAAGCAGTGGGGCCAGCATGGCAGAGGAAGTGAGGCAGGGGTGGCAGAGGACATGAGAAGGCCTCTGGACTCTGGGCCTTTACTGGGGCAGCAGCGGGAATTGTGAAAGGCTGCCTTCAATGAGTGTGGAATAATCTATGTTCCTGCTGAGAATCAGCTACTGCCTTAATTCTTTCTTTGGAATTAGCCTGGGGTGTCCTGAGCATGCCTCTCACACAGTGCACTTTGGAGATGGTGAAACCATTTCGTGGTTGGGGGCCAGTGTTCAATATTTTATCATTACTGTAGAGATGGGATAAATTCACATGAAGCATCAGATCTGGGGTGTGTTTGCAAGTGCTTTAAAATAATTTGAACCAGATTTTTTGGCAGATCTTCTTTGAGAGAGTTTTCTATGCCTCCCCCAGGAGTAGGGGTTTTTATTTGTTTTCTTTTAATCTTATCCAAGCTGCAGTGTCCAAGCACAAGCTTCACTTGTGCCCAGGAGTTCAGTTAAAGGGTTAGCTGCTTTCCCTCAGCATCTGAAGGCTTTTGTCCATAGGGAGAAATGTGCTTTTCCTGGGCACCTCCCCTCCTCCTGGTCTGCCCCCTGGCTCTCTCCGGTCTCCTACCCTATACCCAGTCTAGGGAGAAGAGCCTCCAGGTAGTTGGGAGCTCCCCTTGCATTCTGGCTTATGGTGGCCATACTTAACCCTTTCACAATTTGTTTAAAACTTTAAGGTGATTTCTTTCTTTTTTTTAAATTTTCAATGTTTATTTTTGAGAGAGAGAGTGAGTGTGAGAGAGCGAGCGAGCAGGGGAGGGGCAGAGAGACAGGAAGACAAAATCCAAAGCAGGCTCTAGGCTCTGAGCTGTCAGTACAGAGCTCCACACAGGGCTGGAACCCACCAACCGTGAGATCATGACCTGAGCCGAAGTCAGGTGCTTAACTGACTGAGCCACCCAGGCACCCCTTAGGTGATTTCTTTTTATTTGTTTATATAGGTTCTGGACAGGTTATAGTTTTGTAGTTCATCTTTTTCTTGTTGTTAGGGTGAGAGTGAGCCTCTTTCCCATCATTGTGGGTTCCAGGGGAAAGCAGAATGTCTCCTTGTTTTTTTTTTTTTTTTTTTTTTTTTTTTTACCTTGTGTGTATTTCACAGGGAAAATATGCTTCATTTACACAGCCTCTTTCCATTACAGTGTTGTTATAGGCAAGGTACTAGGAACTTTGCAAGCCATATTAGTAAAATGGGTCTCAAAATGTTTTCTTTGTGTTTTGCCAGGTGTTGGGGATCTTGAATGTTAAAAAACTGTAGTTCATGTTTAAGAGTGCTCAACTAGATGAAAATGCTTCCTCCCACCTGTTATCCAGGAACCAGCTAAGCATAGGGATCTCTCATGTCAGAGAGTCATGGATGTTAGGCACAGTCATTGGATGCCTGCCCCCCTAACAGGGCCTCCCTTGGCCTACTATGGCCAAGGGCCTACCTTTGTGCTACAAGGCACGTCTGTGTTTCCTATTTTTAAAAAATGCTAAATAGTCTGAAATTTCTGCTGAATTATACTTAATTAATATAGCTAGTGGAAAAAAATCTCTGCCAGGATAGCTGAAATCATTGAGGATCAAAATGGAAATGGTCCTGCTTATCTTGGAACTTTTCCTGAAGGGTAAGGCTGTTGTCACATCTGCTTCCCTTTAGATGTTAGTGACTATGGCTCAACCAGGGAGGCTTTGAGCCTAGTCTGGCACCATGGAGTAGCTCTTCCCAAATGGATGTAGGTTCTTTTTCTGCTTGTTTCAAGAGGGAGGAATTGATTGATTTTAATGAGTCTAAAAAGGAAGGCTATCTCATTATCATAGACTTACTGAATTCAAGTACTTCTTACTAGCAGGCAATGATGATTATAATAAACTTTAGAGATTTTGGAATTTAACACACTGCTGTTAACAAATGACAAAATAGTTTGTTTTGTAGCACCCTGCTAGTAGTGGCAAGGTGAGGCTTTGAACCCAGGCAGATTTGGCTCCAGAATTTGAGTTCCTGACCACTAGTTCTCAAGTGCTCTACACTCTTTAGGCTGTGGAGTATGGGAACCTCAGAGCAGGAAGCTTCACTGGGCCTCCTCAGCAAGATGTACAGTCAAGAACTGAGGTGGCTGTTCTCTCCCAGATGTCCTCTAGTCTCTGGTCTCTGCTTCTCTCTGGTGTCTGCAATGTTCTTCTGCTCATCACTGCAGACTGGCCCCCTATTTTTTTATCAGTGAGTATGAACCCAACATGGCCACCCAAACCATATCCCTTTCCCGATCTAGGGACAATCACTAACTGACTCTCAGTCTCTGGGTCTCTCTGTACAAATTCTTTCTCTAGAGAGCCCGATTGGACCAGCTCAGAGGAAACTTAGGCATTTCTGATCATGTCCACTGTGGGTTTAGAATTTGGTTTGGTCTTGGGATGGGGAGGAAGTCCGCAGAGAAGAGGTCTTTAAACTGTGCAGTCACCTATCAGAACAAGTGTAGTAACTTGGAAGGTGCAGGCTTTATGCTTTCAACCTTTAGAATCAGTAAGAGTGTGAATTCTTTGGGCAGTTTTAAGAGCTAGCCCTGGGCAAAATAGAAACCATTCCCTGTGTGCAGTGTGCTGCTTCTTTCTTTGGGGTATACTCCAAGGCTCATTGACTATGTGGTCACTATGGTGCTTACACACCACAGCTATGTCAGGATACCAACTGGTCAATGAACAGATTTTTGGAGAGTGCCCACCATGAGCAAAGCTTTGTGCTAGATCTACAGACCATGAGCTGTTAGGGGGCTGAAGTTGTGAGCTTCAGCAATTCAAGAAAGCTGTATATTAGATGTATGATTTGAGCTGTGTTTGAGGAAAGGAGAGGATTTAGGTACGTGGAGAGGGGAAAGCTTTCTCATTGGGCAGAATAAGGGGAATGACCACTTTTGGCAACTGTGTTGGTCTTCCTGTGTTGGTTGTCCTGTTTATTCCATTCTCTGCTCAGACCTCCCTGGTTAGTGGACCTCTCCCAGACAACTAAGAAGCTTTAAGCATTACCTTGAAAGAAGGAATGACCTCAAGCTAGAAGGCAGATCTATGTCTGGTGTCTCACTTTTTTTCCTTCTTCATTTAGATACTTCTCTAGGGATTGTAGAGGCTAGAGGATATGGAAATAATATTAAGAGTGATGTTATCATAGCTACCATTTATTTTCTGTCTGTTCAATGTCACATATTGTGCTTTATACAGTGTTGATTTAATTAAATTTAGTTACAAGTACAGTCCTTTTTTATGGAGGAGAAATTTGAGGCTTAAATAGATTAGGAAACTTGCCCAAGGTCATACTGAGTGGAATTAAAAGTCAAGTTTGGCTGGCTTCAAGTCCTGTGAGTTCTCATACTCGATTTAATTTCTCATTACAGAAGGGAATATAAACAAGTAAATGATAAATGTGTTATTAGTTTTAAAAATCTTTTGAAAAACCTAATGGAAGCTTAAAGCATTAGTCACCTGAGTGTAAGTATTTTACCAGCCACTTGAAGTGTTCATTTATTAATAGTCACTTTCTTGCAAAGAAAAACTGTCATTTAAAATGTGAGGATTTAGGGACACCTGGTTGGCTCAGTCGGTTGAGCATCTGACTCTTGATCTCAGCTCAGGTCATGATCCCAGGGTTGTGGGATTGAGCCCCACATCCAGCTTTGTGCTGACTGTGGAGCCTGCATAAGATCTCTCTCTCTGTCTCTCTCTCTCTCTCTGCCCCTGTCCCCTGTTTGTGCACTCTCTCTTCCTTTAAAATTAAAATAATAATAATAATAATAATAATAATAATAAATATGAGGATTTATTTTACAGTCTTTAAGCAAGCAAAAGTAATAAGCAAAAATAAATAAAGCACTTAGACAGGAATAGGTCTTTGTAAAGAAAGACATTTTTAGGAGTGCTGCCTACTTGCTCTTCCTAAGCTAACCACCAGAGCTTTAGGAGAAAAAAAGCCTAATAAAGTTATAACCCTCAGTCACAATGGCATTTTTATTTAGTATAAAAAAGTCCCTGTGTTTAGAGGACTTTCCTATGAGGGAGATTCAAGCAGAAAGCAAACACAGGTACACAAACTACAGGTGTCCCAAATGCTTGAGCCATGTTGGTCTTACCCGGTCTAGAAGAGTTACTTCTGGATTTCTTTGTCCAGTTATCTAAGCCCAGATGATGGTCAGTCCAGGTTTTGGTTTGTGTGTCTTGTTTGTTTGTTTTTATCTGTTATCAGATCAATTTAAGTTCATTTTAGCCCCTTTCTCTTTCTCTACCCAAGGAGGCTAGAATTAATTCAGTCACTGAGGGGAAGTTTCTGCCAGTTTCTCTTTATTTAAGCCCAAGTTTGAGACTAACCACATTTACTGAGGCCTCCACTGCCGGGCAGTAGGCCAGGTGCTGGGGACGGTGTGTGAAGGAGCAGCCATGACCCCTGTGAGGGTCAGAAACCTGTCGCTTCCACTGCTGCAGCCCTGTTGCTGCTCCCCAGATGTACTGGGGTCTGGGAGGAATGAAAGATGTCCTCCTGGAGTTTACAGTTTAACAAGGGAGGCAGATATTCAGCTGTAAGCTCCAGTTTCTCTCTCTTCTCATTGGGCTTCTCTTGTGGCTTTCCAGCCTCTCTGCTTCTTTTTCTTCCACATTTGCTGCTTTGCTTTTGCATTTGGTTGATTTAGTTGTGGAACTCAATTCTCCCTCAATATTTCAAAAGTCATGTACACAGAAGATCAGAAGAATTTTCTGAAGATGGGAGAGGAGATGTTTATGGTCTAGACAAACAGACACTTTGACATGGAGCTGTAGGCATCACTGTTTTTAAAATGTCCTCTTGCCACCCCAGCTCCTAGAGGTTTCACAGGTCCTTTGAGTCACCATTTCACTGGCTCCTTCCCTCCTCCATAGCTTCCTTCTCTTCTCTCTTTTTTGCTTCCTCAGTGGTGCGAAAGCTCTGGTGCAGAGCTAGAAAGATGACTAGACTAACTAGACTAAACTAGACTAGAAAGATGGTCCTCCTGAGCTCCCTTACCCAAGCCCTCTACTTTTCATTCCATTTTGCTTCCACTGCAGTATCTATCCCTTCAGTAACCCAAAGAAGCTTTGCTTACAAAGGAAGAAAAACCCCTCAGGCCATAAAGTAGTGCAGAGAAGAGAAGGACAATTCCACTATTAAAATGTGATTTGCCCTTCAGGTGTGACATGAGCATTTTCTCCCTGAGCATCTGGGGAAAACCAAACCAGAATTTAAAGAGAAAGATAATGTTCATCATTTCCTATGGCTTTGTGGTATAGTCTAAAAAAGAAGCAGAATAAATGAGTGAAAATGAACATTATGTGGTTTTCAAAAGGGCTTTAAAAACTGTTTATAAAAATAATACATAGTCTGTGTTTAAGGTTTAGAAGAGTCAATATTAAGATGTCAGTCCTCTCCAAACTGATCTATAAATTAAACACAACTCCAGTCCTAAGTCTATCAAGTTTGTTTTTGTAGAAATCAATCACAGATTCTAAAATTTACAATCAGCAAAAGGTGCTGTAGTAGGCAACGAGAATTATAATAGTCAAAATCTTTTGAAAAAGAACAAAGAGGAGGACTCACACTACCTAATTTCAAGATTTACTATCAAGCAAAGTAAGCAAGATGATGTGGTGTTGGTAAAAGGATAGAAAAAAGAATCAATGGAACAGAATAAACAACCCAGAAATAGTTCCACACAAATATGGTCAATTGATTTTAGACAAAAGCATGAAGGCAATTCAGTGGAATAAAGTGTAAAGGCAATTTCAACAAAAGGTGCTGGAACAATTGCACATCCATGTACAAAAAAATGAACCTTGACCTATACCTCACCCCATATACACAAATTAACTCAAAGTGGACCATGTATCTAAATGTAAAACCTAATGAGAAATCTGTTAGAAAACATAGGAGAAAGTCTTTGTGTTCTTGGTTGGACAGAGAGTTCTTAGGTTGACATCAAAAGTACAACTCATAAAAGAAAAATTTGATGAATTGGACTTCATCAAAATTAAAAGTATTTGCTCTGAGAAAAACATTGTTAAGAGAATGAAAACAAAACATTCAGGGAAAAAATTCTGTGAATCATATATCTGACAAAAGACTTCTATCCAGAATACGTAAAGAACTCTCAAACTCAACATTAAATGAAAACCAAACACCCAACTGAAAAATGGATTAAAAAAAGTTGAATGGATACTTTCCCAAAGATGAAACACAGATGAAAATAAGCACATGAAAATATGCTCAACATCATGGAAGTTGCAAACTTATTACAGTAGTTAAAAAAATGGCAATACCAAGTCCCAGTGAGGATGAGAAGGGTCTGTATCTCCCACACAGTATGTTGGTGGGAATGGAAAATGGTAGGGCCACTTAGAAAACAGTTGGCAGTTTCTCATAAAATTAAACATATACTTACTGTACAGTCCAGTAGTCCTACCCCAAGAGAAATGAAAACACGGTCATACAAGAATCTGTGTGTAAATGCTTATAGCAGCCTAATTCTAATCACTAAAAACTGGAAAAAACCCAAATGTCTCTCCCCTGAGGAATGGATAAACAACTTGTGGCACATCTGTACAATGGAATCTTCAACAATGAAAAGAAATAAATTATTGATACACACAACAGCATGAATAAATCTGAAATACATATGCTAAAGAAAGACACCAGACTAAAAAGGTACATACTAAATTATTTCATTTATATGGCATTTGGAAAAGGTAAATTAGGATGGGGTGGTCGCCCGGGGTTAAGGGTGGGGAGGAGGTGCCATGACTACAGGGGATGATGCAACTATTCCCCATCCTGATTGTGGTGAAGGTTAAATGACTCCATGCATTTGTCAAAACTTAGAACTGTATGCTAACAAGAGTGGATTATACTGTATATCAGTTTAAGAATAAATTTTAAAAAGCATTACCAAACAGAAAAATACAGAAAACAAATACATGCTTGTTGCATAATATTTGGAAAAGACAGAAAAGTACAAAGAAGAAAGTCAACAATTCCATCTCCTAGTTACAGTCACAGTTACTCTTTGAGCATATGTTCTAGGTTTTTTCCTTTGGCATTTTCACATTCCTTTGGCAATTTGTATCATTTTACATGATATGATCTATCTCTCTTGATATATCTCATACATATTATTTATGTAATTATATAAATTCTATTCTGCTTTTTAAAGCTATACTACAAATTAAACTAAATTATATTACAAACAATTCCATATATTATAAAACATTTCCATAAATAACATTTTAATAATTTTATAATTTTTCACTACATGGTTATAATATAATTTATTTAAAAAAAATTTTTTTTCAACGTTTATTTATTTTTGGGACAGAGAGAGACAGAGCATGAACGGGGGAGGGGCAGAGAGAGAGGGAGACACAGAATCGGAAACAGGCTCCAGGCTCCGAGCCACCAGCCCAGAGCCTGACGCGGGGCTCGAACTCACAGACCGCGAGATCGCGACCTGGCCAAAGTCTGACGCCCAACCGACTGCGCCACCCAGGCGCCCCTATTTTTAAATACTGCCCTAGTGTTGGTCAGATAGGTTGTTTCCAGTTTGTCAGTGTTATTTTTTCAAAAATGCAAGAAGAATCTTTTTTTTTTTTTTAAGTTTATGTATTTATTTTGAGATAGTGTGTGCACTAGCAGGGGAGGAGCAGATAGAGAGGGAGAGAGAAAGAAACCCAAGCAGGCTCCACACTGTCAGCACGGGCCCACGTGGGTCTCCAACTCAGGAACTGGGAGATCATGACATGAGCCGAATTCAAGAGTCCAGTGCTTAACCGACTAAACCACCCAGGAGTCCCAAGGAGCATCTTTGTTCAGAAATCTTTGCACACATTTCACACATTCCAGATTTTTTTTAAAGCATAGAGTTCTAGCAAATGTTATTATTGGATCAATAATAGTATGAGTATGAGTATTGAGTTTTAAAATACATTTTGGTCAAATTACCTTCTGGGAAATTTATACTATTTTAGTGATGCATCAACAGAGTGTGGGGGTTCTTGATTTTACCAGATCTCTTTATCAGCATTTGGAATCATCTGCTTCCTCATATGTCAAATGGGGTAATGAGAGAACTTCTCGTATAGGATTTTGAAGTAATGCATGTTAAGTGCATGGGACAATAGCTGCAATGTAATTGTTAGCCCTTTTTGGTGATATTATTATTATTATTATTATTATTTTAAATATATTTTCAATGTTTATTTGGAGAGAGAGAGAGAGAGAGAGAGAGAGAGAGAGAGAGAGAGTGGGGGAGGGGATGAGACAGGGAGACAATCCAAAGCAGGCTCCAGGCTCTGAGCTGTCAGCACAGAGCCCAATGTGGGACTTGAACCCACAAACTGTGACATCATGACCTGAGCCAAAGTCAGATAGATACTTAACCGACTGAGTCACCCAGGCGCCTCTAGAAGAGCTAAAAAAGCAGTTTTTCCCCACCTACCTATAATAGTAGTTTCTTGCTGGGGGGTTGGGGGAGGAGATGGGGGAAAATATTCATCTCCCATTGCTATTACTATTGAAATAATCAGCTTTTTTCTAAGAGTTACCTAGTACCCAGTTATTTCAGAATCTGTTGTTCAAAATAAAGAAAATGTAGCCCTTTATTGGATATTTGATCTTGGTGAAATGATAAAGGTCAGTGCATGGAATATAGGATTTGTAAGATCTGTACAGCTTGTTCATATAAGAGATTCAAATGTAATAAAGAAAATTTCCAAGATTTTACAGTCTACCCTCTCCCTAGAGTTCTGTAAACTGCAAAAAATATAATTAAGGTCATTGCTGGGTGTGTGCAATTGCATTTACACTGCCATTGTGGATGTGGTTAACAAAGATAGCTCTTATGTTCGTAGGTGTTGTGATGCTAGCCAAGCATTCATGGCTATTCATAACTGAATGAATGGGTAAAAAAGTTAATGTAGTAGGAGAAAGAGCCTCCATATGGTGACTCAGGCACTTTCTATATTGTTGGTGGGAATATAAACTGGCACAACCATTTTGGAGGGAAATTTGGCTATATACAACAAACTGTTGCTTAAAAATTGCCTTGTTTGCTGCCCTGTAATTAGGACTTTCAGACTTGGTGTTTAATTGGAGTTAATATATTCACAATACCTAATGGTGGAGAAAAAAAAAAAGAGCTTTCATAAGTTTTAGCATCTCAAATTATATTACATTTCTTCCTCTTAATTTTTAGGTATTTTTCTTAAAGTACTTCACATGCAGTTAACACTAATAAAGAATTGGCACAGAGGATTACTAAACAGAGCAGCCTCTAATCTTAAGGGGCTTTCTGGTATAACCAATTCAGGAAAACGTTTGGCAGTTTCTTACAAATTAAATATACACCTCTCCTTTGATTGAGCAATACCACTTGTAGGTATTTAGCCAAGAGAAATGCAAATGTGTGTCTACACAAAGACCTTTACATGAGTGTTCAAAGCAGCCCAAATTGGGATAAAACCTGAATGTCTATAAGCAGGAAAATGGACAAACTGTGACCATCCATAAGACGGGACACAGCTCAGCAATAAAAATAAATGAATTTCTGATACACACAACATGGGTGAATCTGAAAAGCATTATCCTGAGAGAACCTAGACACAAGAGTACACACTATATGGTTACATTATATGAAGTTTTTAAAAAGGCAGGACTAGTCTCTATTGAAAAATCACTTTGATGGTTGCCTGGCAGTTAGGAACAAAGGTTGGCTGGGAAAGGACATGAAGGTACTTTCTATAGATGGAAATGTTCTATATCTTGAAAGGAGTGTGGGTTACATGGATGTATCCATTTGTCAAAACTCATTAAAATGTACACTTCAGATTTGAGTATTTCAATAATATTCAATTTTACCTTCTCCCTAAAAAATAAATATTTATTATTTACTTATTTAGTTTAAATTTTACTTTTTAAATGTTTATTTATTTTGAGAGAGAGAGAGCAAGAGAGAGAGAGAGAGAGAGAGAGAGAGAATATGAGTGGGGGAGGGGCAGAGAGAGAGAGGGAGAGAGAGAATCCCAAGCAGGCTCCATGCTCAGTATAGAGCCCTCCTCGGGGCCCGGTCCCACAATCGTGAGATCGTGACCTGAGTGAAAATCAAGAGTTGGATGCTCAAACTACTAAGCCACCGAGGTGCTCCTATTTATTTTTTATGAAAAGTGTTTCCAGTTTCTCCTTGGCTAGTTGCAAGTCTTAACTCAAATTTTATCTTGAAATATACAAATAAAAATTAGAAGTTTATATATAAATTTACTTATCACTTTTTGGATATTTCATATTGTGCCCTTTCCTTAAATCTTGGAGCATAACATTACTAAACAGAAACATTAAGCATGAAGAACCAAGATAAATACATTATGAAAAATCAGGCTCTTTCTGAGTGTACCACACTTGGCATAGCACAGTTCTGAAAGGTGAGCTTGCTTTTCTCCAAGTGGTAGTAAGGGTGGGAGGTCTTAGTCAGATCATGACAGACAAAAAACATCCTTCATTTTAGAATCATGGTATTGTACTTGCACCTGATCTTTAGAAGTGGTTCAGGACACAGTCTACATTCCTTCAGGACTTGAACACTGATCATTTCCTGTACCAACCCATGTTGCCTGTCTAGATAGTGACGTCTACTGGCTGTATTTTTAAGTCTCCGTATTTTATTCCTCTGCAGTTTAGAGAGGTTGGAAAAGAGGGAGGGGAGGATTGTGGCCTGGAATAATACACCAGTGGCCTGATGTATGTCTCATATTGTGATTCCTCTAAAAAATAAAAAAAAGATTCTGATTCTCATTGACTCTAGGATTTCCCTCTCTACCCCACCTCCTCATCCTCCAGTTTCCCTTTGTCTCCAAATGAGTGAATCCAGTAACTATTGGGCCTGTAATCCTGTGAGCACTCACCAATCCAAAGGATAAACTCTTAGCAATGAAATGACCTTGAATGAACTTCAGTGAGATTAGCTCAGAGAAGGGATTAAACACATTTATGTGAGTACAGTGCTGAGAGGAACCAAGAGAGAGCAAAGTGGCACGGTGTCCTGGGATCCAATGGCCTCCTGGTGCAGGAAGTGTGGGCAGCAAGACCCCAGATACTTGCCTTACACCTCTGTGCGGATCACAGAGGCAGAGATGAGGGCTTACCACCATTTCCTGGGAAGTTGCATCAGGCTAGAATATATGGCAAAACAAGGTACTGTGAGAGCAATGATGCCTTTCTTTTATTTTTGTTTTGTTATTCATCCTCATTCTCAGTGGAATAATGGTTTAACTAACAAATTTTACATTGAAAACATTTACTTGCAATACTATCTCAAGTTTGCTAAAAGGACTTTTTAAAATGCATTAATCAGCCATTAACAATATTGTAGATGGCTATTTATCAAAAAATTCATATTGAAGAGAGATGACCAAATAGTCTGAAAGAAAATCAGGTTGTAATATGCAATGTGTAAGTATGAATCTATTTTAAAAGCATATATGTCTAGGTATACATATATGAGATACTTATTTAATTTGGGGTGAAGGAGTGATAAGGAGTTTTATTTTTCTTGCTTTGGTTTAGTTGTATTTTTTATTTTATTTCAGATTATATTTATATTTATTTTATTTATTTTATATATTTATATATAAATATATAATATTTTATTTCAGATTATATATACATGTATATGTATGTGTGTGTGTGTGTGTGTGTATGTGTACATATATATATACATATGTATATATGCATATATATGAAGCAATGAAAACAATTACCGAGCTTCATCTTCTGGATAAGAATGCCAAGTTAGTTTCTCTTCATAAAAAGCAATTACAATTTGAGGACACTTCATATTTGCCTCTTTTGCCAGCACCGAGTGGACGTCATCTAAATCTTTCTGTTTCATGAGGAACATTAATTCTGCACTGCTGTCTGTGGCACCAATTATTCGTTCAGGATCAAGACCTCTGGTAAAGGCTCTGGGTTTCTCAGCACCATCTCTTTTCTTCTTTGACTTGCTATCATCAGATTCACTGTCAGATAAAGATTTTCTTTTTGTGCCATCTTTTTCTTTACCAGCTTTTCGGGAATTAAGAAATGCTTCAGGGGCGCCAGGGTGGCTCAGTCTGTTGAGTGTCAGACTTTGGCTCAGGTCATGATCTCTGGGTTCGTGGGTTTGAGCCCTGCATCAGGCTCTGTGCTGATAGCTGGGAGCCTGGAGCCTGCTTCGGATTCTGTGTGTGTCTCTCTCTGCCCCTCCCCCACTCATTCTCTGTCTCTCTCAAAAATAAACAACAACAAAAAAGAAATGCTTCAAGTAACTCTGGACAATCTAAATTTTCTTCAGGTTCCCAAGTATTGTCAGTATCTGTAAATCCCTTCCACTGCAGGAAATGCCCCGCCTTCCCATTCATTACAGGTCTGTCTAGTACTTTTTCCACCACAGATTCTTCAGGCTCTGCCTCTTCTACTTTTTTACTCTTTCCCTTCTGTTTCATTCCCTTTTTTTGCATTGTGGTTTTACTGGAGGCCTTTTTTTTTTTTTTTTTTTTTTTCAGACTTGAAGGGCTATTATTCACCGCCTCCGAGCTACTCCGGGTCCCGGGTCTGCGGCGTCCCCAGCCCTGACTCCTCAAGCCCCAGCCACATCCGAGGGGGAGGGCCGGGCAGTCGCTGGCGGGGGAGGGGGTGGCACCGCCCGCTCCGGGCGGCTGCGAGGAACCGTATTTTTTACTTTGAAAAATAACAAACATATGTTGCTTTTGTAAAATGAAAATATGAATCCAGGTAATGAAACTCATGGTACTGAAGAAAAGTGTCTGAAAAAAAATATTAAATCCGAAATGCTAAGATTTCACTGAAAACATATGAACTAATAACAGACTGGTGGTTTAAGAGTAGAAAAAAGAAAAAAACACTTCCTTTCAGTGGGCTGGGTGAGAAGGAACAGCATTTCTAAGTATAAGTATGCCTTACATGTATTTGGAAGCCAGTAAGACATTCTCTAAGAGCTGAAGCAACTACTTGTTTCTAAGACTGCTTCTTTTATGGATGGGCTTTTTTTTTTTTTTATAGTTACACCCCCCTTTTTTTTCTGGCCGTGAAAATGTTTATAATACATTCATTCCCCTTGGATCACAGGCTAGGAAAAGTGATTAAACAACTGTCTTTGTCTCCCTCATTACTCTTTACTTATATTTGGAACCTATTTCTTCAAGAGAGGGGAATTACTGAATAGAGATCATCATTGTTGCAGGATACTTTCTGAATTCATGCTTATACTATATACCATACACTTATATAGGATATAATACATATACTGTGTTATGAAAGGCAAGGGGTACTATGTATTTGCTACTTAAGAACGAACAACTTGTTAATCAGATTTTGCTTTCCATTCTTAAAACACATAGGTACTTGCCTGTGCATGCACACAAGTCCCACAGGGCTTGAATTCAAGTGTAAATTATTGCCCTGATTTTGTATTAAGGTTGAGTCATAAGGGCTTTACGGTTTTGTTAGCAGTGAGGAGAAGAAGTAACTTGAAAGAAGATTATGAAGAATTTCTGGATTCTAAACTCACAGCATTACATACACATTGTTGCTTTTCTTTTTGTATCCCCACTGTAAAAGGTTGTGAAATGCTTGCCTATATGCTTTAGCTGTCAATTATTTTATTCTGTCTGTGATTCAAGATAGCAATGAAAATTTGAGTATCTTAATGTAAGTTTTGGGAGTGTCTAACTGGCCTTTCTGACCATTACTGCAGTCTTACATCAATTCATTGGCTGTATTTATTCCATGAATTATCTGTTTTTAGTTTGTGCTTGTTTCATGTGGCTGCTATAACAAGTAAGCACAGATTTAATGCCTAAAACAGCAGAAATTTATTATCTCGTAGTTCTAGAGACCAGAAGTCCAAAATTAAGGTGTAGCTTTCTAGGGGCTATAGGGAAAATTTATTTTCTTGTCTCTTTCAGGCTCTGGTGGCTCCAGGCCTGTCTTGGCTTGTGACTGCTGGATTCCAGTCTCAGTTTCCATCTTTACCTGGTCTTCTCCTCTGTTTCCCTCTCTTATAAGAATGCATATGATTGCATTCTGGGCCCACCCGGATAATTCAAAATAGGCTCTTCCTCAAGAGCCTTAAGTTAATCATATCTGCAAAGACCCCTTTTCCACATAAGGTAACGTTCACAGGTACTGGGATTAGGACATGGCCATATCTCTTGGGAGGGGGGCACCAGCCAGCCCACTGTTGCTCTTTATGTTCTAGGAAGATAAGCCTTTTATTACCACATGTGCTGTGAATTTTCCAATTTGTTGCTATTTTTTTGAGTTTGTTCAAGGTGTGTTTGCCCTGCCAAAGTAGTTTTTAAATTAACTTTATCAGTCTTTTCTTATTGGTATTTCTGTCATACTTTGGTAAGCGGTTCTAATTCCATTATTGTAAAAATACCCTCCTATATTTTCTTCTAGTATTTTTATGGTTTAATTATTTAATTTGGGTGGGCTTCATATTGGAGTTTATAGTTTCATTATTTAATGTGACTGGAGTTTGTTCTTTTGGCAAGAAGTGAAATATTAAACATTTTGACAATAAGAAAATAACCTTACATAGCACTTACCATATACCAGGAATTTTTTAAAGCTCTCTAGCTATATTAACTACATTCTTACAACAGTTATATCAGGTGGATGTATTATAATTTTCCCCATTTTCAGACCAAGAAATTAAGGCACAGGGAAGTCCAGCAACTTGCTTAAGATTAATCGACTGTAGGGGCACCTGGGTGGCTCAGTCGGTTAAGCGGCCCACTTCGGCTCAGGTCATCATCTCGAGGTCTGTGAGTTTGAGCCCCGCGTCGGGCTCTGAGCTGACAGCTCAGAGCCTGGAGCCTGTTTCAGATTCTGTGTCTCCCTCTCTCTGACCCTCCCCCGTTCATGCTCTGTCTCTCTCTGTCTCAAAAATAAATAAACGTTAAAAAAAATTAAAAAAAGATTAATCGACTGTAAATGGCAGAGCCAAGATTTGAACTTAGGCATTGTGGTACCAGAGGTGATGCTCTTAGTCACTAAACTTGATGTCTTTTGGTGGCTAGTAGATTGACCTGACACTACATGTTCAATAATCTCTCCCTGTCCTCACGTGGAATGCCACTTCTATCATATTCTACATATTTATATTTTGACCTAATTCTAATCTCTGTTTTGCTCCTGAGTCCTTCTGAACTCAAAACAAATTCTGTCAGACTTATTTCATAGTGAAAGAGGAAGGTCAACAAGGGGAGTTCATGAGCAGAAATTCAAAGCAAACCACCAATGCATGGCAACAACATGGGTGTTTGTGAGAAACCTATTGTGGCATCCTTGGGATCATATAGCTCAGAGGACCGAATGATAAATTTAATTAGCATCTATTGAATCTCTTATACACAAACTGATTTCACATGTGATTTTAATTAATTAAGTTAGAAAATGTATGTAAAACATGTAGCAAAGTGCCCAGTAGTTAAGTGTTCAATAAATGGTAGTATTAATTCTCACAATAGCCCTCCAATTTTTGTTCATTCCCATTTTACAGAGGGAGACCCTGAAGATGGAGGGACTGGGTAGTGTCAGAGCTGGGATGCAAGTCCAGTTCTTTTAATTCTGCTTCCACACCTGAATGAATGAATGAATGAATGAATCGAGAGAGGAAGGAAGGAAATTTTGCCAGAGGTTCCAGGAGTTTTTCTTAAACAAAAATTAAATTGTTTATCCATCATATTGCTAAAATTTCTCAAATCCTACCATTTTTATTTCTTTGTATTAAGATTTTTTTTTTTTTTTTGTCTAGGAGCTTTAGAAGGAAAGTGGAGAAACGTTTGGAAGAATGCTATGTTAAATGATTATTACTCATATCACGTCTTCTCACTTCCTATTGTACCATATTGTATTGTTTTTCCCAAGACACTGCTTCCAGACAGTAAACTTGCCTGAATCCAGGGATAGGAGCGGGCCAAGAACGAGAGGGGATAGGCATGAAGGAGCCCATCCTGGGCAATGGGGCAGGGCTTGAGGTGTGCTGGAAGGAGAACTAAGCAGGTTCTCAAAGCAGGGTTGGCTTCTTTCCCAGGGTACAGACCTCACAGTCAGCACAGAAGGGAAAATTTACACCATCTGGGCCTCAGTTTCAAGAACACTTTCAACACATAGCGATGATTATTTTTATTGAATGATAAGAGAAGCAGACAGCGAACAACCCAAATAAATACTTTTTTTTTTTTCTCCTGACCTGCATTTTCAAAAGCATCAGGAAAGGACCAAGCATAGTCTAAGGCCTTGGAATCAGTGTTGTGCTTGCTTCTCTGTTGAATCAGCAGCATCAGGAGAGCTTGTTAGAAATGCTTGGCCCTAGGCCTACTAAATCAGAATCTGCGTTTTAAAGCCCATGTGATTTATATATTGATTATAATGTGAGAAGCACGGCTGGGGGTGGGGTATTGATTAAAATGCAGGTGGGGGTACTTGAAACCCAGTGGTGAAACAGGAGAGCCTTATGGGAAAAGGAGGGATTAAGTATTTTCACAGATTTTCTGAATTTCCTCCAGGGCCTTGATTGCTTTTTATTCAGAATACCCCAGGCAGCAGAGCCTGGTTCACCTCTCCTCTAGTTATGAAGGGCTACGGGGAAATGACATCTCCAGCTCTTGTTGCTAAGGAAACTCATCACATAGAAACTTCCACCTCTGCAGTGCTTGTCTCCTACAAGGGTACGATGTGAAATGTCAGCAGAAATTAAGGAGCTTTAAAAAAATGTATCAACTTTGTGAGGGAAAGAAAAAGGAGAAAAGGGATTTGGATAAATATTAAAAAACAGAAATGCTATGCTTAGTAATATCTTACCAGTTTTCAAAGTAGTTTTAAACAGGCATTGCCGACAGAGACTGGGACAAGAGTACAAAAGGAGGCCCACATGCCACAGTTAAATAAAACATGTTTTATTTTCCCACCTACCTTATAAACATACTCTCATAAGAACAAAATTAAAATGTGTAGAAAGCTGTGGTTTTTATATGAGTAAAATTCAGAAAATAGCAAAGATGAAGAAAATTGAATTATTGTGTTCCTGAGTGTTGTGTTGATGGCCCTATGAAATTTGGATGGGTAATGAAGATATCTGTAATCTGTAAATCACTAATCCATAAAATATATATTTTTTTCTTGCCTTTATGTTAGCAAAAGCACTGTTGTTATAATTGAGATTTTCACATAATTTGAGCTCTGTTGAGAGCAGTGATCTACAATGTGATCTAAGTAGGGGGCGCCTGGGTGGGTCAGTCAGCTGAACGTCTGACTTTGGCTCAGGTCATGATCTCACACTTGTGAGTTTGAGCCCCACTTTGGGCTCTGCGCTGGTAGCTCAGAGCCTGGAGCCTGCTTCAGATTCTGTGTCTCCCTCTCTTTCTGCCCCTCCCCCCCCCCCACTCTTTCTCTCTCTCAAAATAAGTTAAAAAATTAAAAAAAAAAAGTGATCTGGGGCGGCTTAGCCAGTTAAGCGTCTCACCTCAGCTCAGGTCATGATCTCACAGTTTGTAGGTTTGAGCCCCATGTAGGGCTCTGTGCGCTGACAGCTCAGAGCCTGGAGCCTGCTTCAGATTCTGTGTCTCCCTCTCTTTCTGCCCCTCCCCCCCCCCCACTCTTTCTCTCTCTCAAAATAAGTTAAAAAATTAAAAAAAAAAAGTGATCTGGGGCGGCTTAGCCAGTTAAGCGTCTCACCTCAGCTCAGGTCATGATCTCACAGTTTGTAGGTTTGAGCCCCATGTAGGGCTCTGTGCGCTGACAGCTCAGAGCCTGGAGCCTGCTTCAGATTCTGTGTATCCCTCTCTGTCTGCCCCTCCCCAACTAGCCCTCTGTCTCTGTCTCTCAAAAAATAAAATTAAAAAAAACAGTAAAAACAAATAATTAATTAATTAATTAATAAAAAAGAACTCTTTTAAAAAAAAAGTGATCTAAGTAAAATTTTGTAATTGGATTCAAGGAATTCACATTTTGAATATATGTATTTGCATCATGAAATAGAAAGAAGAAAGAGGGTTGGGGGCCCCTGGGTGGCTCAGTCAGTTAAGCACCCAACTTCGGCTCAGGTCATGATCTCACAGTTCATGAATTACAGCCCTGCGTGGGGACTCCGTGCTGACAGCTCAGAGCCTGGAGCCTGCTTCAGATTCTGTGTCTCCCTCTCTCTCTGCTCCTCCCCCACTCATGCTCTGTCTCTCAAAAATAAATAAAAACGTCAAAAAAAAAAATTAAAGAAGGGAGAAAGAAGGTTGATGATTGGTAGGACTGGGCAGATATTTCATTATATAAGAATCTACAACATTCACACCATGTGAGAGGGAGGATTTGACATGTTCATTAATTTGTCTTTTCTCTTACCTAAGCACTTCCGCTGCTCCAATCCTCCCAGCGCTCTGAAGCAGCGTCTGTCCCTGATACGAGCAGTGGCACAACCCACAAACCGCCATAGCATTGGATGCAGACGTCCTTTCTTTTGAGGATATAGATCAAGAGATGTGGAGAAGTGTTTCCCTGGGTCTCCAGTGGTGTTAAAAGAGTAGATGTGTGGGGCTGCCCTGCCAGCCCCGAGCACTGGATCACGAGTGACAGAGCCACCCATGTGGTCTTTAACACATGTATTTATGAGAGGGAGGGCTGTGGAATGTGGAGCTCCCAACAGTGTGGGGTCTGGGACAGGGGTCACAAGGAAGCTTTTGGGGTGATGGAAATGTTCCATATCTTGATCTGTTTGATGGTTATGTGAGTGTATGTATTTATCAGAATACATTAAACTGTACACTGAGGATCTGTGCGTTGTGCTGCATGTAAATTGTACTTCAATAAAGTCCTATTAGCATAAAAAATAAAGGCTACCAGAGCATATTTTTCTGTATGTAAGCTAAGTGGGTAAGAACAATATGATTCCGTTACTCTAACACAACTATTTCAAGTATTCTTTTCTCATATGCTCACACACATGTGCACAAATACACCACGTACTTTCTTCTTCTTTTTTTTAACTTGTATGCAGTCTCACGTCACATATAGTTTTTATGTCCTTGATATTATATTTTAAATCTTTTTCTGTGGAGATGGTTTTCATAATTATATAATGAATGCTTTCATCTCTTTACTCTTATAAATAGTATTTCCAGTCTACCTTTTTTATGTATAACATTTTCATTTTACTATTTTCTTGGCCTAAATTTCCAGATATTAGATGAACTGAATAAAAGATTATGAAGATTTTAATGACTGTGTATTGAAACTCTGTATTGCAATGGTTAAGATGTTGGGCTTTGGAGTTCAGAATGAGATGGGTTCAAATTCTGGCTCTGCTTGACCTTGGATGAGCTTGGATGATCTTGATTGACCTTGGATGAGCAAATCTAGTTCAATATCACCCTTAGCATTGTTTTGAGGATTAAATGAGATGCTGCATATAAAGGGTTTGGTATGTAACTACACAATAATCACTGGATAAAATATTGTGAAACCACTTTCTAAAAGGGATCTACCAGCTTCACACCCCAAGGTCATGTACATGTATTAGTTTTCCAACAAAACCCCAGGATTGGGTGTTAGAGTCTCAGTTATTTTATGGATGAATGAGGTATTCTATTATTGTTTTAATTGCATTATTTGACTAGTGGGAAATTGGACATTTTTCAGTGTTCTTGCTATTAAAATTCTAGATTTCTCCTTTAAAAAATCTTCCATCTGCTTTTCACATGCCTTTTATTCATTGCTAATTTATAGACAAGACTTCAATACTAAGTCTTATGGTTTGGGTTAACCATTGCTCTCATATAGGGCCCAGTAAAAGAAGGAAAATGCGTTTGTGTTATTTCTGACCTGGCCAATGAGAAAGAGAAGTGAAATGCGTGACCCCGTGGGATGGCCCTTCCTACCAGCCTGGCAACTGATTTCTCAGAGCTGTTGGTCTACAAGTGTTTTCCTGGCAGTCAAGTCTGGTCTAGTTGTGCGGGTGAGAGGGCGGGGTGGGTGGGAGGAGGTTCATTTTAGTGAAAAGGTGCATTCCTTTACTGTCATTATCCGACCGATTAAATGAGTTAATCTGTGAGGTGCATTGTCAGGGCCAGGTCACAGCTGGTGTTCATTAGTATTACTAGCAGAGAAGTGTGCTGCACAGAGACTGAGACTGGGGATCCTGGGCCCATTCCTAGTCCACCTAAGTGGCAGACTCTTCCATTTTTTTCTGTTCACCAGATTCTCTTGGCAAAGTAGAAATGTGGCAAGGTCCGTCAAAATTGGGGCTGCCTTCCCTCTTCGGTCCAGACCACACTTTGTTCCCCTAACTTAGTTATTTAGCAATTTGGTTCTTTTTCTCTTCAGACCATACTTTTAAATCCCAGTGTGACTGAACTTTCAGAACAGCCAGAGTGGGAGGCTGAGGGTTTTACTCCCTTTATTCCTGATCAGTTGCAAACTCAGACTGCATAAAGCCGTTATCAGCAGTTCCCTGCCCTCTGCCGTGAGGGTGGGTGCAATCAGTAGGAAAGTCCTGCCCCAGAGCCTGCATTGCTCTCTCAGACTTGGCAGTGTACGACACAGGGGTGTTGCTTACTGCCTTCCTAAGCTGAGTTTCCATGGGATGTACTAGGCTGTTATTCCACCACCTAGGAGGCTGTTTGTGAAACTTTGATGCCTTCTGCATCTCTGGAACTGTGGGTCCTGGGTAGCATACAATCTCACGCCTGTATACTTATCAGGGATAGAAGAGACAAGTTTTTCCCTGATCTATTTGTAACTTTGTGCAGGATAGAAATTGTGTTGATGTTGAATGATCACGTCCCCTTGCCTTATGAGGGTTGAAAGAGATAAGCTTCTGCCTAATCCATGTACATCAAAAATAGCAAGCAGCAAACAGGAAACCTCCACACAGGACCAAGGGGCCAGGCAAAGTGCATCAGGGACCATCACTTCGGTGGGTTATCACTGCTCAGGCTCAACTGTTTCTAGAGAAGGAAAAGCCATTTCACAACAGAGGACACTGAGACTCAGAGTGTTCTTGCTCTGGCAGCCTAGCTAGAAGTTGGCAGAAACAGCCCTTCCCATGTGGGGGGAGGGCTGTCTGGGTTCTTTCCCACTGCAGAGGAAGGTGTTCCTTTAGACTGAAGAGCTTCCCAACCCCATCTATGCAGCAGTGGAGAGCAAGGCCCTCCAGCAGCAGGCCTGGTTTTTTATGTCTCTTTTGGGGCTGAACCAACCTTGCCCCTATTCCAACAGGCCCATAGATGTCAGGCATCACTAAAAGCTGGGTGTGTCTGAGGTCATCTCCATGCTCTGGGTCAGCCCTGAGTCTGAGAAACTCACATGATCTGTTGCAGCCAGCCAGATGGGGTCATGAAGCTCCTTTGCTGGGAAATCTTCAAGGATAACCCTATCCCTCCCTGGCTGGGGGCCAAGCTCTTTCAGCAAAGGCAAACCAGCTCATTTCTACGCTTGAAAAACAAATTCTAAATTTTAGTCCTGTTCATTTGGTAACCTCAGGTGGGAAAGGTCTCTGTTGAAAGGCTACGCAGACCTCTACAGATTCCCACGATGAGAGACACTAGTTATCCTCTCAGCGGTGGTCAAAGACAGTGCTCTGGAAGACCAAGGGTCTGGAAATCCTATCACAGAAGGCTGAGATTTGCCCTCTTAGAGTCAGGTAATCCCAGGCTGACCCCACCTCCATGCTTAAATTAGATGACCACAGGCAGGGTCAGAATCTCTCTGGGTCTCCATTTCTTCACTTAAAAAATGAGATGGGTTGGGGGATGGTTGGCTTAACTCACTTCTGTTGTCCATTTTCAGCTCTTACCTCCTTAAAATGTCAAAAGCACACCTCAAATATTGAGGTACAATAACGATATATTTTATAATCTTGGTTTTTCTTTGGGGTCATTATCTCTTAAATATACTCCCTCAGGCATGAAAAAATAATAACCCAGCTCTATTTTTGAATATGCCACTTTCCCAGACCACTGGGAGATTATATTCTGAAATTATATTCTGATTATATTCTGAAAAACTCTTCCATTATGTAACTCCTATTTCTGCTTAAATTTTCTATGTTGGTGTCCATTTGTAACTTACATTTGTTATGAACAATTTGAAACATATGCACAAGAATTATACAAAGAACTTTCATGGACCCATCAACCAACTTCAACAATTATCCACATTTGTCAGTCTGGTTTCATCTCCCCCTCCCCTTGCCCCATACATTTTTGGTAGGGGGTAGTGCCTGAGCATTTTTAATCAGATCTTAGGCTTATGTTATTGTTAAATACTTTAGTTCATGTATAAAACAGAGAAGGCCCTCCCTTTTTGCCAAGTAGAACTACAGTGCCATTATTGCATCCACCAAAATTAACAGTGAAACAGGAAATTAGTGAATTTTTAGTGAAATCAGGGTGGAAAGACGAAGGAGGGATAAAGGAGCTCTGGCCTGGGTCTATCTGCTTTCCTCCAGAGAGAGTGGTAGAATTCATTGAGAAGGGTCTTGGCATTTAAGTTGGCACTTGCCCCCAGCCTAACAAGACTTTCAGAAAGCATATATGGGAAAGACCTTTCCAGATCAAGGGATATAACTAGCATTTACTGAGCATCTACTATGTACATCCCATAAGTGTCATCTCCTTGAACCTTCACACAAAAGCCGAGAAGTGGAAACCAAGGCTCTGGGAGGAGCTTCCCTAATATAACCTTCTGATTGGTCAACATTGTAATATCAAAACGTTACCCCAACTCCAGGCTGAATCAATGGGAGATTCCTATTTAGCATCAATGTACAAGACTGTTTGACTCATGCCTTAATCTAACTTGATGTTTAACTGCTGTAGAAACAATAACCAGTTCATTTTTTGAGATTCCCTGGGAAACAGTTAAATGAGGATAATAATATCTTAGGCAGTGAGAGTTGAAAATGCCTTTCTCTTTTCAGCCCAGGTGAAGGATTTCCATTCAGTCTTCTCCCTTCTCTAATCTCTTTTTCCCGAATGGATAGAATACAAATCATAGGGCCTATAGATCACTCTTAGGGTTAGAGGACATTTGTAGGTTTGTGCTTGAACGATTTGAATTTTTGCCTTGAAAATATGTACCTCTTTATTCAGTATGGAGCATCTTTAATTAGCAAAATGGGGAAGTGCTTCCTTAAACATGCTTGGCAGTGGGAAGAGTCCCCTTGAAGTATTCTGGAAGGGGAAAAAATAAAAAGGCATGGAGGTAACTAAGGAGGGAGGCAAAAAGGAAGGAATTAGGGAGGGAAGGAAACAAAAGCAAAGAACCTTCATAAATCTCAGATTGATTTTATGACCCAGCTTGAGATGAACTCTGATGATTTATGTTGTTTGTATTTAAAATGTCCTGCAGACCTAAAGGAGTAGGCAGATACCTCAGTACCTGCCTTGATAATGAGACCATCCTAGCAGGTATATTGTGAAGCTACCTAAGCTTAAACTTCAGGGCCCCTTCCTTGCACTGGTCCCTCCTAAAACCTTGGGAGAGGCTCTAGAAGTGTGCTTCTGTGCTCATGGGTATAAGCTTCAAACCACACAAAACCCAGATCCATTTCTGCATCTCAGGAATCAAGTGTGCAAGAGAATAGTGTGCGTATAACCATATTTTGATAAGTCCCAGATTTCCTGAGTAGTGAAGCTTCCATTTCTTCCTTTTAAAATTCTCTTTGTAATTTACAAGGATTTAACCTAATTTGTATTTCATTTGTGCAGATGAAATCATGCAACAGGAAATCAGGCCTTTGGTGGCAGTGGATATAATTGAACAACTTCACAGACAGTTTGCCATTCTCTCAGGTAAGGGGCAAATTAGTTTGTATTTTAGATTTTGATGTGGGGGCAGGGGTCTTGTCGGGAGGGCCCAGTACATGCAAATCTTAATGAACCCTAATGAACAGTACACCCAAGTCTTAATCTTAAGCCTCTCTCAGACCTAGAATGAACTGAGAAATGTCCATCTGGAGGAGGGTAGATCTCAGAGATATCATTCCTGTTGCTGTTGGGTGTCATTTAATCTTTCCTAAGGGAGTACATTTCTTTGAGGTTGTAAAGAACAGAGCCAAAAAGATTTTGAGGAAGGAAAAAGAAATGGCTATTGATATCAGCTGCCATCATGACATTTTCCCAACATTCTTCTTGGATATTTTTCCAAGATCCAACCTTTAGAGTTTGGTTTTGAGGGTTCATGAGCACTGGTGAGGTTATTTGTTCTTTGAGAGATTTGTCTTTTATTCTTAGCTCTTATGGACCTAATTTTAATGCATTGATTTCCATTGAACATTTGGGAATAAAGAGAGGCTAATGTTCAGAAGAGGCTAGAAATTTTCTGAGCCTAGGCACAACCCTGAGAAGCTGTCATTACCAGAACACTCTTCTTTCTTATTCACTTAGCTAATGGTGACATGACTTTCATTACTGAAACCGGAGGTACATACCAAACCCTGGATTATATTTAGACCTGTCTTATAGAGGCATGGCATGAAATTAGTTGTCCTTAGCACATGTCACAGAGGAATAGATGGCAAGTCACTTTCCTCATCTTTACATCTGTTCTGAAAAAAAGCAACAAAGCCACCTTAGTTCCATTTCGGAGAGTATGTAGTTGGTATGAATTTAACTCTACAACATGGGATGTAAAAAAAAAAAAGTCGCATTTCTTTCCTTTTGCAAAATCATATTTAATCTGCTCCAAAATCTTTATCCTACCGAGTTTGAGGGAAATGCAGTCTCCGTTATTGGGATACCTCTCCCATCCATGAGTCACATCCTGGGTGGGGACATCTTACACAATCCAGACATTCTGGGGAATTCTCTGGTCTTTCCTCCACATTGATCACTGCTCATATAGTTATTGAAAGCTCCATAAGCAGAGTCCTCATTTTTTTAAATTTCTTCCTGTATCACTTAGAACAGAGACTGTGATATAATAAGTGCTCAGTTCAGAATTATCCGAGTCCTCCTGGTGTGTCCTGTGAGTCCTGCTCCTCCATCGCTGCCGTAGGCAGGCCAGTGTTGGCCCTGGCGGGAGTGCCTAACCAGCCTCCTGAAGGTGCAGCCTCCTAGCTTCTCACAGTGAGCCTACGACTCTGAAAAACAAAAGGCAGGGTGGGGACTGCCCTCTGGGTTTTTGGCAACTGCTGCTGTGGTCTTATGGCACAGAAGGCTGCAACGCTAATGGGCATCCAGGTCTGGAATGGATGAAGGCGTGAGGTGAAGTGGATTTCTGTAGCCTTACGCCAAAACCCTAATGCCCCAGCACATGATTCTGGCGTAGATAATGGCTCATCTGGGGAAGAAGTCTAGTGACCAATTAATGTGTGCATTTAGTGCTCCAAAGTTACCTCCTTTGAGTGTTACTGAAGTGCTTCTCTCTATTCTTATTTCTTAGGACGACATAGGAAAACATAAATGGGTACCAGACAGCCCTAGATACGGATTTAGGTTCTGCTGTTGACCAGCTGCATCTCTTTGGCAACTTAATTCCTAAGCCTTACTTTCCTCACTTGTATAATGAATGGGTGGGATCATCATAACTTGGAGGATTAAAGATGCAGTGTATGAAAAATGCTTATTAGCATTGCAACTGGCAACTGTATGAGTATTTTTCCTGATATATTTTAATCCCATAAAAATGTTTATTTTAGGATTATATTACAAAGAATAGTTTTCAGTATGATATAGTTTGTATAAGGAACCAAAGCTATGCTCACAGTTGAAGTGGTGTATGATGTCACAACGAAGTCAGTAATAGAGATAATTGTCACTCTTTTAAGAAAAATTTTTTTTTAATGTTTATTTATTTTTGAAAAAGAGAGAGACAGAGCATGAGCGGAGAAGGGACAGAGAGAGGAGACACAGAATCTGAAGCAGGTTCCAGGCTCTAAGCTGCCAGCACAGAGCCCGACATGGGGCTCAAACTCATGAACCGCGAGATCATGACCTGAATCGAAGTCGGATGCTTAACCGACTGAGCCACCCAGGCACCCCTAATTGTCACTCTTTAATGTAGAACATTGAACTATAAACACGCACATTGGACCAAGAGGACACCTCTGCTTTAGGAAAGTCACTTTGACTGTGGCAAAGACAATCCTTTCATTTTCTAGCTTCTTTTGTCATGTTGTTGCCTCAAGTTTCCCCATCCTATGAGAGAGAAGCATGGATTAGCTGTGGTAGGATTTGCAGTATTGTAAGTCTGGAAGAGTATCAGTAGCCAAGAATATCAAGTTCTCTGAGTCAGCACTTTCTTGGAATTACTAGGCCTGCTTTTCATCGTTACCTGCCAGTGGCAGCCAATGTCAGCAATGAGGCCCTTGTGGGTACCTGTGTAGCTGTAAAACAGAAATCTCTGCACTCAGGTCTTTTCTCAGCCCTGTGGCCACCGAGCTGTGGCCTCTGTTCAGGGTCACAGCAGTTCTCCTGATTCAGGCAAGCAGGGTGAGGATGTCCCAGCTGCAGACTTTGTGCAGATTCCACTGAGCTCTGGAAAGAGCTGGGGCCCCATCAACCAGGAATGGGAAGGACAGGATGGAGCTTTTTCTTCAGTGAGGCCCCAGTTGCCTGGCCTGCCGTGCTCCCTGAGTGTGCTCCCATGGCTGGTGGGAGAGCAGGGACTCACTGCACCATGGATGACCCAGATTTGTGGCCACATGGTTTGAAGCCTTTGGACGGTGAGGTCTGTGAACAGGGGCCACCAGCAGGAATTGGATAGTGACCAGGGCTGGGCCTCTGCTGGCTCTTGACTTGAAAGACAACTGGCATGTTCCCAGTGAACTTGGGATATTTCTAAATTTAGGGCTTAGCTAGGAAACAAGAGAATATAAGCAGGTTAATGTGGTGGAAACACTGTAGGCTTTGGACTCAGATAATTCTGTGTTCACATTCCAACATGATTAGATTGTTGCTGTGAACCTCAGGCTTCTCATTGGTAAAGTGGGTTCTTTTAAGGAAAGTGGGTCATGTGGTATCTGGCTATAAGAGAACCTAGCCTATAGGACTTGTTTGTTTGTTTTCTAAGCCACATAACAGAGGTCCAAAAGTAGAAATTCCTGGTATTGGGCCAGTGGCTCAATGACATTAAGGGTGCATCTTTGTGGTTCTCTCGATGTTTCTCTTGTTTTTAGTCTTAATGTCAAAATGGCTGCTGTAGCTCCACACATCAAGTCTGTGTCCAAAGCAGGAAGAAGGAAAAGGAGCAATGCTGGCTTCTTCTGTCCCTTTTGCCAGGAGAACAAAAACTTTCCCAGAAGCTCTTGGTAGACTTCTGATTATGTCTCATCCTGGAATTGTGTCATGTAGCCATTTCTACCAGCAAGGAAGTCAGAAAAGGCAAACATTAGCTTTTAAATGGCTACAGTGGAAGGTGGTTGGGGAGAGGGGGTTGGTTATAAATTAGTCATTCATCAATCTCTACCGTAATACTTGGGATTAAAAGGAATCTAATTAAAAGAAATTACCGTTTTCTTTTTATTTTAATGGTTATGTCCCCCCTTGGAATCATTGTCTGAAGTTTCCTCTCTCACATACCATCTTTTAGAAATAATCAATAATGAAGGCATAAAATACTCTTAGGCTTATGGAGTCCACCAGTGGAGCCTAGGGTTGGTAGAGGTGGAGTTCCCAGGGGCAAGTGGGAAATTCTCACTGAAACAATGGAGAATGTCACATTAAGAAACTGATCAGAGTCAAACTTATATCTAAATCAGATATAGAGTTAGTAACTTGGCATCAAGGAAATGAGAACCAGTGCAAGAAGGTGTAGGGGGCAGTATTTTTTAATAGAAACATAATGTGACTCACATATGTGTTTTTAAAATTTCTAGTAGCCATATTAAAAAAGCAAAAAGGAAATTAATTCTAATAGTATTTTTATTTAACCCAATATATCTAAAATATTATTCCAACATGTCATCAATATTCGAAGTTATTGTTGAGATGCTTTACATTTTTTTGTACTACGTCTTGGAAATCTAGTTTGTATTTCAACGCTTACAGTTCATCTCAATTTGGGCTGGTCATATTTCAAGTGCTCAACGACCACATATGTCTAGTGGCTATTGTATTGAGCAGTGTAGACTACAGAAATGGTTCTCAATCATGTTGGTCCCAATCCTTCTTTTTATAACAAATGATTTGTATTGCCCCCACTATCCTGAGTTGAAATTTGTGGATACCATGACCTGTGTTAGTTAGGGTGGACTGAACAGCTATACTAAATAGACTCCAAGGTGCATAGTAGTTCAAACAAACACAATAGAAATTTAGTTATTTCTCTTGGAGCAGTTCAACATGTATGTTCATGGTCAGCAGATGATTTCTCTCCATCTTCATCATGAAGATTCCTTTCACTTTGTGGCTTATATTACTATTATCCATTTTATGGCTGTCTTATGATTTGTATCCAGAAAGCAGACAGGGAAAAGAGAGCATACTGCTTCTTAAAAGCCTCGGCTCAACAACAGCACGCACCATACGCCATTGACTTGAACCTGGATCGCTTACGTAGATACATTTAATAGCATGGGAAGCTAGCAGTGTAGTTTAGTTGTGTGCTCACAGAGGGTGAATAGCTACCCCCTGTTTATGTATATACAGAAAAAAAAAAAGAAAAAAAGAAAATGTAAAGGAGAGCAATAAAGGAGAAATAAAAGGAAAATAAACATAGTAAAATAATATGTATTTCAATATGTATTTCTAGCTATACTAGAAAAAAATAATAAAGTAGTCAGGTGCTTGGTTACCATGAATGTGATAGCTGTAAATGCTGGGGTGTGGTATAGGTGATCAGACACCCCGAGTAGCCTTACTGTAACGGTTTTCTGAAAGGGTAAATAATGGTTGATACAGTTCTGAACAAAGTTGATAAATTCTGAACAAAGTAAGTATTAACTTCCTTGAATGTGTAGGGTAGTTGCATTCTTGAAAAATTTAGTATATATTAAAACAATATAAAAATAACTTCTTATTTGTGACAACATGGGTGGACCTGAGGGCATTATGCTAAGTGAAATAAGTCAGATAAGGAAAGGCAAATACTTTATGATGTTACTTGTAGGTGGAATCTTAAAAAAATGAACTCACAGAAACAGAGAAAAAAATTGGTGGTTGCTAGAGGTGGGGTGGGGGTGAGGAAAATGGAGGAAAGTGGTCAAAAGTACACACTTTCAGTTATAAGATAACTAAGTTCTGGGGATGTAATGTACAGCATGGTGACTATAGTTAACAATACTGTATAGTGTATTTGAAAAATGCCAAGAGAATAGATCTGAAGAAAAAAAAATTGTAAGGTGATTTGTGAGGTGATGGGTATTAGCTAAACTTATTGTGGTCACCATTTTATAATGTATACATATGTCGAATCATTATATGCATACCTTAAACTAATACATTGTTAATTGTGTCAGTTATGTCTCAATAAAATGGAAAAATATTAAAAAACCCTCTATTATTATGTATAAAACTGGGTTTATAGGATCTGATCACTATAAATATCACTATAAATGGATTTTTCACTTACATAGAGTTTCTATTAAGATATTCAGAAATCACACAGGATGTAGGACAATATTATGTAGGACAGATGATTTGGTATCCCAGGCCCTGAGTTTTCTAAAGTGCCTCCCAGGAAGTGGTATTGCCATTTTCCCAGCTGAAATCTTTTTTTTTTTTTTTTTGGCAGGGAGAGAAAAGGAAAACGGATATTGGAAGGCAAATAGCATTAACTGCCTCACTCTCTCTTTCATTGTTGGTCTTCACCATCTTCTATAGGATTTGCTAGCATTCCAAATTCTCCTCTATAGTAGGACAGAAGTCTCCGTGCCAGCCAACACTCAGACCCTCATAGGAACAATTTTATGTCTCTCAAGTACTCACTACTGTTTTCTGCAGTAAACCTAGTCCTCTTCCATTTAGTGAACAGGTAAAAGTTATACCAGGAGTACTGAAATTTATTTTATTTAAGTCACCATTTTACTTCCAAGTAATTTGGTGTTCTTTATTTCCTTGAATAGGGCTTCTTTGGTATGCTTTCATCCTTTTGCATTTCCACATTTTCTCACAAGGTGGCACCAAATGCCTTGGTGCGGGTGGTCAATGGCTGTCTGGAGGCTTAGCTTTGTTTCCTTGGTGCTTCTGTCTGTCACGTTTAATGTTCAACCGCAGGTGGTGTCCCCAGTCAACCTTGGGCCTCTGTGGTGTTCAGTATTGGTATAAACCAAGATACAAGAACACTCCACCTATCTTTCTACATTTAGGTGTGAAGAGCTTTATTTTATAATCAACAGTAAAAGACAATCATTAAATAGTATAATCATGCCTTAATGAATATTTTTAGGGTGTTTTGATTCCTTGAAATGTTTTAGCCATTTTCTTGGCAAATATTGGCTATGCAATTAGTACAGTGTTATAATGCATTTAAATTTAGCCTTACTGGAGATGTAAATTCTCTTAATTTGCATTCATCTAAGACTTCCTATGGCTGTATGACTGCAAAGAGGAAAAATATGAGGTGAAAGCTGATAGTATCCTGATTTAAGTTGTTTTCAGTCAGCATAATGAGGCATCTTAATCTCCAAGTCAAAGTTTGACAAACATTTAATATGCAGTTAACTTTTTTTTTTAATTTAAAATAAACGCGTAGAATTATTAAGGAGCTACTTCCTGGAGAAGAGTGTCTAGTCATCAGACAAGTCTCACACAGTTTCATTCCATTGTGATTGGTCTCTTAGAGCCTAACCCTACGTGAACAATACCTAAAAGAGACTGGTATAGAAAACTACAAGACTGATTCAATCTTTTCATGATGAAAATTTTTTCATGATGTGCTTGACAGCACATTTTTTGCCTTGGAAGAAATTTACATGGATAGTCAGAGTATAATCAGAAGATACTTATCAGGTATGGACTCAGAGCAGCAGAGTGGATTGGATAACCTCAATGGTACTGTCATCTGGTAGACTGGCCTAGATTCTCATGATGGTAGGCCAGGTCCCTCCTTCCTTAGGATAGCATCATTGACAAGACATGACCTGCATTTGCTTCTCTGAGTTGCCCTTTTCTGTAATTTCTTCATTGATCCCACACCCTTCTTAATCACACAATTGTCATTAAGCCACACCCTGCCCTACCTCTTTCATTACATATGTGAAATACATGCAGTCATTTGTAGTTGGCTTCTCTTGGGAGCCATTATTTTTCTTAAAGTGGTTTCCCTCCATAGACATAACCTGGCAGTGCTCTCAGCAATTCAGCTCCTATCCTGTCAGGGAGGACATAGATTCCCCAATTTACTCAGTTCTTGGTGCTTAGTTTTTCAGTCTCAGATATATATCTCAGTCTATCTTAGTATTTTCACAGTCTTTCTTGGCCAAAAGCAATATCTAACAGTTAAAATCACTTAGTAAGTCTGTATGTCCTAACAGTTTGGTAGCTGTTTGAAAAAATAATACATGTAAATTGAAAGAAAAAGTAATGTTTACATTTCATTCTTAGGTAACTACAATAATCTTGAATCTCGGAATGAGACTGGACATCACCACCTTTGTTTCCTGTTCTATATTAATTTTCATACTGCGCTTGCTTTTTATCTCAGCAGTCACCAAAACCCCAACTTCACAAGGATGCAATGACTTTCAAAAGAATGTGGTGCAATTTAATGTTGAAACTTTGAACTACCTCAAGCTAGTAGCATGCATGTTGTCTGATACATGCCAACTATTGCTGTTTCCCTCAAACATTTAAAATATTAATGATGTTCTTGCGAGTTCACCGTGGTTCCCTGGGTACCTGGGACACAATTTGAGAACCACGGGGCTAGAACTCAGTCATGTAGCTGCATCTAGCTGCAAGGAGATGAGGAAATATAATCCATTTAATTTAATCTAGTGGCGTCTGCTCCAATGGATTAAATACATAAAAACTTTTTAAAAATGTTTATCCAGTTTTGAGAGAGAGGCAGAGCATGAGTGGGGGAGGGGCAGAGAGAGAGGGAGACACAGAATCCAAAGCAGGCTCCAGGCTCTGAGCTGTCAGCACAGAACCCAATGAGGGGCTTGAACTTACAAACAGTGAGATCATGACCTGAGCTGAAGTCGGAAGCTTAACCAACTAAACCACCCAGGTACCCCTGGATTAAATATTTAAATATTAATTTTACATTTTTATTCTTACAGTGATGTTTTATACCCCTGTTGGTAAGTTATTGAAGGGCAGGTGGTTATTGCCTCCTTGTAATAATAATAAATATAATATTGCCTCCTTGTAATAATAATAACCATATAATGGTCACTATTTATTAAGCACTTATATGTAATAAGCACTCTACTAATGTGTTTTTCATATATGTTCTCACTTAATCCTCACAATACCTTTAGAGGTAGGTAAAAATATTATTCCTATTATATATGTATATATATTTATGGAAAATCCTATTTAGATGAACTATCTTTGCATGAAGTCACATAGAAATTAAGTGGCAGAGCAGGATTTGAACCAGGCTGACTTCAGAACAAAACTCACTTGACCACCATGCTTTAACTTTGACATTTATTGACTACAAAAATTAAGAACAATATTATATATTTGTATTGACATTACTTACTGTTCCACTTGTGCTGAAGTAATTAAATTAGTACTATCTTTTATACACTAACTGTCTTCAGAGGATTTAAAAATTGAATTCTCACAATATCACTTGAGCAAGCCTGAAGAGGAGACTTGTTCAAAATAGTTCCATGTCAGTCTTCCCACTTTCTAGTCTGAAATAATACAGATGGAAAAGGGGAAGGCCAGTATGTATCTCCCCACTTGACATTAATCAAAGTCGCTTACCTGCAGAGATGTGACATGAAAACATTTTGTTAACATCTTGACCACCCATTTTTGTTGCAGGAGGCCGAGGGAAAGACGGTGCCCCCATCATCACTTTTCCAGAGTTTGTGGGGTTCAAACACATCCCAGAGGAAGACTTCCTGAATGTCATGACCTACCTGACTAGCATCCCCAGGTGAGTTGAACACAGCATTTTGCTGGCTTCCCAGTCACTTAGTTTATTCTGAATTTCCCATGTGACAGGGCTGGGTTGAGATGGAATTTTTGCTGAGTGCAGCCCATGCTGGTATGTAGCGTGGCCAGTTTCTCTGATGTATCCCTCACAGACAAGGGATAGGGGAAGAGGCTAGAAAACAATGTCAGTTTTGACTATGATTCACACATAGGAAGTACTTAGTAAACACTGTTGAGTGAATGAAACATTGGTTGAACATGCTAATGCTGCATCTGCCCCTTCAGGTTTATTGCAGTAGAATAAGGTGATTCTAGCTTCCTAGGGCCTGTCATCTGGGACACATGACCATTTCTCAAGGAAGTCAAGCCATATTAGGAGCTATTTAGTTTATTTTCCCTAAATAAGGAGGAATTCTCCATATTCAGATGGAGAATCTAAGGCACAGAGCAAGAAAACAAAGGCTGAGAATAAAAACTGTGCTTGTAGCTGAGAATATGACAGAGATGTTTTTGGGCATCTGCTGTTTCTCTAGCCTGAGCCTTACACCTTTATCGAGTTGAGTCAGTCAATACCCAGGCTTCCAAGGGGTGGAGTGTGGGACAGAGTTCATATTGATGAACCATTTTACAGACAAAGATAGAGCTGGGAATGAGGCCCAAACCCAACTCTTTGATAGTGCTGTGTCCAGTCTCCAGCCAGGAAAGGCCCTTCCCTCCATGGTTTATAGGGCTTATGATGTCATCTCTTACTTAAATTGCTGTGAGGTTAGGAATTTACACAACGGCCATGTGTGTGCTGTTTAGCTTGTCTTCCATCTGCCTCATGTGATTTCGGGGTCAACACCAGCTTTGTCATTGAAAGGCCACTTGCAATTTCATCCCGCCTGTGGAGATTAGGAAGTTGAGTTATTTGCTTTAACCAAAGCCACTCTAAAAGATTTATTTTTGTTTTTGTTTATTACTATTCATATTTCCTCAGAGAGAGCTATGGATTTTATTTTTTAATGCACTTCTTCAAAGTTTATTGCTTAAATTATATGTAACCAATTCCTTTCCTTTCTTCCTTTGATCCCTGAAAATGGTATGTGTTATGCAGATGCGTAAGGATTTGGGGTTTTGTTGCTTTGAAGGAAGGATGCTGTGTGTGTCTCTGGGCTGTGCTCATGTGGTTCTCTCTGTTGAGACCTTTCCCATCCTTCTTGGCCTATCTAACTTCTACACATTCATCAGCTTTCAGTCTGACCTCATTTCTTCAAGGAATCCTTCCCCAACTTCAGTTTCGCTCTCACAGACTCTTAATTTCCATAGACACCTGAGCTTAGCTCTTATATAACACTGTAGTATATGGAAATTGTTTCTGCCTTTCCCATTAGACTGTGAATGGCTCAAGAGTAGGGACCAAATGCTTTTGTTTTGTTTTCTTGTTTTTTTTTTCTTTTAGCCCTAGCTCTAGCACAGTGTGCCCTGCACATAGTAGGGTGTCAGAAGTATTGTTGGTAGAATTTCCAGTTCTGATAGAATTCATTTCAATAAAAAAAAAAGAGTATTTGCTATAGGGTGAGAAGGAGGCTGCTGACAGAGAGAGAGGAACTCAGTCCTCACTCCTGCCTTAACCTCCTTGGGTTGTAGGGAGTTGAACCTGGTCTCCCTCTTTGGCTCAATTGCATTCCAAAATAATGACACCCATCAGTTCAGCAACTTCTCCTTCCATGGGGAGCTGCAAAGGAAAGGGTTGAGCAGGGAGGTGGGCAACAGGTGGAAGTGCCTCCACCTATTCTCATTATATTTGGTTAAAACTCACTGTTGAATTTTACTGAATCCCCGATGCAGTCATATGCTAAACAAATGGGTTGTTTTTGTCTTGTACTTGTAGCCTTTTCTGAGTCACACTGAGAAGCATACGTTGAGTGCTATCTGGACCAGTGTAGAGAGAAGCATAGAGGGGTAGAACCCCTATCTCCTAGATGTAGAAATAAGACAAAACAAGGGGCTACTGTTTTTTTTTGGCTTGATGTCTTTTTTTCTGTTCTATATTCCCTATATAATTTCTGGCAAATAGGAAGTTTTTTAGTTTCCTAGAATGCTGTTTGTTTCTTGAGAAAGAATAGCTGTCTGACCAGTTATTCCCCTTTTCTCTTCTTGGCATTTGCTCATATCCACCCCTCTTTCTTTCAACATAAAGAGCCCCACCCCTCTTTCTTTCCACATAAAACAGAGACAATGGGTAAGAAGGCCCAAAAGGGGAATTTGACATGAACCTTGCTTTCCAGGTTCCATTTCAGGTTCCAGAGAATGAAACCAGCCTTGTTTTTTATAATTCCTATTTTCACAATATGCATCTTCCTAAGTCTTACAGTGGTAACCAGGCAACAGAGCCCTTCCCAGGTTGCAAAATGTTTTATAGGCAGTTGCTCATGACACAGAACAAGAATTGATGTACTAGAAGAGGAGGATGGCAGGAAAGGGGAAAGGATATCTCTGTTCCTGAAATTAATAAGGACCTCTCATTGTGGCTGGGTTGGGTGAGTGAAGAAAGCTTCTCACGGCAGCTCATTCTTCACTAGATCTTTGCTGAGTGCCAACAGTGTGGTGGTTGGTGTTATTAGGTGCTATAAAGGACCAACAAGGCCATAAGACAATGTCTTGAACCTCAGGAAGCTCATCACATGACTCTGTTGTCATGATAGCTTGTGAAATATGCAAACAAAGTATTATAGAAGATCAGAAGAGAGAAAAGTCACTTAAGACAGGAAAAACAAGGAAACCTTTAGGAATGAAGGTGAAAAGATAGGTAGGATTTCCACAGGTAGATATGCAAGGCAACATTCCAGAAAGAGAGAATAAGGTGGTGTTTAAGAGCTCTGGACACAGCCCAAATCTGGAACGCAATCCACATTCTACTGCTCACTAGCTGTGTGATCTGGGGCAAAATATTTGACTTCTATCCAACCCCCCCTGGTTTTTGAAGTCTTAAAAAGAGTGTGTTTGGGGAACTTTGGCCATCCAAGTTGATCAGAACAGAGTGAGGCTCCTTTTCAGTAGTGAGAAACGAGAGCTGGAAAGACATCTGGAAACAGACTAGGCAAGGCCTTTCCCACCAAGTTGAGTAGTTTAGAAATAATGGGCAGGAAGAGGTGGCTGGAGGTTTTGAGGTGGGGAATGACAACCAGATTAATCTGGTGGTGGTGTGCAGAGTGGATCAGATGGAGCCAAGAAAAGGAGGCAGGAGACTGATTAAGGGCTTCTAGACTCGGATGGGCGCAAAGTGAAAGGGTGTGAGCTAGCGTGTTGACAGGAGGACTGGGTAGAAAGGGATGGACAGAAAGGACAGGTGTTGGGGCCAATTGGGATGGGGGAGGGGGAGAGTGAGAAACTAACGGCTTTAGGAACTGTACTACCAGACAGATCTTACTGCTTGTCTGGGCATGTGGGATTGAGCCCCCATTTTGGTTTTCATTGTCTCGTCTTGTTTTATTTCATTACTTTGCCTGGTTCTTCCTTTCCAAAAGTATGCTAGGATGTGGTTCCCATCTTAGCTGCACATTAGCATCACTTGGGGAGTTTTCAAATATGCTGACGTCCAGACCAGACTAAAATCAGAATTTTTCAAGGTGTGACTTGAGCTCCAGTAGTGCTGGAAGCAACTCAGGTGACCCCAGTGTGCAGCCAAGGGTAAAACTCACTGTGCTAGGTGCTGATAGGGAGACACTGTGGTCAAAGGGAAGGAACACTTGAGGTGTGAGGAAGAAAATGCGGACTCAGTCTTAGCTTTTGGATAAGATGCAGTACTGGGGCATGTGGGGAAGTTAAAAGACAGAACGAGAGCAGCACCCAGTCTTCTACTTTTGCCTTCATAGTTCTGTATTTCTTCTCTCTAAATGCAATAAAAGCCAAAAATTCTATTTCCTGAGCTTCCCTGACTCTGGGGTATCTTTGTGAATTATATGTAATACATAACCATTGAATTATAAATCTTCCCACATGGATCTCATGGTATTAAAATATATATAAAATATAAAAAGTATCATTGCCACATCACCATTATGTTTCCAATAACAACTGAGGGCTCACTTTAGCCTATCAGGTACCATCTGCTATGTATTTATACTACTAAGGGTTTTCAGAATCTATCTTATAACAGTAACAGGATAAACCTAGGAGTCAGTTTCTCAGAGGTATTACTTATATAAGATATTGTCACTTAAAACATGTTTCCTGTGGCTACAGATTGTAGCCAAGCAGTTTGAAAAGGCGTTAGTAAAAACATTCTGAACAACTGAGGTCAGCTATTTTTAGATCACAGTTGTTTTTCTCAAAATCAATATTTGTATAACTCCCAGCATGGATTTTTATTACTGAATTACTCTATTTAGTTTCTTTGTTTTAGTCCAATTCTGAGTTCATTATTTGAAAGGGATTGGGGGGGGGGGGCGCCTGGGTGGTTCAGTCCATTAAGCCTCTGACTTTGGTTCAGGTCATGATCTCGCAGTTTGTGAGTTTAAGACCCGCGTCGGGCTCTGTGCTGACAGCTCCGAGCCTGGAGACTGCTTTGAATTCTTTGTCTCCCTCTCTCTCTACCCCTTGCCCACTCAGACTCTCTCTCAAAAATAAACATTAAAAAAAAAAGAATAAAAAAAAGAAAGGGATTGGAGAAAGTACTTTTATTAGATAGTACAACAGTCACGTTTCAGAACAGTGGTGAATTTTATGATTATTTACTATTTCTTAAATTTATTAAAAATGTTTATTTATTTTTGAGAAAGAGGAGACACAGAATCCAAAGTAGGCTCCAGGCTCCCAGCTGTCACCACAGAGCCCAAAGTGGGGCTCAAACTCATGAACTGTGAGATCATGACCTGAGCCAAAGTCGGATGCTTAACCAACCGAGCCACCCAGGCATCCCTGATTATTTACTATTTCTAAAGGACCTTTTCTATAAATGAATTTGTTGAGAGACCTGTTTAAGTTTGAAGAATTCTCCTATGTCCATTTTCCTCCCATAAAGTCTGATTAATAGTCTTTGAGATGAGTCAGATCCTCATTTATGATATGCTGTCTGATAGAATGCTGTCTGGCATTTCTACTTTAGGAAAGGAGGGGAGAAGGACATTGCAACTATTTGCCTTGTGAATTATAATGAGAGTTTCTCTTTTGTATTAAAAGACTGAATGGGGCGCCTGGATGGCTTAACCAGTTAAGCATCTGACTCTTGATTTCAGCTTGGGCCATGACTCCAGCATTGTGGGATTCAGCCCTGTGTGAGGCTCCACACTGAGCTGGGCATGGAGCCTGCTTGAGATTTGCTCTTTCTCCCTCTGCCCCTTTCCCCTCTAAACAAAGAAACAAACAAACAATAAATAAATAAATGAAAACACTGAATAAATATAACAATTTGTCAGCTTTAGAAACTAGCCCCACCAATGAAGTTAGTTCATTCTGGGCCTCTTACTTATGGAGGCAATAGAAAAGCACCTGTTTTTAAATGGCTTTGAATAGCATTAATTGGAAAAGATCTGCTTTGATTGAGTGGCAAGGGTGAGGTATGTTATTTCTTGGGCTGGCTGTGGCATTGCTCCTCAGAGTCAGGGAGATGGAATCATTTCTTTGACTTCTAAGGATAGAGGTCCAGGATGGGGAGTCTTGTTGGCCTGTTGCATTGCCCAGGGTGGGTGGATTTGCTTCAGAGCCCTCAGAAAGGATGCCTTGAGAGACCAGACCTTAGACAGCCAGCCAAGACTTGAAATTTGAGAGCACCCCATGGATTTGTTGTGAATAAATGGTAACACTGGCAAGTAAGTCTTATAGGCCAAGATAATTTGAATGAATTATTTTAGAGGGCAGAAAAACATTTAATATGTTAGATTCTTGTCCTTCTCTGTGTAAGACTAGGAGTCTGACAGTATTTCTCACCAGTAGGATGAGCTAGTGTGTGCATAATGGCTTTTCTTTGTTCATTTGCTTTGGAATATCTTAACTATCCTGCATTGTGTCACCTGTCCTTTTCAGATAGGAGCCTACTTTCCCTTTTCTGATATGTTCAATTTAGATTTCTTTAGACATTCAAAGCACAGCCTCTTGCTTGAATTTATGGGTGCTAATGGTTGTAAATATCTGGAATTTGGCCTTATTCAGTGGTATTATCAGTTATAAAGAAGATAATTGCCACAGTCTAACAAATAGGCTCATCTATTTATTATGTGATGTGGGTTGTTTTGGTGATGGGGTGGTCTGAAGAATTGAGATGAAATTGGGCAAGATGTTGGGTGTGGTATTAACTTTAAAATGTGAATGCTGCTTTTTTTTTAAGCTTATTTATTTATTTTGATAGAAAGAGATGGGGGGGGGGTGGAGAGAGAGAGAATTCCAAGCAAGTTCTACACTGTCAGCACAGAGCCCGACTTGGGGCTCAAACTCATGAACCGTGAGATCATGACCTAAGCTGAAACTAAGAGTTGGACACTTAACTGACTGAGCTACCCAGGCACCCCTGAATGTTGCTTTTTAAAAATCAAGCTTTTGATGGAGAGCAAGCAGCTCATCATGCCCTCTACAAGTCATTATGTTGTCAGTAATGTTTCCTAAAACTCTGTGAGCCACAGAGGGTGTTGACTTTTGCTGTTTATTTTATTCTTTATACTATTTATTGATTTACCAATTATTACATGGTTCTTTACTATTTATTACTTACTAGTTTAAGGGGTCCTGAGAATGATGGGGTAGGAGGATTCAGTTACTCCATAATACCTTATTAAAAATACCTTATTAAAATATTATTAAAAGACTCTAGACATTATTAGCACAAGTACCTTTCTGATTGAATAATCTATACAACTTCACTGGGATGGTAAACATTGAATTGCATTTAGTAATGATGTGCACTCAGTATTATCAGTCAGAATATTCTAGGTTGAAGGCCATCAAACTTTTTCTGTAAAGGATCAGAGAGTAAATATTGTAGGTTTTGCAGGCCATATGATCTCTGCCTCAATGACTGAGCTCAGCTGTTTTTGCGGAAAAGCAAATATAGATAATATATAAACCAATGAGTGTGGCTGTGTTGCAATAAAACTTTATTTACAAAATGGGTGTGGAGTGGATTTGACACATGGACTGCAGTTTGTTGGCTCCTGGTCTAGATTAGTTGTTCCCAGACATTAGCATACAGCAGAATTTGGGGGACTTGCTAAAACACAGATTGCTGGTCCCACTCCAAATTTCTGATTCAGTAGGTTTGGATGAGGCCACATAATTTGGATTTCTAACAAGTTTTCAGGAGATGCTACCACTGCTGGTCTGAGGATCACAGTTTGAGAACTATACATAGCTAGTGAAAAGTAAAGCTTAGGATTTAGATTTCTTGGCTGCTGGCTTGGTGCTATTTACACCAACCATAATGTGAAACTTTTAGATAATATTATGGTGGTGATGTCCATGGTGCTAATTTACATATTTGTTTTTATTTTTTGATTATCAACTTTAGACAATATCTTGTGGTTCTTTGCTATGAAAAGTGAATTTTGTATATTTATGATGCTTCTCTGTCCTTGCTCCCTTTCATCCCCCAATTTTTGTTAGTTACATTATTATTTTTAGATCATACAATGGTTACCATGATAAATTTAAATAACACAGTTAATTCTATCTGGTGATGCAGCAACCTTAGATAATATCTGTTGATTTTTTTACCATATATTTCCATCTTTTTTCTGTCTCTCATCTTTCAAGTTATTCTACCTATATACCACTTTCTTTCAGTTGGTAAGACTTATAATGTATTTTACATTTTTACTATATGTGGGTTTTTCTTTGACTCTAGTTGATTCTATACACAGAAATCAGTAAAATGCATTTATACATGTAATATGTTCATACCTCTAGAGTAAGAAATGTAATTCTATGTCATTAAACCTGTGTCACTCAAAGGAGTGCCTCACATATTAAGGTAGATAGGCTCTCTTTTCTAAAAATCCATGCCACAGTTTAATTCATTTCAGACTCAGGCAATGTCTTTTTTTTTTTTTTTTCACCTTTTCCCTTAGCATTTCTTTTGCTTTTTTTTTTAAGTTTATTTATTTATTTTGAGAGAGAGAGAGCATGTGCAAGTGCATGTGTGTGCGACGTACTTTGAGAGAGCGTGTGCACGTGCATGTGTGCACAGAGAGAGGGACAGAGAGAGGGGGAGGGACAGAGAGAGAGGGAGAGAGTATCCCAAGTAGACTCTGGATTGCTAGTGAAGAGCCTGACATGGGGCTTGAGCCCAGGAACCGAGATCATGACCTGAGTGGAAACCAAGAGTTGGAAGCTTAACCCACTGAGGCACTCAGACACCCCTCCCTTGGCATTTCTAATTGTCTTTTTTTCTTGTTTATACAGTAGCATATATCTATATTGCATTATTAATATCTTCCAGATTCTTTGTTATAGAATTTATGTAATACATATATTTTTTTCTTGAAGACTTTTTTTGAGGCCCGCTGGCCTACCCTTATAATTGCTGTTATCTGAACCTGTTGCCAGATGTCAACCTGGGATTGCTTTTTATCATATCTCTGGAAAGATTGTTCCTTCTTTTTTATTTAAAAAATTTTTTGGGGGGGGATTGTTTGGGTGGCTCAGTTGTTTAACTGTCTGACTTCGGCTCAGGTCATGATCTCAGCCCCTTCTTGGGCTCTGTGCAGACAGCTCAGAGCCTGGAACCTGCTTCAGATTTTGTCTCCCTCTCTCTCTGCTTCTCCCCCACTCACACTCTGTCTGTCTCTCTCTCTCAAAAATAAATAAACATTAAAAAAATTAAAAACAATTTTAATTGAAGTATATGTGACACACAATGTTATATTAGTTTCAGGTGTACAGCATAGTGATTTCATTTTCATTGGAAAACTTTCAAGTTGTTTCTTTTTCAGAAAGGGTGTATGGTAAGTGAAATGCACAAGATTTAATTTTTTTAATTTAATTTTTTAATTTTAATTTAATTTATTTTTTCAATTTACATCCAAGTTAGTTAGCATATAGTGCAACAATGATTTCAGGAGTAGATTCCTTAATGCCCCTTACCCATTTAGCCCATCCCCCCCTCCCACAACCCCTCCCGTAATCCTTTGTATGTTCTCCATATTTAAGAGTCTCTTATGTTTTTGTCCCCTTCCCTGGTTTTATATTATTTTTGCTTCCCTTCCCTTATGTTCATCTGTTTTGTCTCTTAAAGTCCTCATATGAGTGAAGTCATATGATATTTGTCTTTCTCTAATTTCCCTTAGCATAATACCCTCTAGTTCCATCCACATAGTTGCAAATGGCAAGATTTCATTCTTTTTGATTGCCGAGTAATACTCCATTGTGTATATATACCACATCTTTATCCATCCATCCACTGATGGACATTTGGGCTCTTTCCATACTTTGGCTATTGTTGATAGTGCTGCTATAAACATTGGGGGCATGTGCCCCTTCAAAACAGCATACCTGTATTCCTTGGATAAATACCTAGTAGTGTAATTTCTGGGTCATAGGGTATTTCTAGTTTTAATTTTTTGAGGAATCTCCATACTGTTTTCCAGAGTGGCTGCACCAGTTTGCATTCCCACCAGCAGTGCAAAAGAGATCCTCTTTCTCCACATCCTCGCCAACATCTGTTGTGGCCTGAGTTATTAATGTTAGCCATCTGACAGGTGTGAGGTAGTGTCTCATTGTGGTTTTGATTTGTATTTCCATGATGATGAGTGATGTTGAGAATTTTTCATGTGGCGGCCATCTGGACACTCCAAAGAAGTCAGAAACTTCTTTGGAGAAGTGTCTATTCATGTCTTTTGCCCAATTCTTTACTGGATTATTTGTTTTATGGGTATTGAGTTTGATAAGATATTTATAGATTTTGGATAATAACCCTTTATCTGATATGTTGTTTGCAAATATCTTCTCCCATTCCATTGGTTGCCTTTTAGTTTTGCTGATTGTTCCTTTCACTGTGCAGAAGCTTTTTACTTTGATGAGGTCCCAATAGTTCATGTTTGCTTTTGTTTCCCTTGCCTCTGGAGACATGTTGAATAAGAAGTTGCTGCCAAGGTCAAGGTCAAAGAGGTTTTTGTCTGCTTTCTCTTCCAGGATTTTGATGGCTTCCTGCCTTGCATTTAGGTCTTCATCCATTTTGAGTTTATTTTTGTGTATGGTGTAAGAAAGTGGTCCAGGTTTATTTTTCTGCATGTCACTGTCCAGTTTTCCTACCACCACTTGCTGAAGAGACTGTCTTTATTCCATTGGACATTCTTTCCTGCTTTGTCAAAGATTAGTTGGTCATCCGTTTGTGGGTCCATTTCTGGGTTCTCTATTCTGTTCCATTGATCTGAGTGTCTATTCTTGTGCCAGTAGAAATGTACAAGATTTTAAATGTCAAAAAAATGGCTGCACTTTGTCCTCACACTTGATTGGCAGTTTGTCTGAATATGGAATTTTTTTTATGTAAAATAGCATTGATGCATTGATTTCTAGCAGCCAGTGTTTAGTAATAAGAATGCTGTTCTGTCTCACATCTGAGTCTCATTCCTTCATAGGTAAGCTGTTTCTTTTGTAACGTAGGAAGCTTTTGGTTTTTTTTTTTTTCTTTAGGTTTTGCAGGTTTGAAATTTCATACTTTTTCTTTCATTCTAATGGACCTTAGAACTGGAGGTTCAAGTCTGTCTTAGGCTTAGAATTTTTTCTTTATTTTTCTGTTTTTTTTTTTAAATTATATTTTCCCTCCAAGTCTGTTTTCTAGCTTCTGGAACTCAAATTAGAGGGATATTGTATCTTCTGAATTTCTTTTCTGTGTCTTTAACTTTTCTTTCATATTCTTCATCTTTTATCACTTGACATTTTTTAAATATAATCTCTATGCCCAACATAGGGCTGGAACTCATAACCCCAATATCAAGAGTCACATGCTCCACTGACTGAGTCAGCCAAGGGCCCCACATTTTATATGTATACATAGTCTATTAATGTCTTTGCTCTTTTTTCCATTGAGGTGTTTTCTTTTTTCTTCTTCTTTTTTTTTTACCTTTATCTTCCTCTTCATTTTTAAGAATTCTTTATGGGTTAAGGATATTAGCCCTTTATCTGTGATGTATGCTGCATATATTTTCTCTCACTTTTTATTGTCCTTTCACTTTGCTTAGGATGTTTTTGGCCATGCAAAATTTTTATATCATAAGATGCATCAATGTTTCTTCTATTGCATCTGGATTTTGAATCATTGTCAGAAAACTTTCCTATACCTAGGTGATAGGGGAATTCACCCATGCTTTCTTGTAATAAATATTTCCTTTTTTACAGTCAGCTTTGATGCACTTGGTGTTTATTTTTGTGTGTGATATGAGATATAGATATAAGTTTATCTTTTTCCAAATGGATGTTCAGTTATTCCAGCACCAATAATTTTAAGAGTTCATCTTTGCCTCAGTGATTTGAGAGTTAATTGGTCTATTCATAAGTGAGTTACACACTATTTTAATTATAGAGAATTTAAGTATGGTTATCATCTGGTAGGATTAATTCCCTTTCCCCTCCAGGCCCCTTAAGCTTTACTTACTTTCTTCATTTTTTCCCAACTGTTCTTGTTTTCTTTGTATGCATCTTGCTCCATTGAAAAATTAAAAAAAAAAAAAAAAGCTTGCTGGTCTTTTCATTGGGACTTTGTTAAATTTATAAAGTAACTTAGGGAAAAGTGATATATTTATGGTGTTAAAATAATCTCATCAAGAACATGAAAAGTCTTTCCATTTGTTAGAATCTACTTTTGTGTCTTTAGGAGTGTTTAAAAACTTCCTGACATAGGTTTGTACATTTATTGTTAAGTTTACTCCTAAGTATTTCATCATTTGTTGCCATTATAAATGAGATCTCTCTACCATTATGTCTGTTAACTGGTGATTTTATTTTTGTACTGTTTTTATTAGGTGTAGGTATTAATGTCATTCTTGCTTCATAAGTAGTCTTTTGAAATTTTCTTTCAGTTTTTATGCTCTGAAACAATTTTTGTGGCATTGGGACTTTATGGCCAATGATGATTTGAATTCCCTTCTGAAATTCCTCTGTGGATTTGGGCCTTGATAACTTTCTCTATTTCCTCTATGGAAATTGGTCTGTTTAAACTTTGTATTTCTAATGAGATCAATTTTGGTAAATTATATTTTCCTAGGAAATTATTTATGCCTTGGTTTCTGAGTTTATTTGCATAGAGGTATATGCAAAGTTTCTTGAAGATTTTAAGTTTCCGGTGTTTCAGTGGTTATTTTTCTTTTGCTGTTTCTTAGTTTGTATAACTGTTCTTTGTCCTTTCCTTGCCCTTGATTAAGTTAGCTAATAACTTATTTATTTTGTTAATTAAAAAATGGGATTCTGATTTATTAGTTAGATCTATTGCTTTCTTTTTCTCTACCTTTTTCATTCTGTCTTTATCTTTAATACCTTCTTCCTTGTGCTTTTTTTTGGCTTTTCTTTATTTTTTCTCATTTTTGAGTTGAAAATTAAATTTATTTTCTTTCTTTCATTTTATTGATATAAATGTTTGAGGTTATGAATTTTCTCTTTAAATATATTCCATAGATTCTGATATGTAGTATTTTTATTATAACTATATTTTAGATATTCTGTAACTGTATTTTATATTCCCTCCTACTAAAGAGTTGTTTAATAGAAGGTTTTTAAATTTTTAGGGTTTTTTTTTTTCGTGGTCCATATCATGATCAATTTTTGTGATGTTTCATGTGTGCTTGCGAGGAAGACGAATCCTCTATTACCAGGATATTAAGTTCAACACATATCCCTTAGATCTTACTTATTGATTATATTTGTTAGGTCTTCTATAACCTTTTTGATATGGTGTCTATTCTGTCTTGTGTTCAAACTGGTATATTGAATCCTCCTGTGTAAAATGTATTTCTGTCTCCTTAGATCTCCTATAGTTTCTGCCTTTAAAAAGCTGGTTATTTTTGTGAATGGTGTAAGAAAGTGGTCTAGTTTCATTCTTCTGCATGTTGCTGTCCAGGTCTCCCAACACCATTCACAAAAATAAACTCAAAATGGATAAAGGACCTGAATGTGAGACAGGAAACCATCAAAACCCTAAAGGAAAAAGCAGGAGAAAAACCTCTCTGACCTCAGCCGCAGCAATTTCTTACTTGACACATCCCCAAAGGCAAGCAAAAGGCATTTGGCCCAAAGACATCCCCAATTAAAAGCAAAAATGAACTATTGGGACCTCATCAAGATAAAAAGCTTCTGCCCTGCAAAGGAAACAATCAACAAAACTAAAAGGCAACCAACGGAATGGGAAAAGATATTTGCAAATGACATACCAGACAAAGGGCTAGTATCCAAAATCTATAAAGAGCTCACCAAACTCCACACCTGAAAAACAAATAATCCAGTGAAGAAATTGGCAGAAAACATGAATGGACACTTCTCTAAAGAAGACATCCAGATGGCCACAGGCACATGAAAAGATGTTCAACATCGCTCCTCATCAGGGAAATACAAATCAAAACCACACTCAGATACCACCTCACACCAGTCAGAGTGGCTAAAATGAACAAATCAGGAGACTCTAGATGCTGGAGAGGATGTGGAGAAACGGGAACCCTCTTGCACTGTTGGTGGGAATGAAAACTGGTGCAGCCGCTCTGGAAAACAGTGTGGAGGTTCCTCAAAAAATTAAAAATAGACCTACCCTATGACCCAGCAATAGCACTGGTAGGAATTTACCCAAGGGATACAGGAGTGCTGATGCATAGGGGCACTTGTACCCCAATGTTTATAGCAGCACTTTCAACAATAGCCAAATTATGGAAAGAGCCTAAATGTCCATCAACTGATGAATGGATAAAGAAATTGTGGTTTATATACACAATGGAGTACTACATGGCAATGAGAAAGAATGAAATATGGCCTTTTGTAGCAATGTGGATGGAACTGGAGAGTGTTATGCTAAGTGAAATAAGTCAGGCAGAGAAAGACAGATACTATATGTTTTCACTCTTATATGGATCCTGAGAAACTTAACAGAAGACCATGGGGGAGGGGAAGGAAAAAAAAACGGTTAGAGAGGGAGGGAGCCAAAGCATAAGAGACTCTTAAAAACTGAGAACAAACTGAGGGTTGATGGGGGTTGGGGTGGGTGGGTGATGAGTATTGAGGAGGGCACCTGTTGGGATGAGCACTGGGTGTTGTATGGAAACCAATTTGACAATAAATTTCATATTAAAAAAAATAAATTGGATTATTTGGGGTTTTGGGTATTGAGTTGTATAAGTTCTTTATATATTTTGGATTCTAACTCTTTATTAGAAATGCCATTTACAAATATCTTGAGCCATTCATTTAGCTGTATTTTAGTTCCATTAATTGTTTCTTTCACTGTGCAGAAGCTTTTCATTTTGATGTGGCCTCCAATAGTTTAATATTGTTTTTTTTTCCCCTTGCCTCAGGAGACCTACCTAGAAAAATGTTGCTATATCTAATGTCAGAAAAGTTACTGCCTGGACTCTCTTCTAGGATTTTTATGGTTTCAGGTCTCCCATTTAGGTCCTTAATCCATTTTGAGTTTATTTTTGTGTATGGTGTAAGAAAATGGTCCAGTTTCTTTCTTTTGCATGATGCTGTCCAGTTTTCCCAGCACTATTTGTTGAAGAGACTGCCCTTTTCCCACTGGATATTCTTTCCTGCTTTGTCAAAGATTAATTGACCATATAGTTGTGGGTTTATGTCTGGGTTTTCTCTTCTGTTCCATTGATTTATGTGTCTATTTTTGTGCCAGTACCATACTTTTGATTATGATAGCTTTTTGGTATATCTTGAAATTGGGGATTGTGATACCACAAATTTTGTTCTTCTTTTTCAAGACTGCTTTGGCTGTCTAGGGTCTTTGGCGGTTCCATATGAATTTTAGTATTATTCTAGTTCTGTGAAAAATGCTGTTGGTATTTTGATAGGGATTGCATTAAATGTGTAGATTGCTTTGTGTAGTATAGACAATTTAAAAATATTCGTTCTTCCAATCCATGAGCATGGAATATCTTTCTATTTGTTCGTGTCACCTTTAGTTTCTTTCATCAGTGTTTTACAGTTTTCAGGGTATAGGTCTTTTACCTCCTTGGTTAAGTTTATTTCTAGTACTTTATTATTTTTGGTGTAATTATAAATGGGAATGTTTTCTTAATTTCTCTTTATGCTACTTCATTATTAGTATATAGAACTGCAATAGATTTTTTTATATTGATTTTGTAATCCTATGGCCATATTGAATTCATTTATCAGTTCTAGTGGTTTTTTGGTGGCGATTTTAGAGTTTTCTCTATATAGTATCATGTCATCTGCAAATAGCGGAAGTTTTACTTTTTCCTTACCAATTTGGATGCCTTTTATTTCATTTTCTTGTCTGATTGCTGTGGCTAGGACTTCTAGTACTATATTGAATAAAAGTGGTGAGAGTGGACATCTCTGTCTTGTTCCTGATGGAAGAGGAAAGGCTGCCAGTTTTTCCCCATTGAGTATGATGTTAACTGTGGGCTTTTCATATATGGCCTTTATTATGTTGAGATATGTTCCCTCTAAACCTACTTTGTTGAGAGTTTTTATCATGAATGTGTGTTGTACTTTGTCAAATGCTTTTTCTGCATCTATTGGAATGATCGTATGGTTCTAACATTTTCTCCTATTGATGTGATGTATTTGTTTCATTTATTTCTGTTCTAATCTTTATTATTTTCTTTCTTCTACTGGTTTTGGGATTTGTTTGTTCTTTTTCTAGCTTCTTTAGGTGAAAGGTTATGTTGTTTATCTGAGATTTTTCTCTTGTTTGAGGTAGGCCTGGATTGCTATAAACTTTCTTTTTAGAATCATTTTTGTTGTATCCCAAAGATTTTGGACCATTGTATTTTTATTTTCAATTGTCTTCATGTGTTTTTCAATTTTTTCTTTGATTTCTTGGTTGACACATTTATTTTTTAGTAGCATATTATTTGACCTCCCTGTATTTGAATTCTTTTCAGATCCTTTCTTGTGGTTGATTTTTACCTTCATAGCATATGGTCAGAAAACATGAATGGTATTGACTTCAATTTTTTTAATTTGTTGAAATTTATTTGTGGCCTAATATGTGATCTATTTTATTTTTTATTTTATTATTATTATTTTTTTAATATATGAAATTTATTGTCAAATTGGTTTCCATACAACACCCAGTGCTCATCCCAAAAGATGCCCTCCTCAACACCCACCCCTCCCTCTCACCCCCCATCAACCCTCAGTTTGTTCTCAGTTTTTAAGAGTCTCTTATGCTTTGTCTCTCTATGTGATCTATTTTAGAGAATGTTCCATGTGCAATTGACAAGAACGTGTATTCAGCTGTTTTAGTATGGAAGATCCTGAATTTATCTGTTAGGTTCATCTGGTCCAATGCATCATTCAAAGCCACTGTTCCCTTGTTGGTTTTTTGTATGGACGATATATCCATTGATGTAAGTGGGGTGATTAAACGACTCCTACTATTATTGTATTCATATTAATTACTTTCTTCATGTTTGTTATTAGCTGCTTTATGTATTTAGGTGTTCCCATGTGGAGTGTGTAAATTTACAATAGTTGTTTCTTCTTGTTGGATTGTTTACTTTATAATTATATAGTGTCCTTCTTTGTCTCTTGTGACAGTCTTTGTCTTAAAGTCTATTTTGTCTGGGGCGCTTGGGTGGCTCAGTTGGTTAAGCGTCCGACTTCGGCTCAGGTCACAATCTCACAGTTCGTGAGTTTGAGCCCCGTGTCGGGCTCTGGGCTGACAGCTCAGAGCCTGGAGCCTGCTTCACATTCTGTGTCTCCCTCTCTCTCTGCCCCTTCCCTGCTCATGCTGTGTCTCTGTCTCAAAAATAAATAAACATTAAAAAAAATTAAAAAAAAATAAAGTCTATTTTGTCTGATGTAAGTATTTGTACCCCAACTTTCCTTTCACTTCTATTTGCATGATAAATGCCTTTCCAATTCTTCACTTTTAATCTACATGTGTCTTTAGGTCTGAAATGTGTTTCTTGTAGGCAGCATATAGATGAGTCTTACTTTTTTATCCATTCAGTCACACTGTGGCTTTTGATTGGTGTATTTAGTCCATTTACATTCAAAATAATTATTGATAGGTATGTACTTATTGCCATTTTTTTTTACTTGTTTATGGTTGTTTTTGTAGTCCTTCTCTGTTCCTTTTTCTTCTCTTGCTGTTTTTCCTCACACTTTCCTGGTTTTCTTTAGTGATATACCTGGATTCCTTTCTTTTTATTTTTCACTTATCTATTGCTGGTTTTTGATTTGTGGTTACCATTAGGTTTGTTTATAACATCTTCTGCATTTAACAGTCTATATTAAGTTGATGGTCACTTAAATTTGAACCCAATCTTTACTCCTCCCCTTCCCTCCCCCATGTCTTAGGTAAAAGGTGTCATACTTTATATCCTTTTATTTTGTGAATCCTTTGACTGATTTATTTTATAAATTTTATAGATTTTATAGATATATTTAATTTTACTGCTTTTGTGCTTCCTACTTTTCTTACTCCTACATGTGATCTTCCCTTTCCATTCAAAGCATCCCCTTTAACCTTTTTTATAGGGCTTGCTTAGTGGTGATGAATTCCTTTAATTTTTGTTTGTCTGGGAAACTCTTTATCTTTCCTCCTATTTTGAATGATAACCTTGCCAGATAAAATATTTTTGGCTGCAGGTGTTTTTCTTTCAGCACTTTGAATACAGTCTGCTATTCCCTTCTGGCCTGCAAAGTTTCTGCTGAAAAATCAGCTGATAGCCTTGTTTTCTTTTCTTTCCTTGTTTTCTATTTCCTTTTCTCTTGCTACTCTTAAAATTCTCTCTTTATCACTATGTTTTTCCATTTTAATTACTGTGTGTCTTGGTATGGATCTCCTTGAATTGATTTTGTTGGGGGCTCTCTGTGCCTCTTAGATCTGGGTTTCTGTTTCCTTGTCCAGATTTGGGAAGGTTTCAGATATTATTTCTTCAAATACATTTTATGTCCCCTTTTCTCTCTCCTCTTCTCAGGTCCCTACAGTGTGAATGTTATTACAGTTGATAATGGCACTGAGTTCCTTAGGTCTGTTTTCATTTTTAATTTTTTTCTCTCTCCTGTCCAGCTTGATTGCTTTTCATTATTCTGTTCTCCAGGTGGCTGATCCATTCTTCTGCTTCCTCTACTCTACTATTTATTCCATCTAGTGTATTTTTAATTTCAATTATTGAGTTTTTCATCTCTGATTAGTTCTTTTTTATGTTTTCTGTCTCTTTGTTAAGGTCTCACTGAGATCTTCCACTCTTTTCTCAAGTCCAGTGAGTAGATTTATGGCCTCCATTTAAATTCTCTATCACACATATTATGTATCTCTGTTTCATTTAGCTCTCTTGCTGTGATTTTCTTCTATTCTTTCATTTAGGACATAGTCCTCTGTCTCCTCATTTTGTCAAACTCTGCTTCTATGTGTTAGGAAAGTCAGCTATGTCTCCTGCTCTTGAAAGTAGTGGCCTTATGAAGAAGAATTCCTGTAGTGCTCTGCAGTGTAATGTCCCCTATTCATCAGAACCTGGTGCTTCAAGGATATCTTCTATGTGTGTTGTGTGCACCCTACTGTTAAGAATGAGTCACTTTTACCTTTAGTCCAGTTGCCCACTAAGGCTGTCTTGGCCTGTTGTGGGCAGGGTTTGTTCCCTGTGTTGTTAGTGGGCCAGACTGGGACCATCTTGGGCTTGAGTTGAGTCAGACCAGGTGTTTGCACAGAGATGTGGTGGCATGGAACTGCAGGGTACTTTCCCTATGTTGTTTACTGAGAAGCTTTCATTAGTGGGCAGATCTTATAGTAAGATCAGATGTCTGCCCCCAGCCCACTGCTAAACCTGCAATCTGACTTGTGTGTATGCTTATCTTCCCCTCTCTTCAGGGCAGGAATCACTTTGGAGTAGTGCTGGTCTCTGTTGGGACTGCTTGCAAACTTCCAGGCTTGTGGCACCACTTTGGATGGGCTCTGGCCAAGGGTGTATTGGAGGGCACAGGTCCACAGGAGAACACCAAGTTGGAGTGTGTGATATTAGCAAGGTTTGCGTAGGTCTGCTGTGGGAGGGAACCTCGAGCGCTTTAGAAATCACCTGTCACATGAGTGGAGGGGGGTAGTCCTCTGGAGAGTGTGTGGGCATGGTGCCAGCAAAGTCCATAGGTCTGCTTTGGAGGCTGGGTTGGAGGGGGTGTGTCTACACAAGTGTGTGGAGGCAGGGGTGCATTGTTAGTGAGCTACGTAGACAGTGTTGATGCTGCACTCTTTATGGCAAACGTCTCTGTATCTAGGTTGGCAGGGAGGGAAAGGATGCCCACCAGCTCTTTTGTTCTTGAGAGAGGTCTCTCAATGACCCCTACTCCTCCAGCACATACTCTGAGATTAGTAAATAGATCTCCTTCCTGTATACTCCAGGCATTTTTCTATGCTGCATCTCAGTGGGGCTGTTTGTTGTGCTGTCTCTTTAAGAATGTGGACTCAGTTTCTTATTACTCTCTCTGTTCTCCCAGAGTTGAGCCTTCTGATTTTTAAAGTTCCAACTCTTAAGCCCCATTGATTATAAGAACTAGTGAAATTATGTCCCTCTGCTTTTCAAAGCCAAGTATTATGGGGATTTATCTTTTCTATGTGGGCTTCCCATGCCTTGGGTGCCTGGTGTGAGGGTCTGATCCTCTTCCCTCTCTGTACCCTAGGTGAACCTCCTTCCTGTGGACAGTCCTGAGGGGTCTGTTCAGCTCCCAACAGTGTCTCCACCTTTCTTACCCTCTTCAGTGTGGCTTCTTCTCTACATTTAGCTGTGGAGTTTGTTTTGCCAGACTTTGGGTTGTTTTCTGGGTTATTTACACTGATGTGGGTGTTGTTTGGTTGTATCTGTGGGACACAGTGAGCTTCGGGTCTTCCTACTCTACCATCTTTCCCAGAAGTCTCTAGTCCATTTTAATTATTTTTTAATTTTATTTTTTATATTTTTAAATAAATATTTATTCATTTTTCTTTGAGAGATTGTAAGCAGGGGAGGGGCAGAGAGAGAGGATGACAGAAGATCTGAAGTGGGCTCTATGCTGACAGGAGTCAGCCCAATGTGGGGTTTGAATTTATGAACAGTGAGGTCATGACCTGAGCCAAAGTCAGACACTTAACCAACTGAGCCACCCAGGCACCCCAATTTTAAATAAAGACCTTAGTTTTTTCCTACAGAGAAAATGGGAAGCCACTTTCTACTCTTGAGTAGACATCAAAGAATACATAAAAGATGACAAAAGTTGAGGTTCTAGGTTTGAGGAGTAGGGAAGATATAATGAAGAATTTGATATATTCAAAAGATCAAAATAAATTGTCCCCTATGTGTTCCATCCTTAATTTGAGATTACCTCATAATCTCTTCCAAACTCCAAAAATTATCCACTGAATTTGTACATCCATGGACCCAAGGACTTGAAGTTATTACAGTAAAACCTTGGTTTGCAAGCATAATTTGTTCCAGAAACATACTTGTAATCCAAAGCACTTGTATATCAAAGCAAATTTCCCCACAAGAAATAATGGAAACTCAGATGATTCATTCTACAACCCAAAAATATTCATATAAAAATGATTACAATCGTCTAACACAAAATAATAAAGAAAATACAAAATATAAAGAAAATAAACAAATTAACCTGCATTTACTTTTGAAAACCTTCATGGCTGGTGTGAGGGAGACAAGAGAGACGAGGGTTATTGTGTAGGATGACTTTCACTATCACTAATGGATGTTGACTATAGGACAGTATTAATAAACTCTTGTCATATATAGTATTCAATGTGACTGGCAATGAGGCAACAGAGGAAATGGTCTATATCTTCAGACAGCCTAACCTAGAATGAAGCAAAGCATTCCTAAGCTTATTCTTGTATGGGAAAGCAAAGGACTGTCCATTGGTGCTTTGAAATGACAAAAATACACTAGTGCCAGTTGTGGGCAGCTTTCAGTGTTCTGAAAAATCACTGATTTCTGCCAAACACCATGGCCTGAGACAGAGCATTCAAGCATGGAAGATGATCACCCACAATCCCACAGTGAGAAAGAGAGAGAGAGAGAGAGAGAGAGAGAGAGAGAGAGAGAGAAGAACCATTGGCTCAGTTGTGATCATGTGACATTTGGCATCACATACTACTTGAATTGCAAGACATCGCTCATTTATCAATTTAAAACTTATTAGAAATGTTTGTTCATCTTGCAGAACACTTGCACAACAAGTTACTTGCAATGCAAGGTTTTACTGTATACAGAATTAGAGTCATAGAATGTTAGAGTTGGAAGAAATACTTGAGATGAACTTGTGCCAGCCTGCCATTTTACAGATATAGATGCCAAGAGAATGTTGTAAGGCTGAATGCATTATGAATCCTTTACTTATGAATTAGAATAATACTTTTCAAAAAATAGGTTAATTATTCTAACTCCATTCAGGAACAACTTTGAGGGCTTCCATTCAAAAGAGAATTTCTAAAACTACTTAAAATCACAGGGTAACTGCCAACAAGCATACATGGTCCTAAAAAGAAGTTTGATTTTCTCCAGTAAGAAGTCCCATGGGCAGTATGCCAATGGGAAGTCATATGCTTGGAATTAGGCATTTGAGTTAGGGTTACCAAGTTATCTTGGTTTTTCTGAGACTGTCTGTGTTTTAGCACTGAAATCCTCGTTCCCAGGAAGCTATTCAGGACACTGGGATAGTTGGTTACCCTATATTTGACTCAGTTTTTATGGCAATGTGGTAAAATTTCAGTTAACCAAAAAATTTTTTATACCTAGCTTACTGAAAAAGGCAAATCATAGGAAAATATATTAACACCAGAGCTTAATTAGGGAAATAAATACCACATTCACCACAAAACTGCTTCAGTATTTTGGGATCAGACCACATTTATCCTAATCTCTTAAACTTATATATTTATATTTAGTCATGTTTAAAATGTCAGGTTTCACTCATTAAAAATTCAGTTCAGTTATATTTGTTACAGAGGAGTTACTAATATTGGAAAATGAAGAAATATAGTGTTAAAATATTTCCATACCAAGAGAGGATGAATTTTGTGGCATGAGCTTTGGTTTCAGAGTCTGAAGACTTTGAATCTTAACTGTGTACATGGTGTGTGACTTTGGGCAAGTAATTACTATTTTTTTAAATATCTCTGAGGATTAATTTCCTCGTCTTTAACATGGAGCTATCATTACCAACCTGGTTGTGAGGATTATATTGTAGCATTTATGCAGGTGTCTAGCACATCATAGGACCTTAGTGTTAAATAGAACAATGGGGATCAAAACAGCTAAGTGTTACTTAAAGAAATACACTGTCCAGAAACTCCATTTCCTGTGCATTTGGTTTAAGTTGAGGTTTTGGTGCTTTTGTTGAATCAGATAGGGTGGAAAAATAAAACCAAACAATCCCACAGTAGTTAATATAATTGAATGTTGTTTAGCATATTTATCATATGGGAGGACTGTACTCAAAATCATTGTCATGATTTATTATTTCTTCTTTCTGAACTGGGGTCTGTACACAGTTGTGTCTGGAGACACAGCCCATTATGTACACAGGTATTTTCCCAGGAGATCCCATCCTGTTTAATCAGATGCTCTGGCCCTGGCACTTGATCTGCATGGAGCTAAGAAGAACCTTGTTGTGGGGGCATTTGCTGTCAGTTTGGATGGGGAGGTCACACAGGTATCAGCTGCTTATTTCATAGATCAAAGGACAGTCTGTGTTTATGTGCTGTATGTATTTGCTGAGCCTTTCCCAACTCCACCTGGCTTATGAGCCCTAGATGTTCCCATAGAACATTATTACTCAATGACTATTTGGTTTAAAGAAAAGAAAAACACTAGCCACAGCAAAATACACAAAATAAAACTGCCATAAGAATGTAAGCAGATCATCTATGAGAAAAAATTGAAGGGGAGCAGTGGTATGGGTTTAAGAACATGAATATTGGTATCAGAGAGCTCTGAGTTTGAAATACAGTTTTGCTAGTGTGATATCAGGCAAGTTATTTTATTTCTATCAGCCTTTGTTTCATCTTCTGTAAAACGGAGATAGCAATATTTACTGCATAAGATTAAGTGAAATAAAAAATAAGTGTGCTTGACAAATAATAGGAGCTCAATATACAGTGGCTATCATTATCTAAATTATTATTTTTGTTTTTTTTAAGTTTATCTATTTTGAGAGAGAGAGAGAGAGAGAGAGCACTGAAGGGGCAGAGAGAGAGAGAGAGAGAGAGAGAGAGAGAGGGAGAGAGAGAGAATCCCAAGCAGGCTCCACGCCATCAATGCAGAGCCTGATGCAGGGCTCGAACTAACGAACTGTGAGATCATGACCTGAGCTGAAAACAAGTCAGATGCTTAACCGACTGAGCCACTCAGGCACCCCTATTTCTGTTATCAATCTCAGTTTTTTGTTTGTTTGTTTGTTTTGCTGTACTCTAGAACAGTTTTGGTCATTCTTGTGTCCCCTTTGATCAGTGCTGGACACATGTTGGGCACGTGATAAGTATGGATTTTGTTCTTAGATTTTATAATATTTTTCCTTTCTCAGAACTTGAATCCGTTTAATTCCTTGTTTCTTTTTTTTTAAACTAAGTTATAATTTACATGTAGTAAAATATATAATTCTCAACTGTATAGATGAATGAATATTCGCATGGTTACACACCATGTAACAACCACAAAAATCAGGGTTGTACACCATGTAACAACCAGCAAAAACCTTTAACCTGTCAATGTTCCTTTCTGCTTCTTTCCCATCAGTATCTGTAGCCTTACCTGCTCGCTTCCTTACCCCCCCCTCAAGAAAACCACTATTTTTGCTGGTCCATCTATTCAATTTTCTTTTGTCTTTTTTGTCTTTTACTTGAATACAGAAAGAGAAAAAAATTATTTTTATTTTCAATTTTTATTAAAAATATTTTTCTTGGGGCGCCTGGGTGGCTCAGTCAGTTGAGCATCTGACTTCGGCTCAGGTCACAATCTCGCGGTCCGTGAGTTCGAGCCCCACGTCGGGCTCTGGGCTGATGGCTCGGAGCCTGGAGCCTGTTTCAGATTCTGTGTTTCCCTCTCCCTCTGCCCCTCCCCCGCTCATGCTCTGTCTCAAAAATAAATAAACGTTAAAAAAATTTTAAAAAATAAATAAATAAAAATAAATAAAATAAAAATATTTTTCTTTATTTTTCTATTTTTTTTACTTTTTTGTAAATTTTTCAAATTCTATTTTACTTCAGTCATTTCAATTTATTCTATTTTATTGTATTCATTTTTTAAAATTTTCAAATGTTTTCCTTTTTTCTCCCTTTTCCCTCTGATCAATCAAGCTCCTTTCAAAAACTAGATCAAAACACACCTAGGATCTAGTATCATTTATTTGATTTTGTGTGTGTGTGTGTTGTTTTTAATATTTTAATTTTAGTTGTTTTTTACCTTATTAATTCCTTTTCTTCCTTCAAAATGATGAAATGAAGGAATTCACCTCAAAAGAAAGAGCAGGAAGAAACGATAGCCAGGGACTTAATCAACACAGATACAAGCAAGATGTCTGAACCAGAATTAGAGTCACAAGAATAATAATACTAGCTGGGGCCGAAAATAGATTAGAATCCCTCTCTCTGATGATAAAGGAAGTAAAAGTTAGTCAGGATGAAATAAAAAATGCTATAACTGAGCTGCAATCTTGAATGGTTGCCCTGGTGGCAGGATGGATGGGGCAGAGCAGCGAATCAGTGATATAGAGGACAAACTGATGGAGAATAATGAAGCAGAAAAAAAGAGGGAGACTAAAGCAAAAGAGTACGATTTAAGAATAAGAGAAATCAGTGACTCATTAAAAAGGAACAACATCAGAAACATAGGGGTCCCAGAAGATGAAGACAGAGAAAAAGGGGTAGAAGGGTTATGTGAGCAAATCATAGTGGAAAACTTTCCTAACCTGGGTAAAGACACAGACATCAAAATCCAGGAAGCACAAAGGACTCCCATAAGATTCAATAAAAATTGACCGTCAACAAGGCATATCACAGTCAAATTCACAAAATACTTAGGCAAGGAAGAGTCATGAAAGCAGCAAGGGAAAAAAGTCCTTAACCTACAAGGGAAGACAGATCAGGTTTGCAGCAGACCTATCCACAGAAACTTGGCAGGCCAGAAAGGAGTGGCAGGATATATTCAATGCGCTGAATCAGAAAAATATGCAACCAAGAATTCTTTATCCAGCAAGGCTGTCATTCAAAATAGAAGGAGAGATAAAAAAAAAAGTTAAAGAAAAACAAAAGTTAAAGGAGTTCATGACTACTAAACCAGCCCCGCAAGTAATTTTAAGGGGGACTCTCTGAGGGGAGAAAAGACAGAAAAAAGAGACCAAAGCAATAAAGACTAGAAAGGACCAGAGAACACCACCAGAAACTCCAACTCTACAAGAAACATAATGGCAATAAACTAATCTTTCAGTATTCACTCTAAACGTCAATGGACTAAATGCTTCAATCAAAAGACATAGGGTAACAGAATGGATAAGAAAACAAGATCCATCTATATGCTGTTTACAAGAGACCCACTTTACACCTAAAGACACATTCAGATTGAAAGTAAGGGAATGGAGGGGCGCCTGGGTGGCTCAGTCGGTTAAGTGTCCGACTTCGGCTCAGATCATGATCTCATGGTTCATGGGCTCGAGCCCCGCATTGGGATCTGTGCTGACAGCTCAGAGCCTAGAGCCTGTTTCAGATTCTGTGTCTCCCTCTCTTTGCCCCTCCCCCACTCAGGCTCTGTCTCCCTCTGTCTCAAAAATAAATAGACATTAAAAAAAATTGAAAGTAAGGGGATGGAGAACCATCTTTCAAGCTAATGGTGGACAAAAGAAAGCCAAGTAGCAATACTTATATCAGTCAATCTAGACTTTAAAATAAAGACTGTATCAAGAGATGAAGCAGGGTATTATATCATAATTAAGGGATCTATCCACCAAGAAGACCTAACGATTGTAAACATTTATGCACCAAATGTGGAAGCACCCAAATATATAAATCAATTAATCACAAACATAAAGAAACTCATTGATAATAATACCATAATAGTAGGGGACTTCAACACCCACTCACAACAATGGACAGATCATCTAATCAAAAAATCAACAAGGAAACAATGGCTTTGAATGACACACTGAACCAGATGGACTTAACAGATATACTCAGAACATTTCATCCTGAAGCAGTGGAATATAAAGAGCACACGGAACGCTCTCCAGAATAGACCACATACTGGGACACAAATCAGCCCTCAACAAGTACAAAAAGATCGAGATCATACTGTGCATATTTTCAGACCACAATGCTATGAAATTCAAAATCAACCACAAGAAAAAATTTGGAAAGATAACAAATACTTGGAGACTAAAGAACATCCTACTAAAGAATGAATGGGCTAAGCAAGAAGTTAAAGAGGAAATTAAAAAGTACATGGAAGCCAATGACAATGATAACACCACAACCCAAAACCTCTGGGATTCAGCAAAGGCGGTCATAAGAAGGAAGTATATAGGAATCCAGGCTTTCCTTTAGGAGGAAGAAAGGTCTCAGATATGCAACCTAAACTTAAACCTTAAATACCTGAAAAAGAACAGCAAATAAAACCCAAAACCAACAGAAGACAGGAAATAATAAAGATTAGAGCAGAAATCAATGCTATCTAAACCACACACACACACAAAAAGTAGAACAGATCAATGAAACCAGAAGCTGGTTCTTTGAAAGAATTAACAAAATTGATAAACCACTAGCCAGTTTGATCAAAAAGAAAAAAGACCCAAATAAATAAAATCAAGAATGAAAGAGGAGAGATCACAACCAACACAGCAGAAATGAAAACTATAAAAAGAGAATGTTATGAGAAATTATACACTAATAAAATGGGCAATCTGGAAGAAATGAACAAATTCCTAGAAACATATAAACTACCAAAACTGAAACAGAAAGAAATAGAAAAGTTGAACAGATCCATAACCAGTAAAGAAATCGAATTAGTAATCAAAAATCTCCCAAAAATCAAGGGTCCAGGGCCTGATGGCTTTCCAGGAGAATTCTACCAAACATTTAAGGAAGAGTTAACACCTATTCTCTTGAAGCTGTTCCAAAAAATAGAAATGGAAGGAAAACTTCCAAACTCATTCTATGAAGCCAGCATTACCTTTATCCCCAAACCAGACAAAGACCCCACTAAAAAGGAGAACTATAGACCAATTTCCCTGGTGAACATGGATGCAAAAATCCTCAACAAGATATTAGCCAACCAGATCCAACAATACATTAAAAAAATTATTCTCCACAACCAGGTGAGATTTATACCTGGGATGCAGGGCTGGTTCAATATCCACAAAACAATCGATGTGCTTCATCACATCAATAAAAGAAAGGGCAAGAACCACATGATCCTCTCAATAGATGCAGAGAAAGCATTTGACAAAATATGGCATCCTTTCTTGATAAAAAAAACCCTCAAGAAAGTAGGAATAGAAAGAGCATACCTCGAGATCATAAAAGCCATATATGAAAGACCCAACGCTAGTATTATCCTCAATGGGGAAAAACTGAGAGCTTTCCCCCTAACGTCAGGAACAAGACAGGAATGTCCACTCTTGCCACTGTTATTCAACATAGTATTGGAAGTCTTAGCCTAAGCCATCAGACAACACAAATATATGAAAGGCATCCAAATCAGCCAGGAGGAGGTCCAACTTTCACTCTTCTCAGATGACATAATACTATATATGGAAAACTCAAAAGATTCCACCAAAAAAAACTACTAGAACTTATCCATGAGTTCAGCGAAGTGGCAGGATATAAAATCAATGCACAGAAAACGGTTGCATTCCTATACACCAACAATGAAGCAACAGAAAGAGAAACCAAGGAATCGATGCCATTTACAATTGCACCCAAAACTATAAAGTACCTAGGAATAAATCTAACTAAAGAGGTGAAAAATCTATACACTGAGAACTATAGAAAGCTTATGAATGAAATTGAAGAAGGCACAAAAAAATGGGAAAAGATTCCATGTTCCTGGATAGGAAGAACAAAAATTGTTAAAATGTCAATACTACCCAAAGCAATCTATGTATTCAGTGCAATCCCTATCAAAATAACACCAGAATTCTTCACAGAGCTAGAACAAACAATCCTAAAATTTGTATGGAGCCAGAAAAGACTCTGAATAGCCAAAGTAATGTTGAAAAAGAAAACCAAAGCAGGAGGCATCACAATCCCGAACTTCAAGCTATATTACAAAGCTGTAATCATCAAGACAGTATGGTACTGGCACAAAAACAGACACCTGGATCAATGGAACAGAATAGAGAACCCAGAAATGGACCCATAAACGTATGGCCAACTAATCTTTGACAAAGCAGGAAAGCTATCCAATGGAATAAAGACAGTCTCTTTAGCAAGTGGTGCTGGGAAAACTGGACAGCGACATGTAGAAGAATGAACGTGGACCACTTTCTTACACCATACACAAAAATAAACTAAAAATGGATGAAGGACCTAAATGCAAGGCAAAAAGCCATCAAAATCCTCAAGGACAAAGCAGGCAAAAACCTCTTTGACCTTGGCTGCAGCAACTTCTTATTCAACACGTCTCCAGAGGCAACAGAAACAAAAGCAAAAATGAACTATTGGGACCTCATGAAGATAAAAACTTCTGCACAGCTAGGGAAACAATCAGCAAAATTAAAAGGCAACCAATGGAATGGGAGATGATATTTGCAAACGACAGATCAGATAAAGGGTTATTATCCAAAATCTATAAATACCTTATCAAACTCAGCACCCAAAAAACAAATAATCCAGTGAGGAAATGGGCTAAAGACATGAACAGACACTTCTCTGAAGAAGACATCCAGATGGCCAACAGACACATGAAATGATGCTCAAAGTCACTCATTATCAGGGAAATACAAATCAAAACCACAGTGAGATACCACATCACACCTGTCAGAACAGCTAACATTAATAACTCAGGCAACAACAATGTTGGCAAGGATGCAGGGAAAGAGGATCTCTTTTACACTGCTGGTGGGAATGTAAGCTGGTGCAGCCACTCTGGAAAACAGTATGGAGGTTCCTCAAAAAAATTAAAAACTAGAAGTACCCTACGACCCTAGTAGCAATTGCACTACTAGGTGTTTATCCAAGGGATACAGGTATGCTGTTTCAAAGGTACACATGCACCCCAATGTTTATAGCAGCACTATTGACAATAACCAAAGTATGGAAAGAGCCCAAATGTCCATCAATGGATGAAAGGATAAAGAAGATGTCGTATGTATATATAATGCAGTATTACTCAGCAATCAAAAAGAATGAAATCTTGCCATTTTCAACTACATGGATGGAACTAGAGGGTATTATGCTAAGGGAAATTAGTCAGAGAAAGACAAATATCATGACTTCACTCATATGAGGACTTTAAGACACAGAACAGATGAACATAAGGGAAGGGAAGCAAAAATAATATAAAAACAGGGAGGTGGACAAAACATAAGAGACTCTTAAACATGGAGAACAAACAGATGGTTACTGGAGGAGGTGTGAGAGGGGGGATGGGCTAAATGGGTAAGGAGCATTAAGGAATCGACTCCTGAAATCATTGTTGTTCTATATGCTAACTAACTTGGATGCAAATTAAAAAAATAAATTAAATATAAATTAAAAAAAAAAAGAAAACACCACAGAAATTGTCAGTCCTGTTGCTGGTCTCGTGAGGCATTTCTCCTTGTCTAGGTAACCACATGCTCCCAGGTTGAAACAATTACGACATAAATCTTCAGTGTTTATACTGTACATGGAGTCACATGTATAGGGAACAGCTTTTCCTTCTTATACTGCAGTACATTTTATACTATAATGAAAGAAGAACAAATGATTCTAAATCTAAAATTGTAGCTGAATAACAAATAATCCTAAAATATGTGAGGAACCACAAAAGACCCTGAATAGCCAAAATAATGTTGAAAAAGAAAGCCAGAGTGGGAGGCATCACAATCCTGGACTTTAGCCTCTACTACACAGCTGTAATCATCAAGACAGTATGGTGTTGGCACAAAAACAGACACACAGACCAATGGAATAGAATAGAGAACTGAGAATTGGACCCACAAATGTATGGCCAACTAACCTTTGACAAAGCAGGAAAGAGTATCCGATGGAAAAAGATAGTCTCTTTAGCAAATGGTACTGGGAGAACTGGACAGCAACATGCAGAAGAATGAAACTGGACCACTTTCTTACCCCATACACAAAAATAAACTAAAAATGGATTAAAGACCTCAATGTGAGACAGGAAACCATCAAAAACCTAAAGGAGAAAATAGACAGCAACCTCTTTGACCTCAGCTATAGCAACTTCTTACTCAACACGTCTCTGAAGGCAAGGGAAATAAAAGCAGAAATGAACTATTGAGACTTCATCAAGATAAAAAGCTTCTGAATTGCAAAAGAAACAATCAACAAGACTAAAAGGCAACCAACAGAATGGGAGAAGGTATTTGTGAATGACATATCAGATAAAGGGATAGTATTCAAAATCTATAGAGAACTTACAAAACTCAATACCCGAAAAACAAATAATCCAGTGAAAAAATGGGCAGAATATATGAATAGATACTTTTCCAAAGAAGACATCCAGATGGACAACAGACACATGAAAAGATGCTCAACATCACTCATCATCAGGGAAATACAAATCAAAACCACACTGAGATACCACCTCACATCTGTTCAGAGTGGCTAAAATTAACAACTCAGGAAACAACATGCTGGTGAGGGTGTGGAGAAACAGGAATCCTCTTGCAAAGTTGTGCAGCTGCTCTGGGAAACAGTGTGGAAGTTCCTCAAAAAATTAAAAATAGAACTACCCTATGACCCAGCAATAGCACTACTAGGAATTTATCCAAAGGATACAGGAGTGCTGATTCATAGGGGCATATGTACTCCAATGTTTATAGCAGTGCTTTCAACAATAGCCAAATTATGGAAAGAGCCCAAATGTTCATCAACAGATGAATGGATAAAGAAGATGTGGTTTATATACACAATGGAATATTACTTGGAAATGAAAAAGAATGAAATCTTGCCATATGCAACGACGTGGGTGGAAATGGAGGGTATTATGCTAAGTGAAATTGGTCAGTCAGAGAAAGACAGATATCATATGTTTTCAGTCATATGTGCAACTTGAGAAACTTATGGGGGAAGTTATGGGGGAAGGGAAGGGGAAAAATAGTTTCAGAGAGGGAGGCAAACCATAACAGACTCTTAAATACAGAGAACAAACTGAGGGTTGATGGGGAGGGGGGTGGGAGAGAGGGGAAAATGGGCGATGGCCATTGAGGAGGGCACTTGTTGGGATAAGCACTGGGTGTTGTATGTAAGTGATGAATCATGGGAATCTACGCCTGAAACCAAGAGCACACTGCATACAATGTATGTTAGCTAACTTGAAAATACATTATATTTTAAAAAATAAAATAATAAAAAAAGAAAACCACTATTTTCACTTTTATCACCACTGATTAGAAAAATTGCAAACTATTTGGAAGTTGAGCAACCCTCTCTAAAATATCTGTGGACCAAAGAATAAATCAGAAAGGAAATTAGAAAACATTATCACTAAATAATAACAAAACAGTATATCAAAATGTGAGTGATATAAAGCTTTAGTTATAAACATTTTTATTAGAAGAGAGGAAGGTTTTAAATCAATGGTCTGATCTTCCACCTTGAGAAATTAAAAAAAAATAATTACAATTAAACCCAAAGAAAAGAGAAGGAAGGATATTGTGAAAGAAACCCCTCCCCCACCAAAAAGCTAAATGAAATAGAAAGCAGAAAAATAACAGAGTTCCATTTTAATTCACAGTGATCAGAAATACACCCTGTACAATTGCAGTCATTTAAAGATTTGTTGAAATTTGCTTTATGGCCTAGGATAGTGAAGTATTTTGATAAATGTCCTGTGTGTATTGGAGAAGAATGAGTGTTCTGCAGTTGTTGAATGTTGAGCTCTTCAAGGTCAAGTCTGTGTCCTTGCTGGCTTTTAGTTACTAAGACAGAAGTCTCTAACTTTATGGAACTTATCTATTTTTCTTTTAGCTTTATTAATTTCAAATTAATGTGTTTTGAAGCAATGTTACTGTATATGTACACCTTTAGGATTATGTCTTCCTGATGAACTGACACATGTTCAGTGTGAATCACATGTCTCTGCCAATACTCCTTGTGTTGAACTGGCTTTCTTATAATTAGTAATTGCATGGTACATCTTTTATCATACTTTTTCTTTCTATGACTGTTCCCATGTTTAAAGCATAATCATTCTCTTCTAATCAAGTATTTTTATTCTAACACTCTATGCCTTTTTAGTGGAGTAATAGAGACCATTTCCACCTAATGTGATTATTGAGATTGGTTGGATTTAAATCCACCATCTTGCTATTTGTACCATTTGTGGCTTGTTCTTTATTTCTCCTTGACTGCTATGTTTGCCTGCTCTGGCTACCATAACAGTTTACCATAGACTGGATGACTGAAATAACAAAATTTGTTTTCTCACAACTCTGGAGGCTAGAAGTCCAAAATCAAGGTTCTTAGGAGGGCACTAACCCTATCAACCTTTATGACCTTATTTAACCTTTATTACCTTCTTGCAGGCCCCATCTCTAATTATAGTCATATTGTGAGTTACAACTTTGTAAGAATTTTGGAAGGACACATTTAGTCTACAGCACCTGCTCTCTTTTGAATTATTCAGATATTTTCAGTATTCCATTTAATCTCCAGTAGATTAAAATCCAATCCAATAGATTGAATTTTAAGCAATGGTTTCTCTAGTGTTACAGTATGTAACTTTTTACATATGTAATGTATTTAATAATACTTAAATATTGTTTTCACTTTTAATAGGCAATAGTCTTTTGGTGAAAATAAAAAACACAGTTGATAATATTTGTCCACATATGTAATGTTTAGAATGCTCTTCATTCCTTTTGCAGATTTAGGTTACTGTGTGGGATTATTTCCTTTCAGGGACGTTCATTTACCTATTATCAGAATAAGCAACCACCACTTCAAATGAAAGCCTCTTCTAGTATCTGCTCACTATGGAAGTTTTCTTTGTCTTCAGAGTTCTCTAACATCTTTAAGGACAAATAGAAGTTTTTAATTTAGCCAGTTTGTTGTTGTTGCATCAACTGCTTTATAGACACCTATTGTCACACTGCATCCCATTAAATGTCAGTAAACCTCAGTGTTACAATCAATGTTTTGGGCAATAAAGAAAAGTAACTAAACTGAAGAGGACTCAGCATTCATGGTATAGCTCCTAACCTCTGCCCAGCCAGCTTCCATGAAGGTTTTTTTTTTTAAGTTTTTATTCAAATTCCAGAAAAGGTCACATACAGTGTAATATTGGTTTCAGGTGTACAATAGAGTGATTCAACATTTCCATACATCACCCTGTGCTCATCACAACAAGTGCCCTTCTTAATCCCCATCACCTATTTCCTGTATCTCCGTCCCCTTCTGGTAACCATCAGTGTGTTCTCTACAGTTAAGAATCTGTTTCTTGGTTTGCCTCTCTCTTTTTTTCTCCCCCTTTGCTCATTTGTCTTGTTTCTTAAATTCCACATATGAGTGAAGTCATGGTATTTGTCTTTCTCTGACTGATTTATTTCACTTAGCATTATACTCTCTAGTAAATTTTTTAAATAAGAATACACGTCTTACTAATCAGAAGCTGAAACTCCTTTTTAGGCTGTTTATTTTTCTTCCACTTTCATGCTTCCAACTTTATTCAGCCTCGAGAACATCCTTTAATGTTTCTTTTTTTTTTTTTTTAACGGTTATTTATTTTTGAGACAGGAAGAGACAGAGCATGAATGGGGAAGGGTCAGAGAGAGGGAGACACAGAATCTGAAGCAGGCTCCAGGCTCTGAGCTGTCAGCACAGAGCCCAGCGGGGCTGGAACTCACGGACCGCGAGATCATGACCTGAGCGAAGTCGGCTGCTTAACTGACTGAGCCACCCAGGCGCCCCTCCTTTAACGTTTCTTGAAGTGAATGTCTACTGGCAATAAATTCTCTCAGCTTTGGTTATTTGGAAATGTCCTTATTCCACCTTCATTTTTAAAAATGGATTTACCTAGGAATAAATCTAACCAAAGATGTAAAAGATCTGTATGCTGAAAACTATAGAAAGCTTATGAAGGTAATTGAAGAAGATATAAAGAAATGGAAAGACATTCCCTGCTCATGGACTGGAAGAATAAATATTGTCAAAATTTCAATACTACCCAAAGCCATCTACAAATTCAATGCAATCCCAATCAAAATTGCACCAGCATTCTTCTAGAAACTAGAACAAGCAATCCTAAAATTCATATGGAACCACAAAAGGCCCCGAATAGCCAAAGTAATTTTGAAGAAGAAGACCAAAGCAGGAGGCATCACAATCCCAGACTTTAGCCTCTACTACAAAGCTGTCATCATCAAGACAGCATGGTATTGGCACAAAAACAGACACATAGACCAATGGAATAGAATTGAAACCCCAGAACTAGACCCACAAACGTATGGCCAGCTCATCTTTGACAAAGCAGGAAAGAACATCCAATGGAAAAAAGACAGTCTCTTTAACAAATGGTGCTGGGAGAACTGGACAGCAACATGCAGAAGATTGAAACTAGACCACTTTCTCACACCATTCACAAAAATAAACTCAAAATGGATAAAGGACCTGAATGTGAGACAGGAAACCATCAAAACCCTAGAGGAGAAAGCAGGAAAAGACCTCTCTGACCTCAGCCGTAGCAATCTCTTACTCGACACATCCCCAAAGGCAAGGGAATTAAAAGCAAAAATGAATTACTGGGACCTTATGAAGATAAAAAGCTTCTGCACAGCAAAGGAAACAACCAACAAAACTAAAAGGCAACCAACGGAATGGGAAAAGATATTTGCCAATGACATATCGGAAAAAGGGCTAGTATCCAAAATCTATAAAGAGCTCACCAAACTCCACACCCAAAAAACAAATAACCCAGTGAAGAAATGGGCAGAAAACATGAATAGACACTTCTCTAAAGAAGACATCCGGATGGCCAACAGGCACATGAAAAGATGCTCAATGTCGCTCCTTATCAGGGAAATACAAATCAAAACCACACTCAGATACCACTTCACGCCAGTGAGAGTGGCCAAAATGAACAAATCAGGAGACTCTAGATGCCGGAGAGGATGTGGAGAAATGGGAACCCTCTTGCACTGTTGGTGGGAAAGCAAATTGGTGCAGCCACTCTGGAAAACAGTGTGGAGGTTCCTCAGAAAATTAAAAATAGACCTACCCTATGACCCAGCAATAGCACTGCTAGGAATTTATCCAAGGGATACAGGAGTGCTGATGCATAGGGGCACTTGTACCCCAATGTTCATAGCAGCACTTTCAACAATAGCCAAATTATGGAAAGAGCCTAAATGTCCATCAACTGATGAATGGATAAAGAAATTGTGGTTTATATACACAATGGAGTACTACATGGCAATGGGAAAAAACGAAATATGGCCCTTTGTAGCAACGTGGATGGAACTGGAGAGTGTGATGCTAAGTGAAATAAGCCATACAGAGAAAGACAGATACCATATGTTTTCACTCTTATGTGGATCCTGAGAAACTTAACAGAAACCCATGGGGGAGGGGAAGGAAAAAAAAAGAGGTTAGAGTGGGAGAGAGCCAAAGCATAAGAGACTCTTAAAAACTGAGAACAAACTGAGGGTTGATGGGGGTGGGAGGGAGGGGAGGGTGGGTGATGGGTATTGAGGAGGGCACCTTTTGGGATGAGCACTGGGTGTTGTATGGAAACCAATTTGACAATAAACTTCATATATTGAAAAAAAATGGATAAAGAAGATGTGGTGTAATACACACACACACACACACACACACACACACACACACAATGGAATACTACTTGGCAATGAAAAAAATGAACTCTTGCCATTTGCAACAATGTGGATGGAACTGGAGGGTATTATGCTAAATGAAATAAGTCAGTCAGAGAAAGACAGGTATCATATGTTCTCATTCACATATGGAATTTGAAAAACTTAACAGAAGACCACGGGGAAAGCGAAGGAAAAAAATAGTTAGAAACAGAGGGAAACAAACCATAAGAGATTCTTAAATTCAGAGAACAAACTGAGGGGTGATGGGGAGGGAAGAGGGGGGAGAGGATAATGGGTGCTGGGCATTGAGGAGGGCACTTGTTGGGATGAGCATTGGGTATGGTATGTAAGTGATGAATCATGGGAATCTACTCCCAAAGCCAAGAGAACACTGTATACTCTGTTAGATAACTTGACAATAAATTATATATATGAAAAAAACCCCAAACAAATAAAAAACAAAAAAATAAGATGAATTTTCAGTTGGTGTAGGATGCTAAATGGGTCGTTTTTTTCAGGTTACTCCTCTAAAGATAACATTCCATTGGATTGTAGCTTCTGTAATTTTTGTTGAAAAGTCAGTGATAATTTTTAACATTAATCTTCTGGAGTTAATATTTTTTTTTCACCAAATGCTGGGTTTCTTCTTATCTTTAATTTTTTTTTTTTTTATGAAATTTATTGACAAATTGGTTTCCATACAACACCCAGTGCTCATCCCAAAAGGTGCCCTCCTCAATACCCATCACCCACCCTCTCCTCCCTCCCACCCCCCATCAACCCTCAGTTTGTTCTCAGTTTTTAAGTCTCTTATGCTTTGGCTCTCTCCCATTCTAACCTCTTTTTTTTTTTTTTCCTTCCCCTCCCCCATGGGTTCCTGTGAAGTTTCTCAGGATCCACATAAGAGTGAAACCATATGGTATCTGTCTTTCTCTGTATGGCTTATTTCACTTAGCATCACACTCTCCAGTTCCATCCACGTTGCTACGAAAGGCCATATTTCATTTTTTCTCATTGCCACGTAATATTCCATTGTGTATATAAACCACAATTTCTTTATCCATTCATCAGTTGATGGACATTCTTATCTTTAATTTTGAGCCACTTGGCTCTGATATGCCTGGTGAAGTTTTCTTTGTATTTATTTTGCTTGGTATTAGAAGAGCTGCTTGAATCTGTGAGTTGATGCCTTTGATCAGATATGGAAAACTCTTCATTGTTATTTTTTAAAAATATTGTTTCTGTTCATGTTCTACTTCTCTTTTACGTTCTATTACATTATATTCTTTCCTCTTTTCCCCCTCTCTGTGCTTCAGTTTGAGTATTTTCAGTGATGTTTTCAGTTTCACCTATCTGTGTTGTGTTCAAGCTGCTGTTAAACAAATCCAATGAGTTCTTAATTTCAAATATTGGTGTTTTGTAATTTTTTTAATGTTTATTTATTTTTGAGAGAGAGAAGGGGGGGAGGGGCAGAGAGAGAGGCGGAGACACAGAATCCGAAGCAGGCTCCAGGCTCTGAGCTGTCAGCACAGAGCCTGATGCTGGGCTTGAACCCATGATCCACAAGATCATGACCTGAGCTGAAGTCGGACTCTTAACTGACTGAGCCACCCAGGTGCCCCTCGTGTTTTGTAATTTTAGGAATTTCATTTGATTATTATAGTTTCTGATTCTCAACTGAAATAATGCATCTTTTAATCCATTTTGTCTGTGTGTATGGATCATAATTATTTTTCTTAACATATTGATCATAATTATTTTAAAGTTGTTGTCTGCTAAAACCAGGAATATCTTTGAGTCTATAGTTCTTGACCATTTTATCTCTCAATTATTGTTTTCTTCTTGTTTTTTTGGACTTCTATTAATTTTTTAATTTACCCTGGATATTGTAGATGATATGTTGTAGAGGTGTATCTATTTACAGAGAGCACTGAGTTTCAATCTGTCAGAAAGTTAAATTACTGGTAGATCACCTTGATCTTTTTGAGGCCTGGTTTTAGGTTTTTTTGGGGGCCAGTCCATTTCTGCTTTGTCCTTACTCCTAGAGTGTAGCCTTAATCACAATTCCTATGATGTTTCATAGAGTATGGCCTTTCTAGGGTTTCAACTGAAGGCCCAGAGTGCTCATCAAATTCTGTCTATTCTTGTTGGGCCCAATGCCAATTATCTTTCTCCAGAACTATTTAAACTTTATAACTTTTCATCGGTTCTCACATGTGTAGTTGTTGTTCTCTGTCAGCCTCCTGGAATCTTGCCTGAAACAGTGGGGCCTCGGAGTTGGCCAAGCATTAAAGGAGAGCTTCCATAAAGATTTCTGGGGTTCCCTCTCTGAGACTTTCCTTCTTTGCAGCCACCCTCCTCAAGTTCTGGCTACTTTTGCTTCCATAATCGCCAGTCTCTTCCTCTTTTACACAGTGAGAACACCCCTCCTCATACTGTGTCCTGGGAAATGTTCCCAGTGGGAGAACCTGGGTCATAGTGGAACTGTGATATAACACAAGAAAACTTGTGTTTTCTTACAGTATTTGCTTAGATCTTCTGCCTTATTCACATACAGGCACTTTTTTAGGGTAAAGCTCATTGTTTACCCAATATTAAGAAGTTATTAAAGGTTTACTAGAGACCACCTACTTTTCATGTACTTGATCTCTTTTCATCACCATGACAAACACATAAGAAATAATCATAATATTAGTATAAATACAATGTATATATGCTAAGTACCAGGCATTATTTTGAGCCTTTTATGTATTTTTGTTATATATACTCATTTAATCCTCACATTGGCCATACAAATAGGTACTATTTTTGTTCTTACTTTACAAATGGGACATTTTAGAAACTATAGAGGCTAAGTAACTCTTCTCTCCATCCCCATACACAATATATAAATGCTGGAATTCAAGCTTCAAACCTAGGCAGTGTGGCTTCAGAATTTATGCTTTTAATGACTTCATTATTTATGGTGTTATTTCCATTTTACAGAGAGGGAAACTGAGTTTTAGAGAGGTTAGAGGATTTCCCCAATGTCACAGTGCTGATAAGTGGCAGCACTAGGATTTGAGCTACTAGAATCCAATCCTTTGCTCTTTCCTGTATATCATAGTTCCTTCCAAAGGAGAAAGAAGAAACATGTTTTCATTTTTGGGACTTCAGCTTAAAAGAATTTTGTGGGGACTTAGGAGGGGCCAAACAACATCCTTTGGTTCTTAGTGAAGATATAATTTGTCAGTGGATATAATTTGCTGACTGTGTATAACCGGGCATTGGAAGGGGGTTGTTTTTCCCACAGACATGCATTATTTCTGAACACCTCTAGGACTGACTCCTATGGAAGCATACTGATAGCTCCATGAATGTCAGTTTTGGGAGTTGGAAAGACAGCAGAGCTCAACCTTGAAGTCCTCAGCATACACTGGGACGTGTGATGCCTAACTGACGTGCATGTTCCTTCTGGTATGAGCACATATGCTCCTTGGGTATTTCAGACACTTGCCAACCATAAACAGAGCCCTTGAGAGAGTCTGAGATGCTAAGTGTTTCTGTTTTGTTAAGGCTGCCAGACTGAGTTAAGGAGAGGAAGTCGGTTCCTTTGTTAGGGAAAGACAATGCGTATGTTTACACATGAGCCAGGAGTGCCAGAGGCTGTAGAATGTACTACTGAGGGAGCCACCCAGAACCCATGTGTCTCACCAGGTCTCTGATACTGATCACCCTTTTTTTTTGCAGTGTGGAGGCTGCCAGCATTGGATTCGTCATTGTTATTGACCGACGAAGGGACAAGTGGAGCTCCATAAAAGCATCGTTGACACGAATAGCTGTAAATATTCATTTTGTGATGTTATTATAAAAGTAATTTAAATTGTTCAAGTATTTCATGTCAAAGTCACAGGGAAAAGGCAATTATTTTATGCAAAATTTTGGGAAGGTCTCTGTAGCAGAGGCTGTGTGTCACATCCATGTCCCCTCTGCCACCTACCTGCAGGTCACTGCAGACAATTCCTGAGCATGTCCAAAGCTTCCTGAATCTACCTTATTGATCTCTCTGGTCACCTGGAGTGCTGGAAAGTTAATGCCCCAGGAGTGAGCAACTATTGAGTTATGGGAATTGATAGATAAATACCCCAGCTCCTGCACCCCCCTGAGTGGGGCAATTCTGAGATATGTACCACATAGTATCTCAGAGGACCCAGACCTTCTTGCTCACAGCAGTGCCGCCCTTGATACATTGGCTCTCTAGTTATCATGTACTCATCTTCCCCCACTCCTTCACTATGTTTTCTGGGATCACCTCCTCAATAAACTCTATGCCCAGATCCTTGTCTTGGGATTTGCTTTGTGGGGTGAGGGGTCACCCAGTGTAAGCCAGTCTTCATTTCAGTATTCAAATTAGTTTTTCACATATTGAAAGACATGGGAAAAACCAGACAAAATACGACATGTGCTTGCTTTTGGTATGAAATTGTACAACCTTGGATGAATTTCCTTTTCCATCTAATCAGTCTGATTTTGCTCTCTCTGTGTTGCCTTTCAGCAAGTAGATGTATCCTTTCTCTCCTTAGGGACCTGAGACCAGGGAATTCAACCACATGAGCAGGCAGACACCTCAGAGCAGCCATACCAGCATTTTCACGAAAGCACGGGGTGCTTAAGGCAGTTGGGACTGGATGAAGAGGATAAGATAATAGGGTGGTAATGTGTGTGTAGAGGCTGGGATGAGAGAGGGACATTTGTAACCTCACTTAAGCCTACTTACAAAGGCAGTCACACATGCAAACATGCACATATTACAGAGTCTCAGATCTAGAGCCTTAGCCAGAAACACAAATAGTGTCTCAGCCCATTTGTCTTATTATGACATAACAAAATAAAAGCTTCTTCTGTTTATGAGCTTGCATTTCTTTTTTTTTTAATTTTTTTTTAACATTTATTTATTTTTGAGACAGAGAGAGACAGAGCATGAACAGGGGAGGGTCAGAGAGAGGGAGACACAGAATCCGAAACAGGCTCCAGGCTCTGAGCTGTCAGCACAGAGCCCGACGCGGGGCTCAAACTCACGGGCTGTGAGATCATGACCTGAGCCGAAGTCGCCCGCTTAACCGACTGAGCCACCCAGGCGCCCCTATGAGCTTGCATTTCAAAGATGGGGGAAAGGAAGACTTCCTTCACTTTGTGCACGGATTGTTTTGTTCCTTTGGTTTAGTTTGGCTACAGGATTTATTTTGTGGTCCATACTCTGAGGACTTAGACACCTGACAGTGCCCATGACTATTTTAGAGGACTGACCTCAAGAGAATTCTAGTTTCCCAGGATCCATTGACAATCTTGAATAATCTAATATTTGAGCCTAATTTGTTCAAGAATTACATTATCACTTTATGCCTAAAAGACACTGTAGTTCAGGGATCCCCAAACCTGGCTTCTAATCAGAATTGTCAGGTGCTTGTTGAAAATAGATACGTGAACTTCATCCCAGTTCTAGTGAATCAGAATATTTCAGGGTAAAGACCAGATTATTATTTTTTTTTTTAATTTTTTTTTTCAACATTTATTTATTTTTGGGACAGAGAGAGACAGAGCATGAACGGGGGAGGGGCAGAGAGAGAGGGAGACACAGAATCAGAAACAGGCTCCAGGCTCTGAGCCATCAGCCCAGAGCCTGACGCGGGGCTCAAACTCACGGACCGCAAGATCGTGACCTGGCTGAAGTCGGACGCTTAACCGACTGCGCCACCCAGGCGCCCCCAGATTATTTTTTTAACAAACACCTTGGGAGGTTGCTTTGGGGAACCACTAGAAGAAAAGGAAGCCATGAGCAATTGGAGACTTGGAATCTCATTTGTGCCATTAAATCGTTATATGAATCTGAGTTATCTTATTTCTTAGGACCTTGCCTCAAGATGAAGGCAATGCTTCCTGAAAACAAGTTGGCAATAATATGCATCAGGAGCCATCTAAAATACTAAGTCTTTGAGTCAATAATTCTTTTGGGAAATTATCCTAAAGAAATGTTTCAAATGTGAATAAAGATGTTCATTTCAGTATTATTTATAATGATAAAAGTATGGAAAGGCCTAAATCATTAGCAATAAGGGATTGGTTAAATAAATTGCACACCCATGAAAAATAATGTTTCCAAAGAATTTTTAATAACAGAAATAAAAGCTCATGGTATAATATTAAGTAAAAAAGCAAGTTACAAAATATGTCTAGTATGAGTTCAACCATGAGAAAGATATTTCAGCAGAGAAAATAGCCTGTAAGTAATTAGATTGAAATATTAAAAATGGCTATGAGATCATGGGTGGTTTTGGTGGTTTTCTTTTCTTAATGTATACTTTCATCATTTTCTGAATTTTTTCTGTAAGGAGTGTGAAATACTTTTATAATCAGAAATTTTTTGGTTTTTTGATTTGATATGATTTTTAAGGAGGGGTTTGTATTACTCGAATATTATCTCTTTCAGCTCTGAAGTTCTATAATGTATGTTCTAATTCTTTGGCATCTCTGGTGTCTACTTCAACTTTCCTTTCTGTGATCTTGGGCAAAAGGAGACCAATGGATGTGACAGTTGCCCTGACACTTTCCATGATCCTTCCAGGTAGCATTTCCAGGAAATTTGCAGCTTATATTCATCCTTCGTCCATCTCGCTTTATCCAGAGGACATTCACTGACATTGGCATTAAGTATTATCGAGATGAATTTAAAATGAAAGTGCCGGTAAGCATTACTTTTCATCTTGTCTGCTTTTGGTCAGGGCCTGTGGAGAAGATGGCATTTGGGCTGAGTTTCTAAGGAAGGTAGGACTCCACAGGCAGAGAGAGGAGGGCATTCTGGGCAGAGGGAACAGCGTGTGTAAGGACATGGAGGCAGGAAGTACACACTTTATGTGAGGTCCCTGGGGAAGCCCCATTTTTGTTGGAATATATATAGGATAAGTGTTTGGAAGGAAAAAAATAGAAAACATGGAATAGGTTTTCAATGTAAGGATAAAAGGTCTGGATTTCATTCAGTAGGCAGTGGGGATCAGTGAAGGTTTTTCAGTTGGGGAGTGACTTGGGTAATGTGGTATTGGAGTTATATAATCTGAAGATGGTGCTCAAGACTGTAGAAAGTGGAAAGAGGAAGGGATATTGTAAGGGTATGGGTAAAAGAAAATAAGGGTCTAATACATGGAGTGACACAAATGTAGTTAACTATAGAATAAAAATAAAACCAACATGTGATACTCATCAAAGGAAAACAAATTAAAATGGCAAGGTTAAAAATTTTACCTGTAATTTTGGCTGAGATATGGGGGAAACAGCCACTTTCATACTTTGCTGATTGGAATAAAGTTGGTAATGATCGATATGAAGGACTAATTGGCTGCATTTATCAAAAATTAAAGTGTACACACTCTTTGACCTTCCTATGAAAGTTATTCTATAGATATTCTCACACATGTGCATAAATCTGCATATACAATGATATTCATTGCCAAATTGTTTGTAATGATAAATGCTTGGAAACACCATAATGACCAACAACAGGGGAGTGGTTAAATAAATAATGGTCTACACAATCAATTAAATACTTTGTAGCCATCAAAAGTGATAAGTCATGATATAACCCTAGTGAAAACAGGTGGCAACTAACATATACCTAACCTATGACCCAACCAAGAAAAGTGAAAACACATGTCCACAAAGAGACATGTACAAGAATGTCCATCAGCTGGTGAATGGATAAAGAAATTGTGGCATAGTCACATAACGGAATGACATTAAGCAATAAAAAGAATGAAGTATTGATATTTATAACAGCATGGCTACATCTCCAAAATATTCTCTTGAAAGAAAGAAATTAGACACTAAAGGGTGTATGTTCTGTGATTCTTTTTATACAAAGTTTAACAAGAGGCAAACCTAAGCTATAGTGTTAGAAAATCACAATGGTGGCTGCTGTTAGGGGTGAAGGGTAGTGAAAATTGATTGGAAGGAGACACAAGGGAACTTTCTAGGGAAATGTATATCTTGATTGGATGGTATTACATGTGTGTATACACTTGTCAGAGCTAATTGACTTATGCCCTTAAAAATCTGTGTATTTTATTGATGTAAATTATATCTCAATCAAAAAAGGAAAAACAAAAAAAGGGGAAAATAGGTAAGATGAATATACAGTGACAGAGAAGTTTCTAATACATAGTTTTGGTTTTATATTTTGTTTAGTTCGAATAATTTCAATCTCAGAAAAATTTCAAAAGTAAGATTGGGGTGTCTGGGTGTCTCAGTCAGTTAAGCATCCAGTCAGTTAAGCATCCAACTCTTGGTTGAGACTCAGGTTATGATCTCATGGTTCGTGGGTTCAAGCCCTGCCTTGAGCTCTGCACTGACAGCACGGAGCCTGCTTGGGATTCTCTCCCTCTCTCTCTGCCCCTCTCCTGCTTGTGTGCTCTCTCTCTCTCTCTCTCTCTCTCTCTCAATCTCTCTCTGGAAAATAAATAAAATAAACATTTGAAAAAAATAAGATTAGTACAAAGGACATATTATGCCCTTTACCCAGATTCATTCACATATTTCAACATTTAATCCCCATTTGCTTTATTATTTATTTACTACTTGCTTCTGTCTCTATATTATTATATATGTCTATAGATATATACATCTCTCTTTTTCTCTCTTTAATATAGAAATATGTATATTTATCTCTATTTGTAATATATAGAGATAAATTTACATATAAAGGTATATAAGTGTATGTATTATACATGTATGTGATATGTATATTTGAATTTTTATATACAGGATCTAGTTTAGAATCAGTGTATATAGTTGTCATGTCTCTTCAGTTTCCTTTTATCTGAAACATTTCCACAATCTTTCTTTGTCTTTTGTGACATTAGCATTCTTAGAGAATATAATCCCTTAAAAAATAAACCTCATTTGAGGCTCATGTGATGATCTCTCAGGATTTGATCCAGGTTATACATTCCTAGCTCAAATACTACTTAAGTGATGTTATGTCCTTCTCATGGCATCACATGTGGAGACACACAGTGTTCATCTACCCCCTCATCAGTAACATTATTTTGACCCCTTAGTCAAGGTGTTGTCCAATTTCTCAAATGTATTATGTTCCCATTGCAACTAATACAGATCTTTGGAGAAACACTCTAAGACCATACAAACATCCTGCTCCTCAAAAGATTCTTCTCCATATTTAATATCTAATATCTACTTAATATTTAATATCTATTGATAATCCTTGCCTAGAACAATATTTATTAAATTGATTGCAAAATAATCATTTCCCAGCTACACTCCCTGAACATGTACTAATCAGAAGTTGGTCTTCTACTATAAGCTAGAACTTTCCCTTCTCCCTTATTTATTGTCATTAGACATAACATGTATGTCTTTCTCCCTTATGTACATATATGAATATATGTATTTATTCAAGGAATTAGAGAGTTCACACTGATACCTTAAGTTTTAGGTCATCATCAGTGATCCCATGTGGGGGAAACTTCACATTATTTGCATGTAAAAAATAATTTAATGTTTAAAATGAAAATGTTTGCCAAAACTCAGAAAGCATCCATCATGAATGCAAGATACTTTCAGTAAAAAGTAAGTTACAATAGTAGGTGGCAAAATAAAGAAATAAATACATTTTAAGTCATCCAAGACATATTTTTTCAGTGGGGATAAGAGCAAGGAGAAAACAGTATGGATAGTATACTTTCATTTGAATAAAATAGGAGGGGCATGTATGTAATTGTATTTGCATAGGTCAGCTTGAGAAGGTTGTGTAAGATATCAAGAAACTGGTTGAAGTGGTTGCCTCCCAGATGTAGAACTGGAGGTCTGGAGGTAGGGGTGAGAGGAAGACTATTTTCTATCTAGGTAGATTCTTATTCTGTTTGAATTCATTATCTCATACATATATTATCAGTTCAAAACAAGTTAAAAAACCTCTTTAATTGAAATTGCTCTGAGAAAATATTTTATCCATCCCAGTGAAAACTGACCATCTCAGATAAGGGATTTTTCTATTTCTTTTTCTAACTCTCATTTTCCCTCTTTTGGTTTCATTTCGTATTACTAATCAAATTTCCTAAAATACTTTCTCCCTATACTTTGGGTGTTAACCAGACAGAAAATGTATTTCCTGTTCTATTTTAAATACTTATTTTGAAATATTTGAGTATCTAAGAGAACTGTGAGCCATGAGTTTCTTATTCTGTTTTCCTGAACCGAGTAACAATTAACATTGTGGAATAGGTGACTTACAAGAAATGAATGAACTTTTCATAATCCTCATAAGCTTCTTCCCCTTCAGAGATAAAGACTAGTCAATTGTTTCTTGTCACTCAAAAACGTTTGGAGTTAGGAGCATTTGATCAAATGCCATATGTGTTTCTCTGGTTGTACATAAAGTATACCTCTCAAAGAAATAATATGTAAACATATACATATGTGATTTATGCCCTCCTGTTCATTCGGTGCATCTATACTAAGGAGAGAAGGACCATCTACCTTATCTTGATACTATGTCTTAGCTACTTCTGTATGAGATAATGTATGTTGAGATTTCACCCATCATTCTTTCAATTTTAAACTTAAAATCAACTTTTATTATTTTATTTTATTTTTTAATTATTTATAATTTTATTTTTTTCAAGTTACACCCAAATTAGTTAGCATATAGTGCAACACTGATTTCAGGAGTAGATTCCTTAGTGCTCCTTACCCATTTAGCCCATCCCCCCTCCCATCCCCCCTCCAGTAACCCTCTGTTTGTTCTCCATGAGTCTCTTACCTTTTGTTCCACTTCCTGTTTTTATGTTATTTTTGTTTCCCTTCCCTTATGTTCATCTGCTTTGTCTCTTAAAGTCCTCATATGAGTGAAATCATATGATATTTGTCTTTCTCTGACTAACTAATTTCCCTTAGCATAATACCCTTTAGTTCCATCCATGTAGTTGCAAATGACAAAGATTTCATTCTTTTTGATTGTCGAGTAATACTTCATTGTGTATATATACCACATCTTCTTTATCCATTCATCCATTGATGGACATTTGGGCTCTTTCCATACTTTGGCTGTTGTTGATAGTGCTGCTATAAACATTGGGGTACATGTGTCCCTTCAGAACAACACACCTGTATCCCTTGGATAAATACCTAGTAGTGCAATTGCTGGGTTGTAGTTTTAAAGATCTCTCAGTCACTCAAACTATAGGCACATTTAGTAGGGCATTTAAAATTTTTTAAAATTTATTATTTTTAATATATATATTTTAACGTTTATTTATTTTTGAGACAGAGACAGCATGAACAGGGGAGGGTCAGAGAGAGAGGGAGACACAGAATCTGAAGCAAGCTCCAGGCTCTGAGCTCTCAGCACAGAGCCTGACGCAGGGCTGGAACTCACAGACTGCGAGATCATGACCTGAGCCGAAGTCGGCTGCTTATCCGACTGAACCACCCAGGCGCCCTAAAATTTTTTAAAATTTATTTTGAGAGAGAGAGAGAGAGAGAGAGAGAGAGAGAGAGAGAGATCGAACACACGCGAATGGGGGAGGGGCAGAGAGAAGGGGAAACACAGAATCTGAAGTAGGCTCCAGGCTCTGAGCTGTCAGCACAGAGCCCAACATGGGGCTCAAACTCAGGAACTGTGAGATCATGACCTGAGCTGAAGTCAGACGCTTAACTGACTGAGCCACCCAAGTGGGTAAAGTTGGTACACCCACAGGAGGAAATGAGAAGGAAATGAGATGGGGGTCACTGCATGCCATGGAGAGTCACAGGGGAAGCACCAGGTTTTGGTCAGGAGGCAGAAGCAGGAAGAAGCTAGGCCAGAGACTTTATTGGGGTTTCCACAGGAAAAACAAGGCAGGGTAGGGTAAATAACTTAGGATTGGCTAGTTTGAATGCTTCCAGTGAGTTTGGGGGCTAGGGGCAGTCTCTAGTCTTTTGATAGTTGGTTCTGGGATAATTTAGGACAGGTGAAATATTGGCTTGGTGTGTGAAGGTTAGATAAGGAAGTAGTTGGGGATATGGGCTTTGGATCAGTTGGTTTGCATACAAAACACTTCCTCCCTCTGAGTCCTTTTTTATTTCTAAGAATGGGCTAGCCCTGGGAGAGACTTTCTCTCTCCATTCCAAAAATGCCAGAGCATTGAGAATGCAGAAAATAAGAAAATATAGTTAATGTAATTGGCCCTGTGATGAAATGATGCCAAATAGACAAACACAGTAGCTAAGAGAACAGAGAAAAACTATTTTACATGCTCAGTGTTTTTAAAAATTTTTATTTTATTTTTAAAAATTCTAGTATAATTAACATACAGTACTGTATTAGTTTCAGGTGTGCAATATAATAACTGAGCAATTCTATACATTTCTTAGTGCTCATTATGATAAGTGTACTCTTAATTCTCCTTTTCTATTTTACCTACCCCTCTACCCACCTCCCCTCTGGAAATCGCCAGTTTGTTCTCTGTATTTAAGAGTCTGTTGTTTGTCTGTCTTTTTTTTCTTTGTTTTGTTTCTTAAATTCCACATACGAGTAAAATCATATGGTATTTTCTTTCTCTGACTGACTTATTTCACTTAGCATTACACCCTTTAAATCCATCCATGCTGTTGCAAATGGCAAGATTTCATTGTTTTTATGGCTGAGTACTATTCCATTGTGTGTGTGTGTATATATGTATATATATGCCACTTCTTATCCGTTTATTTATCATTGGACACTTGGGTGGCTTTCATAATTTGGCTATTATAAATAATGCTGCAATAAACATAGGGGTGTGTATATCTTTTCAAATTAGTGTTTTCGTATACTTTGGGTAAATACTCAGCAGTCGAATTACTAGGTCACATGATAACTATTTTTAATTTATTGAGGAACCTCCATACTGTTTTCCACAGTGGCTGCACCAGTTTGCATTCCCACCAACAGAGCACAAGGGTTCCTTTTTCTCCACATCCTCACTAATACTTGTTTCTTATGTTTTTGATTTTAGCCATTGTGACAGGTGTGAGGTGATATCTCATTGTGGTTTTGATTTACATTTCTCTGATTAGTGACATTGGGCATCTTTTCATGTGTCTGTTTGCCATCTGTATGTCTTCTTTGAAGGAATGTCTGTTCATGTCTTTTGAGTATTTTTTAATTGGATTATTTGGATTTTTTTGGTGTTACGTAAATTCTTTATATGTTTTGGGTATTAACTCCTTACTGGATATGTCATTTGCAAATATCTTCTCCCATTCAGTATTTTAATTTTGTTGATAGTTTCCTTTGTTGTGCAAAAGTTTTTTTGAGACAGTCCCAATAGTTTAATTTTGCTTTTGTTTCCCTTGCCTCAGGAGACATATCTAGAAAAACGTTTCTGTGGTTGATGTGAAAGAAATTATTGCCTATGTTTTCTGTTAGGAACTTTATGGGTTCAGGTCTCACATTTAGGTCTTTGATCCATTTTTGAGTTTATTTTTGTGTATCGTGTAAGACAGTGGACCAGTTTCATTTTTTTGCATGTAACTGTCCAGTTTTCCTGTACTATTTGTTGAAGAGCCTTTTTCTCCCATTCTTTATTCTTGCCTCCTTTGTGATAGATTAATTGACTATATAATTGTGGTTTTATTTTTGAACTCTACTTTGTTCTGTTGACCTATGCATCTGTTTTTGTGCCAATACCATAGTGTTTGATTACTACAGCTTTGTAGTAAATCTGTGATTGTGATACCTCTAGCTTTGTTCTTTATCAAGATTGCTTTGACTATCTGGGGTTGTTTGTGGTTCCATCCAAATTTTAGGATTATTTGTTATAGTTCTGTGAAAAATGTTACTGGTATTTTGATATGGACCTGTTAATAACATTGGTTCTTCCAATCCATGAACATGGAATATCTTTCCATTTGTGTCATCTTTAATTTCTTTCATCAGTGGTTTATAGTTTTCAGGGTACAGGTCTTTCACCTCCTTGGTTAAGTTTATTCCCAGGTATTTTATTATTTTTGGTACAATTATAAATGGGATTGTTTTACCAATTTTTCTTTCTGCTACTTCATTATTAGTGTGTAGAAATGCAACAGATTTTTGTATATTGATTTTGCATCCTGTGACCATATTGAATTCATTTATTATTTCTAGTGGTTTTTTGGTGGTAACTTCAGGGTTTTCTCTATATAGTATCATGTCATCTGTAAATAGTGAAAGTTTTACTTTTTCCTTACCAATTTGGATGCCATTTATTTCCTTTTCTTGTCTGATTGCTGTGGCTAGGACTTCTAGTACTATGCTGAATAAAAGTGGTGAGACTGGACATCTTTCTCTTGTTCCTGATGTTAGAGAAAAGCTGTCAGTTTTTCCCCACTAAGTATGATGTTAGCTATGGATGTTTCATAAATGACCTTTATTATGTTGAGGTATGTTCCCTCTACACCCACTTTGTTAAGAGTTTTTATCATGAATGTGTGTTGTATGTTGTCAAATGCTTTTTCTGCATCTATTGAAGTGATCATAGGGTTTTTATCTTTTCTCTTATTAATGTGATGTATCACGTTGCTTGATTTGGGAATATTGAACCACTCTTGCATCCCCAGAATAAATCCCACTTGATTGTAGGTGAATATCCTTTTAAAATGTAATGTTGGATTCAGTTTACTAATATTTTGTTGAGGATTTTTGAATCTATGTTCATCAGGAGTATTGGTTTGTAGTTCTCCTTTTTTTTTTTTTTTTTTTTTTTTTTTGGTAATGTCTTTATCTGGTTTTGGTATCAGGGTAATGGTGGTCTCATAGAATGAATTTGTAGGCTTTCTTTCTTCTTCTGTCTTTTGGAATAGTTTGAGAAGAATCAGTGTTACCTCTTCTTTACACGTTTGGTAGAATTCACCTGTGAAGCCATCTGGTCCTGGGCTTTTCTTTGTTGGTATTAAAAAAATTTTTTTTTAATGTTTATTTATTTTTGAGAGGGGAGAGGGGCAGAGAGAGAGACGAAGACACAGAATCAGAAGCAGGCTCTAGGCTCTGAGCCGTCAGCACAGAACCCGATGCAGGGCTTGAATTCATGAGCTGTGAGATCATGACCTGAGCTGAAGTTGGATGTTTAACCAACTGAGCCACCCAGGTGCCCTGGGACTTTTTTTTAAATTGCTATTCAATTCATTGTTAGTAATTGGTCTATTTGAAATTTCTATTTCTTCCTGATTCAATTTTGGAAGGTTATATGTTTCTAGGAATTTATCTGTTTTTTTTTCTAGGTTGTTCAATTTTTTGGCATATATTTTTTAAAATAAATTCTCTTATAATATTTTGTTATTTCTGTGGTGTTAGTTGCTATTTCTCCTCCTTCATTTCTTTTCTTTTAATGTTTATTTATTTATTTTGAGAGAGAGTGTGTGCATGAGCAGGGGAGGGGCAGAGAGAGAATCCCAAGCTGGCCCCATGCCATCAGTGCAGAGCCTGATGCAGAGCTTGAACACAGGAACTGCAAGATCATGAACTGAGCTGAAACCAGGAGTCAGACACTTAACCGACTGAGCCACCTAGGTGCCCCTCTCCTCCTTCATTTCTAATTTTATTTATTTATTTGAGTCTTCTCTATCTCTTTCTTTGACTAGCCTGGGTAAAAGGGTTTTTTTTTTTTTTAATGTTTATTTCTCTTCATGCAATATGGGACTTAAAGTCATGATCCCATTATCAAGAGTCACATGTTCTTCCAACTGAGCCAGCCAGGTGCCCCAAGTCTGGCTAAAAGTTTAACAATTTTGATTGTTTTTTTCAAAGAACCACTCCTCATTTCGTTTATTGTTCTGTTCTGTTGTTGTTGTTGTTGTTGTTTGTCTCCATTTCATTTATTTCTGCTCTCATCATTATTTCCTTTCTTCTACTGACTTTGTCCTTTTTCCAACTCCTTTAGTGTAAGGTTTATTTGAGACTTTTCTTGTTTCTTGAGGTATTACTATAATCTTCTCTCTTGGAACAGCTTTTCTGCATCCCAAAGATTTGGACTGTTATAGTTTCATTTCTGTTTGTCCCCATGTATTTTTTTATTTCTTCGTTGGCTCCTTGGTTGGCCTATCCATTGTTCAGTAGCAGTTTATTTAGCCTGCATGTATTTGTGTTCTTTCCAAATTTTTTCTTGTGATTGATTTCTAGTTTCATACCATTATGGTCAGAAAAGATACATGATGCGATTTCAGTCTTTTTGAATTTATTGAGATTTATTTTGTGGCTAACATGTGATCTATTCTGGAGAATGTTCCTTATGCATTTGAAAAGAATGTATTCTGCTGTTTTGGGATGGAATATTTTGAATGTATCTGGTCCAATGTGTCATTCGAAGCCACTGTTTCCTTGTTGCTTTTTGTCTGAATGATCTATCCACTGATCTAGGTGGGGTGTTGAAATCCCCTGTTATTATTGTATTACTATCGATTTCTTCCTTTATGTCTGTTAATAGTTGCTGTATGTACTTAGGTGCTTTCATGTTGGGTGCCTAAATATTTACAATGTTATATCATCTTATTGGATTGTACCCTTTATCATTATGTCCTTCTTTGTCTCTTGTTACAGTCTGTTTTAAAGTTTATTTTGCCTGATATAATTATTGGTACCCCAGCTTTCTTTTCACTTCCATTTGCATGGTAATTGTTTTTCCATCCCTTCATTTTCAATCTGCCTATGATTTTAGTTCTGAAATGAGTCTCCTATAGGCAGCATTTAGATAAGTTTTGCTTTTTTATCCATTCAGTCAACCTATGTCTTTTGATTGGAGCATTTAGTCCATTTATATTCAAAGTAATAGTTAATAGATACATACTTATTGCCATTTTGCTGTGTGGTTTACAGTTGTTTTTGTAGTTCTTCTCTATTCCTTTCTTCTTTAATTGCTCTCTTCCCTTGTGGTTTGATGGCTTTCTTTATTGATATGCTTGGATTCCTTCCTCTTTATTTTTTGTGTGTCTATTACAGGTGTGTGTGTGTGTGTGTGTGTGTGTGTGTGTGTGTGTGTGTGATTGTGGTAACCATTAGGTTCATAGATAACATCTTATGCATAGAGCAGTCTATATGAAGTTGTTGGTCACTTAAGTTTGAACCCATTCTAAAAGCACTACATTTTTACTCCCCCACCTTCCACATTTTATGTAAAAATTGTTATAATTTACATCCTTCTATTTTGTGAATGCCTTGACTGATTTCTGTAGATATTATTGATTTTACTGCTTTTTTGTTTTAACTTCCATACTGGTTTTATAAGTGATTCATCTACTACTTTTATTATGTTTGCATTTACTTGTGAAATATTTTCCCTTCATAATTTTCTTACTCCTAATTATGGCCTTTTCCTTCCACTCAAAGAATTTCCTTTAATGTTTCTTATAAGACTGGGTTAGTGGTGATGAATCCCTTTAACTTTTGTTTTTCTTGGAAACTCTTATCTTTCCTTATGTTCTGAATGGCACTCTTGCTGGATAGAGTATTCTTAGTTGTAGATTTTTTTCCTTCATTACTTTGAATATATCATGCCACTGCCTTCTGGCCTGCTTTTCTGCTGAAAAACAAGCTGATAGTCTTATGGAGTTTCCCCTTGTATATAAGTGTTTTCTTTACTCTTTCTGCCTTTAAAATTCTTTCTTTGTCACTACTTTTTGCCATTTTAATTAATATATGTCTTGGTGTAGACCTCTTTGGGTTGATTTTTGTTGGGGGCTCTCCGTGCCTCTTAGATCTGGGTTTTTGTTTCCTTCCTCAGATTTAGGGAGTTTTCAGCTATTATTTCTTCAAATAAATTTTCTGCCTCCTTCTCTCTCTTTTCTCCTTCTGGGATCCATATAATGCTAATATTATTATGCTTAATGATGTCACTAAGTTTCCTTAAGCTATTTTCAGCTTTTATTATTCTTTTTCCTTTTTGCTATTGAGCTTGGTTGCTTTCTATTACTCTGTGTTCCAGATCATTCATCTGTTCTTTTGCCTTCTCTGATTTGCTATTGATAACCTCTAGTATATTAAAAATTTTTTAATGTTTGTTTATTTATTTATTTATTTTTTCAACGTTTATTTATTTTTGGGACAGAGAGAGACAGAGCATGAACGGGGGAGGGGCAGAGAGAGAGGGAGACACAGAATCAGAAACAGGCTCCAGGCTCTGAGCCATCAGCCCAGAGCCCGATGCGGGGCTCGAATTCACGGACCGCGAGATCGTGACCTGGCTGAAGTCGGCCGCTTAACCGACTGCGCCACCCAGGCGCCCCTTTGTTTATTTATTTTTGAGAGAGAGAGAGAGAGAGAGAGAGAGAGAGAGAGAGAGAGAGAGAGAATGAGCAGGGTAAGGGCAGAGAGATGGAGACACAGAATCTGAAGCAGGCTCCAGACTCTGAGCTGTCAGCACAGAGCCCGATGCAGAGCTCAAATTCACGAGCTGTGAGATCATGACCTGAGCTGAAGTCAGATGCTTAACTGACTGAGCCACCCAGGCGCCCCTCCTCTAGTGTTTTTTTTTTTTTTTTTTAGTTGTGGAAACTTAGGTTTATTTTTTTTCATTTTTTTTTTAATATATGAAATTTATTGACAAATTGGTTTCCATACAACACCCAGTGCTCATCCCAAAAGGTGCCCTCCTCAATACCCATCACCCACCCTCTCCTCCCTCCCACCCCCCATCAGCCCTCAGTTTGTTCTCAGTTTTTAAGAGTCTCTTATGCTTTGGCTCTCTCCCACTCTAACCTCTTTTTTTTTCCCTTCCCCTCCGCCATGGGTTCCTGTTAAGTTTCTCAGGATCCACATAAGAGTGAAAACATATGGTATCTGTCTTTCTCTGTATGGCTTATTTCACTTAGCATCACACTCTCCAGTTCCATCCACGTTGCTACAAAAGGCCATATTTCATTTTTTCTCATTGCCACGTAGTACTCCATTGTGTATATAAACCACAATTTCTTTATCCATTCATCAGTTGATGGACATTTAGGCTCTTTCCATAATTTGGCTATTGTTGACAGTGCTGCTATAAACATTGGGGTACAAGTGGCCCTATGCATCAGTACTCCTGTATCCCTTGGATAAATTCCTAGCAGTGCTATTGCTGGGTCATAGGGTAGGTCTATTTTTAATTTTCTGAGGAACCTCCACACTGCTTTCCAGAGCAGCTGCACCACTTTGCATTCCCACCAACAGTGCAAGAGGGTTCCCGTTTCTCCACATCCTCTCCAGCATCTATAGTCTCCTGATTTGTTCATTTTGGCCACTCTGTCTGGTGTGAGGTGATACCTGAGTGTGGTTTTGATTTGTATTTCCCTGATGAGGAGCGACGCTGAACATCTTTTCATGTGCCTGTTGCCATCCGGATGTCTTCTTTAGAGAAGTGTCTATTCATGTTTTCTGCCCATTTCTTCACTGGGTTATTTGTTTTTCGGGTGTGGAGTTTGGTGAGCTCTTTATAGATTTTGGATACTAGCCCTTTGTCCGATATGTCATTTGCGAATATCTTTTCCCATTCCGTTGGTTGCCTTTTAGTTTTGTTGGTTGTTTCCTTTGCTGTGCAGAAGCTTTTTATCTTCATAAGGTCCCAGTAATTCACTTTTGCTTTTAATTCCCTTGCCTTTGGGGATGTGTCAAGTAAGAGATTGCTACGGCTGAGGTCAGAGAGGTCTTTTCCTGCTTTCTCCTCTAAGGTTTTGATGGTTTCCTGTCTCACATTTAGGTCCTTTATCCATTTTGAGTTTATTTTTGTGAATGGTGTGAGAAAGTGGTCTAGTTTCAACCTTCTGCATGTTGCTGTCCAGTTCTCCCAGCACCATTTGTTAAAGAGGCTGTCTTTTTTCCATTGAATGTTCTTTCTTGCTTTGTCAAAGATGAGTTGGCCATACGTTTGTGGGTCTAGTTCTGGGGTTTCTATTCTATTCCATTGGTCTATGTGTCTGTTTTTGTGCCACTCTAGTGTGTTTTTAATTTTAGTTATTTAGTTCTTCATCTCTGATTGGTTCTTTCTTTTTTTATTTTTATTTTTTAAGTTTATTTATTTATTTTGAGACAGAGACAGAGAGAGTGAGTGGGGAGGGGCAGAGAGAGAGGGAGAGAGAGACAATCTTGACATGGGGCTTGAACCCACAAACCTGAGATCATGACCTGAGCTGAAACCAAGAGTCGGACGCTTAACCGACTGAGCCACCCAGGATCTTCTCTGGTTGGTTCTTATTGATATTTTCTATCTCTTTGTTAAGTATATCAGTGAGATCCTCCACTCTTTTCTCAAGTACAGTTAGTATTTTTATGACCATTACTTTGAATTTCTTATTAGGCATATTATTTATCTCTGTTTCATTTAACTCTTTTGAGGTGGTTTTGTCCCGTTCTTTCATTTGGGACATAATCCTATCTCTTTATTTTATCTAACTCCCTGGGTGTGTTTCTATGTGTTAGGAAAGTCAGCTAAGTTTCTTGCTTTTGAAGTAGTAGCCTTATGAAGAGGTCCTGTGAGAGCCCCTGAGAGGGTGGTTGGTGGGTGGGGCTGTCAAACCAGATATCTGCCCCCAGTCCCATCTGCTGGGACTGTAGTCACACTAATATGTGTAGTTATCTTCCCCTCTCCCCAGGGCAGGAGTCACTTTGGTGTGGCACTGGTCCCTGCTAGGGGCTGCTTGCAGGATGTGTCATGGCAGGAGCCATTTTGGAGGGATGCCTGTGGAGTGAGGTAGGTTGGATTAGGTGGATCTGCAGGAGAATGCAAGAGTGGCATGTCTGGTATTAGCAAGCTATGGAGGAGTATTTGAGCTGGTTTCCATAGGTGTCTGGCTATCTTGGCTGAGGTAGGGGTTGGGGAGATGGCGCCCACCAGGTCTTTTGTTCTAGGAAAAGTCACCTATAGATCCTTCCCCCTCCAGTGCAGGGAAATTACTAAATAAATCTCCTTCCCATATACCCCAGTTGCTTTTCTGTACTGTATCTCAGCTGGGTTGTTGGTTTGATGGCTCTTTAAAGGGTTGGGACTCTGTTTCCTTTTGCCCTCTGTCTCTCCCGGAGCCAAGCCTGCTAATTTTTAAAGTACCTGGAATTAACCCTTATTGATTGTACAAAGTCACAAAGTTAAGCCCCATTGTTTTTCAAAGCCAAATATTATAGGACTTTTCTTCCCAGTTCAGGTCCCCTATGCTTGGGGTGCCTGGTATGGGGTCTGGTCCTCTCTCTTCTCCATGCTTATGGTGTTGCTGCTGATTGTGGTTGACTCCCCTGGGAAATTTGGTTCCCAGTTGCATCTCTGCCCCTCCTACCTCCTTCTATGTGGCCTCCTCTCTATTAACTGTGGAAAGTCCATTCTGACAGTCTTTGGGTTTTCTGTGCTAGGTACACTGATGTGGCTGTTATCTAGGTGTGTCTGTGGGACAAGGTGAGCTTAGAATCTTCCTACTCCACCATTTTTTCAGAAGTTCTCTTGCCCATTTTTTTAAAAAAAATTTCTTTCCAGGATTTTATTTAAATTCAAGTTAATTAACATATAGTGTAGTATTTGTTTCAAAAGTAGAATTTAGTGATTCATCACTTACATATAACACCGAGTGCTCATCACAAGTGCCCTCCTTACTGCCAATCACTCATTTAGTCCATTCTCTCAACCCACCTCCCCTCCAGCAACCATCAGTTTGTTCTCTATAGTTGGGAGTCTCTTATGGTTTTCCTCTTTCTCTGTTTTTTTATTTTTATTTTATTTTATTTTGTTTTTTTGTTTTGTTTTATTTTATTTTATTTACATCCAAGTTAGTTAACATGTAGTGCAATAATGATTTCAAGAGTAGAATCCAGGGGCGCCTGGGTGGTTCAGTTGGTTGAGGGCCGGACTTTAGTTCAGGTCATGGTCTCATGGTTCATGAATTTGAGCCCTGCGTTGGGCTCCTTGCTGACAGCTCAGAGCGTGGAGCCTGCTTTAGATTCTGCATCTCCCTCTCTCTCTGCCCTTCCCCAGCTCACACTCTGTCTCTCTCTCAAAAATAAAAAAAATTTTTAAAAAGAGTAGAATCTAGTGATTCATCCCCTATGTATAACACCCAGTGCTCATTCCATCAAGTGTCTTCCTTAATGCCCCTTACCCATTTAGCCCATCCCCCCACCCACAACCCCTCCAACAACTCTCAGTTTGTTCTCTACATTTAAGAGTCTCCTCTGTTTTGTCTCCCTTCCTGCTTTTATATTATTTTTGCTTTCCTCCCCTTATGTTCATCTGTTTTGTATCTTAAATTTCACATCTGAGTGAAGTGGTTAACTCCCCTGGGAAGTTTGGTTCCCAGTTGCCTCTCTGCCCCTCCTAGCTCCTTCTGTGTGGCCTCCTCTCTATTAACTGTGGAAAGTCTATTCTGACAGTCTTTGGGTTTTCTGTGTCAGGTACACTGATGTTATTACCTAGGTGTGTCTGTGGGATGAGGTGAGCTCAGAATCTTCTTACTCCACCATTTTTTCAGAAGTCCTCTTGCCCATTTTTTAAAAACTTTTCTTTCCAGGATTTGTGAAGTAATGTGATATTTGTCTTTCTCTGACTGACCAATTTTACTTAGCATAATACCCTCTAGTTCCACCCAAGTGTTTGCAAGTGGCAAGATTTCATTCTTTATTATTGCAAGTAATACTCCATTGTGTGTGGGTATATATATATATATATATATATATATATATATATACACACACATACATATAACACATCTTCCTTATCCATTAATCTGTTCATGGACATTAGGGCTCTTTCCATACTTTGGCTATTGTCAATAGCAGTGCTATAAACATTGGGGTGCATGTGTCCCTTCAAAATAACACACCTGTATCCCTTGGGTAAATACCTAGTAGTGCAATTGCTGGGTCGTAGGGTAGTACTAGTTTTAATTTTTTAAGGAACCTCCATACTGTTTTCCAAAGTGGCTGCACCAGTTTGCATTCCCACCAGCAGTGCAAGAGAGATCTTCTCTCTCTGCATCCTTGCTAACATCTGTTGTTGCCTGAGTTGTTAATGTTAGCCATTTTGACAAGTGTTAAGTGGCATCTCATCGGGGTTTTGATTTGTATTTCCCTGATAATGAGTGACGTTGAGCATCATTTCATGTGTCTGTTGGCCATCTGGATGTCTTCTTTGGAAAAGTGTCTGTTCATGTCTTTTGCCCAATTCTTCACTGGATTATTTGCTTTTTGGGTGTTGAGTTTGATAATATCTTCATAGATTTTGGATACTAACCCTTTATCTGATATGTCATCTGCAAATATCTTCTTCCATTCCGTTGGTTGCCTTTTAGTTTTGCTGATTGTTCCCTTCACTGTGCAGAAGCTTTTTATTTTGATGAGGTTCCAATAGTTCATGTTTGCTTTTGTTTCCCTTGCCTCTGGAGACGTGTTGAGTAAGAAGTTGCGATGGCTGAGGTCAAAGAGGTTTTTTGCCTGCTTTCTCCTCGAGGATTTTGATGGCTTCCTGTCTTACATTGAGGTCTTTCATCCATTTTGAGTTTATTTTTGTGTCTGGTGTAAGAAAGTGGTCCAGGTTCATTTTTCTGCATGTTGCTGTCCAGTTTTCCCAGCACCACTTGCTGAAGAGACTGTCTTTATTCCATTGGCTATTCTTTCCTGCTTTGTCAAAGACTAGTTGGCCATACGTTTGTGGGTCCATTTCTGGGTTCTCTATTCTGTTCCATTGATCCGAGTGTCTGTTTTTGTGCCAGTACCATACTGTCTTGATGATTACAGCTTTGTAATACATCTTGAAGTCCAGGATTGTGATACTTCCAGCTTTGTTTTTCTTTTTCAGGATTGCTTTGACTATTCAGGGTCTTTTGTGGTTCTGTACAAATTTCAGGACTGTTTGTTCTAGCTCGGTGAAGAATGCGGGTGTTATTTTGATAGGGATTGCATTGAATATGTAGATTGCTTTGGGTAGTATCGATTTTAAACAATTTTAACATTTTAACAATATTTGTTCTTCCAACCCATGAGCATGGAGTATTTTCCCATTTTTTTGTTTCTTCTTTGATTTCTTTCATAAGCTTTCTACAGTTTTCAGTGTATAGATTTTTCACCTCTTTGCTTAGGTTTATTCCTAGGTATTTTATGGTTTTTAGTACAATTGTAAATGGGATCAGTTTCTTGATTTCTCTTTCTATTGCTTCGTTATTGGTGTATAACTGATTTCTGTGCATTGATTTTATATCCTGCAACTTTGCTGCATTCATGGATCAGTTCTAGCAGTTTGTTGGTGGAATCTTTTGGGTTTTCCATATAGAGTATCATGTCATCTGCAGAGAGTGAAAGTTTGACCTCCTCCTTGTTGATTTGGATGCATTTTATTCCTTAGTGTTGTCTGACTGCTGAGGCTAGGACTTACAATAGTATGGTGAATAGTAATTCTCTTGCCCCTTTTTAATTGTATTTTTTTATTGTTGAGTTTCAAGAGTTCTTTATATTTTGTAGATATGAATGCATTGTCAGATACGTGATTGCAAATATTTTCTCCTAGTTTGTGGGTTGTCTTTTTCATTCTCCTGACAGTGTCTTTTGCAGAGCAAATGCTTTTAATTTGGACGAAGTCCAGTTTATCAATTTTTCTTTTATATGTTATGTTTTGGTGTTGTATCTCAGGACTCTTTACCTAACCCAAAAATTTTCTCCTGATTTTTCTCTTATGTTTTCTTCTCCAAGTTTTATGTTTTACATTTAGATCTCTGATGCTTTTTGAGTTAATTTTTTGTATGAGATGCGAACTAAGGTTCCTTTTTTTTTTTTTTTTTTTTTTTTGTATATGGACATCTAGTTGTCTTAGCACTATTTGTTGAAAATTGAATTATTTCTCCATGGAATTGACTTTGCACCTCTGTCAAAAGTCAGGTTAGTGTTTCCCAAAGTTCAGAGATGATTGGGGGTGGGGTGTGACTTTAAAGGATAGCACAAGGGAGACTTTTGTAATGATAAAATGGTTATGTATCTTGATTGTGCTGGTGGTTATGCAAATCTACAGATGTGAGACAATGATATAGAGCTAAACATACACATTACACCAATATCAATATGGTTTTGTACTATAATTATGTAAGATGCAGCCATAGAGGGGAGAGACTGAGTGAAAGGTACATGAGACCTCTCTGTACTGTCTTTGCAAATTCCTGTGAACCCATAATTATTTAATTATCTCATAATTACTATAACTACTATAATTACTTCAAAATAAAGAGTTAAAAAATCACTTGACCATATTTGTGTGAGTCTAGTTCAGAATTCTCTAGTGTATCCCACTGATCTATTTGGCTGCCCTTTGCCATTAACACATTCTTTATTACTGCAGTTTGTAAGTCTTGAAACTTTATTCATTTTCAAAATGGCTTTATCACTTATCAAAATGGTATTTTGCACTTCTGTATAGATTTTAGAATTAGCTTGTCAATTTCTACAGCAAGTCTGCTATAATTTTGATTGGGATTGCTTTCAATTTGCAGATCAATATTTAGCAGTACTGAATCCTCTAATATCTTTCTTTCATTTGTAATTTTCACTTTTAGCTGTCAGTTTAAAATTTCTCTTGGTCCTCTGTAGCTAAAGGTGACATGGCAGAGTCCTAGCAAGCATGGAACACATGCCTCCCTCTCCTGTTCAGTTATGTGGAACAGAAAATGTGCAGCCTAGCAGTATCTGTTAAAACTCCAGGCTATGTGGCAAAGTTATTTCTGCCTAATACAATGTTCCATATTGGTATTAAAAAAAAATCCAAGTATTACCATAGCAGTTGTCTCAAGAAGCAAAATATATTGGCAATTTCTTGTTTTGTGTCCTATAATTTCTAATTTTAGAAAGATATTTTTGCAACTCCTAAAAGTGGTTTACAAGTTTAGGAGGGAAAGGCATAGATGGATTTAGGTTCCCCCCCCCCAACTTTTTCTCATTTTATAAATGTAAATTTTAAAATTCCCAAGCTCCTGGGGTGCTTGGCTGGCTCTGTTGGTGGAGCATGCAACTCTTGATATTGGGGTTGTGGGTTTGGGCCACACATTGGGCGTAGAGCTTACTTTAAAAAAACATAAAAATAGGGGCGCCTGGGTGGCGCAGTCGGTTAAGCGTCCGACTTCAGCCAGGTCACGATCTCGTGGTCCGTGAGTTCGAGCCCCGCGTCGGGCTCTGGGCTGATGGCTCAGAGCCTGGAGCCTGTTTCCGATTCTGTGTCTCCCTCTCTCTCTGCCCCTCCCCTGTTCATGCTCTGTCTCTCCCTGTCCCAAAAATAAATAAACGTTGAAAAAAAAAATTAAAAAAAAAAAAATAAAATAAATAAATAGGTAAAATTCCCAAACTCATTTTCAGAAGAAAAGGAGAAAGGCAGGGTAACAGTGATATGTAGTAACCAAATCCTACTAAACATGAGTGCCTTGAGGCAGGGCCTGTTGTGCTGTGTTCTCCTTCAGAGCCTGGCAGTTATTAGAAGTTCAATACATATTTATTGAATGAGTAAATCATTTTTATTTTCACCTATAGGCTTTAGACCCTAACATATTTTTTTTTAGTTCTGAAGTGGATTTAGCATTTGACTAATACTATATAATAATAGAAGAAACACTATATTCTTTTTTAAAAGATTTTATTTTTAAGTAATCTCTACACCCAACATGGGGCTCAAACTCACAATCCATAGATCAAGAGTTACATGCTCCATCAACAGAGCCAGCCAGGTGCCCCTGGAAGCCTATATTCTTATGTCCTCTGACCAAGTTTTCAAAATATTAAACAAGGAGTGAAGAAATAGAAGGTCATTAAGTTAAAAGCTTAAAGGGGGACATATTTTAGAAATAGGAGTGAGGAGTCCTTGTTTCTCTTTAGGAGTGAGCAGGGGGTCCCTGAAACAGAGAGCCAGGATGATGTTCTGGTCAGAGCCACTGTAGTGAAGTAAAAAAGGACAACTTGGAATGAGTCAGCTTCCTCTAGGTGTGTGGGCATTTGTTCATCAGCATGGGTTTGTTCATCAGCCACATTGTTAATTTATAAAAACCCACTCCCTATTACATCCAAATCTCCACCATACTGGATACATTGAGGCACATTAACATTCTTCACGGGAGGCATCAGTGTAGTAAATCTTTTTAATGCATACTTCTCAATAGGTCCTGTATTTTAATTTTATTTTGATATTCACCAGCCTACCCCTTATTGGGCTTCTCATTGCAGAATTTTAGGTCTCAATACGGCACTTGATTTTGTGGCTGAAGAGTAGGCTTTAGCTTGGGAACTTTTGACAAAACTTCACCTAGAGTAAGACCCGACTTCTAAGTAGCTTAAAACTGAGTTCCCTGAGCCAAGTCACCATTTTGTCACAGGTTGTACAACCCTTTGGTATTCCTCACCTAAAGGGGATTAAATATAAAAGGGCTATAAAATGTTTCTTTGCTGCTACTAGGAATTTATACAAAGGATGCAGGAGTGCTAATTCATGGGGGCACATGTAACCCAATGTTTATAGCCCCCCTATCAACAATAGCCAAAGTATGGAAAAAGCCCAAATGTCCATCAACTGATGAATGGATAAAGAAGACATGGTTTATAAATACAATGGAGTATTACTCAGCAATCAAAAAGAATGAAATGTTGCCATTTGCAACAATGTGGATGGAACTGGAGAGTATTATGCTAAGTGAAATAAGGCAGTCAGAGAAAGACAGATACCATATGTTTTCACTCAAATGTAGAATTTGAGAAACCTAAAAGAAGACCATGAGGGAAGGGAATGGAAAAAAATAGTTACAGAGAGGAGGCAATTAATAAGAGACTCTTAACTATAGAGAACAAACTGAGGGTTGATGGGGGGAGGCGGTGGGGAGGGAAAATGGGTGATGGGCATTGAGAAGGGCACTCATTGGGATGAGCCCTGGGTGTTGTATGTAAGTGGTGAATCACGGGAATCTACTCCCAAAGCCAGGAGCACACTGTATATACTGTATGTTAGCTAACTTGAGAGTAAATTATATTTAAAAAAATGTTTCTCTGCTCTTTGTATTAACTCTTTGTGTGTTAAATTCCTGGTCAGGCAAAGTTCAAGTACTGTTTAAATAACAACAGAATCTAGATGAGCTACTGTTTAATTATCTGTGAGGAATATATTGATTTTTCCCCTATAGATCATTATGTTAAACTCTGTCTCTGACCTTCATGGCTACATTGACAAAAGCCAACTGACAGAAGACTTAGGGGGAACTTTGGAATATCGCCATAGTCAGTGGATAAATCATCGAACTGTAAGTACCAACTTATGTGCCCTTTTTATTGTTTTTTCTTATTTTCCAGTAGGCAGGGCAGTTAAAGTTGGGCAGTCATTGCCCATGACTATCTAAGATACAGAAGGTTGGTTTTTCTAAGCCACAGGTAGGGGAGAAAAGGGGGTGGAAGGGAAAAGGCTGGGCTTGTCCTGCTGACTACCTTCACCTCACTTCATCATCTGGCATGGGGGGTTGGGGGAACTTGATTTAGAATGCACCTGGGGAGAATGCAAAATACGAGCACCATGCTAAAGCGGAGAAGTTAATTTGCTTGGTCAGGGATGGGTCTCAGACATTAGTGTTCCACACAACTCCCCAGATGATTCTACTGTATATACAGATCAAAATCCACCAAGTCAGAAGGAGCTGTATTTGACTATTGTCACAATTATTTACTGTCTGACTTTGGGACAGTTATTAAACCTCTTTCAGCTTGTTTTCTCCCTGTTAAAATGGAACTAACAGTGGTTTTCAGCTGGGGGCGATCTGAGACTTTTTTTGTAGTCATAACTTGGGAGGAAGTGTATTACTGGCATCTAGTGGGTAGGAGCCAGGTATGCCGTGAAACCTCTTATAATGCATGAGACAGACTCCAACAAAGAATTGTCCAGCCCAAATGTCAATAGTGCCAGTGATGAGAAACCTCAGACTGCCTGAAAGTTTAACATGAGACCAGGTGATGTAATGTGTGTGAAAGCACGTGACATGTAGTATTTTACTTGTCACTCTACTCACTCATAGCAAGGGTTATCATGCTAAACTAGAAGGGTCAGTCATGTCAAGAACAAAGTGGGATTGAAACTCAAATAATAAGTGTTTCTGTATAAATTCCCCTTTCCCCACTCTTCTAGCCCCTAGCCCCTTGAAAAGACTGGGTTTTCTGAGCCAAGTCAGAAGCTTCCTTCACCACCCCAGTGACAACTGGCAGTGTCAGCCCACCTCTCTGTGTATCTGGTCACTTTAGAAGCATGTTGCCCAATATTTAACCAATGAACACCTGAACTACATTTAATTTGGAAGGAGAATTCACTCTCCTTTAGAGTGTAAAGCTTTGTGATTTTTTTAAAGGAAATTTTAAGAACTAAACAAAAATAGATTTCTAGCAACAAATTATACATGCAATATTTATTGCATTTCTAGCAACGCATTTATTTCAAAGCTACGGATTCTGATCCTTCCCTCACTTCTTTGTATGCCATGTAATTCTAAGGAAGACATGACCCTTCCCAAAACCTAAAGAACCTGGGCAAGAACCTTTTAAATTTCTCATGAGTTTTACCACAGTAACTGTGGCTCCTAGAGAATCTCAGGAATTAAAAAAAGGAATGGTGACATTCTTCACAAACATATTATTCTAAATAGGTCTAAATATAAAAGATACAGAGGGAAGCTTATGTAGAATATCACACACAAATAAGTGTGATCAGGGTCATCCTATGTTGCAATTTCATTAAACCATATGAAAAGTGGAACCGGAGTGCTTCTAGGCTTCGTTTCTTCACTTCCTAGGACTTTATTACATTACTTTAGTAATCAAAAGAAGTTAGTGTCCCACCCAGCCTTACTGCCTAGCTAGCTCTCCCTTTTCCTCTGATTTCTCTACCAATTCTTTGTTTTATTATGTTCTTCATGTTTTTTCCAAGTTGCCTCAGATCTTTTCTGATATAACAAAAGTTTGCAGCAAATAAAGAAAAAACACAAATGCCCCTTGATGTCAAAGACTAGAATACTTCTCTACGAACTTAGAGAGGTAAAGAAGACTGAACCATAAACATAGATTATTTAAAGACATAGCATGAGCAGACATGTGCACACACTTTCCCACCCCAAGCCCAGTTTGTATCCATGGTTAGTGTGTGTGCATGTGTTAAATATATTATGGTGAACTTTAAAAAATACAGATCTTTTTTGGGGGAACAGTGTACTTTCTGGTTGTCGGATCATTGAGACTCATTAGAACTGAAAAGAACCTTAAAGATCATTTATTTCAATTACCTTATTTTATAGGTAAGGAAACTGACCTTCAAAGTAAAGAAGTGACTTATCCAAGGTTATACAGTTGAGTAGTGGTAGAGCCAAGACGAAGGCTAAGCTCTTTTTCATCACCCCATCAGTGTCAGGTCTTTTGTACCACTTCCAAGGTGATTGTTTGCTAATCAGATACCTGGAATCAAGTTAATTTGTTAACAGACTCTCCATAGGAAACACCTGGATTTCCTCTAGTTCCTGTATTTTCCTCTATTTCATCTGCAGGCCTGGCACCTGACTCTCAGAGTTGTTACTGTTATTATTATTACATTTGCAAGGTACTGGGCTGTGCCCAAGTCCTTTCACATTTGCTATTCCTTTGATCCTCAAAAAACCCCTGCAAAAACAGAGCAACCATTATTCCCATTTTTCGGATGAGGACACTAGGACTCAGAGTAATACCTGGCTTACTTAAGATCACACAGTTAGAGATCAGAATCTGAACTCTAATTCAAGTCTGAAACTCCGAAAGCCAAGATTTTTTTGTTGGTTTAATTTTAAATCTAGTTTTGTGAAATCTAGTTTTTATTGCTAAGAGGTGGTGTAGCATATAGTGCTTAAGATGGCTGGCTCTGGGTTCAATTCCAGTTCTGCCACTAATTTTTTATATGACTTTGGGGAAGTTACTTAACCTGAATTCACCTTAGTTTCCTTGTCTATAGATTGTGGTGATAATAGTAACCTATTTGAGATGCATTACAAGAGGTAGTGCATATAAAGCAAAATATTTAATATATTTTCTTATAAGTCCTCTGATAAATTGGATTTTTATATGTTATTCATTATAGGCTATTGGTGAATGGCGTTGAGAGAGTATCTTACACAGATATTAGGTTATGTAAAAGTAATAATACTTTGATGTGCTTGAAAGATTTTCATAAAAGTTAGTGGTTGTCTGAATTTCCAGGCCAAAAGAACTGTGATGTTCAAGATTGCAACTGTATAAATACTTGTGCTAATAGGGGAGATTCCACCAACAACAATAGGGGAGACTTATTACAGATAAGGAAACTGACCTTCAAAGTAAAGAAGTGACTTATTCAAGGTTATACAGTTGATGGTGGGTGCCTGGTTGGCTCTGGTAGAACATGCGACTTTAGATCTCAGGGTCATGAGTTCGACCCCCACATTGGGTGTAGAGCTTACCTAAAAAAATGGTTAAAGGACAAAGACTTCAGTTTCAGACAGTAGGCGGGGGTGTGCTATGCTCCGGAAGCCTTATAGCTCCAGCCTCAGCTCTGGCCTCTGGTGCAGAAAAGGGCCACCTCATGTCTGGCACATTCTTTATGATGAGCATCTGGGTTTTCAGAAATGTTCTCTGATGATATAAGATCAGAGGTAATTTTTTCCCAAGTGAAAATTAGGTTAGACCTCTTTGCTACTATCAGTTATCCATCTAGCAGCTGTTTATGGGCCACCTATTATGTGACAGGCATAGTACCATTTGCTGGGGTAACAGAGATGAATTGCGCTTGCCCTTCAAGGGCAAAGTTGTCTCAGGAGCAGAGGGAAGTGGGCATAGTAGAACCCATCTGGCTGAGTAGAATGATTTGTGGGATTCTTAAAAGCCACTTACTTTCAACTAAATCTGCTGATGATCAGCATCACTTTTTCTAGGTTAGGCCACATGTTTACTGCTAAACTGTACTGAGTAAAATGCAGATATCTCACCTGGGATATGAGGTGTGAAGTTACTCATCAGTTAGTAGGTATTCATTTAATGGCAGAATAGTGTCCTTAGTGAAAGGTCAATTTTTATAAAGAAGTGACAGGCAGAGGTCCCCAACGCCTTATCACATGTGATAAAAGTAACTCTCTGAAAGGTCACTAGCGACTTACCTAATCACTACATCCATCTTCTTCCTTGGGGGTCAAACTTGCTTCCCAAACTTAGTGACCTTAGTTGAATCCTGCCTTCTTTCCTTCCTTACTGCCCAAGCAATACTACCTTGGGCAATTCACTTGACCTGTTGGAGCTTCAGTTCCCTCTTCTATAAAATGGAGATAAAATACCTTCCATTCTGGATTGTTGAGATGATAGACAAATGTATAGCACCAAGTACAATGCATGGCCCGTTGCAGGTACTCAGGAAATGGCAGCTAGTTGTACTGTCCTTCTATTCAGAGAGCATATTGATGAATGTTAAGCTGTCCTCATTGTTATGTCTGACCTTCCAGGCCATTGAAAACTTTGCCGTGACATTGAAGACCACTGCCCAGATGCTCCAGATGTTTGGGGCCTGCCTAGCCACAACAGAGCTGCCCAGGGGCGTGCTGTCCACTGAAGACCTCCTCATGTCCCACACAGGGCAGCGGGACAAGCTGCAGGTGAGTGGCCAGTGGCCTTGGAGAGAGCCAGGAGCAGAATTAAAAGTGAAGTCCTCTTCTTCCCCCTTTTCTGGTGACTTGGCAGCAGTTGATCATCTTAAATCTTCTAGATAGGCAGTATGTAAAGAGGAAAACTTCTTGAGACTGGTCCATGAATGTAAAAGGATTGTAATTAAGACCTGTGAGAAGCAGCCCTGTAAAGGGAAACTCATTCCACCATGTGAGACAGGTGTGTGAACCTCCTTTCAAGTGCAGCACCCCTATGATCTGTTTGGGACAGAGCACGATATGATGGATATGACTGCAGTGAATGAAAGAGGGGTGGCAATTGTCTTTTGAGGCATAAGCTTTCCTGAGCCTATTGTGAGGTTTTGGGGCAAACTAATAACTAATAACTTTGGGGCAAACTATTGCTTCACTTTCTCAGGGATGTATCTTTTTATTTGGGGAGTAATTTGAGAAAGAAGACATGGAAGGTGCTCTGAACTGGGTTTAAGGAGAAGCACCTATTAACTATTCATAAAGTCATGTCAGAGCCTGCTAAGAATGGAGGCTGGTAGATTCTTTCAGGTCATGCAGTAAAGGGAGGTGTCTTCCTGGGGCTTATAGGAAGGGTTTCAGCTCTTTTCTACTTCCAGAAGCATAAATGGACCAAACCCATCATTTCACCAGAAGACCAGAACACCATTGGGCAGCAAACTGGGGATTAGAAGGTCAATGCATCTTAGCATTACATGTATTCTTGCTGCATGGAGCTTGAGAAGAGCTGACCTCTTTTATTTGTGGCCCAAAATTTACAAAAACGCTTTGCTAGGTGGTTGATTTGCTCATTTAGCCAGCATTATTGACCACCTACCACTACATGTAGGCAAAACAAACCAAAAAAGTGCGAACTTAAGGAACACATAGTTGAGTTAGGGGAGTCTCAGGGTCTAGCGGTTAAGGCAAATTAATTCTTCCATGTGTCAGGGAGCACTATTAAATTCTCTTTGGAAGGAGCTGGATATCCAAAAAAGAGTTCAAAATATACTTTCCACATTACTCTGAATAATTAAAAGATCTGGTTTGAAACTGTGAAAACCTGAAAACATCCTAGAACTTTTCCCTGGAAATGTCTCTGATGACCTTGACAAGCACGCACAACCTAGCACACCCTTCCTGTTCCCGTGTGTGCTTTTTACACCTGGATGGAAACTTAGGGCACATCTTCAGAGCACGTGCAGGCAGGTGTCCCAGGATCTTTTGCATATTGGATCCTTCTCCGAGGAGAGCTTCTACTTCCTAAGTAAGGGTGACTTTGACAGGCTATGAGCTGTCTCTCAGTTTACAAACAGTATGCTGGCACTCACCCTGCTGTCACTAGGACCTTGTCTGTGCAAAGAGGAAATTCACTGAAACTCTATGGACTTCTATGGATGTTCCCAGAAGTGTGTCCCTGAACTCTTTCTATAGCCTGAGTGCTGACAGTAAAAAAAATTAAATACCCCAAATGATTAAGGAGGTTTTCTCTTCATGGGAATGAAAACTCCTTAAGCCCTTTGGACCATGTGACAACTGGATATCCATGTGAAAAAGAAGGAAATTGGATGCTTACCTCACCTTGTCCACAAAAATTAACTCAAAATTGGTCAGGGAACTAAATATAAGTTCCAAAATTATAAAACTCTTAGGAGAAAATATAGATGTAATTTTTTATGACCTTACATTAGGCTATGGTTTCTTAGATACCACACCAAAAGCACAAACACCTAAAGAAAAATAAAGTAGACATCACCAAAATTAAGAACTTTTGTGCTTCAAAGGACACTATCAAAAAGGTGAAAAGACAACCCGCAGAATGGGAAAAAATATCTACAAATCATGTATCTGATGAGAGTCTAATATCCAGAATATATAAACAACTCTTGGAGTACCTGGGTGGCTCAGTTGGTTGAGCACCTGACTGGCTCAGGTTGTGATCTCACAGTTCTTGAGTTCCAGCTCCGCATGGGGTTTGCTGCTGTCAGCAGGGAGCCTGCTTTGGATCCTCTGTCCTCTTCTTTCTCTGCCCCTCCCCCACATGCTCTTTCTCTCTCTCTCTCAAAAATATATAAAACATTTTTTAAAAAATTAAAAAAATAAACAACTCTTACAACTCAACCTTTATAAAAAGACAAATAACCCAATTAAAAAATGGGCAAAGTAGGGGTGCCTGGGTGACTCAGTTGGTTAAGGGTCCGACTTCAACTCAGGTGGCTCAGGTCATGATTTTATGGTTGGTGAGTTCGAGCCCTGTGTCAGGCTCTGTGCTGACAGCTCAGAACCTGGAGCCTGCTTTGGATTCTGTGTCTTCCTCTCTCTCTGCCCCTCCCCTGTGTGAGCTCTGTCTCTCTCTCTCAAAAATAAATAAGCTTTAAAAAAATGGGCAAAGGATTAGAACAGGCATTAAACAGATAAATGGTTATTAAGCACATGAAGACATGTGCAACGTCATATATTGTTAGGGAAATGCAAATCAAAACTGCAGTGATATACCCACTAGAGTGGCACTAATTAAAAAGGTGGGCCATAATAAGTGTTGATGAGGATGTGAGGGAATTGGAACCCTCATACATTGCTTGTGGGAATGGAAACTGTCTGGTAGGTCCTCAAAAAGTTAAACATAAAGTTACCATATGACCCAGAAATTCTACTTCTACATATGTACATAAGAGATTTGAAAACATGTTTTATATAAAAAGTTACACATAAATGTTCATAGCAGCATAACACCCCAAAAGTGGAAGCAACCCACGTGTCAATAAGCTGATGAGGGGATAAAAAAAATGTGGTATATCCATACAATGGAATGTTACTCAGCCATAGAAAGGAAGTACCGATACATGCTTTAATATGTATGAACTTTGAAATAATTATGCAGAGTGAAAGAAGCAGACACAAAAAGCAACATATTGTACAATTCTACCTATATGAAATGTCCAGAATAGGTAAATATGGAGAGAAAGGTAGATTAGTGGTTTCCAGGGTCTGGAAAGAGGGAGAAATGGAGAGTGATTGATAATAGGTATGGGGTTTCTTTTTGAGGGTGACAAAAGTGTTCTGGGGAGAAAACATGGACTTGTATGCATTGAAAGGGTGAGTTTTACGGGTGCCTGGATGGCTCAGTGGTTGGGCATCTGACTCTTGACTTTGGCTCGGGTCATGATCTCACAGTTCAGAAGATCAAGCCTGGCTTCAGGCTCTGAGCTGATGGTGCAGAGCCTGCTTGGGATTCTTTTTCTGCCCTTCCCCTGCTCGCGTGCACGCGCACGCTCTCTCTCTCAAAATAAATAAATAAAACTTAAAAGAAGGTGAGTTTTATGGTACTATACGAATAATATCTCGATTTTTTAAAAAAGAAAAAGATCTGGGGCGCCTGGCTGGCTCAGTTGATTAAGCGTCCAACTTCGGCTCAGGTCGTGATCTCACTGTTTGTGGGTTCAAGCCCTGTGTCGTGCTCTGTGCTGACAGCTTGGAGCCTGGAGCCTGCTTCGGATTCTGTGTTTCATTCTCTCTTTGCCGCTCCCCCACTTGTGCTCTGTCTCTCAAAAATAAATAAATGTAAAAAAGAAATTAAAAAAAAAAAAGAAACGAAGAAAGAAAAATATCTTTAGGCCTAAAATAATAATAAAATAACCATGAACCCTATACAGGTACGTGCTTTTCATACTGTTTATGATAGCCCTACAGACATTCTTTCTTAGCAAAACAGCTCTTCCTGTTGTCTAATTCCATGTTGGTTTTGGAAGCAGTTCACAGAGGCAGGCAGTCTTCCTTCTGAGTCCCAAAGGAGGTGATTCTCACCTCTTTGAAGGTCTTATTTTGGGGCAGAAACCCCAGGGCTTTGGCCTTATACTCTCAGATACTTAAGTCAACTGACACACTTTACCATGTGTCCAGGTAAATAGGGTAAGACTCTCATATTTTGTTGTTGTTGTTGTTAAAATAAGAAATCCAACAGGGCCATAGTCCTTTTTCTCATCATGCAGGAGGAAAGTGCCAGTGGTCCTTTGATTATGTGATAGAGCATTCTTCTACAAATATGAATACTGTTTAGCATTTAGTATTTTTTCCATTCAGAATTTATCCAATTGTGTATTCAGAGATGACAATTCTATCAGCATTTCCAGGGTTACAATAATCAAGAAGATAATCAGAGTAATAAGTGATTTTTTGTAGGCCCTAAAAATAATTTACAGTCTTAGGAGTTTTTAAAGACCCCTTTGTTCAAATTCTACTTGCAGAGAATATGTTAAAAATGCATAGGCACAGAGGTCTTGATTTTGCATAGGAAGATGAAATTGCTATTCTTATGAATGTTTTCAGTGTTAATGCCTTAACAAATCAGGGTTTTGAACTAGTTTTATACCACAAGAAGATATCTCTCAGTATCTGCTGAGGAAAGGGGATATATCATCTCTTTTACGGACTTCTTTTTTCTCAATTATGAGGACTTGCATTTTAAAGGCCACATTCTAGAATTCATTATTCAGCATTATAAAAAAAAACCCAGCATGGTAGAGCTAACGTGTAGTGGCAGAAATGGGGTAATAAAAGCTAAGTAAGGAGTCTAAAGTATTAGTCATTCATATAATCTCTGGGCTCTGATTCATCCTTTAACTTCCTCCCCCACCTCCACCCCCAGCCCATGACACAGCCAAACACAGCACCTGGCATGAATAGTAGTGCTTTTAAATGTATTTTGACAGACAGACTGACTGACTGACTGAATGAATGTCTACATTTAGGCTTACCCTTGTCATAGGAAAGAATTCTCCCCAGAAAATTTAAATTCCTTTGAGCCTGAAGCAATCTGCTTGCCCTATTAAGTGGGTCTTTTGAACCAACTGCTTGTTTCCATAATAGTGGGATTGTAATGATAAGTACACACTGGGACAGCCATACCAGTTGTTAAATATTTATGTTCCACAAGTGCCCAACTTTACCTCCCTGGCCCATTTCCTAGGACCCATGAGACCTCCTCATGTTTCTGGCATCAAAAGGGGTTAACACGTGGACAGCAGTTGGCCTCAGCAATGCTTCAGTATTATATCTTACATCTGTGCTGATTGGTCAATGACTGCTCTAAACAGTTATTAAATATTTTGAATTGTTACTATTATGGACAAGGGAAAACTCCATTTTTGTCCTGGGCAACTTACCTTTTCACTTTCCAAGTATCATAGTTCCTCAATCTTTCCCTGTGTATTTATGGCAGATTTTTGTAACCCTGCTAAAGCTAACCCTGCTAGGCCATATATGGCCTAGTCCCAAAGCAGTAACCAGTCATAATTTTTCCTTGTATATATATATATATATATATATATATATATATATATATATAGTTTTTGATACTGTGAAGGGGATACACAGTGAATGACATCGCTTGCTCAGACCCACATTCTCTCTCTCACACACTTCCTCATACTCTGCACTTCTTTGGGTATATCTGTGTCCCAAGTTTCCCCTTCCAAAAAGTCTCCTTCTGCCCCAGCAATATGCCTCTACTTCTCTGGCCCCTCCACCCTTCCTCCCAACTCTACACACACACACACACACACACACACACACACACACACACACACACACACACACACACAATTTAATGGTAATGCCAGAATCCTGCTGGAATTCTGGAATCTCAAGGACATTTAAGAAACTGAGAAAAGCCAAGACTCTTTTTAGAAGGTAGGAAGAGTGACAGGTAAGAGCACTTGCTAATGAGTGCTTCCCACCCCCCCTTCCCCTATCATATCCTATTTGTCCTTATTCATTTGCAACCTAATTTCTTTTAGACTATTATTAATTCATCCAACATACAAATATTTAATGAGCATTGGTGAAATAAGAAGAAATGAGGGCTGATACCTGAGAGTGGAAAAGAAGGGATGTGTCTAGTTCCCATGCAGGAGTACCAGCCGAGACAGTGACTTGGGGCATTACCTGGAGTGGACAGAGCCACAGGGGGTGTCCAAAGAACGTGGGCCAGATCAGAAAAGTCAAATGTATCATCAGCCAAATCCAGGGACAAGTTTGAGGCTTCGACAGCAGAAGCCTGCAAGGGGATGAATAATACAGTGATATTGGAGACCAGGAGCAAAGGCATGAGGGTGAGCAAGCCAGTACCTGTGTGTGAATAGGGTGGAGAAGTATAAAACTCCTCCCACAGGGAACGAGCTCCATACTATGTGAAGGCTGGAGGTGGCTAGGCCTGGAGGAGAGATTCAGGGTTCATGTGCATACAAGATGTGTTTTTGTAACTATGGGCCTATTTTATTGCTCAGGGCACAGTAACCAGCATCCTGTGTGAACCATGCACCAAGCACCCAACTCCTAGAAGCAAAGTTCTCTGCCCAGCTCTGTCCCTTTGACTTATTTTGTGGTTAGCACTCAGGACATTGACAGAAATGACTTGTGGTGTGTGATTAGAGGATTAGAGCTGTTGTATTTGGCAGGAGATAACCTGACATCTTCTCCAATTACAAAGCCCAAAGTCCCATGTAACAGGAGCAGAATAGAGTTGCCTTGGAAGTATGACTCTTTCCATATCAACCCGAAGTTGCTGCCTATCTACACCAAACTTCAGTAGTTGAGCAAGGCCACACTTTGGGGACAGGTAGAAGAAGAAGCAGGGGTCTATTGACAATACCAGATGAAGTTTTTTTCCTGCTTTTCTATCAATTATTACATTATTATTTTGTGGCAGTGTCTAGCTTATTCGGTATCTGTCATTTTCTTTTTTTCTTTTTTTTTTTTTTTTTGAAATTAGAGGTTTTTAATAACAGGTTTAGCATCTGATTTCTTTTTTTTTTTTTTTCCTGAAATTTATTGACAAATTGGTTTCCATACAACACCCAGTGCTCATCCCAAAAGGTGCCCTCCTCAATACCCATCACCCACCCTCTCCTCCCTCCCACCCCCCATCAACCCTCAGTTTGTTCTCAGTTTTTAACAGTCTCTTATGCTTTGGCTCCCTCCCATTCTAACCTCTTTTTTTTTTTTTTCCTTCCCCTCCCCCATGGGTTCCTGTTAAGTTTCTCAGGATCCACATAAGAGTGAAACCATATGGTATGTCTTTCTCTGTATGGCTTATTTCACTTAGCATCACACTCTCCAGTTCCATCCACGTTGTTACAAAAAGCCATATTTCATTTTTTCTCATTGCCACATAGTATTCCATTGTGTATATAAACCACAATTTCTTTATCCATTCATCAGTTGATGGACATTTAGGCTCTTTCCATAATTTGGCTACTGTTGAGAGTGCTGCTATGAACATTGGGGTACAAGTGGCCCTATGCATCAGTACTCCAGTATCCCTTGGATAAATTCCTAGCAGTGCTATTGCTGGGTCATAGGGTAGGTCTATTTTTAATTTTCTGAGGAACCTCCACACTGCTTTCCAGAGCGGCTGCACCACTTTGCATTCCCACCAACAGTGCAAGAGGGTTCCCGTTTCTCCACATCCTCTCCAGCATCTATAGTCTCCTGATTTATTCATTTTGGCCACTCTGACTGGCGTGAGGTGATACCTGAGTGTGGTTTTGATTTGTATTTGCCTGATAAGGAGCGACGCTGAACATCTTTTCATGTGCCTGTTGGCCATCCGGATGTCTTCTTTAGAGAAGTGTCTATTCATGTTTTCTGCCCATTTCTTCACTGGGTTATTTGTTTTTCGGGTGTGGAGTTTGGTGAGTTCTTTATAGATTTTGGATACTAGCCCTTTGTCCGATATGTCATTTGCGAATATCTTTTCCCATTCCGTTGGTTGCCTTTTAGTTTTGCTGGTTGTTTCCTTTGCTGTGCAGAAGCTTTTTATCTTCATAAGGTCCCAGTAATTCACTTTTGCTTTTAATTCCCTTGCCTTTGGGGATGTGTTGAGTAAGAGATTGCTATGGCTGAGGTCAGAGAGGTCTTTTCCTGCTTTCTCCTCTAAGGTTTTGATGGTTTCCTGTCTCACATTTAGGTCCTTTATCCATTTTGAGTTTATTTTTGTGAATGGTGTGAGAAAGTGGTCTAGTTTCAACCTTCTGCATGTTGCTGTCCAGTTCTCCCAGCACCATTTGTTAAAGAGGCTGTCTTTTTTCCATTGGATGTTCTTTCCTGCTTTGTCAAAGATGAGTTGGCCATATGTTTGTGGGTCTAGTTCTGGGGTTTCTATTCTATTCCATTGGTCTATGTGTCTGTTTTGGTGCCAATACCATGCTGTCTTGATGATGACAGCTTTGTAGTAGAGGCTAACGTCTGGGATTGTGATGCCTCCTGCTTTGGTCTTCTTCTTCAAAATTCCTTTGGCTATTCGGGGCCTTTTGTGGTTCCATATGAATTTTAGGATTGCTTGTTCTAGTTTCAAGAAGAATGCTGGTGCAATTTTGATTGGGATTGCATTGAATGTGTAGATAGCTTTGGGTAGTATTGACATTTTGACAATATTTATTTTTCCAATCCATGAGCAGGGAATGTCTTTCCATTTCTTTAAATCTTCTTCAATTTCCTTCATAAGCTTTCTATAGTTTTCAGCATACAGATCCTTTACATCTTTGGTTAGATTTATTCCTAGGTATTTTATGCTTCTTGGTGCAATTGTGAATGGGATCAGTTTCCTTATTTGTCTTTCTGTTGCTTCATTGTTAGTGTATAAGAATGCAACTGATTTCTGTACATTGATTTTGTATCCTGCAACTTTGCTGAATTCCTGTATCAGTTCTAGCAGACTTTTGCTGGAGTCTATCGGATTTTCCATGTATAATATCATGTCATCTGCAAAAAGCGAAAGCTTGACTTCATCTTTGCCAATTTTGATGCCTTTGATTTCCTTTTGTTGTCTGATTGCTGATGCTAGAACTTCCAGCACTATGTTAAACAGCAGCGGTGAGAGTGGGCATCCTTGTCGTGTTCCTGATCTCAGGGAAAAAGCTTTCAGTTTTTCCCCGTTGAGGATGATGTTAGCTGTGGGCTTTTCATAAATGGCTTTTATGATCTTTAAGTATGTTCCTTCTATCCCGACTTTCTCAAGGGTTTTTATTAAGAAAGGGTGCTGGATTTTGTCGAAGGCCTTTTCTGCATCGATTGACAGGATCATATGGTTCTTCTCTCTTTTTTTGTTAATGTGATGTATCACGTTGATTGATTTGCGAATGTTGAACCAGCCCTGCATCCCAGGAATGAATCCCACTTGATCATGGTGAATAATTCTTTTTATATGCCGTTGAATTCGATTTGCTAGTATCTTATTGAGAATTTTTGCATCCATATTCATCAGGGATATTGGCCTGTAGTTCTCTTTTTTTACTGGGTCTCTGTCTGGTTTAGGAATCAAAGTAATACTGGCTTCATAGAATGAGTCTGGAAGTTTTCCTTCCCTTTCTATTTCTTGGAATAGCTTGAGAAGGATAGGTATTATCTCTGCTTTAAACGTCTGGTAGAACTCCCCTGGGAAGCCATCTGGTCCTGGACTCTTATTTGTTGGGAGATTTTTGATAACCGATTCAATTTCTTCGCTGGTTATGGGTCTGTTCAAGCTTTCTATTTCCTCCTGATTGAGTTTTGGAAGCGTGTGGGTGTTCAGGAATTCGTCCATTTCTTCCAGGTTGTCCAATTTGTTGGCATATAATTTTTCATAGTATTCCCTGATAATTGTTTGTATCTCTGAGGGATTGGTTGTAATAGTTCCATTTTCATTCATGATTTTATCTATTTGGGTCATCTCCCTTTTCTTTTTGAGAAGCCTGGCTAGAGGTTTGTCAATTTTGTTTATTTTTTCAAAAAACCAACTCTTGGTTTCGTTGATCTGCTCTACAGTTTTTTTAGTTTCTATATTGTTTATTTCTGCTCTGATCTTTATTATTTCTCTTCTTCTGCTGGGCTTAGGCTGCCTTTGCTGTTCTGCTTCTAGTTCCTTTAGGTGTGCTGTTAGATTTTGTATTTGGGATTTTTCTTGTTTCTTGAGATAGGCCTGGATTGCAATGTATTTTCCTCTCAGGACTGCCTTTGCTGCGTCCCAAAGCGTTTGAATTGTTGTATTTTCATTTTCGTTTGTTTCCATATATTTTTTAATTTCTTCTCTAATTGCCTGGTTGACCCACTCATTCGTTAGTAGGGTGTTCTTTAACCTCCATGCTTTTGGAGGTTTTCCAGACTTTTTTCTGTGGTTGATTTCAAGCTTCATAGCATTGTGGTCTGAAAGTAAGCATGGTATAATTTCAATTCTTGTAAACTTATGAAGGGCTGTTTTGTGACCCAGTATATGATCTATCTTGGAGAATGTTCCATGTGCACTCGAGAAGAAAGTATATTCTGTTGCTTTGGGATGCAGAGTTCTAAATATATCTGTCAAGTCCATCTGATCCAATGTCTCATTCAGGGCCCTTGTTTCTTTATTGACCGTGTGTCTAGATGATCTATCCATTTCTGTAAGTGGGGTGTTAAAGTCCCCTGCAATTACCACATTCTTATCAATAAGGTTGCTTATGTTTATGAGTAATTGTTTTATATATTTGGGGGCTCCGGTATTCGGTGCATAGACATTTATAATTGTTAGCTCTTCCTGATGGATAGACCCTGTAACTATTATATAATGTCCTTCTTCATCTCTTGTTACAGCCTTTAATTGAAAGTCTAGTTTGTCTGATATAAGTATGGCTACTCCAGCTTTCTTTTGGCTTCCAGTCGCATGATAAATAGTTCTCCATCCCCTCACTCTCAATCTAAAGGTGTCCTCAGGTCTAAAATGAGTCTCTTGTAGACAGCAAATAGATGGGTCTTGTTTTTTTATCCATTCTGATACCCTATGTCTTTTGGTTGGCGCATTTAATCCATTTACATTCAGTGTTATAGAAAGATACGGGTTTAGAGTCATTGTGATGTCTGTATGTTTTATGCTTATAGTGATGTCTCTGGGACTTTGTCTCACAGGGTCCCCCTTAGGATCTCTTGTAGGGCTGGTTTAGTGGTGACAAATTCCTTCAGTTTTTGTTTGTTTGGGAAGACCTTTATCTCTCCTTCTATTCTAAATGACAGACTTGCTGGATAAAGGATTCTTGGCTGCATATTTTTTCTGTCTAGCACCCTGAAAATCTCGTGCCAATTCTTTCTGGCCTGCCAAGTTTCAAAAGAAAGATCAGTCACGAGTCTTATAGGTCTCCCTTTATATGTGAGGGCACGTTTACCCCTCGCTGCTTTCAGAATTTTCTCTTTATCCTTGTATTTTGCCAGTTTCACTATGATATGTCGTGCAGAAGATCGATTCAAGTTACGTCTGAAGGGAGTTCTCTGTGCCTCTTGGATTTCAATGCCTTTTTCCTTCCCCAGTTCAGGGAAGTTCTCAGCTATTATTTCTTCAAGTACCCCTTCAGCACCTTTCCCTCTCTCTTCCTCCTCTGGGATACCAATTATGCGTATATTATTTCTTTTTAGTGTATCACTTAGTTCTCTAATTTTCCCCTCATACTCCTGGATTTTTTTATCTCTCTTTTTCTCAGCTTCCTCTTTTTCCATAACTTTATCTTCTAGTTCACCTATTCTCTCCTCTGCCTCTTCAAGCCGAGCTGTGGTGGTTTCCATTTTGTTATGCATTTCATTTAAAGTGTTTTTCAGCTCCTCGTGACTGTTCCTTAGTCCCTTGATCTCTGTAGCGAGAGATTCTCTGCTGTCCTGTATACTGTTTTCAAGCCCAGCAATTAATTTTATGACTATTATTCTAAATTCACTTTCTGTTATATTATTTAAATCCTTTTTGATCAGCTCATTAGCTGTTGTTATTTCCTGGAGATTCTTCTGAGGGGAGTTCTTCCGCTTGGTCATTTTGGATAGTCCCTGGCGTGGTGAGGACCTGCAGGGCACTTCCCCTGTGCTGTGGTGTATAACTGGAGTTGGTGGGCGGGGCCGCAGTCAGACCTGATGTCTGCCCCCAGCCCACCGCTGGGGCCACAGTCAGACTGGTGTGTGCCTTCTCTTCCCCTCTCTTAGGGGCGGGATTCACTGTGGGGTGGTGTGGCTCGTCTGGGCTACTTGCACTCTGCCAGGCTTGTGATGCTGGGGACCTGGCGTATTAGCTGGGGTGGGTAGGCAAGGTGCTCGGGGGCAGGAGGGGCAGGCATAGATCGCTTCTCCTTAGGTGATCCACTTCAGGAGGGGCCCTGTGGCAGCGGGAGGGAGTCAGATCCGCTGCCGGAGGTTTGGCTCCGCCGAAGCGCAGAGTTGGGTGTTTGCGCGGAGCGAGCAAGTTCCCTGGCAGGAACCGGTTCCCTTTGGGATTTCGGCTGGGGGATGGGCGGGGGAGATGGCGCTGGCGAGCGCCTTTGTTCCCCACCAAACTGAGCTCTGTTGTCAGGGGGCTCAGCAGCTCTCCCTCCCTTTGTCCTCCAGCCTTCCCGCTTTCCAAGCAGAGCTGTTAATTTATGACCTCCCAGACGCTAAGTCGCGCTTGCTGTCGGAACACAGTCCGCCCGGCCCCTCCGCTTTTGCAAGCCAGACTCGGGGGCTCTGCTTGGCCGGCGAGCCGCCCCTCCGCCCCAGCTCCCTCCCGCCAGTCCGTGGAGCGCGCACCGCCTCGCCGCCCTTCCTACCCTCTTCCGTGGGCCTCTCGTCTGCGTTTGGCTCCGGCGACTCTGTTCTGCTAATCCTCTGGCGGTTTTCTGGGTTATTTAGGCAGGTGTAGATGGAATCTAAGTGATCAGCAGGACGTGCGGTGAGCCCAGCGTCCTCCTAAGCCGCCATCTTGCCGCAACTCTCAGTATCTGTCATTTTCTTATTTCTGGTCTCTGCCTTGGATTAGAACCAGATTTTGTTAATTTGTTAATAAATTTAAAATTATTAATTAATTAATATAAATAATTAAATATTAATTAAAATTATTGTTTTATTACTTTTACTTTAAACATACAACCTGAGATACCCACAAAATTTAAGTGTTGTTGCTTTGGAGAGGAAAAGTGGATGAGTAGAGGACAAAAGACTTATTTTTTCCAGTATATACCCTTTCGTATATTTTGGATTTTGTAACATGTATATGTATTACCTGTTAAAAATGAGTTAATAACCATATGATCCAATAATACCACTACTGTGTATTTACCCAAAGATAACAAAAATACTAATTCAAAAAGATACATGCACCCCTATGTTTATTCTAGCATAGTTTACAAAGTCAAATTAAGGAAACAGCCCCAGTGTCCATGGATAGATGAATGTATAAAGAAGATGTGATACACACACACACACACACACACACACACACACACACGAATACTACTCAGCCATAACAAGGAATGAAATCTTGCCATTTTGCAATAACATGGATAGATCTAGAGGGTATGATGCCAAGAGAAATAAATCAGTCAGAGAAAGACAAATGCCATATGCTTTCATTTATGTGTGGAATTTAAGAAACAAAACAAAAAAAAGAGACAAACCAAAAAGCTGTTTTTTTTTTTTAGTATATGAAATTTATTGTCAAATTGGTTTCCATACAACACCCAGTGCTCATCCCAAAAGGTGCCCTCCTCAGTACCCATCACCCACCCTCCCCTCTCTCCCACCCCCCCTCAACCCTCAGTTTGTTCTCAGTTTTTAAGAGTCTCTTATGCTTTGGCTCTCTCCCACTCTAACCTCTTTTTTTTTTTTTTTCCTTCCCCTCCCCCATGGGTTTCTGTTAAGTTTCTCAGGATCCACATAAGAGTGAACACATATGGTATCTGTCTTTCTCTGTATGGCTTATTTCACTTAGCATCACACTCTCCAGTTCCATCCATGTTGCTACAAAAGGCCATATTTCATTCTTTCTCATTGCCACGTAGTACTCCACTGTGTATATAAACCACAATTTCTTTATCCATTCATCAGTTGCTGGACATTTAGGCTCTTTCCATAATTTGGCTATTGTTGAGAGTGCTGCAAAAAGCTGACTCTTAACTGTAGAGAACAAACAGATGATTACCAGAGGGGAGGTAGGTAGGGGGATGGGAGAAATAGGTAAAGAGGATTAAGAGTGCCCTTACCATGATGAGCACTGAGTAATGTATAGAACTCTTGAATCACTATATTGTACACTTGAAACTAATATAATACTTTATGTTAACTATCCTGGAATTAAAATTGAAAAAACGAAAATAAATAAGTTAATTAATTTTTAAAAGCTGCAGCTCAACTTCTTTAGCATTTGATTTCCTAAGTGAAAGATATACCTGATCTGCCATTCTCTTCACCTCAAATCTACCAAGAATTTGCTTTTGTTAGTTTCTTCTAAGACAAACTATATTTTCCTTTCTCTAGGATGAGCTGAAATTACTTGGAAAGCAAGGGGCCACACTGCTGTCATGCATTCAAGAACCAGCAACCAAAAGTCCCACCAGAAAACTCAATCCCAATCAGCTAGAGAATGTAGCAACCATGGAAAGGTGAGTGAGAGAGGAGAGGATATGTAGAACTCAATGATCAGAAATAACCAAAAACAGATTGGTACGGTTACTACTGGATCTTGCTGGAGTCAGGAAAGAATAATATTTGAGACAACAAAGGCAAAAAGATGGTATCCATCTACAGAGATCTTTTTGTAAGAATGCTGTCCACCCCCCCTGCCCCCGCCGCACTTTGTGCTATAACTTTCATCCCAGGATTTCAAGGGAGATGGTAGTGTTTATTTATCTTTATTTCTAAATAACAGTTCGTTGGGTGCTGTACTTTACACACCTATCGTCTCACCAGTAGAAAACGAAAGGCACATAGGTAAGGTTACCTAGGGACATATTTGAAAGCACAGCAGCTGCATCTGAAGTGAAGTTTCTGCTCCGTTCTGAGGGTATCCCTGATTGAAAAATGGAAAATGTGGGAGCCAGATGAATCATGAAAAAGTCATAGGTGACAGACATATGTATAATAAGGAGATTCCCACAATTAATATCACTGACTGGAAACATAGGGGCTATCTACATAAGCCTAGATGGACTCATGTGGAAATGGACACTAACCACAATATCACTTTCTCATTCTTTCTTGACAGGTTATTACTTCAATTGGATGAGACAGAAAAAGCCTTTAATCAGTTTTGGTCCGAGCATCACTTGAAGCTTAGTCAATGCCTACAACTACAACACTTTGAGCACAATTTTCATGAGGTGTTATTTTCTTGTGTAATAGAACTTCCTTTCATGGTTCAGTGACTTTTGGTTCTCTCTTCCCCCTTGGACTATGGATATTGAGTGTCCTCACTAACCCAGCCCCCTCCTTATATTCTTGCTTCCTCATTGATCATTCTCTTCTTCCTTTTTCAGTGGGGTAGCAATGTTCTAGAATCCCATTTTCCTGTTGACATACATGACATTTTGTGTATGGTTTATCTTCCTTTTTAAAAATGTTTATTTGTTTATTTGTTTGTTTATTTATTTAGAGAACACAAGCAAGCAGGGGGAGGGGCTGAGAGAAGGGAGGAGGGGCAGAGAGAGGAAGAGAGAATCCCAAGAAAGCTCTGCACTGTCAGCATGGAGCCCAATGAGGAGCTCAAATCCACAAACCATGAGATTATGACTTGAGCCGAAACCAAGAGTCAGACATTTAACTAACTGAGTCACCCAGGCACCCCAAGGTTTATCTTTCTTTTTGATTGATAATCTGTAAAGGTGGTTTTACTATTTCATCTACATGTATCTCAACACCAAACTCCCCTTTCCATCCCTGCCCCAAGCTTAATCTAAAAGTTAATGAACTTAAAAAAAAATGTATATGTAGATACATAAAAGTCCTGAATCCTGTTTGGATTTTCAAGTTTTCTTCGGGTATACAAACCTATACCTCCAGAGAGGTGCTCATGGCTTATTTCTGGATGTTCTAATGTGTCTTATAGGTTAAGCGTGCCCTGGACAATTTGTTGGCAGAGCAAGCAGAGTTTACAGACATCGGAGACAGTGTGATACGTGTGGAGCAACTTCTTAAGGAACACAAAAAACTGGAAGGAAAAGGCCAGGTTTGTTTTTTTGCTGTTTTTATGGACTGGGAAGGAAATTGCTGGGGGCAGTGACAGATCATGTCCACTCATGATTGTTGGAAGGTCGCTGAAGGACACAGGAATGAATGCCCAAATCCTACCTTTCCAGTCACCACACTGCCAGGTAGGGGGAGGGTTCCAGTAGACTTGCCTGCTGGTACAGAAGCAACGGGAGGAAAGGTCATAGTGGGCACATTATCTACCGGCAGGATGTAGGGGTGGGAGTTGGTGGTAAGGAGGGGAAACTTGAAAAGGGGAAACCAGAAAAAAAAAACCAACTAGTTTTATAACAAGCAGAATGGTGAGAAGGAGGAAATTGCTCCGCATCAGTTCTGCTGCTACACAGAGCTGGCAAAGCTTTCTCCTTTCAAATGTCCCAAAAGTTGTCAATATCAAACTTGTAAAAGAATATGTGTTTCACAATTCTCATACCAGCATTAGACAGTTTCCCAGATCTGCACACAAGTCAGCAGGTAGGAATGATTCTATTTCAAGTCCTTACAAATTTGGGTTATTACAAATTAAGAAAGCCGAGTCCTCTCTTTCCAGAGAAGTTCTTTTCTGCTATTCTTAAATTAGATTCTCTATATTTTTGTCTCTTGGGGACTATGTCCTTGATGATTAGCACTTCCTTTCTGAGCTAATCTATATGCATGTTTTCCAGATGGTAATTTTGTAATATTAGAGATTTGCTTCAAAAAGTGTGGTCCTCTGGCCAGTGCATAGATGTCACCTGAGTGAGAACTTGTTAGAAATATGGAATATAAGGCACGCCCCCCCCCACCTCAGAATCAGAATCTGCATTTTAGTAAGATTCCTAGGTGACTGACATGCACATTATAGTTAGAGACATACCCCTCCTGCCAAAGGAGAAGTAACAAATACAAACCAGGTTCACTCTGACCCTAAGAGCTATCAGTTGTGGATTCTGAGCTGGGGGTGCTTCTGCACATATGTGAATACATGGACCCACCTGTATATCCAGACTCTCACTCAGGAATCTCATCCTTCCCTGTGAGTACCCCTTCTGTTATCAGTGATCATTTGAAGCTAAACATTTTAGTGCTGTAGGCATGAGTGATCAGAAACATTTGTCAAGCAGTGGAAACATTGAATTTTGTGTATGTAATGACTATCTCAGATTCCCCAAGACAGTCCCAATTTTATGTAATTTCAGTTCTTTTCAAGAGAACTCATTATTTTACTATGTATTTTCACTTATATACATTCATATATTAGGGGGAAAAAAGCCTCACCAAGCTCAGTCCTTATATTTTGGGTTTGAAAAATATGGTCATAGCATATATATGAATGAAAGTAGCTACTGACCTGAAGGAGTTCATTCATTACCAGGTATTCCTTATCCTAGGTTCCATGGATATGGTGGCAAACCAGGCAGTTAAGACCCTGCTCTCACTGAATTTACATTCTGCTGGGGAGAGAGAGAGAGAGAGAGAGAGAGAGAGAGAGAGAGAGAGAGAAACAAGTAAAAAGTAATCAAATACTAATGTCAGATAATGACAAATGGTATGAAGAAAATAACAGGATATAAGTGACTGGCGGTGCTACTTTAACCCAGGTAGTCAGGAAAGGTCTCTCTGAGAAAGTGTCCTTTGAACTGAGCTCTGGATAGCCTTGCAAAGATTTGGGGAATAGCATACAAGGCAGAGAAGTCTCAAGTATGAAGCTTTTGAGGCAAGAATTAGGCTGATGAGTTCAAGGAATGTGTCTGGAACTTAGTGAGCCATAAAGGAACAAGGTGAGAGTGATGATGATGAGGATTGGGTTTTATTTCAGTGGAATCCATTGGAGGATAGTCTGGGTTGGGCTTTAAATCACTGCTGGGTTGGCTGGATCTGCATGACTGCAACCACTTTCTCTCTTCTGCCTACCTCCTTGGACTTGCAATCTTTGGTACATACTTTAGAGGCCGCTGATTAGAGCTAGGGAAGCATGGTCATGGGACACAGGAATGCTCTGTGAACCCATGATTCATCTTTCATGGGCAAAGTATCTGAACCAGGTAGACTAACCCACTGCAGATGACCTGCAGAGCCCAGGCACATTCGTTTTACCCATCCTGTGCCTTACTTATCCAGATTTTAACTTATTTTCCAAGGGATACAGTAGACCTATTTCTCTGCCTTTAGATGAACCAAAAAAGCTATCCTATCATAACCAGGACCTTTTTAACTGTCTTCCCTCAGACTTCTAAGAGGCAGTGTTTCTTCAGATGATAAAGGCTTGGGTAGCCTTTCCATTTGTCCTGCAAAGTGTTAAAGGAACAAGGTGATGTCTGGCTAGTCTACCAAAACCTGCTTGGGTTTATCTTTCACTCAGTACTCAGGGGTCACCTTCCCTCCTGGCATAGCCACTCACTAATATCTGGGTTGTTGCCAACTTCCTTATTCTGTACAGTGATATCATCCTCATGGGTAACCTCTGAGCCAACTCACTGACCAGACTCCTGCCACGTGCTTACTGAACCGATTCTTTTACCTTTGTCTGGTATGACAGTTTGGTAATCTTTTGAGTGCTCATTTATAATTCTGAGAAACAGTGGTGGTTTCAGCCCCTACTCTTACTTCTTTAAAAGTAGAATTTACTCTAGGGTTTTGGCTGTAAGGCATGTCGGGGCACTTGGTGATGGGTCATCAAGGAGCAGACAAGGACAGGACAGGGAAACCAACCTGATTTCAGCCTTGACCTCTCCCCACACATCCAGGGGCCAGCAGTTACAGTACGTGTTCAAGAAGGCTTGGAACCCAGATCAGTAACCTTCTAGGGATATAAATCTAGCTGGAGGGGCATGGCTTTTTTTTTTAATGGAAATTTTCAAACACACACAAAAGTAGATCAACTAGTACAATGAACTCCCATGTGTACGCTCAGTTTGAACAGCCATTAACTTTCTGCCTTTCTTGTTTCATCTGGCCCACTTCTCCATATGTATATTCCATTCCTAGGCCATTATCTGTGGGTTCATTCTGGGTTCCTTGACACAGAGCATCACCCTTTCTCATCATTTTCTTTCACAGTAGACACTTTCATCTGTCATAGCAGTAGAATATGGGGAAAAATAAGCTGTTATTACAATAAGGGTTTCTGAATTATATGCTGCAACTTGACCATCTAGCATTCTGGAATTCTTGGCATCTCAAAGATGACAGGCTGGCTTGTGTTCAGAACACCAGATTTCAGCCATTTCTTTCTCATTATTTCTTTTACATTGGTGGGTTTTCACCGGATTTTCTTCAGCAGAAGGTGTATAGACTAAAAAGCTGCAATTTGTGTGTGGGGGGATGGGTTACAGCAAAGTTCTTTGAAGGCACCTGAAGGATTTAACAGTCATGGCTGTGCAGCCATCATTTATAGCACATGCAAGGAGGCCAAGAGGGCTAGGAGGCGACAAGACACAGGCGTTGGAGCCAGACAAGAGTGGATTAAAATCTTTGCTCTAACAACCACCAGTTGTGTGCCCTTAGTCAAGTTTCTTAGTCTTTCCGAACACATCCCCTCATCTTATAAACTGTTAATAATCATTCCTGTTCCCTCTGAAGATGAAATGAGGTAGAGATTTCATAAGGATTGAGTGCCTGGAGCATAGTAGATGATCAGAACCTGGAAGCTATTATTATTACCCATTCATTTCAGTACAGTGATCTTCTAGCCATCCAGTGTGGCTCCTGAGCTGTATGTATGGATCTTTTCCCAAGACCCATCTGGACCTCCTATTCACACCTCTCTTCCAACATCTCGGTGTTTTAAGAACAGTTCTGAAGGGTGAGATGCTGCATGCCAAGCAAAGGGCAGGCTGTGATCACTACAAAGCACTTGGGAAATTTCCTGTGGCGAAGTTTCCTAGGCCCAGAAAACTTGTGCTATTCTTTTTTTTTTTTTAAATTTTTAAACTGTTTATTTATTTTTGAGAGAGAGAGAGAGAGGGAGAGAGGCAGAGTGTGAGCAGGGAAGGGGCAGAGAGAGACAGACACAGAATCTGAAGCAGGCTCCAGGCCGTCAGCACAGAACCCAATGTGGGGCTGGAACTCACAAGTGAGGAGATCATGACCTGAGCCGAAGTCTGAGTCTTAACCGACTTAGCTACCCAGGCACCCCAAATTTGTGCTATTCATAATAAATTTGGCAGCTGGACTTTAAAAAAAAGGCAACAGACTTCCTTGCGAAGTTTTCACGTTTCTATATTTGACTAGAATCAGACAGGTTGATAAACCCAATGAAAATCAGAATTTGATCAGCCAAATGAGGTCTCTAAGCCTAGGCAGAACAAATGCAGCCATTTTTCTGTGTGTGTTGGTCAGAACTAGGTTCTGGAGCCAGACTGCTTGAGTTTGAAACCTGGCTCTTCTCTTTCCTACCTGGGTCACTTTGGACCATTTGTGCCTCTACTTCCCTTTTGTTAAACAGGGCCTATGTCAAAGGGTCTGTGGTAAGGAGTAAAAGAAACAGTCAACTTAAGCATTCAGAATAGTGCCTGGCCTATAGTAAGGTCTCCATGAATATTAGCTATTTTCGTTAACATCACAGAGGTAGTGGGGCAAACTGTGCTACGGAATGTTTCCTATGTTCAACCTGCAGTGGCTGAGCAGTTCTAGTAAGAGTGTCTCATTCATTCTTCATTCATTTTGCAAATATTTGTTGATCTTCTACTACTATATACCAAGTGCTCTTCTAAGTTATGAGGACACTACAGTGAGCAAAACAGTTAAAAATCACTGCCTGAGGAGTTAGCACTCTGACCTTTTCTATGCAGTGGTGACCATCTGGCCTTTGCTGGGCAGACCAAATGCACTGGGTATTTAAACCTGAGTTCTTTTAAATAGCTACTGCTTGATTTGTGTCACTTTATTCCCATATCATTACTCAGTTTTGTTTTGTACAACAATCATTTATTCCTAAGTACCTAATATGTTCCTCATGGCACGTTTTAGGCTAAATAAGAGCTGGTTCATGCTCACAAGGGTCTGCGGCATTAGCCCAGGCAATAGATCAGTGATCACAATATAGTGAAGTATGTGCTCTGATCAAGAAAGGCACAGAGTGTTATAGGAGCACAGAGGAGAGGCATCAAAATTAAATGGTGGAGTTAGAGAAAGCTTCATGGAGAAGGTGAACTCTGATGGGTGAGGTACAGTTAGCTCCAGAGGAGTGTAGGTGTATCAGGAGGTGAGTTGGGGGGGTGCGGGGTAGTGGTGAGGGAAGGATGGGGCTTTCTAGGCAGAGGGAGCAAGCAGAGAAGGCATGGAGGCCCAAAGCTGCCTGAATATTTGGAGAACTATGAACAGGTCATTAGTTGGGTTACAGTTGGGGGTGAGGAGATGGAGGAGGGAGAGGCACAGGCATGACCAGGTAATGAAAGGCCCTCTGCATTGCTTAGAAGTTTGAACTTTTCTCATGAAGACTGTGGGGATCCAGAGAAGGTTTTGAGGTGTTGCAGTGATGTAGACATGATGAGACGCTATAATAGAGTTGCTGTTTCATCAGAATTATGGAGCATGATTTGAAGGAGAGCCTGAAGGAAAGCAAAGAGACCAGCTGTCCTGGTCAGAAAGCAGGAAGGCAAGAACAGACAGTTCTTGCCCTGGAGAAGGGCTCAGAATTCGACGAAGTTGTTAAGAAGGATATGGGTTCTGCAGAGTTTGGTGAATGACTGGCCCAGGAAAGGGGCAGTGTTTTTGAGATTGTTGAAACCATAAACCACTGTAAGTTGAGAGAGGGGCAGGGTCATCACCTGGAGTCATCATAACTCCTTGTGTTACTATAAAAAGTTAAACTAGGGCAAATGCATCTTACTGGAATGCTTAACGTAGTCACGAGGGTGCACATGGCCTGTCAGCTCCTGGAGACCTTTGGAAGCATGGAAGTCATCTGTGTTGACTCACGGGTCAATGTTTTTTCACACAATTCCAGCCAAGTATATCACTATATCTTCTAGTTCACTGGCTAATAACATTGTATTGATCAAATATTTATGAGGTGCTTCTAAGTGTTTTCATGGAACTTACGTATTGGTAGTGGTGGGTGGAGTATGAGAGAATCATATGTTAAAGTAAACAAAGAAGATACTTTCAAGTAGAGGTCAAGTGCTGTTAAAAAAAAAAAGAAAACGAAGTGAGAGAGAGGGCCTGGGTGGATGTGTTGCCGGGAGTGACTTAGATTCAGTAATCAGGGAAGGTCCTGTGAGGAGGTGAGCCAACCTGGGAGAAGCATCCAAGGGAAGGACCCTGAGACAGGGGCTAGTTTGGTTGCCAGCCTTGTTTAAACCATCCCTCCTACCTGGATTACTACAGGAGACACCAGCTGGCCTTGCTGCTTTGCCTCTTCTCTGCTGTTCTCAACACTACAGCAGTAGCCATCCTTTTAAAAATATGAATGAGATCCTCTCTTCAGAACCCTCCAGTGCTTCCCACATCATAATGAGTAAAAGCTGAAGTGCTCACAGTGGCAGCAGGGCCCTCCCCAATCCAGTCTCCCTCTTTCTTCTGATTATGTCTCCTACTTCTTTCCTGTTTGCTTCCTCTGTTCCAGGTGGCCTCCTCCTGCTGCCTGAATATGTCAAGCATGTCCCTACCAAGTACAGCATGGGTTGTTCCTCACCTCAGGCCTTGACTTTTCTGTGTCAGGGGTTCCCAGGGCCACACTCAGACTTGAAGATTTGCTAGGAGGACTCATAGGACTCAGCACATAATTGTACTCGTGGTTATGATTTATTACGGTGAAAAGATACCAAGCAAAATCAACATGGGAAAAGTGCATGGGGCAAAGTCTGTTGGGAATCAGATACAAGCTTCCAAAATTCCTTTTCCAGTGGAGTCCCGTCAGATGATCCCCCCAGCAAAGGATTGTGACACTATTGTGAAATGTTGTCTATCAGGGAAGCTCATTCGGGGCTCAGTGCCCAGTTTTTATTGGGGGCTGGTCACATAGGTATCTTCTGCCTGGCATATACCAGAATTCTCTACTCCCAGAAAGAAAGCAGGGGTTTAGTGTAAAGCATATTGTTTGTACAAATGGCACAGTGAGCCATTCTTATCAGGGGATGGCAGGAACCCTCCTGACATTCCTAGATGGCACCCAAGGCCTAACCTTACAAACAGGCCTTGCAAGGACAGTGGTCTCTGTCTTGCTATGCTAACGCTTTGGCACCACTTGGATAGCACCTTCTCAGTGAGTCCTTCTCTCACCATCCTACTTAAAATAACTCCTTACCAGCACTCCCTGCCCTTCTCTCCCGATTTGATCTTTCTCTATAGCACTCATCACCAATTAAGATATTATATAATCTACATATCTAATTGTTTATTGCCTGTGTGTTCTATTAACATGTAAGCTTCATTAGGGCAGGGATTTTAGCTGCTTTACCACCAAACCCCTAACATGACAGTGTTTGGCATTTGGAAGGTCCTCAGTAATATGTGATGAATGAATTAAAAACAGAAAAACATGGCACATGTGGTTAGAACAAAGCAAGCCATGCAGGGAGAGGTAGGAGGCGTGGTTTCTGGTCAGATGAATTCAGAGCAGAGTGGGATCCTGTGAGTCACATGAAGGGGTTTAGATAAACATATTTCTTAAAGTTTCATGATCCCTCAGAGTTGTCCAAACCAGATCTTTACCAGTTTCCCAAATTCAGCTAACTCTACTCTCTCCTCATGTCACATGTCTGATCCTTTTACTTTTCCATTTAGTTTACAGGAGAATTCAGAGTCTCCAGTTCTGGTCAGTATAACACTTCATGCTCTTCTGCCAAGAACTTATCACAGTTGTAATAATTGAATTATGGGTATAATTTATTTAATAATCTGAGTTCTCCATTAGACTGAAAATCATGGCTTGTTACCACTAGAGTCTCAGTGCCTCACCCAGAACTCAACAAACATTTGAATGAATGGCTTGCTCTTCTTCAAGGTGCAGGTGACCCTGGACTAGGCTAGACTTCCTGGAGACTTCAAACTGCCACAGAGCTTTCCCAGGTTCCCCAGCTCCGACTCTCAGCTTAAGACCTGAATCAACATCTCCCTAAGTTGTTCCTGATTTGGAGCACACGGTTGGCAAATATCAGCCTCACCATGACCTGGCTTCTGATGCTTGGTTTGGACGTTCACTTCACAGGAGCCCTTGGAAAAGGCCCAGCTGCTTGCAGTAATTGGGGACCAGCTCATCCAAAGCCATCACTATGCGGCAGACTCCATCCGACCCAGGTGTGTAGAGCTCAGGCACCTCTGCGATGACTTCATCAATGAAAACAAGAAAAAATATGACATTTTAGAAAAGTCCTTGGAGTTGCATAGACAACTGGACAAGGTGAGCACAGCAAAGCCATGACCTGATGTTTGCTAAATTTTCTGCAAAACAGTCTTAATCATACTCATCCTCCCTGCCCCACAATATTGCTGAGAGGATAATGTACTTCTTATGAAATAGTGCTCAAGAGGCATTAAAAGCTGTGAAGATTCTAGGTCATAGAGGCATTGGAGGTAAAAGTGCCCCCACCATCCCACCATATCCCATTAGAATGAACTAACATTCATTTTCCTCTGTGTAGACCTGGACTTAGAGCGTGTTTTGGCCCATGGGACATTTCTTGATTCCCCTTCAGACAGAGAACCAAGCACTATATTTGCAAAGTGCTTCTCATATATAGGCATCAGATTATTAATCCTTTTGGAGAAACTGAAGTAATTAATAATGACCATTATACACTCCTACCTGCCATTTATTGAGTACCTACTATGTTCCTGCCAGAAGTATAATTATGTCATCTATTTAATCCTCAAGACAACCTGTGAGGAAAGTATTAATGGCATTATTTTATAGAGGCAGAAACTGATATCCATCATGGTGAAGTCAATGGTTCACAACATTTAATACATGAGAATCAGTTTGCTATAATTGCAGATTCTCTAATGTACCATTCTGAAGACTCAGATTCAGTGAGTCTAGGATGATGCCCAGGAATCAGTATTTCCGCCAAGTCCCCAGGTGATTCTGGTGCAGGTGGTACAGGGACAACACCGAGAAACTCTGGGATAAGTGACTGCTTACGACATACCTGGGGTAAAAATAGGGGATTGCAGATTTGAAGTCAGGACCGCCGAATTCCAAACCCGAGGCTCCCTAGATTAGACAGCAACACTGTGTGCAGAGGGCTCACAGGGAATGGGTGGAGCTCTGGTGCCCTTCAGTGGTGATCTCTGAGGCAGGTGCCCGGTCAGCAGGGGCAGTGACTTCTGGAGCCTTCCCTGTCAGCTGTTTGCAGGCAGCATGTGGCTCACGGCCATGAGTCAGCATGCTCCATTCCCATAACTGTTTCTCTCTGATGGCCAGGGCCACTCACCCAGGCTGTTTATATCATCCCAATGCCAAAGGGATTTTAGTATCAATGAAATACAGCTGTTCCAGAAGCAAGTGGCTCCTAAGGGCCTGGTGCATAGTCTGTCCTGTGTGCTAAACTCTGCAGGATCAGCTGCTGTTTTTCTTACTCCATATCTGCTCTAGAGATAATAACCTAATGCTGGTGTGTGTGTGTGTGTGTGTGTGTGTGTGTGTGTGTGTGTGTGTGTGTGTGTGTGTCTGGGAGAACAAGCATCTGCTGTGACTCTGCAGAAGACCCCAGCTTAATGTTTTCTGCAGATCTAGGTATGTTTTAAGAGAAAGTTTTCACATTATATACTAAAGCATGATTTATATTATTTTGAAAATCCAAAAATGTAGGAAGGAGAAGGAAAAAAGTTTCTTATGGGCATCTACACATGCCATCCCCCTCCTTATCCCTACACATTGGTAATCATTAATTTTTAAATATCTTTATTTTGTTTTGTTATTCTAAAAGTAGTACACATTCAGCATAAGGAATTTAGGGAAAAATATACAAACTTAAGTTGCCTATAATTTTCCCACTTAGAGATAACTACTCTGGAGTGCTCCCTTTTGTTCTTTTTCCCCCTGTTTAGTTATTTTACGTAGCTTTTCAGGTCACATGGTAAATGGAAATGCAGATGTGCTTGCACTGGCAGCCTCTTTATACATAAATATTCTGGCAGCACAAGGGTCCCTGTCTTTCTGTTTAAGTCTTTAAAAAATTAAATTGTTAGAATTCATCACCTATCTGACTTCATCCCAGCATTCTGGAAAAAGTTTGAGTATTGCTGTTGTGAGTTACAAAGCTTTGCATTCTCCGATGCTTCCCTAGGAAAGACAAATACCAGTAAATGCAAATGTGGACAGAGAAAAGTAGTGTTTTTGTTAAAAGGGATGTTCCCTTCCCTAGGAAGATGTGTAGAGTCCAGGTCTAATGTCTCATTTGTCACCCTATGGTCTCGTAACCAGTTAGGATGCACAATGAATGGCCTAGAATGTAAACCTGAAAAGTCATTGGTTATATTTCTCCACAGTTAAACCAAACTTAGGAATACCTGACTCTCTCCTTTTGGAGATGTAGCAATTACTGTCTGTGGAAGAGAGAAGAATGTTTATACGATTCTTTTTTACTGACTGGATGACTTTCCTGAAATGTGGACAGATGTAAAATTAGTTTGGGCTTGTCCACCTTGTAGTTGCATTGACAGTGGTTAGACCTCTGAAGTTTATGTTGTCCCATGACAATTTCCTGTTGTCTTAGGATCCTTCTAGACCACAGATGAGCCCAGACCTCCTGATGGTTGTGGTCAGGCTGACTGCATAGGGCACTGTGTTTCTTTTGAAAAGGTCAGCCAATGGTGTGAAGCAGGAATCTACCTTTTGGCTTCCCAAGCTGTAGACAAGTGCCAGTCACGAGAGGGAGTTGACATTGCCTTGAACGACATTGAGGCATTCCTGGGCACTGCGAAGGAGTACCACTTGCCCAGCCACATGGAGTTTTACAGCCAGTTCGAGTTGATACTCACCCTTGACCTAAAGGTAATGTTTCTGGGTTATTTTAATCTTGTGGTTGGAAAGAAGCACTGGGGGCCTTTTGACTATTGCTTAAGAAAGTCCGGGTAGGATGTACTGAGCAGGTTCACCAATTCCTGTGTTCTGAGGTGGCCTCTTAGACTCTTGGTCTGTGCTTCCTGGCAAATACCCTTCATGGTCTCACCCAAATATTACTCTCAGTCATTCATTTCTCTACAAATACTCATCAGCATCTCTGATATACACATACTGTGCTGAGGGCACGGCAATGATAGACATGGTTTCATCTCTGATGGAACCTAATAGGAGAGGCTGACATTAATAAATGTCAAACACAAAACATAAGAATGTGTTACAGGTTAAGATAAGTGTTCTGGAGGAGGGATTTGGGATCCTGCTGAGCATATGATAGAAAAACTTGACCTGGACTGAGAATACTTGAGCCAAGGCCTGGAGAATGTGTAGAAATGATGGGGGAGCCTTTCCAGATTAGAAGTAACAGCATGTGCAGAGGACACAGGCCTGAAGGGAGTCTGTTACAAGTGCAGAACCCAAAGGTCAGGGTGACTGGAGTACAGAGAGCAAAGGAAGGGTGTTTGGGGTGAGATAAGAGAGGGGCAGATGAGGTGGGCTTTGTGGGCCATCTTAAGGAGTTTGGTCTTTATTCTAAGAACAGTGGGAAGCCACTGAAGGATTTAAGCAGGGGAATAACTTGATTGGATTTGCATTTTGAGAGGAGCACTCCTCTGTGAAGTCAGCAGAATTCTGTATGGCATACCTTCCTCTGAGATTCCCACCACCTTGTATGTATCTCTTCAGTAACACCTTCTTTACTTCTTTGAGTCACGGGCCTCTTTTGAGTCATGGAATCTGATTCATATACTTTCAGGACCTGCATACTCAAAGTGATTAAAGAGAGTTTGATATAGGCACTTTTTACAAAGATATGGCAGGATTTAGGGAACCCAATAAGGATGGTGAAGGTCCCTGGGGCTAGCAAGAAAATGGAAGCAGTTACCCCATAAGCCTAAAGAGCAAAGGGCAACCCAAGAAGCACTGTAACTGTGACTGTGACAGGCACCTAGTAAGGGTTGTGGCCTTGGGCAGAGGAATGCAACTATTAATGGAGAAATATATATCCCTACTCTCCTCTCTCCCTCTCTTGGATGTCCAGGTAGTGCTTCCCTTTGGCCAAACCAACTAAAAGCCCATAGGCAAGTGAGCCTATCCAACAGAGTCCATACAGGTCAGCTTCCTGGGACACAAAGCAGGGAAAAGAAGACGTAGTAGAGTGACAAATAGGGAATATCCAGCATATGTAACTTTTATAATTAATTTTATGAGATGCCCTAAAGCCCATCCATGAATTCAGGCTAAGAGCCTTTGCTGTAACATGTTGTATACCACACTACATTCTACTTAATTATTTTAAAAATTAATTAATTTAATTTTAGAGGAAAATTAATTTTCCTCTAAATTTTAGTGGGAGGGAGAGAGACAGCCATCAGGGGAGAGGGGCAAAGGGAGAGAGACAATCTTAAACAGGCTCCATGCTCAGTGTGGAGCCCGATGCTGGGCTCAATCTCATGACACTCAGATCATGAGCTGAGCCAAAATCAAGAGTCAGATCCTCAACTGACTGAGCCACTCAGTCATCTCTATTTATTTATTTTATTTTTCTTTAAGTTTATTTATTTATTTTGAGAGAGAGAGAGAGAGAGAAAGAGAGAGAGAGAGAGAGAGAGAGAGAGAGAGAGAGGAGGGGCAGAGAGAGAGGGAGAGAGAGAATCCCAAGTAAGCTCCCCACTTTCAGTGCAGAGCTCCATGTAGGGCTTGAACTCATGAACTGTGAGATTATGACCTGAGCCAAAATCAAGTCGGACATTTAATGGACTGAGCCACTCAGGCTTCCCATCTACTTATTTATTTTAAATGTCTGTCTTGCTTATTACACTGGGAGCTCCTGAAGGGCAGGAGCCTCATCCACCCCTGCATTCTTGTGCCTAACCTTTGCCTGGTGTGCAATTTATATTTATTGAACAAGTGGGAAGGCAGGTGACAGAGTGGGCAGATTACAGTGGGGGTAGCTCAGTATGGAGTTGTATGTTAATGATGTTCTTTCCCTTAAACCTCTTGGTGGTAAGCTGTGATCTTGGTAAGGGGTGGGGGATGTGTAGGCAGATACCCTCCCCTAACACAAAGATCCTTCTACTTCCTTGCAGAAGGAACAATGACAAGGCCCATCTGGTGTAGGTTCTACATTGCAGACCCAGTATTGGTAGCTCCAGGTCAGATTCCTAAGGCAGATCTGTCTCACCCAGCTCCAACTCCATTAGTTGCTCAAATAGGTGTATCAGGTCCACCAGGGAGATTTGTAGCCACAGCTGCTGTGCTGCCCAACTTCAGTGAATTTTCTAACCATACCACCTACCAGGAAATGAATAAAACTTAATAAACCACCTCTGGGAAATATGCAGAAACATGAAGGAAGGAGAGGATTATAAGAGAAATATTTTTCGAAAAATCCTGTAGGTCAAATGGATTAAAACATCTCCGAAGTCCATCTTTATTTCTTTTGGTTTGGAATAAAATTTTAGGTTGTAAAATTTAAATATCCTGTTGTGTCAAAGAAAGTTTTGTCCACTGAGAAGTAATGACTTTGTTGTCAAAACTGGTACTCTATACATATAAAAATATTCCTAGATATATGTATATGTAGATGTAGATATATGTATATGTATACATATACATATATATGTATATATGCATATACATATACATATACAGTTGAGATAGCCTAGAAGCAATGAGACCCCCCAGCGCCAATAAGCACACCTAGCACCGAGATCTTGGTTTCTAATACCATTCTTCAGTAAAGGAGACCTAGGCTTCTTAGAGAAATGGCTGATTCTAGGGCTGGGGCAGGAAATACGTAAGGTGATCTTACAGCATCTTGTAGTGCCGGACTGAACTACTAAAAATAAAACAACAAACCATAGTGATAGGATATAGGCAACAACTGAAAAGAACTGATGACCAATGCTAGAACAGTTAGAACAACAAAATTAATTAAGTACTATTGGATTACAGCCCCAAAGAAATTATATATCCATGAATCCATTCTGATATGAATAAATGATGGAATAAATAAATAAATGGGGCAGATGAGACTAATCTCCTATGAAGAATTCCAAATTATTTATGTAGATACTTTGCTCTTGAGGAGGTAGAATATAGTTTTCCAACCCTTAAATGTGGGCTGTACATAGTGACTTCCTTTCAAAGAGTATAGAACAGAGAAGGAGAAACAAAAATGAAGTGACTTTACACACAGGACCTCAGCCAGGTGACCAAGGTCAATATCAACAGTGTTGTTAAATAGATATGATGTACCCTTGATATGATGGATGAACATGGTACTTTACTTCCGTGGTCTTACCCCCAAAGCCTGTAACTCCAGTCTAATCATGAGAAAAACATCAGATAAATCCCAGTTGAGAAACATGCTACAAAATATCTGACCAATACTCCTCAAAATAGTCAAAGTCATCAAAAATCAGGAAAAGGTGAGAAATTGACACAGCCAATAGGAGCCTAAAAAGTCATGACAACTACATGTAAGTTGGTATCCTGGATAGGACCCTGGACGGAAAAGTACATTAGGTAAAACTAAGGAAATCTAAGTATAAAGTATGGACTTTTATTTAATAATAATTATAGTAATTTTAATTATTATTATTTTAATTATAATAATTTTAATACTGAAAACATATCAATAATGTTTTATTAGTTGTAAGAAATGTACCATACTAATGCAAACTGTTAATAATAGGGGAAACTGGATGATCTATAGGGAATTCTCTGTACTATTTTGTAATTTTTTTGTAATTCTAAAACTATTAGAAAAAATAAAATTTATTTCTAAAACACTAGTACTCCATGTCTAAACAGTTGAATCTGTTACATTTAAGACATGGTAATCATCATGGTAAGTGATAAATCATGGTAAATCATGGTAAACTGCTGTTCTTGTAGCAGCCACCTTGTCTGTCTGAGGCTCTTCCAGTGCCTTTCTGCACTATCCTCTTGGTGCTGCTGTTTTGATTTTTCTCCCTCCTTTGCTTTCACTGCCCAGTTTAGGTAATTAAACAATCGCAGTAACAAGTAGTAAAATTCAATTCTTTAAATATTCACTGTGTGGGGCAGGGGGCACCTGGGTGGCTCAGTCATTTAAGCGTCAGACTCTTGATTTTGGCTCAGATCATGATCTCACAGTTCCTTGAAATGGAACCCAGAGTCAGGCTCTGCACTGACAGCTCTCTCTCTCTCTTTCTCTCTCTCTCTCTCTCTCTCTCTCTCTCTCTCTCTTTCTCTCTCTCTCTCTCTCTCTCTCTCACAAAATAAACAAATTAACATTTTTTAAAAAAAGAACAGAAATTAAAAAAAATAAATATTCACTGGGAATCCAGTTTGTGCTTTATTCTGGGAATACAATAATGAAATACAATAATGAAATAATGAGTTCATTATTGGCAGTTTAGTGGAAGACAAACGTGTTCCCGCTAAGTGTGTGTTGGTCCAAGAGCACGTGGAATGGAAGGGATAGTGGGGCACGTAGAGGAGGCAAAGGTCAGCTCAGCCTGAAGAAGAAGAAGACATCATAGGAGAAGATGCCTAAATTTGGACCACATAGGAGTTTTTAAGGGAGAAAAAGCAGAGGGAGGAAGAAGAGTTGCAAAGGCAGAGAGGCTGGAAACCAGCATTTGGTAACTGCCACCCCTGGAGGTGGGAGTGAGGGGTGGGAACTAGTGGAGGTTAGACTGGAGGGAAATCAGGGTCAATTAATGAAGGGCCCAGTGAGGAGTCATGGACTCCTCCATGAGGAGTCTGGACTTTGTCCTGAAGCAGTGGGACACCCCAGCAGGGCTTTTAAACAGGGAAGTTATATGGTCAGACTTACATCCTGGAAAGATAATTCTGATTGTGGTATGGAAAATGGATTTGCAAGTAAAAAGAGTTAAGAGGAATGGAGGAGATTCAGTTGTTAATCTTGCACCGGCTCCCCTTCACCTGAGTTTAGGAATTTAGGAATTCCTAGGAATTAGTTTAGGAATTTAGGGTCTCGTCTGACCACCTGACCATTTCCAGGGTTTACCCTGGGATCTTCAGGAAGAGATGCAAAAGGGCAAGGGTGATTCAGGTCGTGTCTAGTCCAAGTGGTGAGCCACTGGGCTCCAGCATGTGGCACTGACCTCACATCAGAGCTGTATACCATACATGAACAACTTGACATTCTTTCAGTCAGATTTCTTGATCTTTGTGCAGCAGTTAATGCCTATGTCTCAGTTTCCGTTTCCTCACCCTTATCATTGGGCTGTCTCATCACCATCCCTCCAAAATGCAAACTGACATTGCTATTACCCTGACATAAAGGGATTTGGTTTCTTTTGGGATCTGGACTCATAGCTGTGTTGTCAGAACCTCCAGTCCACTGTACAGCAAGCTTCCTGAGGCCAGTCACACGTTCTCTGAAGAGACCTTTTAAACACAAGCCCCACCTTAATTTAGATTGGGGGTCAGCAAACTACTGCCTGTGGGCCAAAGCTGCTTGCCACTTACTTTTAGAAATAAAGTTTCATCAGAGCACAGCCACACTCATTCATTTATGTAGTATATATTATCTATGACAGCTTTTATGGTACAATAGCAGAGGTCAGTAGTTGTAACAGAGACCAGTGTGCAAAGCCTGAAATATTTACTGTTTGGTCCTTTACAGAAAAATTTTGCTGATCCCTAGTCTAGACCAGCACTGTTGAATAGAAATATAACTCAAGCTCTCTACGTGACTTAAGATTTTCTAGTAGCCACATTTAAAAAAGCAAAAAGAAACTAGTGAAATCAACTTTAATAATGTCTTGTTTAACATATGTCCAAAATATTGTTTCAATATATAGTCAATATCAAAGTTAATAATGAGATATTTTACATTCTTTTTTTCATACTATGTCTTCAAAATCCAGTGTGTATTTTACACTGAGCACAGCTCAACTCAGACCAGCCACATTTTACACCCTACAAGGAGTAAGACCGGCACTAGACCTTGGAGTAGACATCAGCCTTGACAGGACTCTGAGGCCACAGTTGTTCCATAGCTGATGTGCCAGTCCTCCCTCAGGGCTCTTGGCTCTCTCCCTCAGAAGATGGCCCAGAATAAAAAAGACAAATGTAAGCGTGCCTGGATGGCTCAGTCGGTGAAGCGTCCGATTTTGGCTCTGACCTGAGCCATCAGATCATGAGTTCAAGACTTCGTAAGTTCAAGCCCTGCATCAAGCTCTGTGCTGACAGCTCAGAGCCTGGAGCCTGCTTCAGATTCTGTGTCTCCCTCTCTCTCTCTGAGCCTCTTCCTCTCACACCCTATCTCTCTCAAAAATAAATAAGCATTTAAAAAAACAAACAAACAAAAAAGACAAATGTACTATTCCAGTTGCAAAATGTGGCAACCTCCTCCCTGAGTGTGCTGAGTCTGTACTTTCAGAATTAGGCACTCTGGAAGGCTTGTGGTGGTGGAGTTCTTCTAATTCTGGGTCCTTTCTTTGGTGGTTTAAATCATACAGGAGACGGATGTCATGACAAAGACTACCCACTTCCCTTGACCCACCAGAGCTGGAGGGATGTCATACTGGAAGCAAGGCCAGAAGAAACGTATTTTGCAGAATTTAGGCCTTGATGAAACTCGGAGACCTCCAAGTCTTGTTTTTAGTTCTTTTGAACCTCTTAGAGCATATAGTCAGTTATGGGAATGTCTGTGAGTTTCATCTTTCCCCTAATTTTTTTTTCAGTTTATTTCTTTACTACTTATAGAGAAGGGGTCATACAGAATAAAATTTAAATGTTTATCCTTGGGTGGTTCCCTTGATCCTGCCTCAGGATGTAGCCAACTCTTTCCTCCAGAACACTTCAACTCTTTTCTCCATCAGGGCTTTTATTCAGGATACACCTCTTATTTTGAAATCCTCCTGTTTAGAAAAGTGGCCTGATGCCCTTCATTCATAGTCTATGGCATCCTCTTCCACTATTTTCATTCTTTTTTATTAAAATGTTTTATTTATTTTTGAGAAAGTGCAATTGGGGGAGGGGCAGAGAGAGAGAGGGGAACAGAGAATCCCAAGCAGGATCTGTGCGGACAGTAGTAAGCCTGATATAGGGCTCAAACTCAGGAATCATGAGATCATGACGGGAAGCAAAGTTGGAAGCTTAACAGACTAAGCCACCCAGGTGCCCCTATCCTCTTCTACTATTAATGGACATGGCTTAGTGAACATTTATCTACTCAATATATATTTACTGAGCACTACTCTGTGTTGGGCAGTGTTCTAGGCATGGAGATATGGTGGTGAAAAGGATATGATCATTGCCCATAAGGTGAGAGATTCAGACTCTTAGAAGCATAATTCTGGTGCAAGGCAAGTTGTGCAATGATTTGCATATGGATGGAAGGGTCACCTGAAGGAGGTGGGGTTGGAGGAGGAGGGGAAGACAAGAGAAAGGGAATGCTTCATGTCCTCAGACTCAGTGCAGAGTGACCTGGTCATGATTTGCTTTTGTTCCTGCAGGCCAAAGCCCAGGAAGTCCTACAGAAGCTGGGTGATGTGCAGGAAATATTTCACAAGAGGCAAATGAGTCTGATGAAACTGGCAGCCAGACAGACTCGCCCGGTGCAACCCGTGGCCCCTCATCCTGAGTCTTCCCCAAAATGGGTGTCATCGAAAACCAGCCAGCCCTCCACCTTGGGTAGGTTATTTGGAGAGGAAGCTTCGTGCCTTTATGTTTCATCAGTGCTCATGAGGGTTGAGATTGTGATTGCTTAAGATGCATAATGGTTGTTGTTTTGACAAATATTTTTTTTTTTAATTTTTTTTTCCCAACGTTTATTTATTTTTGGGACAGAGAGAGACAGAGCATGAATGGGGGAGGGGCAGAGAGAGAGGGAGACACAGAATCAGAAACAGGCTCCAGGCTCTGAGCCATCAGCCCAGAGCCCGACGCGGGGCTCGAACTTCCGGACCGCGAGATCGTGACCTGGCTGAAGTCGGACGCTTAACCGACTGCGCCACCCAGGCGCCCCGACAAATATTATTTAAAATAAACTACAGATGTGGAATAGTACAGGCATTGAAGACTTTATAGAGTTAGGTAAAAAAACTGAGTGCCTGGATACAAGGAGACCTCACAGTCTAGAAGAGGAATAATATACATGTGCAAACAACATCAGCATAAAATAGTCTTCATTAAGGACCTTTAAAATGCTTATAAGATTCTATTAGCAATGGAGTGGTAAAGTTTGGAAAGATTAAAACAATAGGTAAGTCCTTACACCCATCCTGCATGGTCTTCATTACTATAGCTTACTAGTAAGCCTTGGGATCAGGTAGGGTACATCTTCTAACTTTGTTCTTTTTCAAGACTATTTTGTCTGTTTTAGATTGTTTTTATTTCCACATAAATTTTATTTTATTTTTTAATGTTTATTTTATTTATTTTGAGAGAGAGAGAGAGAGAGAGCAAGCAGGTGGTGGGGGCAAAGAGAGAGGGAGAGAGAGGATCCCAAGCAGTCTCTGCACTGTCAGCACAGAGCCTGATGCAGGGCTCGAACTCACAAAACATGAGATCGTGACCTGAGCCAAAATCAAGAGCCTGCCCCTTAGGGGCACCTGGGTGGCTCAGTTGGTCAAGTGTCTGACTTTGGCTCAGGTCATGATCTCACCATTCATGGTTTTGAGCTCCGCATCAGGCTCTGTTCTGACAGCTCAGAGCCTGGAGCCTGCTTCAGATTCTGTGTCTCCCTCTCTCTGTGCCCCTCCCCTACTCATGCTCTGCCTCTCAAAAATAATGTTAAAAAAATTTTTTTTTAAAGTCTGCTACTTAACGGACTAAGCCACCCGGATGCCTCACATTTAAGTTTTAGAAGCACGTTTCAATTTCTGCTGAGATTATGCTTGAGGTTGCACTCATTTTAGAGATCAATTTGGAGAGAACTGTTGTCTTACCAATATTGAGTCTTCCAATTCATAAATGTTGTTAACTTTCCATTTATGTAGGTCTACTTTAATTTCTCTTGGCAGTATAGTATTTTTTTGTTTTTGTTTTTGGTGTGCTTTTTAAAAAGTTTTTATTTAAATTCCAATTAGTTAACATAAAGCATGATATTAGTTTCAGGTGTACAATATAGTGATTCAACACTTCCATGTAACACTTGGTGCTCATCACAAGTGCACACCTTAATCCCCGTCATGTATTTAACCCCCACGTCTCCACCTTCTCTCCTCTGATGACCATCAGTTTGTTCTCTATGGTTAACAGTCTGTTTCTTGGTTTGCCTCCCTCTCTCTCTTTTTCTTCTCCCTTTGCTCATTTATTTTGTTTCTTAAATTGCACATCTGAGTGAGATCATATAGTATTTGGCAGTATAGTAGTTTTGAGTATAGAGGTCTTAGCCATTTCATGGTTTTTTTTAAGTGTATAGTAAATGGAACTTACCATATATAACTATCAATAATAATATATTTCTGCATAAAATACAATCAGGTCGTCTGTGATTTGGGACATTCTGCCTCTTCTGTTTCAAACTTCATGCTTTTTTCCTTTGCCTTATTATAATGGCTAAGACCTCCAGTACAATGTTAAATAGAAGGGGTGAGAGCAGACAACCTTGTCTTTTCCCAGTATTAGGGGAAATAATTCATTTTTTACCTTAAAGTGTGATGTTAACAGTAAGTTTTTCACAGATGCCTTTTACCAAATAGAGGAAGTTCCCTTCTCTCCCTCATTTGATGAGAATTTTCATCATGAATGATTGTTGACTTTTTCAGATGCTCTTTTTGGTGCATATATTGAAGTAATCATATAGTTTTTCTCCTTTATTTGTTAATGTGGTGGATTGCAATGATTTGTTTTCAAATATTAAAACAATTGTACATTCCTAGGATAAACTGCTCTTGGATATGATATGTATATCATTCTTTACTTCATGTATTTTGAAACTGTTATTAAGCACTTACATGTTGATAATTGTTATGTCTTCCAGATATATTGGCCCTTTTATAATTAGGAAATATCTCTCCTTCCCTCCTTTAGTAATACTCCTTGTCCTGAAGTCTATTTTGTCTGATACTAATATAGCATTCCAGTTTTCTTGTGCTTAGTGTTTGCATGATATATTTTTTCCTTTCTTCTGTTTCCTTGTTTTTAAAGTATATCTCTTATAGGCAGCATATAATTGGGTCTTGGCTTAAAATTTTTTTTTCATTTATTTATTTTTGAGAGGGAGAGGGAGAGAGAGAGAGAGAGAGAGAGAGAGAGAGAGAGAGAGAGAGAGAATAAGCAGGAGAGGGGCAGAGAGAGAGGGAGATACAGAATCCGAAGCAGGCTCCAGGCTCTGAGCTGTCAGCACAGAGCCAGATGTAGGGCTGGACCTCCTGGACTGCAAGATCATGACCTGAGCCTAAGTCAGATGCTTAACTAACTGAGCCACCCAGACACCTGGGTCTTGACTTTTTAATACATTCTGTTAACCTCTGCCTTCTAATTGGAGTATTTAGTCCATTTTCATACAATATAATTATTGATATAGTTGGATTTAGAACTATAATTTTGTTATTTGTTGTTTATTGTCTCATTTTTTTTATTCCTTTGTTCCTCCTTTCCTACTTTCTTTTGCGTTAGCAAATATTTTTAGTGTTCTGTTTTAATTCCTTTATTGGCTTTTTAGCATACCTCTTTGCATTGTTTTTCCCAGATATTTTCCTTAGAGATTATTATGTTCATTTATCACAGTCTACTTAGAGCTAATATTATAGCATCTTATGTAAAATATAGGAAATTTGCAACATTATAGCTCCATATGCTTCCTTCCATGCTCTGTGGTATATTCTTCTGTATAGTCTGTTATATTTTATATATATAGTCTTTTACATCTACTCTCTTATTCAGGCATTTCCAGTGTTCTTTTTATTCCTTACTGTAGATCTGTTTCTTGAGATAGGCCTGGATTGCAATGTATTTTCCTCTCAGGACTGCCTTTGCTGCGTCCCAAAGCGTTTGGATTGTTGTATTTTCATTTTCATTTGTTTCCATATATTTTTTAATTTCTTCTCTAATTGCCTGGTTGACCCACTCATTCGTTAGTAGGGTGTTCTTTAACCTCCATGCTTTTGGAGGTTTTCCAGACTTTTTTCTGTGGTTGATTTCAAGCTTCATAGCATTGTGGTCTGAAAGTAAGCATGGTATAATTTCAATTCTTGTAAACTTATGAAGGGCTGTTTTGTGACCCAGTATATGATCTATCTTGGAGAATGTTCCATGTGCACTCGAGAAGAAAGTATATTCTGTTGCTTTGGGATGCAGAGTTCTAAATATATCTGTCAAGTCCATCTGATCCAATGTCTCATTCAGGGCCCTGGTTTCTTTATTGACCGTGTGTCTAGATGATCTATCCATTTCTGTAAGTGGTGTATTAAAGTCCCCTGCAATTACCACATTCTTATCAATAAGGTTGCTTATGTTTATGAGTAATTGTTTTATATATTTGGGGGCTCCGGTATTCGGTGCATAGACATTTATAATTGTTAGCTCTTCCTGATGGATAGACCCTGTAACTATTATATAATGTCCTTCTTCATCTCTTGTTACAGCCTTTAATTGAAAGTCTAGTTTGTCTGATATAAGTATGGCTACTCCAGCTTTCTTTTGGCTTCCAGTCGCATGATAAATAGTTCTCCATCCCCTCACTCTCAATCTAAAGGTGTCCTCAGGTCTAAAATGAGTCTCTTGTAGACAGCAAATAGATGGGTCTTGTTTTTTTATCCATTCTGATACCCTATGTCTTTTGGTTGGCGCATTTAATCCATTTACATTCAGTGTTATTATAGAAAGATACGGGTTTAGAGTCATTGTGATGTCTGTATGTTTTATGCTTGTAGTGATGTCTCTGGGACTTTGTCTCACAGGGTCCCCCTTAGGATCTCTTGTAGGGCTGGTTTAGTGGTGACAAATTCCTTCAGTTTTTGTTTGTTTGGGAAGACCTTTATCTCTCCTTCTATTCTAAATGACAGACTTGCTGGATAAAGGATTCTCGGCTGCATATTTTTTCTGTCTAGCACCCTGAAAATCTCGTGCCAATTCTTTCTGGCCTGCCAAGTTTCAAAAGAGAGATCAGTCACGAGTCTTATAGGTCTCCCTTTATATGTGAGGGCACGTTTACCCCTTGCTGCTTTCAGAATTTTCTCTTTATCCTTGTATTTTGCCAGTTTCACTATGATATGTCGTGCAGAAGATCGATTCAAGTTACGTCTGAAGGGAGTTCTCTGTGCCTCTTGGATTTCAATGCCTTTTTCCTTCCCCAGTTCAGGGAAGTTCTCAGCTATTATTTCTTCAAGTACCCCTTCAGCACCTTTCCCTCTCTCTTCCTCCTCTGGGATACCAATTATGCGTATATTATTTCTTTTTAGTGTATCACTTAATTCTCTAATTTTCCCCTCATACTCCTGGATTTTTTTATCTCTCTTTTTCTCAGCTTCCTCTTTTTCCATAACTTTATCTTCTAGTTCACCTATTCTCTCCTCTGCCTCTTCAAGCCGAGCTGTGGTGGTTTCCATTTTGTTATGCATTTCGTTTAAAGCGTTTTTCAGCTCCTCGTGACTGTTCCTTAGTCCCTTGATCTCTGTAGCGAGAGATTCTCTGCTGTCCTGTATACTGTTTTCAAGCCCAGCGATTAATTTTATGACTATTATTCTAAATTCACTTTCTGTTATATTATTTAAATCCTTTTTGATCAGCTCATTAGCTGTTGTTATTTCCTGGAGATTCTTCTGAGGGGAGTTCTTCCGCTTGGTCATTTTGGATAGTCCCTGGAGTGGTGCGGACCTGCAGGGCACTTCCCCTGTGCTGTAGTGTATAACTGGAGTTGGTGGGCGGGGCCGCAGTCAGACCTGATGTCTGCCCCCAGCCCACCGCTGGGGCCACGGTCAGACTGGTGTGTGCCTTCTCTTCCCCTCTCCTAGGGGCGGGATTCACTGTGGGGTGGTGTGGCTCGTCTGGGCTACTTGCACCGTGCCAGGCTTGTGATGCTGGGGATCTGGCGTATTAGCTGGGGTGGGTAGGCAAGGTGCTTGGGGGCAGGAGGGGCAGGCTTAGATCGCTTCTCCTTAGGTGATCCACTTCAGGAGGGGCCCTGTGGCAGCGGGAGGGAGTCAGATCCGCTGCCGGAGGTTTGGCTCCGCCGAAGCGCAGAGTTGGGTGTTTGCGTGGAGCGAGCAAGTTCCCCGGCAGGAACAGGTTCTCTTTGGGATTTTGTCTGGGGGATGGGCGGGGGAGATGGCGCTGGCGAGCGCCTTTGTTCCCCACCAAACTGAGCTCTGTTGTCAGGGGGCTCAGCAGCTCTCCCTCCCTTTGTCCTCCAGCCTTCCCGCTTTCCGAGCAGAGCTGTTAACTTATGACCTCCCAGACGCTAAGTCGCGCTTGTTGTGGGAACACAGTCCGTCAGGCCCCTCCACTTTTGCAAGCCAGACTCGGTGGCTGTGCTTGGCCGGCGAGCCGCCCCTCCGCCCCGGCTCCCTCCCGCCAGTCCGTGGAGCGCGCACCGCCTCGCCGCCCTTCCTACCCTCTTCCGTGGGCCTCTCGTCTGCGTTTGGCTCCGGCGACTCCGTTCTGCTAATCCTCTGGCGGTTTTCTGGGTTATTTAGGCAGATGTAGATGGAATCTAAGTGATCAGCAGGACGTGCGGTGAGCCCAGCGTCCTCCTAAGCCGCCATCTTGCCGCCGACCTCTCCTTACTGTAGATCTGAATCATCATTTTGTGTCATTTCTCTCCAGGCTGAAGAACCTATAGCATTTCTTGTTGTGCAGGTCTTCTGGCAACAAATCCTTTTTGTTTCTATTTATCTGAAAATTATGGGGTCTTCTGATAATTCTCCATTTAGTATGATTTACACTCCTCTGTCTCCTGTCACATATTCCACGTTTTAGAAGCAAGTCTTGACAACAGTTTGGTGCATTTATTTCTTGAATTTTCTGTGTGCACACACATACACACACACTCATAGACATAAATGCATATGCACACTCAACATACTTTTGCACACATCCTGCTGACACAAACAGACACTCACACACATGGAGTCATCTTTTGGGATAGCTAGAAACAGGACTTGGCTCTCCTTACTTCTCATCTAGGGCTTTTTCCCAAAACTAAATTATGCTCACTTCTATGATTTTTTTCCTCTGTCATTGTTTTAAAGGATATATGTTTGTTATAAGCAAATAAAGTGAGAATGACAGCTTGCTTCTCTTTCTTTTTCAAACATAAGATTTCATAAAAGACAGTGACCCTTCTAGGGTAAACAGACTTTGTCATGTCTGAATGGATATCACTGACCTGGCAACTTGCTCATTCTGCAGAACAATTCTGCACTTTTGTTTTGGATAGTAACCACTGAGTAGGGATTCAACCAAATCACTAATAGGATTTTCAGACACATTTGTCTGATTCCTTAGTAACTGTGTCTGTTCCAAGATAAATCATTACATTTCACAGTGTAAGGAATGCGAGGGAGCTGGAATCTTGACTGTGACTCTTGTTAGCCGGGTGCCTTGGTTACAATATTTAACTTCTCCGAAGTTTATAAGGAACGTGAAAAAATTCTTTTGTGGCTGTAATCATAGCTAAAATTTACTGTTTACCATGATCTAAACACTTGGCATATATTAACTCATTAAGCCTCATAACAACCCTATACTGTAGGCTTTCTCATTATTTCACATTTTATAGACGAAGGTGGTGAGGCACAGAGATTACTCTGATAATATGTGTCTTGGACAAGGAATAGCAAGACTCGAATGCCGGCAGTGTGGCTCCTTGCCCCTGCCTTTACCCTCAGCACTTTACTTACATTGTTAAGGGCAGGTACTCCTCAGCCGTGGGGGTTGCCGAATATAATGTATTATGCGCTTCTAGCATCCAGTTATTATGCCTGCAATCACTCAGCTTACAGGGATCCTGCAGAGAGTGAGGAGCCCAAAGGAGTGTTCATTGTTATGAATTTTCTTCAGTGGTTATAGAACCAGGAGCAGCAAACAGTGTACTTCACTACAGATTTCAATAATATCTGTGAAAAATCCATAGAAAGCCCAAGCGGATTCCAGTTGACTCACAGAACCTGGGGTTGGGAGGAACCTCTGAAGGCCACAGTTTACCACAGATAAGTTCACCACAGATAAGAATCAGGGCGATATATTGGGGGCATTAGATGGATGGTATTTTGGCCATAGGACCTAGAAGTGCTCAAATTCTGTCCTGGGTTAATCACATGTATCCTGTGAGTTTTCCAGGGGAACTCTACACACAAGGTTGTTGACAGTGACAAGAACTCGAAGTACCACTTATTTATTAGCCTTGTAGCCATCATCCCCAGTGCAGCCTTCTGGCAAAGCTGGGTGAGAAAGCCTCAAGGCCTAACCAGGGCTTCTCCTCCACAAGTCCCATTCTTACTGCCAAATGGCCTTGGAGCCTGAAGAAAGGATGTCTCCCAGGTGTCCAAGAGCTCTGTGGAAAGGAGGGGAGGGTGACGGAGTGACAGAGAGAAGAGAACAAGAGCAAGATAGCCCAGTTCTGTCCTGACTGAGCTAACCGATTTTTCCCATGGTTGTCTCATCCACTAACAAATGCAGTTCCATCAGTTCTGGAATCCAAATGGTAGATTAGCAACAATTTCTGGCTGGGCAGGCATAGACATCCACTTATATAATCATAGTATGATTATGTGAGTGTGGGTGTGGGGTGGGTGTGTGTGGGTATGTATGTGGAGAGAGAGAGAGAGGGAGAAAACATTTTAAAGAAGACTATAAGGAAATATACCAACTGGTTGTGTTTAAGTGGTAAGATTTCAGTATTTTTCAAAAATTGTCGATGATAAGCACAAATTAACTACCTCTATAATGAAAAAATATATATCCAATGAATGTGGTATTTGCAATTGAATCTGGTCTTTTAATCCAAAACAACATCAACTGCAATATTATACAGTACAAAGATAAATGCTAAAGAAAGAGAGAGAGAGTGAGCAAGCAGGGGAGGGACAGGGAGAGAGGGAGAGAGAGGATTTAAAGAGGGCTCTGTGCTGACAGCAGAGAGCCCAATGCAGGGCTTGAACTCACGAACTGTGAGATCATGACCGGAACTGAGTCAGATGCCTAGCCGAATGAGTCAAGAATCTATAAAGTTTTAATGTCCAGGAAGACTTCATGAAGAAAGTGACCTTTTTATGGAGACTTAAAAATGGGAATGATGGAAACTCTATCGTTTTCACCACATTGTATTTACTGATTTATTGTGGTTTGATGTTTCATGTGATGTTGTGTGTGACTTTTGTCTCTTTGAATCAAATGTTAAATGCCTGGGGTCAAGAACTATTTCTTTTCTGCTCTCTCCTTCACCTTCAATTTCATCTCCCACCTCACAAATCACCACAGCAGCTCAGTTAAGCTTTGTTAATCAGTTGGCCCCACACAGTCCAGGTGCTTGTCCAAGCCAGGCTATATACTGAGTTATTCATAAGCTGAGTTGACAAATTAATGGCAGGTTTTCTTTGTTTTTCTAGCTCCTCTTCAGAGAACATCTGAGGAACCTTGTACAGGGACAGTAGAAAAAGATGATAAAACTAAACTTGAAGTCAAGGTAAGATCATCTTTCTCTTTATGGATAAAAATTTCTGATATGAAAGAATATTGCTGCCATAATTACCAATAAATCAGATTCCCCTAACCCAACCCCAAAAGATGTGTCCATAAAGGCATGTAGCACAGATTAGTGCTCTCAAGAGCTGAGGTTTTGTGGGATTTCTTTCTTCTTAATTGTGAGTAGAAAAACTGTCTGGCCATGAATGGAATTCTTGGGAGATACTATGTTATTGAGGGAAAAGTCATTTTGGTCTTTCCTATATTCTGACTTAGTATTTAAAATTGGTAGAAGTGTGTGGTTTATGTACAAAAAAAGACAAAATTTCATAGAGCTACACATACACACGTGCATGTCTAACTGGCGAACTCTAAATAGGCTCTGTAGATTGTGCAAGCATCATGTTCTTGCTTTTAATACTATGCTCTAGTTATGGAAGATATCAATATTGGAGGAATTTGGGGGAAGGGTACACGAGACTTCCCTGTATTTCTTTGCAACCTTATGTGAATCCATAATTATTTCAAAGTAAAAGTTAAGGGGAAAAAAAAGCATGAGCTTTGCAATCAAGCAGACTTACATCTATGTAACATGACCTCTCTAAACCTTGGTTTCTCCTCTGTAAAAATGGGGATAACAACAGCTGTTGTCTGAAACTAATTTTTAGCAGCAAACAAATATTTGAAAATTGCCAAGCACTGTATAATTGTAAAGTAACATTATATTTAAATACCCAAATACAATGAATTGTGAATATATGTTGCTGCAAAAGCAGCCCTAGAAGGGGTCCCTTTTCTTCTGGCTCACTAAAAATGAGTATCTAGCTGATGGAATGGTTCTGAAAACAGAGGCCAGTAGACCATGGGCTCACACAGTTTGGGTCCATCATCTGTGCCTAATGTGTCTGAATATAGGACCCCACTGACCATTATGAAGTCAGGCAGAAAGCAGGTCTCAGACTTTTCTTCCTAGAAGCAAAAACAATGTAGGAAGTAGAGTTCCCAGCTGACTTTTCTTAGAAAGAGAAAGCTGCATTCTTCTGTTTAGTCATCTTTTGTATTTGGGGCAGATTAGGACATTGCTACAGCTGTTTCGGAATCCCGTGTGGTTGGAGGAATTGCATTACCATATCTTCCAGAGTTAGGAAACCGTTTGCAGTTTCACACAGTCATGATCAGCCATTTGAAAGAGTAAATAGCAAATTAAAAAAATTTTTTTTAACTTTTATTCAGTGTTGAAAGATAGAGCATGAGCAGGGGAGGGGCAGAAAGAGGGGGAGACACAGAATCTGAAGCAGGCACCAGGCTCTGAACTGTCAGCACAGAGCCCGACACGGGGCTCGAACCCATGAATGGTGAGATCATGACCTGAGTCAAAGTTGGCCACTACACCGATTAAGCCACCCAGGCACCCCAGCAATTTTTTTTTAAATGGGCAACTGTAATGAGACTTCGCCAGACTTGACATCCATGAAGTCTGTGGAATTACTTAGTGACGTAAAAAGGGTTTAACTGTGATCAACTTTAAAAGTGAGCATCATTCTACCCTTTTCTGTACCTGGGCTTCACAGACTTTTATCTCTGAAGGTGAGAGCTGTGGCAGGTGTACCAAAGCCCAGATCCAGCCCCTGAACTCATATGCTGTTGGCATTAACACACAATGTGATTTGAACTTACCTCATAACTCTGTGATTTTCTCTGCCCATATTGAGACAACATATTTATGGCCTACACACTTTATAAAGATGCCATAGGAGTTGTGTGTACATGGAGGTTCTCGTATAAAAGAATCCAAATTAGGGTGAATTATTTCAACAATTGTGAACAATAAAAATGAGTGCTATTGTTTAATTTGTTGGGGAAGAAAAGGAAATATAGTCAGTAAGCATAAAGCACCTTTTCTCAGGGAAGACCTGAAGATATTTAAGAAGAAACCATAAGCTACATTTATTATTTACTTCGATTTCATATGTTAGTAAAAATAGACAATGCAGGAACTATAGGGAAGGGGAAGAATCAGAAGCCTATAGGGTTGGGAAATGTTAAGTAGAATCCAAGAATCTCTGACCACCAGACTTTTCGTTTCTTCTTTTTTGGTTGTGCTATTTATTTAATCCAGACTCCAAGCACATCCTGCCAGGAGGCTGCCCCCCTTGTGTTTAGGCAGATCGCCAACAGCATAGGTACTAGGAAGCCAGCACAATTCCATTTTACAATTATCCTGGGATTTTGTTGTTGTTTTTCCTTACTGTTGCCTTGTTTGTGTATTTAATGAAGGGCTTTTCCTGCAACAATATGCATGTTAACAGTCAAGGCAGTGGAGGAAGCAGGGTAGAAACAGGCTGCCAGACTTCCTCAGTTTGGGCAAACAGAAGCTGGTCAGACTTCTGCTTCTAAACACCAAGAGTATGAGCAGAATCTATACAGTTGTGAACAACATGAGTAGGAAGGAAGAGGATTTATGAACTAAATCCCCAAATGCTAGACTTAAAATTCAATTCAAGACCAATAAATGCAATTGGCATTTGACAAGGTAGGTAATAAAACCAGGGAAATCATCATTTCAAAATATGTAAGAAAACTAGTAGGAAAAGAAGACAGGTTAGGGAAAAAAGTTTAGGGGCGCCTGGGTGGCTCAGTTGGTTAAGCGTCTGAATTTGGCTCAGGTCATGATCTTACAGTTTGTGAGTTTGAGCCCCGCATCAGGCTCTCTGCTCTCAGCACAGAGCCTGCTTCAGATCCTCTGCCCCCCTCTCTCTTTGCCCCTTCCATGCTGGTTCTCTTTCTCTCAAAATAAATAAATAAACTTAAAAAAAAAAAAGGTTTAGATTCATGTCTGTGTGATCCATGGTTTATTAGAAGGGGGACACAGAGGTTGACTTACGTCAAGAACAATCATTTCTTCATGTGTTTTGTGACCACTGTCTAGGAGAAATGACCAAGATGGATAGCATCTGACTCTAGTGACAATTCTGACATCCTTTTGACCTTAGGCCTAGACCTCAAAGATAAAATGAAACCACAGTGCAAATTGTAACATTGTGAAAAATGCCCTTCTTTGCCCTCAAGGGTAAATGCTCACAGGCAAAAAAAAAAAAAAAAAAAGCTATAAACCAAAACTGGTTATGATGCACTAGAGTCACTGATACTCACTACAACAAAATCATGCAACAAAATCATGATATGAATTTATCATCATCAGAAAACTCGTTTCCAAAAAAGGCATTTCATCTTCTCTGGTGGGGTGATCCTTACTTTACCTCTTACAAGGAACTAAGTTAAACTTGACAAGCTGGCTGAGGCTCTCAGGGCCATCTGGCAGCTGTGCGGCCATGTGCTAGACTTGTTAATGTGGTCTAGGAAAGCCTGTCAGTGGAGGAGATTCGCTGTGGTTGCTGGCAGTGGTGATGAGGCTAGTTCAGGTTTTTTACGTCACCAGCTGGAAGCTGAAAGCATGACTCACTGGAGCTGCTTTTATATCACAGCCTCTTTGGAGCTAGAAAGAAGCCAAAGGCTGATGAAAATTCCTTTTTCATGAATGTGAACGCTCAGGATAAAGGCAGAGAGCTACTGGCTGTGAGCACTAACAAACAATGCTCCTGGACACCTGTTAAAGGGGCTTAAAGTAGCAGAGGCCTTTTTTTTTTTTTAACTTTTAAAAACTTTATTTATATATTTTGAGGGAGAGAGAGCATGGGCAGGGGAGGGGCAGAGAGAACGGGAGAGAGTGAGAGAGAGAATCCCAAGCAGGCTCTGTACTATCCATCTCATGAGTTGTGAGATCATGACCTGGGCTGAAATCAAGAGTCAGGCACTTAACCAACTGAGCCACACAGGTGCCCCTAGTAGCAGAGATGCTTTTAGGCTTGCAAGCAAACAGCCTCCTTCATAAAAATTAAAGAAAAAAAAAAAGCCAAGGCTGTAAGTTACAGAATGGAGAGATGAGGGAAGGGTTGCTAACACATTGTACTGCGTGCTGTATGTACCTGGTTTCATTACAAATTCTCAGTATCTTGAGGAAGATGATGAGGAAGGTGATGTTTCCCTTGTTTTATCCATGATGCTGTGGAGACTCTGAGAGGTTGAGTTTCCATAACGGTCACACAACCAGTAAATGGTGGAACTGGGTTTTGAAGCATGCAGTTTATTTAATCTAACAGTCACTAACATCTAACTTCAGTCTATTTATTTATAATCTGTTAGCTACTTAGTTTACCTAACTACCAGTTTACTTAATCTCTCATATTCTAAATTTCCTCTTCTGCAAAATGGGGATAAAGTAATCTCACAGGTGGTTGATTAAAGGAGAAATATATAACTTCAATAATAATAATAACAATAATAACAGTAAGAATAAGAATAAGGGGTGCTTGGGTGGCTCAGTCGGTTGGGTGTCCACCTTTGGCTCAGGTCATCATCTCATGGTTCATGGGTTCGAGCTCTATGTTCGGGGTTCGTGGGTTAGGGCTGTTAGCTCAGCCTGGAGCCTGCTTCAGATTCTGTGTCTCCCTCTCTGTCTGTCCCTCCCCCACTTGTTCTCTCTCTCTCTTTCAAAAATAAATAAATAAACATTTTAAAAAATAATAGTGATAATAATGTCAACAAAATAAAAATAGAAAATTTTTAAAAATGAGAAATATATGGAAAGTATTGATTAGCATTATGCCTGACATATAGCAGGGTCTCGGTAATTTTAGTTTCCCACTTAATCCCATGTTTATAAATAGCATATTCTGTGTAAAAGTTGAAAAGAAGCTGAAGGAAGGTCAGATTCGGGTCTTAAATGGAATAGCTTCTCCTAATCTTGAATGTATACCGTTTTGCTCAATGATAGCAGATCAGGCCCCAATTCTGTTCCTTGCTTTCTCACACCCACAGTTATCATTTACCTTTCTGATTCTCAACAGGAGAACTGTATGAACTTATAAGCTCATTTCAGTATTCATCCTCTATGATGTTCAAAGTCTAGTCATTCAGAGAATCCACCAAATCCTTGAGGCAGCCCCCAACCAAGCTTTCTGAAGAATTTCTAGAACCAAGGTTGTCAAAGTTTCCTATATATTGCAGCCCTGAGAAGCTTATTAATAATGCAGATTCTCAAGCTCTACCCTCATAGATTCTGATTCAGTAGGGCTAGAAAGAAAACAAAATGAAAAGTTTATTTATTTGTTTTGAGAGAGAGAGTGAGAGAGAATATGAGTGGGGGAGGGGCAGAAGAGACGGAGAGAGAGAGTCCCAAGCAGGCTCTGTGCTGTCGGCACAAAGCCCGATGTGGGGCTCCATCCCACAAACCATGATATCATGATCTGAGATGAAATCAAGAGTTGGAAACTTAACCTACTGAGTGCCCCCAGGAATCTGAAGTTTTAACTTTTAAATTAAAAAAAAATTTTAATTTGGTAACTAGAATGCAGGTGGTATAAAGATTGCATTTTTGGGTCGCACTGGCTTAGAAGCTATATTTATAGGTCATGAAGACTTGGGTTAAAGGAGAACTCATTAAGGTGGATGTGGATCTCTTAGGCTAATATAGAGTCCAATACTTAGTGAAGTGAAGGCATGATTATATTAGTCTATGAGAATGTATTTTCACTGAGAGAGCTATATGACAAAGAAGATAATAACAGTGAAGGCCACTGTTGACTTTGCTCTTTGACAAATAAAAAACTGAGATGACTAAAATATTTGATTGGTCCAATCTGGGCATCCTATTCAACTTCATTTAATAGATCTCAAAGCAATTGCCATAGGTCGTACAGAAATAATTCTAACATTGGGGCCTAAACTTAAGGAACTTACAAGTTTCATGAAGGAAATAACGTATTTCCAGTAATTTATAATGTAGACTAAAATGGCATACCTCCAGGAAAAGGAATATAACATGTTAGATGGCAGAAGACACAACAGTTCATAATTAGGAGATTGGGGATATTTTTACAGAGGAGATGGCATTTGAATTTAACTTTGAAAAATAAATACAACTTTGAAAGGTAGATAAGATGGAGAAGGGAAGTAAAGATGGGGAAGGATATAAAGTGTCAGAAGTCTGAAGGGGCATAGGCTCTTCTGGGAGTGGTTTGAGAAAAATAGACAGGTAGACGAAAACAGGTTGCCGAAGGCTTTGGTTAGGAGTTGTTGCCAGGAAGGGCACCTATGTATTAGAAAGATGACTCTGGTATGACAATGAAGAGTACACTGGAAGGCAGGCAGGCAGACCAGCTGCCAGCAGCTGTTACAGTCTAGATGAGACTCTAATGTTGAGAGCCTACTAATGACAGAGAAAGGTAGATGGGCAGAGCTTATATCTGTCAATCTAGATATTCTTCCCAGTGCCTAGAATACACTAGACTGTCAGAGAAAGTGTGATGGATGAAGGAGTAGATCAAAGCAGAGAAGAAAGAGAAGAGATTATTTAATAGACAGGGAAAAGAAAGAAGATATTGAAAATACTTTGGGGTTTCCATCTTGGATTCCTCATTGGATGAATTTGTTGACTAATATAGAGCACACAGAAGGAACAGTAGGAAGTGAGGACTTATGAAGGCTGAGTCCAACATCTGTAGGGTTTTATAGATCTGCAACAGCAACCCATGCCTTTTCTTTCTATTAGCTGTAGCCCATCCCCCTTCCCACCAATAAGAGTCAACCAACTGGCCTTAAAGTTATGTGGAAATTATTTGTGAACTAGGTTAGGGACCAAAGATTGGTCTAATAAAGCACTTTACAAACTTTTGGTTTTATTCGTGAGTTAAGATTTACAGACATATACAAATTAAGTTACCCTGACATTTATGCATTGAGGTTAAAATCATATGAAATCAAACAGCTTGAGGGGTGCCTGGGTGGCTCAGTCAGTTAAGCGCCCCACTCTTGATTTTGCCCAACTCTTGATTTCCACTCAGTTCATGATCTCACAGCTCATAAGATCAAGTCCCACGCTGGGCTCTGTGCTAACAGTGAAGAGCCTGCTTGGGATTCTTTCTCTTCCTCTATGTCTGCCTCTCACCCATTCCCATGCACACGTATTCTCTCTCCCTCAAAATAAATAAACCTTAAAAAAAATTAAAAAGAAACAGCTTGAGAAAATTCAGGATATATGGGCAACTTCTTTTCAATGTCCTTGACACACTTATTTCCTTCACATTTTCTCGGTTTGGGAATGGAAGAAAGGTATCTTGCAACATGTTTCTCAATTTCTGGATATTTTAAACAGAACTACAGACTTGTAAATCATTGTTAAAACAATGTTACAGTTTTTTAAGAAGACACTCTTCCCATAAACAAAATATTATACACATTGTTTAGCTTTAGTCCATCCTTTAAAAACCAATTTAACTATTGAGAACATTGAACTAATTACTAACAAAACTAGCTGGGAAATTCAAGACCTTAGATAAAAGAGATCCTGGAAAATTTTTGAAATAGGAGAAGTTTGCTTTTGGGACCCATTCCCCTATCTTTCTCTAATCATTTCCCATTTCCACAAAGCCTCAGGACTACTCATGCATGTCTCCTCAAGCCTGCCCTTCTCCAAAGGGCATTAGTCTATAAAATGTGCTAAAACCTTCCTCTCCTCTCCTCTCCCTCTTGGAAGCCCCCTCCCAATGTAGCTGATCTGGACTAGAGGCAGGAGAATATCTGAATGAGGTAGTTCATAGCAATGCATGGATAATGAGTGACTGACAGTTCCTTGACTCTTCTGGAAATACTTGCCATTTAAAAAAAAAAAAAGACTGCCCTGACTGCCCTATTATCCAAAGGCAGTGAGTGGCTTCTTCAGGCAATGAAGAGTAGGAAGATGTGCTGGAAAAGGTCGGTGAGATAGAGCAAACAGGGCAGACAAGCCAGCTAGAAATCTGTTCCCAGGATAGATCTCTAAGGGGTTCCTGTTTTTCAAAAGTTCTTCCTATTCTCTATGTCAGAACCTACTGAATCTGGGGGGAAAAAAAAAGACGGGTTCACCTTTTCCCCAGCAGTTCCAGCAATGGAGAGGAAAAGGCATAGCTATCCCTTCTGAAGGCTAACGTTTTTCTCTCTGGGACTTTGTCTGTAAGACCACCCTGGACTGAGGCGGGAAGTTGAATGGCCTTTGGAGAGTTTTCCTTTTCCTTTTTCCCCACTGTCCTCCCCTACAGCCTACCATTGTATCATTTTTCAATAATTCTTTTTTTTTTTAATTTTTTTTAATGTTTATTTATTTTTGAGACAGAGAGAGACAGAGCATGAATGGGGGAGCATCAGAGAGAGAGGGAGACACAGAATCTGAAGCAGGCTCCAGGCTCTGAGCTGTCAGCACAGAGCCCGACGTGGGGCTCGAACTCATGGACCATGAGATCATGACCTGAGCCAAAATCGGACGCTTAACTGACTCAGCCACCCAGGCGCCCCCATTTTTCAATAATTCTTACTTGTCCTACCTCTTCATTGATTTTCTCTGGTTTTCATAATGAATTTGTAATGCTGTAAAATGTTTAAATACTTCTTGTAATGATCACTGTTTATGTTTAAACGAAGAGGGTGGTTCAGCCCCTTATCTGCCTTATTTTTTTCTCACACTGAAGTCAAGAAGCTTCTCTCTCTCTCTCTCTCTCTCTTTCATATTGGGAGCCCAAGCAGGTCCAAACTCTTGACCCTGAGATCAAGACCAGAGCTGAGATCAAGAGTCAGATGCTTAACTGACTGAGCCACCAGAGTAGCTTCTCTTTTTAAGAAATGTGATAATACAAAAAACAATACTTTCACCTTGAGTTACCAGATAGCACCACTTTTAAAAAGTTGGAACTGAAATTGCTTTCCAAAAATCTCTAAAATCATACAGTGAAATCATTTAACTTCAGGGAAAAACTAATCTGATTCAGTTCAGATTAGTTGCTATCTCTCCTTTGGGGAAGAAAAAATATATTTTAATAATCAATTGAAAATCAACTATTGATACTTTTTTAAAAATGTAGGGACTTTTATTTTTTTTTTTAATTTTTTTTTCAACATTTATTTATTTTTGGGACAGAGAGAGACAGAGCATGAACAGGGGAGGGGCAGAGAGAGATGGAGACACAGAATCAGAAACAGGCTCCAGGCTCTGAGCCACCAGCGCAGAGCCCGACGCGGGGCTCGAACTCACGGACCGCGAGATCGTGACCTGGCTGAAGTCGGACGCTTAACCGACTGCGCCACCCAGGCGCCTGTAGGGACTTTTAAAAAGTTGATTGATACTTTTAAAAAGATATATTCTCCAGAGAAATTTAAATAAAGTTTTTAAATAAAATTCTTTCAAGCTAGGCATTTAGCCTATTTTCCCAGTTTTGAAACACATCTTTTTTCAAAATATGGAGGAAACAAATCAATTAGATTACATGTTTGTTCAGAGGACACAGGAAGTCATCATTCAAGGTGCTCCTAAGAGAACCTGTATATGGGTTGGTGTCACTTTGAAAAGAGGAGAGACTGGAGTAGAAATGGGGGTACAGGGAGTGATGTTGTGTCCAGGGCAGTTGGCAACCTGCCTGCCTTCAGTGCCACCCTTTTTTTCAGAATAAAATGAACATAAATGGAGAGGGGCTTTTCCACCTGATTGGCTCTCTAATAGGGTCGCTAATGGGTCAATTCCCTTTTAAATCTCCAACTGGCTGAGAAAGTTACCCTCTTTGAGACACCCTAGGGGCAACTCCGAGTCAGGGTTGACTGAAGGGAAACAGGATAGGATTCCACAGGAGCTTGTTGCTCTGCTTTAAAAAAGCATTATTTTATAATCCAATGGGGTTCCTAAGGAATCTCTAACAAAAAATATAGCAGCAATGGGTGGGTTGGTCTGTGGTCAATTTTCTTGGTCCATTATTTAAGATAAAAGGAACAAAAGGACCAATATCTGGGGAAAAAAGCAAGCATTTATTTAAATATGTGGTCTTCCTTCTAGAGCTTTCAGGAAGCTTATGTTAATTTTTCTTCTCCAAAGTACTCTGGCTACAATTTAGCTTTCATCTCAAAATAGGAAGCAATAGCACCTATGTTGGTATTTGATATTATAAACAGAGGGATGTTTCATAGCCAATTTACACATCTCCCTCATTTTATACAGAAGAATATAGATGTCCAGGCAGCTTACGTGACTTGGCCAACACCTCCAACCTAGTGAGAAATATGGGGGTCTGTATTACACGTGAGCAGGTAGGAACTGCCCAGGAATTACTGCAGGCCAGGTGTGCCTGGTGGTTTACATACATTACTTACTTATTTTAATCCCCACAAAGTACATCTTAAAGAGCTAACCATAAATGCCATTTATCAAGTCTTCTTTGTGCTAAGTACTTTAATTCCTTATCTCAAATCACCACAACGACCCTCTGATATAGATACAGTGAGCCCTCTTTTACAGAGAGAGAATTAAGGTGCAGAGAAGTCTTGCCCAAGGCCACTTTTAAATAAAAAGTAAATCAGGGATTCCCACCCAGTCTACCTCTCACATGAAGAATTTGTGTTCTTTTCACTCTGTAAGAGGTTTTTGAATTACAGGTCACAGTGGTGATAGTTGAACTCAATTTGGTGGGCTAACAACATTTAAAAATAAATAAGAACAGAATACAGCAAGGATAGCCTAATATAAAAATAGAGTGTATCACATCGGTTATATGTATGTCTGGGGTGTGTGTGTGTGTGTGTGTGTGTGTGTGTGTGTGTGTGTTTCAACCATTACCAAGCAATTAACTAAATTCTGACACTATCTACCTAGACATAGCATCACATCCCACAAGTTAAGGGCTCAGTCCTATAACATTGCTCCCCCAGCCCCTTCAAAGGCCATTTCAAAAGTCCAGATTGCCATTGGTGCTTCTGACTGACCAGCTATAGATCAGTTTCCCATGACCCCCTCCTTGGGTTCAATTAATTTGCTAGAGTGACTCACAGAACTCAGAGAAACATTTTACTTAGTAGATTACCAGTTTATCTTAAAAGGATACAATTCAGGAATGGCCAGATGGAAGAGGTGCATAGGGCAAGGTATAAGGAAGGGACATAGAGCTCTTATGCTCTCTGAGCAAGCCACTACCCACCCCCTATCTCCAAATGTCCAGAGACCCAGAGGCTCTCTTTTTGGGCTTTTGTGGAGGCTTCATTACATAGGCATGATAGATTAAACCATTGGCCATCAGTAATTGAACTCAATCTCCAGCCCCCCTCCCCTTCCTGGAAGTGGTGGTGGTCAGGGGAACTGAAAGTTCCAACCCTCTGATTACGTAGTTGGTTCTCCTGGCAACCAGTCCCCATCCTTTGGTGCTTTCCAAAAGTCACCTTATTAACATAAACTCTAGTCTGGTTGAAAGGGGTTTGCTATACATAACAAAAGACACCTTCATGGCTCCTGTCACTTAGGAAATTACAAGTTTTAGATTTATACCCAAAACAGGACAAGATCAAATACATATTTCTTATTATAAATCACAATATATGTGATTTATGTATGTATATTTTGATGTTTTTCTTGAGGGGCATGGTCAGTCTTTGAAAGCTACTGCATCAGAACACAACTAATCTGTCTAAACCTTAGCAAAACTTTGGTATACAGTATAGTTAACTACCTCCCTGCAGGTTATTAAAGCAGTACCCAGATCTGCTGTGGATCCTTCCCGTCACATTCTCAATGGCAACAGTGTTATATTTCATCAAAGTTGATTGACAGAGGACTCTTTCTCTACCCTGACACCAGCTGTCTGAGTCTATAAATCAGTAGGACATCATCATTCATTGTAAAAGATGATAGTCCATACCTACACACCTTGGGTCATTGTTATTTTTTGTCGTTAGGTTGTCATGAAATAAAAGACCCTACAGTCTACCACACTTACAACAGACCGAAAGAGTTGGGTAGAGCACAGTTCATTTTATAAACAGTAGCAAATATACAGTAAGAGGAAGTTCTGTTAGTAATGGTGGTTACTCTTTATGCAGGTCCTATATTACATGTTGAGGATCCAAAGACAAATAAGGCTAGAGCTCAAAGTCCAGCAGGTGCTTCAGGCACAGTAACGTCACAGGGGAGGAACAAGAAACGGATGCAATGTAACATTAACCACCATAGTAATTAGTTCAACATTATATAGAAAATGTGAAGAAAGAGCTTTGGTAGTGTGGCAAAAATAACTAGATTGGTTTGAATCCAGGGACCGCTATTTACTTCTGTATATTGACTGAAATGAGAAATCTATACTAGTATCTGATCAAATATATGTAATAGAGGGAACTAAAAATTTAGATTCTTAGTGAAATGATATCTTACTTTAAAAGAAGATTCTATTATATATTTTTAATTGTTTAATGTTTATTTATTTTTGAGAGAGAAACACACAGAGTGTGAATGGGGGAAGGGACAGAGAGAGAGGGAAACACAGAATCCGAAGCAGGCTCCAGGCTCTAAGCTGTCAGCACAGATGTCAAAGTGGAGTCAGCTTGGGATTCTCTCTCTCTCTCTCTCTCTCTCTCTCTCTCTCTCTCCCTCTCCCTCTCCCTCTCTCCCTCTCTCTCGCTCTCTCTCTCTCTCTCTCTCTGCCCCTCCCCTGTTCTCTCTCTCTCTCTCTCTCAAATAAATTAACTTAAAAAAAAAAAACCAAAATATGAACTTGGAATTTAAGATTGCCCTTGTATTTTAGAGCTGAATGCAAAACTTGTATCCCAAATAGTCCATTATTTTTTAGCTTGCTTTCTGGAAAGATTTCTCCAAGATTTGGGAGGACATCTATGAAAAAGATCAAAGATCCATGCTTTTCTTTCATTCGTTCAGCATTTTTGAATTGCTGTTTCTGTGGATGGCATTGTGCATAATAATTAAAAAAAAAAAACAACCCACCTTGACTGCTTTCTGTTAATCCAGAGAGAGACCTCTCTTCTTGCACGGTGAACAACTAGCTGAGAGCCTATCACTCTCACCTGTTTATAAGACTTCTCATCTGTTCCTCAGTCTGGGGAAAACTGTTCATTTTCCAGCTCTAATTTACATAGAATCTTTATGTTTACTCATTAAATTTCCTTGAACAATACTTTTGCAAGAGGGCCCTTTCAAAATCTTTCCCTTTTATGACAGTGTAAAATAATTCATTTAAACAGAACTTGGCAAACAGGAAGAATTCAAATGCTGGCTAATTATCTGCTTGTTTGTTATTAGTCAATACCTTTACGCTACACTGGTTGCTATCAGTATTATACAGATTTGCTTCCTTGTTAAAATGGCATTTTCTTGAAAGCAAAATGAGCAGTTTTGCCTCTTTTTGACAACTAAAGGCCTAATATTATTCTGAAAAAGAGCCACAGCCCTCTGTGGTGGATAGTGCCATGGGGTCCATGTTGTAGAGGAGGAAATCAAGCCAGAGAGGTTCAGTGAGCTTGCCCAGGGTCTCAGAGCTGACAGGTAGTGGAACACAGTTTCTGATCAGCAGCTGGCTTGGAGCCAGGTGACCAGTCTGCACACCTGAGGAACCACCTGCTTTATGACGCAGTGTGATAGACTGGACCTGCGATTACCAGCCTGTGAAAAGTGGACTCTGGGCTTACCTCATCTCTGTCTTTAAGCTCACTTTCTGGTCTTGGGTAGGTTGCAACTTCTCCAGATCTTGACTTCTTACCCCGAAAGGAAAAAAAAATGGAGATATTGAGGCAAATGATCTCTTTACTCTTCCCTTTAGCTCAAACTCTGAATCTTTATTGCAAGTCAACTGGGGAGGGGAAGGAGTACAATATTAATGACCATACATTATTAAGGAAAAAGGATACTTGCTTTTGGGAAAGATATTTTTGGGGCACCTGGGTGGCTCAGCCAGTTAAGCATCTGACTTCAGCTCAGGTCATTATCTCACGGTCTGTGAGTTTGAGCCCCGCATCGGGCTCTGTGCCAACAGCTCAGAGCCTGGAGCCTACTTCAGATCCTGTGTCTCCCTCTCTCTCTCTGCCCCCCCCCCCCACTGGCACCTGTCTCTCTCTCAAAAATAAAATAAAAACATAAAAAAATTTAATATATATTAAAAAAAAGAAAGATATTTTTGATGTTTCTAAAGAAAGCCTGAAAGGCAAGCTGTAACAAATCCACAGAGGGGTTGAGAAAAACCCAAGAAAGAAAAAGATGAGAGACTGGACATGGTGCCCATCTAGAAAACTCAAAACAAAAACAAACATAACAAATAAATTGGGGGAGAGAAAAACATAGAGCTCCCAAATAAGACAGACTATTTTACCAACGTTTCTTTCACTTCAGGATGAAGAAATACTGGAAAGCAGTCACAATGGGGCAAACCCTGAGCCAGAGCAGCTTGACGGCCCTGCACATCTTTCCCCCTCCAGGTAAGATTCCAGATCCCTGGTAGGAGTCGTTTGAACCCCTAGAGGTGGTGGGGAAGGAGGGGAGGATATCCTCCGTTTTAAATCTTGTCACTCATTTTTCCCAGATAAAATCACATATAGTTTTCTGTAACCTTCACGTGTGTACTGAGAATAAACTCATGGATCTCATAAAAGCAACAAGCAAGAGCTGAAAATGATATAAACCAAGTTCCAAGGATATTCAGTATTTTAAAAGATGAATTATCAAGAAAATAGTAAATGTAAACTAATGTTGATATTGATTGACTTATTGGTTTCAAAGCATTTAAAGGCAATAGGTTCCCTAAACACACAATTTACACAAATTTAATGCTATGTTTGGACTACAGGAAAGTGTTCACATGTATGTGAATACTCAGCAGTTCAGAAAGCCTAAATTAGGGTGGTAAAGACCAAAAACATCATTTAAAAATATCTTTTTTTTATACTCAAAATCCCATCATTAGCTCTATTCTCACAATCATCACATTGTTTATCTCCGCACCATTTGACTTACTGACTTAGGAACCACTTTTATCTCTAGGGACTATCATAATGCTTTGCTCTTAGCATGCCTCCAAAATATGCCTGTAGAATAAATGAACCAATGTCTTTAGGAACTTGCTGCTTGATTAAAGCCCATATTAGTTTAATTAGACTACTTTATACTCTTTCACTTTAAGGTGTACTCAAGGAAACACGCGGGCTTGTACTAATTGAAATGTTATCTCTGAGTTATGGCAAATGGCCCATGTCAGCATATCTGAAAGTATCTTTAGTTGGGTGGTCTCTGAAAAGCGCCAAGTATTGTCAATGTGTTCTGTTGTCCTTAAGAGACAGTACCTCTCTTGGGACATTTCTATCACTACAACTCATGCCTACTTTTATGATTCTAATTTCCTTTTTCAAAAATTGTAATTTTACTCTTATAAGAATCTTACTTAAATGGGTCCTTTAAGTTAATTGATGAATTCTTGTATTAATTTACAGTAGACCATTAAATCATACTTCTAATGGGAAATATAAAGGAAAAAAGTTACAGCATTTAATGAAACAAAAATATCTTTATGATTCTTGCAAAAGAACTTTGAGAAAATGAAAAATTAGCTAGCGGGTTAAGCAGGGTGATAGGAGGGTCTAACATTACACTAATGGTTTTCCTCTACTACCAGCTTTTTATAAATCTTTAAGGTCACTACTCTTTGCTGCAACAACTTAATCTCTGCATATTTCCTTATTCATTTCTGTTTTGTAGATTTGAGTTTTTATGCATAACTCATACAGATTTGTTGGGGTTAGATGATAGGTACAATGTGCCTGACACAGTAAGCACCCAGATTTTGTTGAATGAATTATAAGCTTTTCCAGAGTATAGGTAAAATGTTATACCAGATAGTGTCTACCACTAAGGGCTCTGAATAATTAGTCTCTTTTCATATTTGGAATGACTTGCCAGAAAAATATTTCTTTATTATAGTTGAAAAATATATACGAATTTTAAGTACAATGTGATAGCACTACCTTCAGAACTTCTATTTTAGCCAGGAAAAAGCACATGAAACAATTAGTAGGTAGCACAATTATATATGTGATAAAGTACACATTTTGGGAGGAGGGCAGGGAGAGATGCCTAATTGAAGAGCATAGTTAGGGTTGGATTTTCAAGATTTCAACAGGAACAGGAGAAATGGTGTTCCTGGCAAGGGAAACCAACTTACACAACATATGGTCATGAGTGAGATGTATGATTGACGATAGTGGCAGTGGGGAAAATAAAGCTTCAGAGAATAAAGAAGGAAAGGAAAATTGCATAAGGCCTGGAAAACCAGGTAGAAGAGATTAGATTTGATGATTGAGACAGTAAGGAGCCTTTGAGGTCTGGAGCAAAAAATATCTACAACCAAAAAATTCAGATGCTTCCAAGTTTTAAAAACATATATAGATTGAATCACACCATATCTTAGGCTAAGAATTGAGCAGGACTCAGGTGAAAAGGAGATGAGAACACACTATGTACAAATACACTGAAGCAGCATTCAGACAGAAGCAGGCCTAAGAACATTCCTGGCATTAAAAGACTCGAGCTAAATTTGAGTCTACTTTCTGACACCTCATGATATCACATAAAAGGAAAATATGATGCTTTCAAATGACGTCTTACGGCATCATGGCTATAGTTTCTTATTTCATCCTTTCCTGAACAATCCATTAGAAGAGAAGAATTCCCCCAACTTAGACATTCCAGCATAATTCATTTAACAGACAAAAGAAGCATTTAGGTGTCCATAGCAGCGGACATGATAATCCTCTGTCCTGAGCACAGCAGCAGGTTTGAACAGCAACAGCATTAATATTGTGTACTACAGGCCTGTCTGACATTAAACAGAACAAGTTGATTATACAGACAAATGGTGTTCACACGGGAGTTTTAAAAGTTTGTGAAAATACACAAACTTTTGGAAAAAGTTTATTGGAAATCACAGATTTATGTTTAAAAACTCACTAATTATTTTTGCCATACAAGAGCAAAATTCAAATAATATAAATATTTAACATACTGGTATAAAATTAATAATATGGAAAAAAGATGCAAACCAACCAAGAGGTAAAAAGTTTTTAGCAATAACACTGTGTACAACCATCATCTACTCAAGTGACCATCCAGGCTGATAGTTTATTTTCCCTTTGTTGATGATTTTTGAGACAGCCTTGCATTAGAGCACCAGAAAGTTTTTTCCTTCTTTTTTAAAAGGCTGGAATCCTTTTATTTACAAATATTCTTTTCAGTACTTTAAGTCTAATGAAGGAAGCATCTAGCAATTTCCTTCTGATTAAAAAAGGAAGTGCCTTCATATTTCCTTTAAATTTAAATCTGTTCCATTCTATTCTAAGCAAAAGATGAACACAGTTGAGGAGAGCTCTTTTGCAAATAAATAATTGTTTCACAAAAGTATTCCTGTAAACAAGATCATTTCAATGGCCAGAGAGACACTTAGTTTTCAACCAATGGAAAATTTAAACGCTGACAAGTATAGATACACAGGGTAATGTATGGCCCAGAGTCAAATGGTTATTAAAGAATCAACTAATAAAAATTAATTATAAAACACCTTTGTCAAAATGTGCTTTTGTTATCTACAGGTTTTAAAATTGGTCAGAAAATTTAAACCGTAATGATCTAAAAACACTGACCCTGCTCTGAAAATTACCTACAAACCTAGAATGGTCAACACTGTAGTTTTGACAGGAGTAAAAATTTTAAATTATCTGAGCAATCAATGTAAACAAGCCTCAATTTTCAAAATAGGAAAAAAAATAACAAAAGGATTTCTGTAAACATTAAAAAGCTGTCTGCAAAACATTACAGTATATGTCATCATCCAGTTGTGTTTACCAAAAATTCTTTTAGCTTTGTCTTCTTTTGCACGTTTCAAACACCACCGAATGAAATGAGACATCTTAGTTTTCCTTAACAAGCACCTCTGCAGAGAGGGGTTTCATAATCAGTTCAACTGCTTTTGCTGGAGTCACCATTTGGGCCTTTGTATGATCCCTGTGACAATAGACACCATCTAGTTCTTTCTGTAGGGGGGGAGGCAGTCACATCCTGGCCACATTTTTATCCTGCTCTGTAAAATAAATGCAACTTACTCTTTTAGATCTCAGCCACCTGTCTTTGAATATGAAGACCTTGCAGCTTCCCAAATATCTTAAACCTCATTCTGGTGACCTCTCTATCACTTTCATTCTGCTTTCACATTTGAAAAATTTCCAAGTTGACGATACCTCTGCTAGTTATTTTGATGAAATAATTGATTTTTTTAAGATAGGATAGCTTTGATCTGATGTTGAATATTCTCAATTTTAAAATCTGAACTTGGAACAAAGTCCTGTGGTTCATGAGACCTTCTTGGGGAAGGTTAGGCTAATCTTAGTCATCCTTACAATAATTTCCACACTAAGAATTTTATTTTATAAATTATAGAAAAGGGGAAAACAGGCTTTTAATGTTCTTTCTTTTTGAAGTCTTCTCTGTTATTATATTCCTCTGTGCAAACTACTTTCAAATAACTACCTTAAAAACAGACTGATATTGAATACTTTAAAACCAGCTGAAAAATTCGTTAAATTAAAATTGGCTTATTTGAATTAGCAATGATTTCTCCCTAGAGAAGGACCCTGTGGGTAACAAGCTGCCCATGATTTGTGTCATTTCTAATAATCAAAAAATCCACATGAAGTACCAGTTAGGGCAGAGCAAATAACTTCTTAAATTTCACATTAAACTTTGAAAGAAAGATATAAATATGTTTTAAATGACTCTAGCACTATCTAGGTAAATTAGCTACACCGATGTGACAATAAGTGACTTGGCTGTTTTATAAAGAAATCGTGTACATTTTTCTAAATCTCCTGGAAGAACAGGAACTTTCTTTTACCAGGTTCAAGTACTTTCTCCTATGGCGATCTTCTCCTGCCTCTGTCTCCCCCTAGTCAAGTGCTCTGTAATAAAAACTAACTTGTAAACCTGGTCCAACAATATATTCATTTCTCTGAAATGTGCTATACATTCACTTGGTATTTTCCGAAAGCAGTTATTCTAAAACCAAGGCACCTTAATAACTTTTCTATACCTCAAATATACACGTGGCATTAAGTGAGAACTTGACTTTCCCTTTAGTTTTGTCTTCATAAACCTTTTCTATATATAAATTCCTTGAAATGAATTTAGGCAATGAAGTAGATAAGTTCTACTGAATAGCTTCTAGAATCAAAGAAACATTCTGATAGACTGTTTTCAAAATATTTCTTTGTTGTTTTTTTTTCATATTCATTTCACCTAAGGTATTGACAAATATCTAAAGGTTTTTCATCCAGGTTTGGCTCAGTGACAGTGAAAACACACAACATTCAAGTACTGTTAGACGAAGGCAGCCCTGCAAGGATACGTGTCCACATAGGTCAATTTGCAAAGGAGAACTATCTTAATTATCCTGCAGTATATTTGACCAAAAAAACCTTTTGAAATCATTTTTACTTTAGGATCTGTAGCATGCTTCCAAAGGTCCTGAAGGTCTTGTACGTGTCCATGAGATGTCATCATTTTATCGTAGATGCAGGGATGATAAGGAGTTTTACCTTCCCCAGAGAAAAACACATGGTGTTGTGGTACAATCCCCATTTTATTGGCACAGATGCCCATGAACACATCGTCTATGTAAAGACTGGACTTAAGTGTCTGTGATGCCTCATGGACTTTGGCGGCTACATCACTGGAGATCACATAGGCGGCTCCAGCAGTATAGTCAGGGTAAGCCGGCCACTGGTACATTTCATAGGGGACATAGTACTTGCTGCGTTTGTCTCTAATGGGAGGAGCACCGCGGTGAACCCGACCAATCCAAAAGTCCTGAACACCAATTTTTTCTAAACTTTGAAGGTATTCAATAAGATTTGGCATATGAATAAATATGTCATCATCAGCAGTCATAAGGAATTTGGCATGTGGACAGAAGCTATTTGCCCAACTGAACTGCAGAAGTAACTTAAGAGTAAGGTTATAGAAAGAATCAGCAAAGTCTTGCTGAATTATATCACTGTACATTTGATCTTCCCAAACCAGTTTTCTTTGCAGTTCTTCTCTTGTCAGTGGGTTAGAAGGTGTTCCTAAAGCAAACAAAGTTTTGATGTTGGCATTAAGTTGAGATTGAACATACTTCTCATTGCCCCATGTTTTTCTAATTGCAGAACGTCGATCATAGTTTTCAGGAGCAGTCTTTACAAACAGTAAAAGGAGGATGTCTTGTGCTCGACACTTCTCCTTGTGGTTAATCAAGTACTGGTAGTGAGCAGCCCCGTCTGTGCTGTGTTTAAGAGACAGGCTGTCATTCACAAAGTCATAGCTATTTATGAGGTATCTGTAAGAGTAGGACTTCATATGGCTCACAATGTGATTATCAATTGGTCCCCAAAAAAACATGAGGCTTAGTATAAAGCAAGTGGCAAATAACTGAACAAACTGCCATTTTTTTACTCTTCTGCCACTAACAAACATTCTGACGTCCACTCAGGTCTGTTTTTATTTAGGATTGGTTTTCAATGGGCGCTTGCTTCTTCGAAACCAGAGAACTTTGTATCTTGTAGAACAGATGTCCATCTTAATACATGTCAGTGATTAAAAAAGTAGGAGCTTCTTGTTTCACAAAATACTTTCTTTCAATGCCATTTTTTCTGAGATTGCGAAAGAATGGAACACACTGTAGAATGAGGACACTGGTGTGTCAACATTTTTCCACACTGACATCCTTCATTAAGTTAGGTGATTGGTCTCACACGGCCATTCCATATACTTCTTTTTGTGGAAGTGAAGCGGGACCTATCAGAGTCAGGAAGAGAAAAGATGACAAGTGAATGGGCTACAGCGTTACCAGAAAGAAAGAAACTACTTTTCATTCCTTAAAAACAAAATGTCACCTGCCTGATGTGGACAAAAGGTGAGGAGGCAGCTAGGCTTGAGCAGAGGCATACAGATATTTATTTTGGCTGGGGGGAGTACAAGGAAAGGGAAAGAACCACTCTCTCTACTGTCCTCCCATTCAGAATATGGAGACCCTCTTCTCGACCTTAAAAAATAAAAAGGCCTCCCAAATGGCTATCATCTTCCTATATACTTAAAGTTCAAAATCCCAAATGGGTGTGTCCATTGATTTGCATATTGATTTGCAGTACCGTCAGGAGGAAAGTAGCTGCAGGCACACCTTGTTTTATTGTGCTTCATTTTATTGCACTTTGCAAATACTGCATTTTTTACAAGTTGAAGTTTTGTAGCAACCCTGTGTCGAGCAAGCGTTGCCATTTTCCCAACAGCATTTGCTCCCGTCATGTCTCTGTGTCCTATTTTGGTCATTCTTGTAATATTTCAAACTTTTTCATTACCATATTTGTAATGGTGATCTGTGATCAGTTGATTGTGACTCAGTGAAAGCTGAGATGATGGGTAGCATTTTTTAGCAAAAAAGTATTTTTTTAATTAAGGTAGGTACATTTTTTAGACATAATGTTATTGCATACCTAATAAATTACAGTATAGTGTAAACATAATTTTTATATGCACTGGGAAACCAAAAAATTAATTTGACTTGCTTTATCATGGTATTTGTCTTATTGTGGTAGTCTAGAACCAAACCTGCAATCTCCAAGGCGTGCCTGTATATAGTTCAAGGCAAAATAGATGGATGATGAAAAGAAAGTTCATAATAGTTAAAATTCATTAAAGCCTGCCCCAGACAAGGCAGGACTAAGAGTAAGACTTTTTTTTATTTAATTATTATTTTATTTTTATTTTGAGAGAAAGAGAGAGCAGGGGGAGGGGCAAAAAGACAGAGAGAGAATCTCAAGCAGGCTTTGTGCTGTCAGCACACATCCCAACGTGGGGCTTGATCTCAAGATTGTGAGATCATGACCTGAGCTGAAATCAGGAGTTGGATGCTTAACTAGCTGAGCCACCCAGGTGCCCCAAGAGTAAGGTTTTTGTTTTTTTTTTAAATCAAGGTTCATAATCAACGAGTCGAGATATGTGTTCAAAAGCATAGTCCAAACTCTCACTAACCAAATGACATCGTGAGCCCCAAATCTATATCGTCATCTTTTTTCTGTTCTTTTTCATTTGGAAATGGCCTCAAAGTTAGCATGTTCAAACCAGGAATGCCCTGTCTTTGTAGTCAGGCAATTTGAACACCAAGTCTGGCTCTTTTATTTTCCTGTATCATGTATCTAACCCAGAAGTCTGAAAAACTGGAATAACACCATTTAGCTCAGAGTCTTTATGCAAGTTAAATGGGAATATCCATAGATGTATACATAGAGGGAGGTAGGCAGATAATTACCTGGCACACAGGGGTACTCACATGCCATTTCTAGCCCATTTTTCTGTCTTCTCCACTAAAATCTGCTGTTCCCATTTTCTCTTTCTCTGTCTGACTGCACTTCATGCATCTATGCCAGATATCTGAAAGTCGTCCTTTTCCTCCATTACATATCCAGTTCTTTAATCCTGTGAATTGCTTTTTCTGAATCTCTCTTCACCCCTTCATGTCATCATCATTTCTCACCCAGACTAGTGCAGCAGCCAAAATGATTCCTGACCCACGCAGCCTCTACCCTACAGAATGACCTTTCTAAAACTCACATCTAACTTAACTCTTTTCCACTCTACTCTAGAGCATCCGGGTCCACCATGACCAGCCAAACCAAAAGGTGACAGTACTGATACTGATATATCCTTTAGAGTAGTTAACCCCCTTCAGAAGCTCTCTACTAGTTGTCAGTACCAAAGTGCTGGCTGAAAGCTCAGCCATGCTTGCTATTTCATCCATGGCAGCCTTTTTGCCAGCAGTCCTGTGGCCCAGCAAGCCCTGCTCCCTTGCTAACAAGGTTCATAAGAAGTATACTAGTGCTCACTAATCTCTGCAGGCAACATTCTCTGGGAAGCCTGAATTGAGGCCACACCCTCCTCCCACCAAAGATTTTTCTTATCTGTATTACCACAGCAATTCTTGCACCCATCTTCCTAGACTGACTTTTTATTTAACTGCTTCCTTCATTTACACTGTGAATTCCAGGATGTAAGGCATGATTTCGTAGATACGCTAGCTTCAGGTCAGTGTCCGACACCTAGGAGGCATTCTCTGAAGGTCAGTGCTAAGAACTGTGGTGAGGTGGAGCCACTTTCACTCAAACAGCTGGTCACTTGGGAAGAACTAAGGTCAGGAGGCCCAGTCAGTCACATGTCCTCCCTTTTCTGACACAACTAGGAGATGGTACCGCCCTTCCTCAAGGACTCTATCCTCCATGCTTATCCAGAAGTAAGACATATCCTTTGCCTGAAGAAGTAGGCTCTCCCCTCAGGGGTGACATACCAGTCTCCTGAGCTTTCAACAGACTGACAGGGAAAAGACCACGCAAGCCCTGCTCAGTCCAGGCTGGCTGGGTAGCTGAGACCACATCACAAGCCCCAGGGAAAAGACCCTGCTGTTGTGCCCAAAGGTCTCAATCTCAAGTCCCCTGCCCTTTAGCCCTGAAATGAAACCAACTGCAGCACCGACAGCACCCTGCCCTGTTGGCCTAACCTTGCCAACTTTAGGCCTTTTGCATCCAGCTGTATTACCTATCTCCCAAGGTTACTTCATTGAGGGGTGATAACAGCAAAGGCCAGGCATGCAAAAGTCCAAGGAAATGGGAGACCAGAGCCAACCCTCCCTGAGACTTTGTCCAGGGATAATCGTCTTATTCCCTAGGGCACAGGTTTTAAAACTTGGGTGCCACTCAAGAAGTCACAACCGGGGTGCCTGGGTGGCTCAGTCTGTTAAGCCTCCAACTTCGGCTCAGGTCATGATCTCTCTGTTTGTGGGTTCGAGCCCCGTGTCAGGCTCTGTGCTGACAGCTCAGAGCCTGGAGCCTGCTTTGGATTCTGTGCTCCCTCTCTCTCTGCCCCTCCCCTATGTGTTCTCTCTCTCTCTCTCAAAAATAAATAAATGTTAAGAAGTCACAACCAAGGGGTGCCTGGGTGGCTCAGTTGGTGGAGTGTCTGACTTTGGCTCAGGTCATGATCTCACAGTCTATGAGTTCAAGCCTCGCATTGGGCTCTGTGCTGACAGCTCGGAGCTGGGAGCCTGCTTCAGATTCTGTGTCTCCATCTCTCTCTGTGCTCCTCCCCTACTCATGTTCTGTCTGTCTCTCTCTCTCTCTCTCTCAAAAATAAATAAACATTAAAAAAAAGAAAAAGAAGTCCAACCAATATTTAAGAAAGAAAAAGTAAAAGAAAGAACAAATTAGGAATGGCATAGTGTACTGAAAGTAGTGAGTATAAGTATCATTTTGTGAAACTTTTAAGTTTTATGTATATGTGCCTTCAGGTTGTAATATAAAATGCATTTTTTGGTGTGTGCTTTACCATCAAAAGAGCAAGAAATACTACTCTAAGGGATAGATCAATATCAATATCAATATCAATATCAGTAATTTCCCTTCTTTGTTTGGCTGGTCATGGTGGACCAAATGCTCTAGAGTAGAGTGGAAGAGACCGTGGAAAACATCAGTTTCTGAGGGTGGCATCTGCCTAAACTTTGCAAAATCACTTTCATTGGTGGGACAGGGTACTTCCTCTTGGTTTCAACAGTGCTCACTTAGATAAGGGACCATCTATAAAGGCAGATATCCCCTTCTGCCTCCTCCATGATACATATTAAAGGAACTGGAGGCTTAATGCAAAGCAACAGAGAAATCTTAAGGGCAGATTTTAAGACCACATACGTGTTTAAGAATTCTAAGTAAATTATCAATTGAAACTAATCTGCAGTTTCTATTCCAATAGACCCGGGAAAGGAAACAAAGAGGAGAGTAACCTTTGGAACCCCAGGCAAAACTAGCTTTCCATTTCTGAGCCCCTGTACTTGTAATATTTCAATGCCAGCTCGCTTTGTACCTATTCCCAGTTGTTTACAAGTCTGAGCTTCTTGCTAGACAATCAGCCCACAGGCCTAACTCCTCCAGCACCCACATGCACACTTGACTCACAGAGGCCCTAGTATCTCTCCAATGAATGGGGCCTATTACTCATCTGGCTAGTGTATTCTGTTGCTAACATGCATTTTAGCAGTCAGCCCATAGCATGCATTTTATCCCCCTGCTCCCCACCCCCGCCACATAGGTATTTGCTTTATTTTCCTATATTTCTTCAACTGTTCCCAATGGACCTCAAGGAGTCAAAACAGTTTGTAAAAAATGACAAAGAACCTGTCACAGAGCCAACAATCCACAGTACTTACTTAGGTTCAGAACAGCCTATGAAATGCTAAAACAAAATTTCTCCAACCTCAGCAGCTTGAATTGTTTAGCCATCATTTATATCAGTCAAAACCAAACTCCATGGTAGTACTGATCTGATGAGGGGAAGATTAGGAGAGGTGAACTACTCTTTTACGGTACCCACTTCTCTTTTATAACAAAAGAGCACTCAAACTCCTCCAAATTGAACACAGTTAGTAGGCAGTCTCGCCCAACCAAAAGCAAAATGCACCTCCATGGTCCAAATCCATTAATTACAACCAAAGAGTGTTGCCTCAGCTCTGGCTTTGCGGATGGATACCACACACATGCAATCGATGCTCACTCTTCTGGTTCACACGGTCTTTTTAAAGATTGTCTAAAGCACATCTTCTAGCTTCTGTATTCCAAGTGCAGGGGAGGAGACTGCAGAGAAACCCACAGGCCTGCCTGACCTGGAGAAAGAAAATGCTGGGCCTTACAGGAAACAAAAGATCCCGATAATGCATGTGAGCTCAGTAACCATCCACAGCAGAACGCTGTGCCTGCAGCTTCCTTTGTGTGCCCGTGTTCCAGCTCAGGCACCAGGCCACAGGCTGCAAACTCCAGGGCTACCCCCACGTGGGGCCAGGTTCATTGTGTAACCTCGGGCAACCCTCACTGCACTCTGATTTGGTGACTTCATCTGCAAACCGGGGGTGAATGTACATGTATTGTTACCGAGGGGATATAAAAATTACAGATGGCTTCAGAGTCTGCTGTAAATAGGAAACAAGAAAGACCATGAGAGAGAACGGGACAAAGAACTGCTTAGAGGGAAATATTGACAATCCCTGACTTACAATTTTTTTAATTTTATTATAGTGTGAAAGCCATATGCATTCAGTAGAAATTGTACTTCACATGTTGAATTCTGATCTTTTCCCAGGCTAGTGATATGCCATAGGATACTCTTTCATGATGTGGGCAGCAGCAGTAAGCTGCAGCTCCCAGTCAGCTAGGCAATCATGAGGGCCAATAACCAATACACTTAGACAACCATTCTGTTTCTCACTTTCAATGCAGTATTCGATTAAGTGAGCTCTTCAACATTTCAGCATATAATACACTTTGTGTTAGATGATTTTGCCCAACTGATATAAATGTTCTGAGCACATTTAAGGTAGGCTAGGCTAAGATATGATGTTTCCTAGTTAGGTGTATTAAATGCATTTTTGACTTCCAGTATTTTCAATGTACAGTAGGCTTATTGGGATGTAACTCTTTCCTAAGTTGAGTAAGATTTGTATGCAAATCTTTGGAATATAACTTGGGGTTGCTTCTATTTGGATTGAAAAGAAGGAACAGATACCCTTAGTATTCTCTTTCCTGATAGAAGTAGTCAGAAGAGTAAAGAATAGAAGTAGAATAGGAACATCAGAAAAGAAGGTTGGTGACCCTACCCCAAATGCTTTTCAGTCTGGGAGCTGTGCCCCACAGTTACTCAAGAATATTTCTTCACAAGACAGCTCTTTAAACTTTTCTAGAAAAAAAGCCACAGACTACAAATTACCCTAAATGACCCCTGATTTTTTTTTTTTTCTACTTTGGTCTTGCTGTTAACCCATTTCTTTGTTGAGTCTACTTTAGTGATCCTAAAATATTATGCAAAACCTGATATAAATTTTGAAGTTTTCATCAAGATGGCGGGGTCTGTACTTTAAGTTCGAGTCCAACAACCTCAGTGTTCAATGTTTCAAGAAATCCTACAAGTATGTGAGCATTTGCTATGGAATAGTTATGCCAAGCATGGTGGGAATCATGTATTAGTATTTTATGGCCTCCTATCAGAAAGCATCTACAATCTATTTGAGACAAGACTCAGTGCCCACATGAAAACCCAGTTCCCATGGACAACAATCAGCAGATCACAGCAAAGTGCAGACAGTGTGTCAGCGCTAATTTAGACAATACCGACTACAGGCAAAAGGTGTGTCCCTAATAGTAGAGATCAGTGACAGCTGGATAGGAGGGCCTGAAGATGAACAGGATTTAGGTGGTTACAGGAAGAGAAGCAATCTGTTTCAGGAAAGAAAGGAAAAAAAATAACAATATGGCAAATACTTGAGACATAGGCATGTGTTTGAAAGCAGAGAGATTGGGGCCAGCTTATGGAGAACCTTGAAAATGAGACAGAGGAGTCAGTGTGTGCCGGGGGCAGCAAGAAGTCACAGGAGTTTCTGTTTTTGTTGCTAATGGTAACTCCCTTGGCCGTATATATTGGGCTATATGTGAAAGAGTTAATGCAGCAGTGGTATGCAGGGCAGAAGCAGGGACAGTGGAGATTGGACCCTGGCTCCATCAGGGCCTCGTACTGAAGCAGGATAAGGTGAGGAGAGCCTAGTCTGGGGTGATGGAGGTGGGGAGGGAAGTCAGGGGTCAGGAGACCCTTTGGAGAAAAACACACCCAGCAGTACCTGAGGAGTGGCCTAGGATGGGAGGAGTGGGGGTGGGGTGAATTCTAGTTTCCAGCATTACTGACAACTGAGGGGAAACTGGCTTCCTGATTTAGGGGTGAGGAGGGAGCATATGTGGGCTTGGGCTGGTGTTGAGCATGAGGTGCTGGAGAGGCAGCAGGTATAGCAGTCCAATGGGGACCTGAGATAGCTGGGACTGCAGATCGGGGGAGCACTCTGAGTGCAAGGAAGATGGCTGTGGGAGAGCTGTGGGCCCCCAGAGTGAGAGAGGAGCAGAGAGGCCTGGGGGAGAGCAAACTCAGGGGAAGGAGAGAGGGAGGAGACACAGAGAAAGGAAGCATCTTGGGGCGCCTGGCTGGCTTGGTCAGTTAAGCGTCCGACTTCGGGACTTCGGCTCAGGTCATGATCTCACCGCCCGTGAGTTCGAGCCCCGCGTCGGGCTCTGTGCTGACCGCTCAGAGCCTGCAGCCTATTTCAGATTCTGTGTCTCCCTCTGTCTCTGCCCCTCCCCTGTTCATGCTCTGTCTCTCTCTGTCTCAAAAATAAATAAACGTTGAAAAAAAAAATTAAAAAAAAAAAAAAGAAAGGAAGCATCTTATTTTACTGGATGCATGCATGGATGTATGCATGCGTTTTAGTGGATGCATGTATGTATGCATGCATGAATGTATTTATGTGGCCTCTCAATTTATGTGCACAGGTTTGAATTCAAGGACTAGGTAATACCTTTTGATGAATGAAAGAGAATACTGTACAAATTCTGTAAAACTTCAGATAGTTATTTCTTCTAAAAAGGAACTATTTTAAAGGGCTGGTTCATTGCAAATTGAGATGGGGTAACAAATGAGTAGAGGGCGATCACCAGAAGGCAGGACAGACAAGGCCCGTGGTGGCGCTCTGAGCGGGAAGAGAGCCATGGGGCAAAGAGTGAGTGCCATGCTGGGAGCCAGGAGGGTAGAGATGGGGGTGGGTGGAACAGAGGAGTCATCTTCCAGGAGGAGCAACAGGGAATCCGAGACCCAAAGACTGAGGAATGTGAGCCAGAGAAAGCCAGGGGGTTCGAATTCAAAATGAATCCCTTTTTGCGTCTATCTGTATGTTTCTTGACCACTGTTTCTGGCCATTGTTGTAATATATTATCAACATCTAATTTTAGAGGAACTATATTTCTAAATCTTACCTAGTAGACACGCAATACTCAGAAGTCTCAGGAGCCCTTATGTCATCAAGTATATACCATTTTGTTCACGTGACCGCTCACACACTCAAGGCAACTTCTCAGCGGGAGAGTCGTTTAAGGGGCTTCACCTACAACTGCATTTCCTCTGAAATTTCGAATTCCAGTCCACTCACTCTGTAGTCCACTCATTCTTTGACCGCAGCCTCTTAATAGTCACCTGGAATCCTCTGCCCACCCCTTGCCTGCTCCCTAAGACTCTACCCCACCCAGCAATCCCCTGACCTTCCTTCTCACCCGCCTCCCTGTCTCAGATGCAGGATCACCTGGCACCTTTGCCCTCCTCTCTCTGTTCCTGTCCTTCCACCCCAACAACCCCAGACCTCGGGTCCCTCCTGTCTTCCCTACTTCCCCAACACCTGTGGCTGCCGGAGATGAGGACGGCGTTGCCACAATGGCAGTATCTAGCTGTGGGCAGAGGGCTTCATGCTGTGTGACCAGCCTCCACTTCTCCTGGACCTTCTCCCTCTCCTGTCCCCTCATCAGCCATGCTCAATCTTCCCCCTCTTCCAAGGCCTGTGAGCTTCACTTTTTGCTGATGGCTTCACCTCCTACCTCAAAAAAAGGAGAAGACATCACATGCATTGTCCCTTCTTATCCCCACGTGTGCCTCCTATTCACGGCTCCACAGGCTGGCCCACCTTCTCCAGTCCCTCCATAAAGCACACTGACTGCCAGGGAGACACAAGCAAGGCACTCATTTAGGGCACAAAACGTAAAAGTCATAAAAGTATAACTATAAACTAATGCTTCTTCAGTAAGTTCGTTTAAAAAAATGCCTCAATACTTTAAACCTTTTATCTTTAAAGTTGTATTACTTACAGTCCCATGTGAGACAGTTTTGGGGGCCTGTCCATGCATAACTCAAAGGAAAGACATATAACATTTTCTATCTGTCTTTATGTGGCATTTTGTTCTACATTCCAAGTGTTTCTTTCCTGGCTTGTTTTGATCATCTAGTCCCTATTAAACAGAGCTAGTACCAATCCTCAAGAGCCAAACTGCCATATAAAAAAAAAAAAAATCAGGCTTAACCCTGAATTTACTAGAAAGGCTATAATTTGATCTTCATACATTTTTCTTAGTGAAATTAGTTCTAGTCATTGGTGATATATATCACAACTGGGTACTGTTTAGTACTAATTGCCTATTCTATTTGTTCAAAAAAGAAGGAAACAACCCAAAATTTGAATTTATAACTCAGATTTTAAGTATGAAAAATTAAATATTCCCCCACTTGGTATTTTGTTCTTTGACTCATATTTGAATGTTGCCAATACAAAGCTGGTAAAAAAGGAAGAATTCCACCCAATAGCTGCCTTTAGGTGTTTTTGTGACTGTGACTTTAGCTCTATTAAGCTCAAACCATGGGCAAAGACTAGAAGTCATTTGGAATCATTATCCCTTCACAAACAATACATTTATAGAGTTAGTTCTTGATTCAGTGTTAGCCAAAGACTTTAAATTCCAACTTAGCAAGGATGGATGTGGGATAGAGGGAAAAAGTGAGCTATAAAACCTACAGTGTGAATCCAGTAAAAAGCTCCCCACCTATATAAACTAAATTATATGTTCCTTTATAAGTTAAACATGGGTGTAGGTTTCTGTTTCCTGATTATGGGAAAAATAAAGACAAGGAAATATCAAATGAACAAACAAGTAAAGACAGTCCCTAAATAAAAACAGGTCCTAAGGAAACTGGTGATGACGGGCTACAGAGTATTACTATATATTAGAGGAGTTATATGAAAAGTCAGTAAAAATTTCCAATAACAGAATTCGAAACAAACAAAAAAGCAGAAATACAAAGTAGGTCTCAGAGAGGTCAAACATTTTCTCTTCTAAGCTTGGCCTTCTGTATTCATTCCTGAGGCATAGTCATTTATATTGACAGGGCTGCTTGCTCTTTTAAATACAATTCTTGTCAGTTTTGGTTTTGGCTAGTTAAGAACAAACTTCTCCTTTTGCCCACTCTGCTAACTTGGGAGAGTTTACTGTGCTCCTGGCTTTGTTCTGACTGCTTTACATCTATAGAAATGCACAGCAGCCTATGAGGAATAAAGGATCTCCATGTGTTGCAGAAGCAACTAAGGCACCCAGACATAGGGTTAACCATGTAAACTCTGAAATTCCAGACCCTGTGGAAGCTCAGAAGCAGCTGATGGGTTCCAGGTCCCGTCCCTGAGCTCTGCACCTGCCTTCCTCCCTGGCCCTGGCCAGCTGCTTTTCTTGGAGCTCCTTCTGTATGGGAGGGCAGGGAAGCAAGTGGGGCAGGGCCAGGAGAATCTATCCAAGAAGGCAAAGAATCTGCTTCACTTAGGTTTGGAGTCATTCACATTTTACTACCACCTGCATTTTGTCAGAGCCTGTTCTCACTCTCTTTATAACCTACCCCTTACTTAACCTCCCATCTCAATTTTCCCTCCTTCCTTTTCTTGGTCCCAGTAGCAAGTAGAAAGTAGTAGTAGTAGTAGAAAGTAGATAAAAGTGACCTTGTGAGTTTGTGCCCTTTGGGTACCTAAAGTCATTCCTCCACAAAGAAGATTGGGGGATTTAAAGTGGAGATTCAAAGTGGCAGAAGGGGGTTAAAAATAGGTAAGAAGGACGGAAGGAGAGGAGAGTAAAAAGTCTAGGACTCAGAAAGGATGTTTCAAGCAAGTGTTTGATAAATAAGTATTGGATGAAATGAAAGGTACAGCTGAGGTAAAATTAGGATATGAAAAATAGTGATTTATAAATAGGGTGACAATATAACCCAGTATAAACCTGTTATGTAAGCTAGACATACAAGCTTCTTGTCCAATGGCAGCTCACATGTCTCACTCTAAACATTATATTTGGAAAGAGCATTTGATCAAGGGTTTACAGAGTACAAAAAATAACAGTGTAAAATGTAGGAGGTATATATAATATTTCTGTCTCAGTCTATCAACATTTTTTATAAGTTAACTATCATTTATTAAACACCTACCTATTCCAGCCATTATGCTGAGCAGCCCTGAAAGTAGGTAATGCCTACATTTAATTAACTCAGTGAATATTAGTTTACAACATACTGTGTAGTGTAGGCCACAGGCAGGATGCAGAGAAAGCTTCAGAGATATTTCCAGTGTAGACGGCCTAATGGAGTAAGCACATGTTCCGGTGCAGTCTGGAATCTGGACCTGCGCAAAGCACAAGGGGCGGGGGAGGGGGGACCAAGAGTTTTAGGACATGAACAAAAGTAGACTTATATTCTGTTGTTTCCATTTACTGGTCACATGAGCTTCACTTCTCTCTAAACCATGTACCACACAGTCTTTTCCAAGGATCATTTGAGACCATTTGTTTGACAAAGTAAGGTCCAAATCAGGTGTTCAGTATGCGCTGATTTCCCTTCTCTAGAAGTTGTGCATGCATCTGTACCATGATGGTTTAGTTAGTAGATGACTCGTATTCTTCAGGGATTATTTTCCTTTCAAAATCCGATAAAAGTTTTTAAAAATACTGACCTGGTTGCTAAGGGCCACTTAATACATCCCAAATACTATTGAGACTGAGAACAGAAGTATCATTACTAATTGGCTGAACATGCCTTTCCATTATCTTTGACAGGAAAGAACAATATAGTTCCCACAAGCACTTAAAACATTTCCACGAAGATGACACAGCCAAAAGATTATAAGACCCTGTAAATTATGGAGAAGGAAACCTGAGCTGAGTCAACTTTTTAACTTACTTTGCCTATAGCACTATCAAAAAGTTGTAGAAAAAGTTGTAGGAAAAGGAATAAAGAGATAAAATGTGAAATCTTACATGGATCTTAACTTGTGTAATAGTATTTTGAACTTGGACTTTTGGTAGCTTAGTGTCTGCAGACATAGTAAAACATTCCTTTGTGTAGAAAACTGGCTTCTAGGGTTAAAGCTGTCACTATAGAATATAAATCTTAAAAATAAGTTACAGATGAAAGCCAGCCTTTCAATTTCCAGCATTAAAATGTAAAAAAAAAAAAAAAAAAAAAAAAAAATCACTTTGGTTATTCAGAAGTTTACATTTCACCTGATCAAGTTTCTTATCTTTCAGTATGAAGATTTTATACTTCCTACCTATATGCATACTGTAAGGAAAATATTCTGGATTTGCACTGTTCTGGCTAAATCTTTGCTGGCAAGGATTCTATGTCAAATGGAAAAGCTCTTGTAATAATTTGCTGTGCCTAAATTTCTGGAACCTAGACACAATATATGCAGCTTTTCACAAGATTATTCTAACAATGGAATAAAATAATGGCTATGGAAATATTCCAAAAAAGGTATTTGCTACAAAATGCAAAGCTTAGATCAATTCAATTAAGTATAAACAAAATTCCAAAAAGATAGGATACATTTTGTTACTTTGAGAAGAGACCATTTCCTTCTGAATTTCTCCCAGTTTCTTCCTACCGCATCCTATGTTCTATTATGTAGATTATAGAGCAGTAGGTCCTCAGAAAGAACTCTACATTTACAATTTGAAAGTCACCAAGTGCAATGATTCTCGCCAAAGTGACCCATTTTAAAAGATGACCCATTTCAAAACCCAGGAGTTCGTATTCAAGCTGTTCTATATTTAAGAATTAGAAAGTTATTTCACTTTCCTACAATCTCCTTATTTGAATCAGTCTTTTATAAAAGGGGAATTTGATCTCCATTTGAATGAAATATGACACTTTTGCTTGCTACAGCCTGCACTTGGTTTTTGTTTTTTTTTTTAATTTTTTTTTCAACGTTTATTTATTTTTGGGACAGAGAGAGACAGAGCATGAACAGGGGAGGGGCAGAGAGAGAGGGAGACACAGAATCGGAAACAGGCTCCAGGCTCTGAGCCATCAGCCCAGAGCCCGACGCGGGGCTCGAACTCACAGACCGCGAGATCGTGACCTGGCTGAAGTCGGACGCTTAACCGACTGCGCCACCCAGGCGCCCCCCTGCACTTGGTTTTGAAAATTATTCCCTACCTTTTGAGGTTTTGGGGTTTTTTGTTTGTTTGTTTGTTTTGTTTGTGGGCAAGGTATTTATGTGTAATATCATTTATGCCTCCTAATCATCCATTTCTCATTCCTTAGAAACAGCTTCTCTGAGCGTTAGCTTGAACTTTCCCTGTCATAATACTAATTCCCATCAGAAGGTGAGGACGGATGTGAGTTAAAGGGAGTCAGCCTCAGCCTTAGCCTCCCAGTGCTCAATAAATACTCCTGGAGGGTGCCCGTGGGAGCTGGGGAAGGGAGAGAGAGAAGGGGCAAGAGAGAGAAGGGTCATTTTAAGTATATAATGTAAGTATTTCAGGTATTGAATTTATCTTGCTTTAAAATAATAAAGAGTTGACCAAATAAAGCAGTCCCCCTCCCCCATAACAGGATATAAAATCCACCATAAGTTTCTTTGGAGAAAGTTGAAACCTCAGCTGCCAATCACCGGTCTCCCTTTCGAAATTTCAGGAAGGGATCTGTTCAGTGCTACCCCTGCACACCTCTACCTTTGAGCATCCTTTTCTGGGTCAGTTTCAGTTTCTCACATCCCTCTCCCTTCCCCCATAGGGACCAGGCAAAGTTCCCAAAATAAAGGCACAGAGGAACAAATCCAATTCTAATAGATGTACTTTCATTAGAGAATTACCCCAGATATGAGCTACAAGCCACCACCAGCCACTGTGCGGTTACAACATCGGTGTCTCTTTAACGTGACCCATAACCTATGATAACCAACACTGGATAAGAAAAAATATGGGCTGTGTAGTTAGAATCGGATGAAAAGTTGCTACTTTGACCTTTATCGAATCTGAGTAAGCAACCGGCTGTCACTTCGGGTTACAAAATAAAATTCGGCAGTCAAATAACAGTGGCAAAGACCTACCGGTAGCAAGAGAGGTCTTCTTTCCCAGTTTCCCCTGCCTGCCCACTTCCTTGTCTTCCTCGTCTTCCTACCCAGTAACTCGCTGAAAGTTTCCCCACTCTGGCGGTTTCCTAATTCCCAATCAGATGCAGGCTTTCTACCCGAATTCACCCCTGCAGCCTAGGGGTGGTAGCACGGTTGGGGAACCCCAGCCGGAATCCGGGGACCGCAGGGCGCGGCGTTCGCCTGCCGGCTCCCGCGCCCCGACCCGCCTCGGTATTCCCGAGGCGCGGCGACCGTCTCGCCGGAGCTCCCTGGGGAGGAGGAACGCGCCGGGCCCCGGGAAACTTAACCCCAACTAGAGCTCCGGGGCCCCCAACCTACCTGCCGCACCCGGGCGGCCCTTGGCCGGGAGTGTCGGCTGCCGGGCGCCCGCGCCCACCAGCCAGAGCGAACAAAGGCGCTCCGGAGAGGGAACGCGCCCTCCCCTTCCCCACCGCGCTGGCGGGCGGCGGGCAACCCTGCCCCGTGGCGGTTAGGGCCTCCGGAGGCTGGGCCGCGCGCGGTCCCGGCCAGAGCAGCGGGCCGAGGCCCGGGTGTCTGCTCCAGCCGTGCGCCCCAGCCCCAGAGCGCATTCCAACCTGAAGTCCTGGGGCCACCCGTGCGAACCGGCGGTGCCTTCCCCTCCTCGCGGCTCTCTTCCCCTCTCAGCCCTTCAGAGACTTCTCGTGGTCCAGAGAGAGCAAAAGGAGAGTCCGGGTCTCCTTTCCCGTAGCCCGAGAGCTGCTCCGGTGAGGAGGCACGGCGCGGTGGGGCCGCAGTGCCGGGCAGGGGCGGGGCGGAGCGGAGGCTGGGCGGCCCGGAACCCTCTCTGCGGACCGCGGGAGTCCGTCTCCCGTCCCCGGCACAAAGAACCAACCATCCGGGGAGCTGAGATTTATCCCCGCCAAGCGTGCTAGAACTTCCCCCATTCAGTGATCCGGAAGGGAAGACAACATTTCCACCCACAAGGGCCCTCGGCCCCCGTTAGGATGCGGTGGGCTGCAGAGCTCTTTTTTAAATCGCACATATTAATTCCATATGAAACAACTGGTCTCAATACACTTTTCACTAGGAAGTAGAACTCGGTAAACTCATGATCCATTCGTGCAGCACACGCAACAGTTATACAACTACGGTGGGTAAGTTTTGACTGAGTTCTCTGTTCATCTTTTTTTCCTTGCTCGAACAAGAGTTCTAAGGGAGGCTAGTCTTTTAAAAGATCTCGTCATGCCACTTACGCCTTGAACTTCTGGGGCCTAAGTCACAAAGGAAGAAAACTCCAATTTACATCAAACTAAAGCTTCACTACGGCAGTTCACCCCGCCCCCCGTCTCCCCCACCTACCCCCCCCCCCCGTGATTTTACTTACCTTCAAGCCCAACTCAAATTCAAAGAGAGCTTAAAACAAAACTCACCAAGTCCAAGCACAGTTCCTTAAACCCCCAAATCAGAGATCGGCTCTCTTGCTGGCATCGGAGCCAAAGTCGGTGGTCTCAAGAACAAAACTTGCCCGCTTTAAACATCGGGCGAGGACTAGGCAGGCAGCGCGCTGGACTCCGCTACCTTCCCCGGAGGGCGCGGGCTGGAGCCGGCAGACCGGGGAGGACCCAATCAGGGGCTCCCGGCGGAGGGCGGGGGCGCGGCAGCCCGGAGCCTCCCCCGAGGCGCTGCCCGAGCGCGTCTCCAGCACCTTTTGGTGTCACTGCCAAAGCCGAGCCTGGCCTGCGCCTCTCCCACCAACACAGCATGTTGGTGAAGGTGATGGGTGCCGCCCAAATCTGTTCTTGTTGGTGCGCGACAACTCCAGGAAGTGCCCACCCCATTACCTCCTCAGTTAATCGAGATCACTTACTCGATGATGGACTGTGAATCACAATCCTCAGGAATGGCCCATTTGAGTAGTTTCCCTCTTTCAAAATACTCCATGCATGTAACTGGACAAAATCGGGAGAATACAAATTTCTAATAAGGAAAGAGATTATAAAGTATGGGTTTGGTTTCCTGCCCCCCAAATGATCTGGCCTTCTCTTAATAGAACACACATTATCATTTAACAGGTAATATTTTGAAGGATTTTGTGATTGTACATATTTCAGAACACGACAGAAGACAAAAGATTAACCCAAATACTTCTGTAAAATGAAACCTTTGGGTTTTTTATTGTAAAAGGAATAAGACAGGTAATGTGTTAAAAGTAAATTACTGAATCAGAGTTTGAAACTGTACACACAACATTGTATTTATTTATTTCAAACTAGATTTTTAGGAAGTTTTATAATTGCTTCTTTAAGCCCTCCACCATATTTTCAACCATGCACCTCTGTTCATATATTACCCATAGAGAACATGGCCCAGCATTGCTAAGAGATCACAGTGTCATATGCATGTCAGACCCCATACAGAAATATTAATATAGTGGATTTGTAAGGGAGTCACTGACAGTGATCCATATATAAGCTGATTTGCTGTTATTACAGTGCAGATCACCTCCCTTCTTTATCTATGGGAAATAAAACCCTGACTGTGTTCCACATACAATCTCTTGCCACCCCCAGCTGGCATATGTGTGTGTTCTATTTATGCACAAATATTCAATTACCGTTAAATACCTTTCAGGTCATTTGGAACCAGGCCGTTATACATATGTGTCAACACGTGTGCTCCATGTGTTGAAATACAAACTGACTCAAACATTGAAAAACACATATAAAAATCATATATATCATCCTATTTAGAGATGGACACCCCAGACAGATAAATGACTTCAAAACTGAGTAGAAGGTTGTTAAGAGGATGTGTGGCTTGAGGTGAGGGCAGGGGAGAGGATGTGGGCGAGAGATGGGGCCCAGCAGAGTGACACCTGCCCTGACCCCCTCCACCCCCCATACAGGGAAGAGGGCAGCAGCCTGGGAGGTTCCTTTGCCCATCTGGGAGGATTTCCTGCAGCAGGCTGGTTCCCTATCCCACCCCACAGGGAGAGGAAGAGGATGATGGACTTGATGATATAAAACAAAGTATTCATGCTTCTTTTATGAACGCATAAACGAAAATACTGTGTGAAAATTCTGAAATTAGTTGGAAATAAAATGAAAAGATAGTGGTGATGCTGATTTGACCAGCACGAAGAAGGACAGTGTCACCACCATGTCCTCAGTGTCCACAATAACTGTTTGTGAACAAAGGCCATTATGATTAGATTTATAAATGACTTCCAATCTTTCTCTCAGAAATGTGCTTTACAGAGCACTAGAGAACTATAGAAAATACTGGAAAAAGTACTGTAACATCAAGAAGGTAAACTTGGAAGAATTGCAATTTGCATGTTAGATTTTTTGTTTATTTATTTATTTTGAGAGAGAGAGAGAGAGAGAGAAAGAGAGAGAGAGAGAGAGAATGCACGGCAAAGAGGGAGAGAGAGAATCCCACGCAGGTTCCATGCTGTCAGCACAGACTCCAGACTTGATCTCACAGAACTGAGCTGAAATCAAGTGTCCAACGCTTAACTGCCTGAGCCACTCAGGCGCCCCTGCATGTTAGATTTAGAAGGGGCAAGATAGGGCAGAGATAGAACAGAGGAGAAGAAGATGTCAGAGAGAGGACCAGCAGATAGGGTGGCAGGGCATTATCATTGGTCACGTTTAGGGAAGACTGAGACCTGCATTCAAGAGAACCTGGGGCGTGGTACAAGCAAAAGAGACTGGAAGAAGAGATGAGTATCAACTGAAATCACAAAAGCAGAACCATATTTGATAACTGACTGGCTTAATGCCTAACACGGCTGAAGCATATGGACATATGCCAGGTTTGACTCATTCAGCTTAAATTTGTACCTTCTGGACTCCGTTAGACAGGAAATTTTCTCACAAACGCTATACAGATACTGTCCTGTGAATTCAGACACCCCACAGTCTGCGTGTTCAGAAACCAGCCAGGTTGTGCAAGGCCTGAGCTGCTAGAGAGATGGGGTGGTGTCCTGAATTCACTCCCTGCCCACCTCGGGATCTGGGCAAGTGACTCAACTTCTCAGCACCCCACAGTATTCTTGCTTGGATGGGTCCAGTGAGGACCTAATACAAAAGCAATCACATGTGAGTGCTGAGCATTGGTCCTACCACCAGTACAGGCTGCCTGGACAGCCATCATCCTCATACCCACCCCAGGCTGCAGAAAGCCCCTCTCCCACAAAGAACCAGCAGAGGCTCTTCATGCTGCATCCCATAATCGCTCTAAAAGGAAATGCTTGTTTCCTTGACGTCTTCAGAAACACATTTTCTGTTAATACAACATCACCCATTAAAATAATGCAGCATCTCTTTGCTGCCTTTCCCTCCCTTACTGCCTGCCAAACCCCTCCCACCCCACACATATCCTTCCGGGTTTCTTTTCTCTCAACACTTGCTCCTTGGTGATCCCATCCATTGCCTTTAATTCCTGATTTATATTTGTAGTCCAGATTCTGGGCTCTGAACTTGTATGTCTCCACTCAAATGTGTTACATAAGTCTTAATCTGAGCATGTGTGAAATGGAATATCCAAATACATACTAATGAACTGGTGAATGGATGGGACTTGAATGCCCCAAAGGCCAGAATCCTCTTCCCTCCCATCAGTGGACCCAGCCTAATGAGTGACATGTTAATAACAGTCCGAGTGACATGTTAATAACAGTCCATGGCATTTTGTCTCTGTAGAAATTGTGGATCTGTTTTCCCTACTCTTAGTCCTCAGACCTCTTGAGGACAGAAACCATGTCCTGCTCATCTCCAGTTCCCTTGCAGAACCTCCCACAATGCCTGGCACAGAGCGAATACATAGTAACTGCCAATCAAGTTGAGTTTTTGCTTAAAGCATCCCACACTCTTCAAGTGTTCAAACTTTCATTCCAAGAAGATGAAGCAACACAATGGCCCTGGTGTACTGCTCCCGAGATGCCTCGAGGCTCAACACAGACACTGGAGGCACTCTAGCGCCTTTCCTAAAGCTCTTGCCTCTGCCCCTGCGTTTGGCACCATTCAGCATTCTCCCTCAGTTCCAGGACCTCGGCAGGCGGATGAAACCATTGTAGGTACACCCAGAACTGGAAGATGAAAGGAACTGATGGCACACAGCAGTTCTCATCCGCAGGCCATTCTCAGAACCCATCTTGTTCCTTTCTCTCCTCCTCTGCACTGGGGAAGTCTCCCCCACCACCTGACCCTAGTGATCATCTCCTTCCACATCAATGCACAAGGGCATCTCTCATGTGCTCATCTACCTCTCATTAGGGGCCTCACAGGGATGGGGACAGTCTTGGAGGCAGGCCCTGCTCTCTGGGCCCTTCCTTGGCCCAGTAGAGCTGATAGGGTGAGCCTCACTGGGGGAAGGATTCGGGGAGAGGTTTGGGGGTGGGAGTGAGGTTGGCACAGGTTTTCCCTCCATGCTGCCAATGCTCAGACAGCCCCTGTGACAGTGACTCAGTACCACTCCCTGAGAGTGGATCGCTCAGCATTCCTTCTCCCCTCCCCACCTGCAGATCTGACACCTGCTCCACACTCCCAGGGCCCTATGGGGTTCTGTGCAAGTTCCAAGGGGCTGCCTCTCACTCCACCTCCTCCTCCTACTCAGGAGGGCATATCCAAATTGAGTGAATGAGTGACATTTGTGGAGGGACGATCTTGAATGCTGTCTGGTTATCACTTATATTTTAAAAGACAACTCACCAGCCTTGCCAGAGCTATCTAAGGTGAGCAAAATGACTTGGGTCCTGTGATGGGGTGGTACAGAGGAAAAGAGGAAAAATACAGAGCATGGGAAATGTTCAGAAAATAGTTATTGGCTACAATATGGGGGCTACATGCCTGGCCCAGATGCAGTCATTTGTGTTAGAAATTTTGTACTTAATTAAGTTTGGTTGTGCTGATATTTAAGGGACAATTAAAACATAATTCTCTATTTCTCTTTTCTTAATAGTTAATAATTACTAAGTGCTCATTACCTGCTTTATGGAACATATGGGGATCAAATCCCACTCAAACCAATTCTAAAAGACAGTAACAGGCCTTCCTGAGAATTTTATTGAGTATTACTTAAAATAAGTGGCCCATTAATTAAGAGTTAGAAATGGTTTTCTTATACTGAGATTTTTCTTATAACAGCACTTCCAAAAGGCCAGTTCTAAAGTCCTTGATAAATCATTAAAAACATAAAACATACATTTCATGAGTTAGTCTTGGTTAGTCTGATGGCATAAGGTCATAAAGCCCAATATCAACACATATTTGACCCTGCAGATATAAGGCTAAGGAATACTGGAAAGAGAGAGCAATATCTCTGAGAGATATGTTTCTATCATATCAAATAAATAAATACATATATACATACATACATAGGGGTGCCTGGGTGGCTCAGTCAGTTAAGCATCCAATTTCGGCTCAGGTCATGATCTCATGGTTTGTGGGTCAACACCTGCACTGGGCTCCACAATGCACCTGCTTGAGATTCTCTTTCTCTCTCTCTCTCTTTCTGCCCCTCTCCCACTCAGGTTTCTCTCTCTCTCTCTCTCTCTCTCTCTCTCTCTCTCTCTCTCTCTCTCAAAAATAAATAAATAAACTTTAAAAAATAAGCAAACAAACAAATAAACCCTCTTTAGAGGAAAGGGATTGAAAGAATAATGGGATATCTGCTAGGGAGAAACAGATAAGGATAGTTCTGCAAAAGAGGTACATAAGGCGGAGAAAGCAGTGTGTCTTTTCTCATTTTTTTTAACTTTTTGATTTATTTTATACACATGTATTTTACCTTTGGGAGTCTCTTTTTTGCAATAGACTTTGCATGAGGTGGAAGCTCATTAGCGGTCTCAGTTTTTGTCTTTACTGAAAATTATTGAGTTCCGTGGATATTCCTATTGAAATTAGTACCAGCACTACCCTTTCCCATGAAATAATCATGGTTTCCTACCAACAGCGTTCCAGGAATCTCCTTCGTGTACCAGAAATCTCCCACAAGATGTCTTGTTATGTTTGGAGAGCAGGTGTGCCTATGCACCATGGCTCTGAGATTTCTTGAATCTCACACATTAACAGATGATGGCCTGAGCCAACCCTTTTTCTCTAACCTGCTTACCTGTGTCCTCACTGTATGGGCCCTGTCATTTATGGAGCTATGCTGCAGAGTCAGAATATTGGGTACTATTTTAGTGGACTGACATTCACCCTTGGCATATCAGTTCCCCGTTACTGGTTTTAGAGCTAGAGGGCCTGAACTTGACCTCAGTGGCAGCACCTAGCCAGCAATTTGACCTCAATCAAGTCACTTAATGCTCTGAGTCTCAATTTCCTCTTCTGTGAAATGAAAATAACAATTAATACCTACTCTTGCTCACAGAATTGGTGTCTGTTCCTCAAATCTACCATTCATCCATTCAATAAACATTTATTGAGAATTTACCTACTTATAAGGCAAGGGGACAAAGATAAATAATACAGGACAAATACCCTGGAGGAGCTCTTTGTCAGGTGTTGAATGGATCAAGGAAGGTAAGGCACACATTAAGGAAAACAAGTCTACTTCACACCCATTAGGCCACTTAAAAAATAGAAAATAACAAGTGTTGACAAGGATATGGAGAAATTGGAGCTCTGGTGCATTGCTGGTGGGAATGTCAAATGGTATAGTCGCTATGGGAAACAGTGTGATGTTTCTTCAGAAAGTTAAAAATAGAATTGTCATATAGCCCAGCATTTTCACTTGTGGGTGTGTACCTAAAAGAACTGAAAGCGGAGACTCAAACAGAAAGTTGCACACCAATGTTCATAGCAGCATTATTCACAAGAGCCAAAGGTGAAAAACACCAAAGTATCCATCAACAGATGGAAGGATAAACAAAATGTAGTATATACAAACAAAGAAAGATATTCAGCCATAAACAGGAATTAAATTCTGACAAATGCTACAACATGGATGAACTTTAAAACACTATGCTAAATGAAATAAGCCAGGCATAGAAGGACAAACGTTGTATGTTGTATGATTCCATTTTTAAACAAGGTACCCAGGATAAGAAAACCCTTGGAGACAGAAAATGGAATAGAGGTTACTGTGGACTGGGGGAGGGAGGGAGAAATGGAGAGTTAGTGTTTAATAGATACGGGAATTTTGGGGTGCCTGTGTGGCTCAGTCTGTGGAGCGTCTGACTTCAGCTCAGGTCATGATCTCATGGTTCATGAGTTCAGGTCCCACGTCAGCCTCTGTGCTGATAGCTCAGAGCCTGGAGCCTGCTTGGGATTCTGTGTCTCCCTCTCTCTCTGCCCCTCCCCTGCTTGTGCTCTGTCTCTGTCTCTGTCTCTCTCAAAAATAAATAAGCATTAAAAAAAAAATAGATACACAGTTTCAGTTTGGGATGATTGAAACTGTTCTAGTGATGGCTGTGAATGTGATATACATTTTGAATGTACTTAATACTACTGAATTGTACACTTAAAACATGTTTAAATGGTAAATTTTAAACACAATTAGAAAAATTATAATCCCTAAAATACTATACAAATGCAGGATTGTTATCTTGAATTAGCATTAATGAGATTGTGTTTATAATCAGTCTCTCTTTTAAGAAGTGCAGTATGTGTGAAATTCCTTTGTCATTATTTATTATGTGATATCGAAGAACAAGCATCCACCCAGATGAACTTTAATAATAATTTATTTATGCCCCATCCTCTTCCAAAAAGAATTTGAGGTAGTATACTCTAAATGCATCAGAGTAATGAGGTCAACTCCAACGGACATAAGAAAAAATATACAAACAGATACAAAGAAGAGAGAACAAATGGCACTCAGCAGCAGAGCAAGAGTCTCTCAACTTTTAGCCTTCCAGAAGCCAGGGAAGTGTTTGCATTCATCAGACCTTTTTTTTAATGCTTAAAAATCATTGGTTTCAACATGGTCATTATATGGGTCTATAGCGTCCATGTTGCTACCATTTACAGTTCTGAGAATGTAGTGTATAATACGGAACACCTAATCAAAACAGAAGAAAGATGTCGAACTAAGAACATCCTCTCCTAAGTCAGAGCCCTCAGGGCCCATTCTGTGCTAATGAAAAGGGTTCCTGGAAAGTTGTCTGCCCTGCAGGCCAAATGAATCTCCTGCACCTTCCCCTGGGCTCCTGCATCAAGTCTACACTGTAGCCCAGCAGGACAACCATCTCCTCCATCTGGGCCCCCCCCCCCCCACCTCCCTTGCTCCCCACCCAGCCTCTGCCCCAGCAGCGTAGTTCACGCAAGGCCCACATGTGGCCAGAACTCCTAGACTCTGCTCATGTTTCCTTCTTCCTGGAACAGCCCTCTGTCTTCCTGGCCAAGCCCTCACCTCTTACAGAGGACAGTTCAGATTTCACCGTCTCCAGGACGTCTCCAGCCCATGTTGATTTGCCTTCCTCTTGCTGTCCTGGTGCACTTTCCATTTACACACTAGCTATTTAGCTCCTTGAGGATGTGAGTGAATGGAAAGTTTTACAAGTTTTGTTTCATTTCTTGCAGCAATGAAAAGTGAGGTGTGATTAGGCCAAAGACCACATCATACATTTTATTAGAAATGATAATATATTTAGAAAATGATCTTTGAGAGCCAGCAGGGATTCTCAAGATTATCTAATTCGGCCTTTTGGCACATAAAGAAATGGGCGATACCCTGGGAAAGAAAGTGACTTGCTCAAGGTCACCATTTATATTTGAGATCGAAATAGACTGAAAAATTTAACATCCTGAAACCCAGTATTTTTACAACAGTATGCTAGTTTCGTTTTAAATTTGTGTTTTATTTAGTATTTAGTAATCAAACAGGACTTTGGATATACCCCAAACAGGTGAAGAGAGGTAGCGAAACATCTTGTGAAGAACATTGGCTTCACCAAAGTGGTGGGTCTTCAGCAAGTCACTTTGTGGCTCTGGGCCTCTTGTTTTTTCATCTGCAAAATAAGGATGAATTGGATGGTCTTTAAGCTTATATTTGTTTCTGCATTTTATGAACCTAGTAGACTGTTGACCAGCCCCACCAGAGAATTTACAAGTACTGACTGAGCATACATCTCTCACCTCTGCTTTCTCCTCTATGCTGTTCCCCTCAGCCTGGGACACACTTCTTCCAAACGTTTTCCCTTGCTTGCTTTCTTTTTTTTTTTTTTCTTTTTTCTTTTTTAGTTTTTGCTTGCTTTCTTTTTTAAACTCAGCTTAAACATCACTCAACTCAAAATTGGTAGTAGTGTCTCCTGCTACCCTTGGCTTAATTTTGTCCTCTCCTCTGCACTTAACTCCTCTGACTATCCAATACCTTACCACACTGTATTGGAGTCATTGACTTTCTTGTCTCTGCCTCTACACTATGAACTAAGGCCTGGGACCATGGTACATTTCTTGAGCCCAAGTGCCTATAATGGTGCCTGGCTAATAGTAGGGAACTAATAAAGGATTGGTAAATGGATCTAACAGTTTTTGCTTGGGAAGCGAGGACAAGACTGTGGCACCAATTTTATATGAAGCTGTTAGAAAGCATTTTCATAGAAAAGGGAGGATTGGAACTGAGTTTTCAAGAATGATTAGAATTTGACATGGCGCCTGGGTGGCTCGGGCGGTTGAGTGTCTGACTCTTGATTTCAGCTCGGGTCATGATCCCAGGGTTGTGGGATCGAGCCCTGTGTTGGGCTCTCTGCTGAGCATGGAGCCTGCTTAAGATTCTCTCTCTCTCTCTCTCTCTGTCTCTTTCCCTCCCTCTCCCTCTCCCACCCACTTTGCATGTGTGCGCTGTTTCTAAAATAAAAAAAATAAATAAAAGACTTAAAAAAAAGAATGACTGGAATTTGAAAGGGAATGTAAAGTAATAACACTGGCCTAACTAATGGTGGGGGGAGGAGGTGGCTAAAAGGAGTGGGTCAGATCAGTGTTACTTATTTGAATAACAAAACATTTGCATTAGATTGTCTGGGATGTTTGTGCAAATTGCAGATTCCCCCTATAGCTCCCACCCATTACTCCCCATTCTGGATTTGTAGGTCTGGATTTACCTTAAAAAAAATTTTTTTTTCAACGTTTATTTATTTTTGGGACAGAGAGAGACAGAGCATGAACGGGGGAGGGGCAGAGAGAGAGGGAGACACAGAATCGGAAACAGGCTCCAGGCTCTGAGCCATCAGCCCAGAGCCCGAAGCGGGGCTCAAACTTCTGGACCGCGAGATCGTGACCTGGCTGAAGTCGGACGCTTAACCGACTGCGCCACCCAGGCGCCCCTGGATTTACCTTTAGAACAAGCTCCCTAAGTAGATTCTTATCACATGAATGGAGTCTTGAAATCCCGGAAGGAACACTGGCAATTGTGGGTGATTGGAAGGGATTTTAAGTTTTTGAAGAGGGGGAATGGTGGCATGAAGAAAATGGAGCTTTATGAAAGGCACAGACTAGTGGTCTGCAAAATAGACTGAAGAGGGGGAGACCTCAGAGGCAAGGGGAACTTCCAGAAGTGCACCAAAGTATTTGAAGTGAGAGGAAGGGAGAGCTTGCTTTCTACTGGCCACACCAGAAATGGAGAATAAGCAGTGACTCCAAGAAACATATTGAAAGATGAAATGATGAGGCTTGACAACAGATTGAGTATATAAGCAATAATGGTAGGGAGCAGTTTGAAATGACAACTGTGTTTCAGGGACCCTATGAAATCTCAGTTCCACTGATATACATGCTGCTTCTGTCTAATGAGTTCTGCTTCAGCTTGAGGTGATTGAGGTGTCTGGGAGACATCCAGGGGAGAAGTGTGTAAACTATTGGCAACATGGGCTTGAGCGTAACCACAGGTCTGGGAGGAAGATAATGACATGGGGTCAGTAGCATGAGAGAAGAGGAAGGAAGCCCTAGGAACCTGAGTTTAGACCTTTGGGAGCAGCAACATTAGACAGGAGGAGGAAGATGAAGCAAGCAGGGAATAGAGAAGAAACAGAGAGGTAGGTGGTGAATGAAGAGTAAATAAGAAAGAGAAACCAAAGGAAGAAAAAGGTTTAAGAAGGTGAGTATCCATTATGTCAGATGCTGTAGAGTTTGAGAAGGATAGGAACAGTCCTTTCAGAGTTGCCCAGGTGGCTCAGTCGGTTGAGTGTCTGACCCTTGATTTCAGCTCAGGTCGTGATCCCAAGGTCATGAGATCGAGCCTTGAATCAGGCTCCACACTGAGCATGGAGCTGCTTGGGATTCTCTCTCTCTCTCTCTCTCTCTCTCCTTTCTTCCTCTGTTCCTCCTCCCCAGCTCTCATGCTCTCTCTCTCTAAAATTAAAAAAATGAAGGAAAAAAAAGAACATTCCTTTCAACTTGGCAAAAAGGGTTTTAAATGAAAACTAACTTTTAAAATGTGAAAATGTATAACTCTTTCTGACATGTGCATTGTTAGCTATCATACCAGGAGTAAATAAAAACTCTTGATGGCGAATTGTGTTGACAATTAATGAGCAAAAATATATTTCTGACAGGTTGGTTTCCAAAAGGATGCTATTCTATTGGAGATATGGGAAATGGGGACGTGGGAAATGAAAGGCAATGGTTTAAAAAGGGAAACAGGGGCACCTGGGTGGCTCAGTCGGTTAAGCACCTGAGTTTGGCTCAGGTCATGATCTCATTGTTTGTGAGTTTGAGTCCTGTGTCAGGCTCTGTGCTATCAGTGCAGAGCCTGCTTGGGATTCTCTCTCCCTCTCTCTCTGCCCCTCCCTTGCATGTGTTCTCTATCTCAAAATAAATAAAAATAAAACTTAAAAAATAGTTTAAAAAAGGGGGGGAAACAAGATTAGGATGCATGGACAAAGAAGAAACTTATCAGGAAATCCTAATAACATTTATGTACTTTAATGATCTAGCTTACAAAATAGGGTTGCATTGAGCTTTAAAAAATTTTTTTAGTGTTTATTTATTTTTGAGAGAGAGAGAGAAGAGAGAGAGAGACTGAGTCGGGGAGGGGCAGAGAGAGAGGGAGACACAGAATCCAAAGAAGGCTCCAGGCTCTGAGCTGTTCAGCACAGAGCCTGATGTGGGGCTTGAACCCATGAACCATGAGATCATGACCTGAGCCAAAGTCAGATGCTTAACCAGCTGAGCCACCCAGATGCCCCCGCATTCAGTTTTTTAAAAAGGTTCCATTCTTAAGAGAATGGAACTGATGAATGGATAAAGAAATTGTGGTTTATATACACAATGGAATACTACGTGGCAATGAGAAAGAATGAAATATGGCCTTTTGTAGCAACGTGGATGGAACTGGAGAGTGTGATGCTAAGTGAAATAAGCCATACAGAGAAAGACAGATACCATATGGTTTCACTCTTATGTGGATCTTGAGAAACTTAACAGAAACCCTTGGGGGAGGGGAAGGAAAAAAAAAAGAGGTTAGAGTGGGAGAGAGCCAAAGCATAAGAGTCTGTTAAAAACTGAGAACAAACTGAGGGTTGATGGGGGGTGGGAGGGAGGGGAGGGTGGGTGATGGGTATTGAGGAGGGCACATTTTGGGATGAGCACTGGGTGTTGTATGGAAACCCATTTGACAATAAATTTCATATATTGAAAAAAAAATTTAAAAAAATAAAAATAAAAAGGTTCCATTCTTGCCCCTTGGTTACAGTGTCATCTGAAAAAAACATGAGGTGTCATACAGAATGGAAACAGATATCCAAAGCTCTGTTTTTATGCTAGCTTGAAATATGGCTTCAGAGGGGAAACAGTCCCTTAAAACACATTATCCCTCCTTTTCTTCCTTAAGGACATAGGGGTCAGGGATGGAGGGAGATCCACTTTTAAATGTGAAACAAAGTGCCAGAATATACACTAGTATAGATTACATTACTGCAAGCTGATCTGGCATGCTCAACTCCATTTGGTGCCCTAATTACAGTGCTCCATCCCTGGATAGATATCCATCAGGACATAAATTGCTCTAGGTGTTTGAAGGTTTTTTATTACTTGAGTACCTTCAATGTTTTCTGTTCTTCATCTACATTATATATACTTGATGACTTGAGATGTTAAATCCTTGAGAGTCTTTTCTACAAAGTTATGTGCTTTGGAATAATAAAGCAGGCAATCATCAACAAGAATCATAAATTTTCTCCCATTTTAGAAAGTTATTAAAAAAAAACAAAGGAGAGAAAAAAAGAATGGCTTAACAGTGATGTTGAAGGCTATTTAAAAAAAGATCTGAACTGAAATCTGGGCTTATGGTGTTCAGGGGACTCCCTATCACTCTGGTTTTATCCATTGCACTCCAACAAGTAAAATGAAGCTACTGGATGAGATCTCTAGACTATTTCCAAACTATAAACTGGGACATGACCTGATAAGCGATTTTTTTTCTTCTGAGTTGTGAATATTTTCTTGTGTCAGGTTCCCCAAAACTCCTAAGAGTCTCTGAGTTCTTACGGAACTGTTGGGTGATTAAAATTGATTTCTGCCCTCCACCTAGTGTTATCTGCCTTCTGACTTCATTTACTTGTCAATACGTCCTTAAACAGACCTGCCAAGTTGTTTAAGCACGGTGCTTCATAAGGGCTTAAGAGACTGGCTGTACTCTGGTTTCTGTGAACGGTTGCTGTGGTCCTACTTAATGCCATGGCTCATGGAATAGATTGGTATTGAGACCTGTATTTCCTTCTGACATAGCAACTGCTGTCATTTTAGGATGACTGTAAAAAGCAAAAGAACCTCTTAGTGACTTTGTTACCTAAGTGTGATCTTAAAGTCTGTATACTTCTTGAAATTGTGTCCTCTGTCAGTGACTATCCTTTTTCAGTCTTGTCTTATAATAAGCATTTATAAATAGATACAAAAATTGTCATTTTAAGAAGAGATCATTGTTGAGCTATAAAACATGTAAATTATAGGTTTTATTTATATCTCTCTACTGGAGTTTATATGTCATAACCTACAGTAACATTCATTTTAAAATGTCATGTAAACTATTTTTTAATTATAAAACTGGTAAAAAAAATTTTTTAATTAAAGTCTGTAGGGGGGTGTAGAGTAAAAGGTAAAAAAATTTCCTTCCCTGTTTTCTAGCCTTCAGTACAACTCTCCAAAGGCAATCACTATTAACAATGTCTTAAGTTTCTTTGCATGAATTTTCTTCTTTTTTAAAGTTTATTTATTTTGAGAGACAGAGAGAGCGGAGAAGAGGCAGAGAGAGAGAGGGAGAGAGAGAATCCCAGGCAGGCTCCGTGCTTTCAGCTTAAGATCATCACCTGAGCCAAAACCAAGACTCAGATGCTTAACTGACTGAGCTACCCAGGCGCCCCTCTTTGCATGAATTTCCTAAGCATGTACAATTATATATACATATATATATGTATGTATACGTACTCACTTTTACATAGTAATACCATGTATATTGTTCTTCATCTTATGTTTTTTTAAGTTCACTTAATATACCAGGACTGTGTCATACCAGCATGGCTCAGTCAGCCTCATTCTTTTTTTAAAAAATTTTTTTTTCAACGTTTATTTATTTTTGGGACAGAGAGAGACAGAGCATGAACAGGGGAGGGTCAGAGAGAGAGGGAGACACAGAATCGGAAACAGGCTCCAGGCTCTGAGCCATCAGCCCAGAGCCCGACGCGGGGCTCGAACTCATGGACCGCGAGATCGTGACCTGGCTGAAGTCGGACGCTTAACCGACTGCGCCACCCAGGCGCCCCTCATTCTTTTTTTAAAACTGCATGCCATTTCATTATATATCTGTACCATAATTTACTGCTGAACATATAAATAATTTCCAATTTATATCTGGTTGTTTGGAAGCGCAAATAATTACAAATAATGGACATTAGTAGGAATGAAATTACTGAATCAAGGAGCACGTGTTTTAAATTTTGATGAGATATTTCCAGGTCGTCTTGCACACAGTTGCACTTCTGTCAATATTCTCTGAGAGTGTTTCCACATTCTTATCTATCAGTCTCCCTTTGAGATTTGAAATTTCTACTGTTCTAGTAGTTGAAAATTGTTATTTCTTTTTACTATGCCTTTGTTGGATTAGTGTGCATTGAACATTTTTTTATAAGACTAATAGTCATTTTTATATTTGTGTAAATTGTGTGTCCTTTGATTATTTGTCCCTCACCACATCCATTATATGAGAGAAAAAGAAGCCCTTTATTAGGATAGACTACCATTTATTTATTTATTTTTCTAATTTATTGTGGGTTTTTTGGGTTCAGCTTTATTTGTTTATTTATTTGTTTGTTTGTTTATTTATTTATATTTTAATTTCAGAGTAGTTGACATACAGTGTTATAATAGTTTCATATGTATAATACAGTGATTTGACAATTCTATACATTACTCAGTGCTCATCATGATAAGTGTACTCTTCATCTAGTCCACCTATTTCCCCCAAGACCTCCCCTCTGGTAAGCATCAGTTTATTCTCTATAGTTAAGAGTCTGTTTTTTGGTTTGTCTTTTTTTTCTCTTTGTTCATTTGTTTTGTTTCTTAAATTCTACATATGAGTGAGATCATATGGTATTTGTCTTTCTCTGACTGACTTGTTTCACTTAGCATTATAACTCTAGATCCATCCACATTGTTGCAAATGGCAAGATCTCATTCTTTGTTATGGCTGAGTAATATTCCATTGTGTATATATCCATCTATCAATGGACGCTTGGGCTGCTTCCATAATTTGGTTATTGTAAATAATGCTGCTATAACATAGGGGTGCATATATTTTTGAATTAGTGTTTTCATATTCTTTAGGTAAATACCCAGTAGTGGAATTACTGGATCACATGGTAGTTCTATTTTTAATTTTTTGAGGAAACTCCACACTGGTTTTCACAGTGGCTGCACTAGTTTGCATTTCTATCAACAGTGCACAAGGGCTCCTTTTTCTTCACATCTTCACCAACACTTGTTTCTTGTCTTTTTTATTTTAGCCATTCTGGCAGGTGTGAGGTGATACCTTATTGTACTTTGGATTTGTATTTCCCTGATTATCGATGAGTGATGTTGAGCATCTTTCCATGTGTCTGTTTTCCATCTGTATGCCTTCTTTGGAGGAATGTTTGTTCATGTCTTCTGCCCATTTTTAATTGGATTATTTGTGTTTTTTGTGTTGAGTTGTATAAGTTCTTTATGTATTTTAGATACTAACCCTTTGTAGGATATGTCATTTGCAAATATCTTCTCCCATTCAGTAGGTTGCCTTTTAGTTCTGTTGATTGTTTTCTTTGCTATGCAGAAGGTTTTTATTTTGATATAGTCCCAGTGGTTTATTTTTGCTTTTATTTTCCTTGCCTCAGGAGACACATTTAGAAAAATGTTGTTATGGCTAATGTCAGAGATATTACTGGGATAGGCTACCTTTTATTTTTTTTTATTTTTTATTTTTTTTAACGTTTTTATTTTTGAGACAGAGAGAGACAGAGTATGAATGGGGGAGGGGCAGAGAGAGAGGGAGACACAGAATTGGAAGCAGGCTCCAGGCTCTGAGCCATCATCCCAGAGCCCGACGCGGGGCTCGAACTCACGGACTGTGAGATCGTGACCTGAGCTGAAGTCGGACGCTTAACCGACTGAGCCACCCAGGCGCCCCGATAGGCTACCTTTTAATAGATTAACCTACCAACAGTTCACAGGAAACCATAAATATATATATTGTACACATGATCACATGATCAAATGTATATATGGTACACATGATCACCTGTACAAACACTAACTCACTTGGAGGCCTGAAAGAAAGCCGAAAAAAGAAAGTGTCTGAGAAGAGAAAGAGAACAGTCTCTCTGGAGACTGATGTGGGGACTGGCCTCAGTCTTTCTATTAGTTTTCTATTGCTGCATAAAAAATGACCACAAACTTAGCAGCTCACAGTTTCCAGGGCCAAGAGGTCAGGCACAGCATGACTGGCTTTTTGCTCAGGTCCCACAGAGCTAAAACAGTTAGTCAGCTGTGCACAGTTTCCTCTTCTAAGTTGATGTGGTTGTCGCAGAATTCAGTTTCTTGTAACTGAGGGACCCAAGTCCCAGTTTCCTCACTGGTTATTAACTAGGGGCCACTCTTAGCTCCTAGAGGCAGCCTATGTTCCTTACCACATGGCCTCTTCCATCTCCAAAGCCAGCCAAGGACAGCCTCCCTTGTGTTATATCTTTCTCATTCTTCTAGTCTTTCTGACTTTCAGACCCAGATCTGATGAGTTCATGAGACTAGAAAAGCCCAGCCAGGTAATCTACCTATCTCAAAGTTAACTGATTTGGAACAAAACAGAATGGCAAAGTCCCTTGACAGCAGCACCTGAATTAGTGTTCAGTTAATTAACTGGGAGGAGGTGTGTGTACACACAGAGTCAGGAAACTGGGGTGAGCATTCTGCCCACCACAACCCCCACCTGCTTTCCTCAAGGGAAGCAGACAGAGGTCATGTCTGTTGGCTGAGGAAACCAATGCTACTGAAACATTAGATGCCAGAGAAAGAGAGCATAACTGGAATCCATCTAACCCCATGCACAACAAAGTCCACCCATGTGGGTCAAAGACCTTGATCTGAGCAATGAAACAGCAGAAAGCTACAGAGAAAATCTTGGAAATCACACATACAGTGTAGAGGTCAGGTAGGCTTTCCTGACCAAGGATCCAAACCTGGCATTTCTGACTCCACAATCTCTGCCTTCTTGACCCCCACATGATGGCTCACCAGAAGACAGGTCATTCATTGGCTATACAAGTGGATTTACAGTCCTCTAGCCTTGCTTTTTCTTCTTATGCCAGTGTGATTAGAGTGTGGTTTTGTGAGATGCTGTCCTTGGGTGTCCTTGGGTGTCCAATAGAATAGAATGAAGTACCGCAATCTGAATAGGTAAGTCACTAAAGGGAACTGTATTGTTGAGAATATTAAGAATTCTAAAAAAACCTCTCTCCCCTCCCTCTCTTTCTCTTTCATATTCCCACCTGCTGCTGTGATCCAGACGCATTATACGTGACTTGCTTGAGACCGAAGAGATTTATATAAAAGAGATTAAGAGCATAATTGATGTAAGTAGATTGGGGTAGTAGACATTAAGCATGTATTCAAACTAGAGAAGTTCTGTTGCACAAAGAGACTTAAGGTAGTTGCCACATGTCTCTAGAACCCCCACTGAGGGGACAGGTCTTACACTATCACAAGTATCTTTCCAATAGAAATAAGAACATTTGTTTGACTATTGATCCATTTAACCAAATAACTTACAAGGGACTGTGCCACTTCATATGATTCTAGCAGTGCCCAATAGGTTCACCCTATGGTTGTCAACAATGAGCATGATAATTTGAATGTTTTTGATAATTTAATAAAGGGGAAGTGTTTCAAGTAGCATTTTTTGCTTGAGAGTGAAAATTAGAATTTTCCTATTTTCCTAAGGAAATAATTTTGAGAAAAAGATAATTATGTGTACAAAATTACAATATAATTTTTTAATAATAAAATATCAGAAGAAAAAATCGCCAATAAAATAGGGGGTGGTTAATAAATTCTGATATTTATGCTAAATGAAATATTATTCAACAGTTACAAAGTAATTATTTTGGAGGATCAGGCCAATATGGCGGAGAAGTAGGGGGATCTGTACTTCCCGCATCTCTCAAACAAAGAAGGGCTGAAGCCAAAGGACTTTGAACCCTGAGAGACGGGGAGGAAAAGAGACTGAGTCTAACAGGGAGACACGGGAACAACCTGACAGGCTATAGGTGGGTGATTGCGAACTGGAGGAGATAAAATGGGGCCGCGTGGGGCCTTCTGCCAGAGCCAAAGGGAAGTGAAAGAGTGGCTGGGGAAGTGTAGGACTGCATCTGGACAAGAGAAAAACCTCAGACTCAGACGGAGAAGGATCCCATCTCTAACTGCGGGGCTTTCTTGGGACTGGGGCTGGCTGCCCTGTTTGTGCACCTGGGGAGGAGGGGAACTACCCCCGGGTTCAGTGGTAGGTCAGGGGCACAGTCACAGTAGGAGAAAGCGGTCACCTCCCCGAAGTGCTGCAGCACAAGACAAAGCCTGGCTGCGTCTGCCACCCCCATGCTCGGTGGCTAGGTCAGGGGCGCAGTCCACAGTAGGAGAAAGCGACCCCCTCCCTGGAGTGCTGCAACATGGAACAAAAACAGCCAGGACCACATATCGGATGGCATAGAGAGGCGCTTCCCGCATGGAGTGGGAGTTTAAATCCCAGCCAATCACTGGGGCACGGGAATTGGTGGAGCGAGAAAGACTGCCCCGTCTGTGCCCATGGCACAGTGAGGATGACTCCAACGGAGTCCACCGGGTCAGAGGAGAGGAGACTGGGGGGGAGGGGGGTGGGGGGCGTCGCCATTTTTCTCCCCACCACCAAGGCCGGGCCTCAGAGATGGGTCCGTGGGGCTCACCGTGGAGGCGGGACCTGCCTATACCAAACCACGCCCCTCCACGCGGGGTAAGTGCGTGTCTACTGGAAAAGCATAGACCCTGAGGAACCAGACAGACCGCTCTTCCAGACCAGTGCTTCTACATTACCTGGATTAATTCCAGGACAATTCTTATTATTTAGATACATTCTACCTTCCTTTTCTCCTTATCTCTTTCCTCCTCTAGGCCGGTTACTCTGGTTCTTGGTTTGTTTAAGCAGACATATTTAATCCATTCTCTTGATACATGTTCTACACCTCCTTCTTTACTTTCCTTTCTCTCTCTCTCTGGAATACTCAAGCTGTATAGTTTCTCTGTCTAGATAACTTTATCATCGTTTCTTCCCGCCCCCCCCCCCCCCTTTATTTTCCTTTCTCTCTCTCTGGGTTAAGCCATTTAGTCTCTCTGCCTGGTCAGTGTTTATTTTTTCTTTTTCCCCACCCCTGTCATTTCTCTCTTTGTATGTGCTCTTCCATCAGCACCGCCTCCACCCTATTCTTTACTTATAGTTGGTGTTTTTGGTTTTTTGCTTTTGGATTGTTTGTTTTGTTTGTGTGTTTGTGTGTTTTTGTTTGCTGTTTGTTTGTTTGTTTTCCTTTCCAGGGCTACTTCAAGGAACAAATCAAAGCACACCTGGTGGAGGGTCCAAAACATCACTACAAGTAGGGAAATAAAATAACCAAAGTCACAATAACGGAGAGCAAGTAACACCCTCCAAAAAACACCTCCTGAAGGGCCAGACCCTGTATGGGGTATGACCCCCCCTTTAATATAGCAGTGCTCACAGGTGCAGAGCACATAACAAGCTTTTAAAACTCATAAGGGACAGAAAATTAGCCAAACTGATGACATGGAAGAATTCTCCTTAAAAGAAATTCCAGGAAGAAGTGACAGCTAAAGAATTGATCAAATCAGATATAAGCAATATAACTGAACAAGAATTTAGGATAATAGTCATGAAATTAATTTCTGGGATTCAAAAAGGCATAGAAGACAGCAGAGAATCTATTGCTGCAGAGATCAAGGAACTAAAAAATAGTCATGATGAATTTAAAAATGCTATAAGTGAGATGCAAGATAAAATGGAGGTGGCCACAGCATAGATTGAAGAGGCAGAGGGGAGAATAGGTGAATTAGAAGATAAAATTATGGAAAAAGAGGAAACTGAGAAAAAGAGAGTTTAAAAAATCCAGGATCGTGAGGGGAGAATTAGGGAACTAAGTGATGCAATCAAATGGAACAATATCTGTATCATAGGAATTCCAGAAGAAGAAGAAGAGAGAGAGGAAGGGGCTGAAGGTGTACTTGAACAAATCATAGCTGACAACTTCCCCAATCTGGGGAAGGAAACAGACATTGAAATGCAAGAGGCACAGAGAACTCCCTTCAGACATAACTTGAATCAATCTTCTGCATGACATATCATAGTGAAACTGGCAAAATACAAGAATAAAGAGAGAATTCTCAAAGCAGCTAGAGATAAACAGGACTTAACATACAAAGGTAGACACGTAAGGGTAGTAGCAGACCTATCTACTGAAACTTAGCAGTCCAGAAAGGAATGGCAGGAAATCTTCAATGTGATGAACAGAAAAAATATGCAGCTGAGAATCCTTTATCCAGCAAGTCTGTCATTCAGAATAGAAGGAGGGATAAAGGTCTTCCCAAACAAACAAAAACTGAAGGAATTCATCACCACTAAACCACCCCTACAAGAGATCCTAGGGGGGATTCTGTGAGTGAAATGTTGCAAGGACCACAAAGTACCAGAGACATCACTACAAGCATGAAACCTACAGACATCACAATGACTCCAAACCCATATCTTTCGATAATAACACTGAATGTAAATGGACTAAACGTTCTAATCAAAAGACATAGGGTATCAGAATGGATAAAAAGACAAGATCCATCTATTTGCTGTCTAAAAGAAACCCATTTTAGACCTGAGAACACCTTCAGATTGAAAGTGAGGGGATGGAGAGCTATCTATCATGCTACTGGAAGTCAAAAGAAAGCTGGAGTAGCCATAATTATTTCAGACAAACTAGACTTTAAATTAAAGGTTGTAACAAGAGATGAAGAAGGGCATTATATAATAATTACAGAGTCTATCCATCAGGAAGAGCTAACAATTATGAATGTTTATGCACCGAATTCAGAAGCACCTAAATATATAAAACAATTAATCTCAAACATAAGCAGTCTTATTGGTAAGAATGTGGTAATTACAGGGGACTTTAATACTCCACTTACAACAATGGACAGATCATCTAGACACAAAGTCATTAAAGAAACTGTGGCCCTGAATGATACACTGGACCAGATGGACTTGACAGATACATTTAGAACTATGCTTCAGTAAATCCTGAAGCAGCAGAATTTACTTTCTTCTTGAGTGCACATGGAACGTTCTCCAAGATAGATCACATACTGAGTCACAAAACAGCCCTCAATAAATATAAAAGAATTGAGGCCATACCATACACATTTTCAGATCACACTGCTATGAAACTTGAAATCAACCACAGGAAAAAGTCTGGAAAACCTCCAGAAGCATGGAGGTTAAAGAAAAGCCTACTAAGAACAAATGGGTCAACCAGACAATTAGAGAAGATATTAAAAAATATATGGAAACAAAGGAAAATGAAAACACCACAATCCAAACCCGTTGGAATGCAGCAAAGTCAGTCCTAAGAGTAAAATTCATTGCAATCCAGGCCTATCTCAAGAAACAAGAAAAATCCCAAATACGAAATCTAACAGCACACATAAAGGAACTAGAAGCAGAACAGCAAAGACACCCCAAGCCCAGCAGAAGAAGAGAAATAATAAAGATCAGAGCAGAAATAAACAATATAGAATCCAAAAAAAAAAAAAAAGTAGAACAGATCAATGAAACTAAGAGTTGTTTTTTTGAAAAAATAAACAAAATTGATAAACTAGCCAGGCTTCTCAAAAAGAAAAGAGACAGGACCCAAATAGATACAATCACGAATGAAAATGGATTTATCACAACCAATCACTCAGAAATACAAGCAATTAGCAGGGAATACTATGAAAAATTATATGCCAGCAAATTGGGCAACCTAGAAGAAATGGACAAATTCCTAGACATCCACACACTACCAAAACTCAAATGGGAAGAGATAGGAAATTTGAACAGACCCATAACTAGTGTAGAAATTGAATCAGTTATCAAAAATCTCCCAACAAATGAGAGTCCTGGACCAGATGGCTTCCCTGGGGAATTCTACCAGACATTTAAAGCAGAGTTAATACCAATCCTTCTCAAGCTGTTCCAAAAAATAGAAATGGAAGGAAAACTTCCAGACTCATTCTATGAAGCCAGCATTACTTTGATTCCCAAACCAGACAGACACCCAGGCAAAAAATAGAACTACAGGCCAAATCCCTGATGACTATGAATGCAAAAATTCTCAACAAGATACTAGCAAATTGAAGTCAACAGCATAAAAAGAATTATTCACCACGATCAAGTGGGATTCATTCCTGGGCTGCAGGACTTGTTCAATATTCACAAATCAATCAGTGTGATACATCACATTAATAAAAGGAAGGCTAAGAACCAAATGATCTTGTCAATAGATGCAGAAAAAGCATTTGACCAAATACAGCATCCTTTCTTAATAAAAACCCTTAAGAAAGTCAGGCGAGAAGGAACATACTTAAACATCATAAAAGCCATTTATGAAAAGCCCACAGATAATATCATCCTCAATGGGGAAAAACTGAGAGCTTTCCCCCTGAGGTCAGGAACATGACAGGGATGTCCACTCTCACTGCTGTTGTTTAACATAGTGTTGGAAGTTCTAGCATCAGCAATCAGACAACAAAAGGAAATCAAAAACGTCAAAATTGGCAAAGATGAAGTCAAGCTTTCACTTTTTGCAGATGACATGATATTATATGGAAAATCCAATAGACTCCACCAAAAGTCTGCTAGAACTGATACATGAATTCAGCAAAGTCACAGGATACAAATTTAATGTACAGAAATCAGTTGCATTCTTATACACTAATAATGAAGCAACAGAAAGACAACTAAAGAAACTGATCCCATTCACAATTGCACCAAGAATCATAAAATACCTAGGAATAAACCTAACCAAAGATGTAAAAGATCTGTGTGCTGAAAACTATAGAACACTTATGAAATAAATTGAAGAAGATACAAAGAAATGGAAAAACATTCCATGCTCATGGATTGGAAGAATAAATATTGTTAAAATGTCAATACTACCCAAAACAATCTACACATTCAATGCAATCCCAATTAAAATTGCACTAGCATTCGTCTCAAAGCTAGAACAAACAATCCTAAAATTTGTATGGAACCACAAAAGACCCAGAATAACCAAAGTAATGTTGAAAAAGAAAACCAAAGTGGGAGGCATCACAATCCCACACTTTAGCCTCTACTACAAAGGTGTAATCATCAAGACAGTATGGTATTGGCCCCAAAACAGACACATAGACCAATGAAATAGAATAGACGACCCAGAATTGGACCCACAAATGTATGGCCAACTAATCTTTGACAAAGCTAGAAATAGTATCCAATGGAAAAAAGACAGTCTCTTTAGCAAATGGTGCTGGGAGAACGGGAAAGCAACGTGCAGAAGAATGAAACTAGATCCCTTTGCTACACCATACACAAAAATAAACCCAAAATGGATGAAAGACCTGAATGTGAGACAGGAAACCATCAAAGCTCTAGAGGAGAAAACAGGAAAAAGTTCCTGTTTGACCTACGACACAGCAATTTCTTGCTCAACACGTCACCAAAGGCAATGTAATTATCAACGTTTATTTATTTTTGGGACAGAGAGAGACAGAGCATGAACGGGGGAGGGGCAGAGACAGAGGGAGACACAGAATCGGAAACAGGCTCCAGGCTCTGAGCCATCAGCCCAGAGCCTGACGCGGGGATCGAACTCCCGGACCGCGAGATCATGACCTGGCTGAAATCGGACGCTTAACCGACTGCGCCACCCAGGCGCCCCATCTGTCCAAAGGCAATGTAATTAAAAGCAAAAGTGAACTATTGGGATCTCATCAAGATGAAAAGTTTCTGCACTGCAAACAACAAAACTAAAAGGCAACTGGTGGAATGGAAAAAGATATTTGTAAATGACATATCAGATAAAGGGTTAGTATCCAAAATCTATAAAGAACTTACCAAACAAAACACCCAGAAAAACAAATAATACAGTGAAGAAATGGGCAGAAGACATGAAGCGACAGTTTTCCAAAGAAGACATCCAGATGGCCAACAGACACATGAAAAGATGCTCAATGACACTCATCATCAGGGAAATACAAATCAAAACCACACTGAGATACCACCTCACACCAGTCAGAGTGGCTAAAATTAACAAATCACAAGACTATAGATGCTGGCGAGGATGTGGAGAAATGGGAACCCTCTTGCACTGTTGGTGGGAATGCAAACTAGTGCAGTCACTCTGGAAAACAGTGTGGAGCTTCCTCAAAAAATTAAAAATAGAACTACCCTATGACCCAGCAATAGCACTGGTAGGAATTTACCCAAGGGATACAGGAGTGCTGATGCATAGGGGCACTTGTACCCCAATGTTTATAGCAGCACTTTCAACAATAGCCAAATTGTGGAAAGAGCCTAAATGTCCATTAACTGATGAATGGATAAAGAAGATGTGATTTATATATACAATGGAATACTACTTGACAATGAGAAAGAATGTAATCTGGCCATTTGCAGCAACGTAGATGGAACTGGAGGGTATTATGCTAAGTGAAATAAGTCAGCCAGAGAAAGACAGGTACCATATGTTTTCACTCATGTGGATCTTGAGAAGCTTAACAGAAGACCTTGGGGAGCAGAAGGGAGGAAAAACTCACAGAGATAGAGGGAGGCAAACCATTAGAGACTCTTGAGTACAGAGAATAAACTGAGGGTTGATGGGGGGTGGGGGAAAGGGGAAAGTGGGCGATGGACATTGAAGAGGGCACTTGTTGGGATGAGCACTGGGTGTTGCATGGAAACTGATTTGACAATAAATTATATTTTAAAAAATAATTATTTTGAATAAATATAGCAACATTGAAAAATGCTTATAAAAGTAAAAACAATATATGTAGAATTTTACAAGCTTAGCCCAAAATGCATGTGGAAAAACAGAATATGAATTACATGTGATTACTGTGACTACAACCATATAAAATAAGCTTTTAAAAAGTTATGAAGGAAATATAATAAAACAACAGTAATTGTGTTTGGTTGTAAAATGATGGGTAAGTCTTTGGCTTTCACACTTGACTTGTATAACACAAACATTTTAAAAATACATTTTTTTCTTTCTATAAATTGCCGTTTTATTATCATTGCCATTTAACCATCTTCTGAAGATGGACACACGAAGGACATATCAAAAGAAAGCATTTGATGGAATGGGTTTCAGGAGATAACTGTCAGTCAAGATGAGTCAAGAGCAACAAAGCCTGGAAAACAGCATTTTTCTAAACACCATATTTCCTAATTATTAGGGTTTTGGTCCCTGGAGTAGCTAATTCAGATCATCTCTCATATGTTCCTACCTGTAAAACCTACCTTGTTTCCACCTCTGCAGGGATATATCACTCCAATGGATTTTATTTGGCTGAAGCATCTGATTCCAGATGTTCTTCAGAATAACAAGGAGCTTCTCTTTGGGAATATTAGAGAACTTTATGAATTTCACAACAGGTATATAATAATTTATATTATCAGGAAAAATGGAAAGTAGAAGAACAATGGAAATCAGACTGATGGAATCTGGAGATGAACATGCTTAGACATTGCTAGGCTTAAGCAAGTAGTTCAGAGTCCGTGGATTTGGTTGGGATGGGATGGGATGAGAGGGAGGGAAGAAGTGCCACAGATCTCTGAGGGAGAAGGGGAAAGGCACCAATGGAGCATGTACCAGGTGTCAGGCATTAAGGTAATATTTTTTGTATGTTCCTTTGCTTATTTATCTATTCATGCATCAGCATTTTATTGTGGACCTGTACTATGTCAGGCACTGTGTTCAGCATTGGGAATACAAAGATGAGCAAGACACACATCCACATACGTACTGTCATAGGGTAGTGCTGGGACCTAGGGTGTTGGAAAATGCTAACTGGTTAAACAAGTTGTCCTTGTAGCCCAGGGCTGGTTGGGTGTTGAGTTTTAGAGAATTAGAGGAGGAAGGGACTTTAGAAATCATCTTCCCAGCCTTTCATTTCACAGATGATACTGCAGCTCGTTTCCTCTCTTTACTCAATATAGTAACCCCAAATCACACATGTAATTGATGGAAAAGGAAAAGACTGCTCGGTGAATTGAACCACAGTTGCTTCTCAAACACGTCTCCTGTCCATTGGTCAGACACAAAAGTGAAATGGAAATCCCATTTCTGCTACCTTCTCTGGAAAAGTTATTCAACCTCTATGTAACTCAGGTTTCATATTTATGAAACCCTACTTTGCAAGATTTGGTGGATGATTAAATGAGATATTGTTTATGAAGTACTTAGCTTATGCCTGACTTACTTGAAGCTCTCAGTGATATTAACAGTAGCAGTGGCAACAGCAGAAGTTCTTATTAATGTTATTATCATATAGCAGGGAGCATCATTGCATCTTGTCTATCTATAGCTAGTGCTTAGAATGATCAGGACAGCTGTAGGTAGTTTCAAGGAATCCTAGTAATGTCACAGAATGGTTTTTCTCCCAAATCGGTGTGTTGAAAATGAGTCAAGAGCAACAAAGCCTGGAAAACAGCATTTTTCTAAAGACCTCTTAAAACCTTATATGATTTTACTTTTAAAAAGTTTTAACCTGATACATGTAAAAAAATTAAAACATTATTATACTTTTCTTTCCCTAGGACTTTTCTAAAAGAATTGGAAAAGTGCACCGAAAACCCTGCACTTCTGGCACGTTGCTTTCTCAAGAGAGTAAGTCTGTGCTCCCAGTAAGTCGAAACAACCATGTGATTAAAGTTAACCCTTAATTTTCTGTGTATGAGGCAAGGGCAAATGGAAATATCAATGGTCTAAAGAGTTACACATGCCTTTTGAGTGCAAAGCAGGAGTCGGATGAGTCCAGTTTGACTAAGCTCATATGACAGGTGGGAGCAACTTAACAAGCTTGGCCTCCTGTAAAGCCTGGTGACACGGAAGACTGCCCCCCCCCCCCCTGCAAAGCAGATGATCCTGCTCTGAATGACTGAGCTGTTTTCAAACAAGAATCACACAGCAGGTTTAAATTCCTCACTAAAGTTGTATTAACACTCTCAAGAGAAGTACTGATGCTAAACTAAAAGTCTCAAAAAATGTATTTTCTTCCATTTTATTTGTTTGTTTATTTATTTATTTATACAACATAGAGGATATACTTAGCACCCAGTTTATGATTTCCTGTCCTACAACACCATACTTCTGATTATTTCCCCTTCCCTGCTGCCACACCTCTTCCCTTTTGCCCTCTCTGCACCCTTCCTTTGGGCAGTGAATAGGCTGTTTGGTCCAGTGGTACTCTGTAAGCTGTCACAGAGAAATGTATTGCCCAGTACCACCCCCCACCTAGTGAGGACTATGCAGATGATCCTCACGCCCTGAACTCTCAAAGTCTCCCATTTCTTCTCTCTCTCTCAACCAGCCCTTCTTTTCATTCCCTTCCTTCTTTTTCTTTTTGTGAGCCTGACAGAACAGCTCAAACAGCTTAAAATTTTTTAAACGATCCAAATTATGGCTGATAAGTCTAAGAGCAGTACTTGTGATAAACTGACAGCAAGAAAATAAAAATCCCCAGGTTTCAAGGCCTTTGACATAATGGAGAGGCAGAGCCTTCAACCTTCAGCATTCCTAATGGCTTAGAAGGACCTTTCTTGGCCCGGTGTCAGCTTTCCACCACAGCCTCATCATAGGCTTTTCATCAAGTGCCAGAATTCAAGATACACTATGGGGCACCTGGGTGGCGCAGTCGGTTAAGCGTCCGACTTCAGCCAGGTCACGATCTCGTGGTCCGGGAGTTCGAGCCCCGCGTCAGGCTCTGGGCTGATGGCTCAGAGCCTGGAGCCTGTTTCCGATTCTGTGTCTCCCTCTCTCTCTGCCCCTCCCCCGTTCATGCTCTGTCTCTCTCTGTCCCAAAAATAAATAAATGTTGAAAAAAAAACTAAAAAAAAAAAAAGAATTCAAGATACACTAAAAATGATTTTGTATTCAATCTGATTAATTTCCTTTTTGAGTTACTTTTATAGCATTATTAGTGTTTTATACTGTTTTGCAATTTTTTATTCATCAAACCACCAATGTGAAATCTAGTTTCATAGTTTAGAAATATTTTATAATTGCTTATGTCATTATTGCAAAGACTTGTTTAAATTGTTGGATGAGAAGAGGCCAGGACCCTGTGGGGAGAAAGTGGATATTATTTTAAAAACTGTCCAAGTATAATGAAATGGTCAGGGAATTGCTGACAAAACATCTTTTCCTAGAAGAATTCCTCACCTAAAGTTTTGCAAAGCCTTCTGTAGTCCTCCATTTTGGGAGAAACCTCAGAAATTATTCCATCCAGACTTGCATTTAAATGCTGCATATAATCCTAATGATTTATGATGTTGGAGACAGAATATAGGTAATAAATTCTTCCCAAGCACAAAGTTATTAGTCTGGGACAAATGGAGTAATTAAAAACCATGACCACCTATTCTTTGAGGCTCCTTGAGGGAATTGGCTACTGCTATGTACTTGTTAGCTAATAAGATGGGCCCCTCAACCATTATGTACCACAACAGTTGACCTTTTCTTAGTAGCATTTGCAGAATTCTGTGGAGATGAGTTTTGAAATATTGCTCTGTCCAAGAGTTTTAATCAGACTCTATAGCTTGCAGAATCCAGGAAGATCCTGCCCCAGAGGCCAAGCTCTATGTAGAATAACATTTGTCAGTAGTTTACTTTGAGTTCCATTTGCTCTGAGATCTGACATGGCACAAAAGAGCGTGCTTTCAGACATGGCTGAAAGAGCACTGAGGTGGGAGTCAGGAATGTAACTTCTTGTCTAAGTTGAGCCACTTGCTATCTGCATGACCTCACATTAAATCACTTCAACCCTTGGAGTCTCACTTTCCTTCTCCATATAATAAGCTTAATCATACCAATATGTAAAGTTGTTGTGGAGATCTAATAAAATAGTGTATGCAGAAGGGTTCTACAAAGTACAAAGTGCTTTGTCAATAGCTACCATTTATTGGGTATTCTGTATGTTATATTGGGCATTTGCTGAGAAGTTTTAATACATCATCTCATTTAATCTCACAGCAATCATAGTTGACTATTGTCATAAACCCATTTAATACATGAGAAAACTGAAGTATAGGAAGGTTAAGTCACTGAACTTGGGCCATTTGGTTTGTAAGTGACAAAGCCAAGAACTTAATCTGGACACTCCACCACCAGAGGCTCTGTCCTAATGCATAAACAATCATGTGTGAATATGAATTTTTGGTAGCAATTTTTTTTAGCCTCCTGATTTATTCTATAAAAAGGTGAGGGTAATCAGGCACTTTCTTATGCTGCTGGTTAGTGTATATCCTTTCTTTAAGGAATTTTGGATTGAAAAGCAAATTTAGGTCAACAGTTGTGTTTTGGTGTTTGAAGGCTTATAATGTTCTGCATTGCTCAAAGTGCAGACATAGTACACAGACATAGGAACACAGGTTTCTGCTCAGCATCCATCAGGAGAACCATTTGCCTCTGTTACTGGGAAAGTTTGGGGAAAGGTGGCTGACTGTGGAGGTTGTTTTACTGAGTGGGGGCTGGACCTCCAAAATCTCCTCCAGCTTTTAAGAATCCTCTAGTAGTTGGGGCACCTGGGTGGCTCAGTCAGTTAAGCCTCCAACTTTGGCTCAGGTCATGATCTCTCAGTCTGTGGGTTCGAGCCCATCATTGGGCTCTGTGCTGACAGCTCAGAGCCTGGAGCTTACTTTGGATTCTGTGTCTCCCTCTCTTTCTGCCCCTTCTCTGCTCATTCTCTGTCTCTCTCTGTCTCTCTCTGTCTCTCTCTCTCAAAAATAAATAAACCTTAAAAAAATTTTAAAAAAAGAATCCTTTTGTGGTTAGTGTTGAAAGCAGTGAAACATTGAATTGTTTTAGGTGCTAAAGGCCAGTGTTTTGTGCTCTGACGGACCCAATGTGGGTGAGATGCCTGTATCAGTTTGTAATATTTTATAAGCCTGACTTTTGGTATGGCACGAATGTTCCCCATGTGTAGGTTGCTCTGCTCTGGAAGCCGTGCCTGGCTTATCAATGACACTCGGTAGATAGTTCTCAAGTGAATAAATAATGAACATATTGTTAAGCTCGGAGTTATTATTTTAGTTCCTTAACCTGTCTGAACAACATTTCCTCAAGGGTCATCTCCCTTCCATACACAGACGCATGTAGTTTTTCCTGGAGAGAGTAGCAAAGGACAGAGTTGCTGAAGTTCTTGGAGTGAAGTGAAATGACCACTTACAATCCATCAGGAGAGGAGGAGAACTACAGAAACAGAAAGCATTCACTACAGCAGTGTGTTTGGAAGTAGAATAGACCTTGGGGTGCCTGGGTGGCTCAGTCATTTGAACATCTGTCTGACTCTTGGTTTCAGTTCATTCAGGTCATGATCTCACAGTTGGTGAGCTCGAGCCCCACATCGAGCTCTGCACTGACAGTGCAGAGCCTGCTTGGGATTCTTTCTCTCTCTCCCTCTCTCTGTCTGCCCCTTCCCCACTCACTCTCTGTCTCTCTATCAAAATATATAAATAAACTTTAGAAGAAGAAGGAGACAGAGAAGGAGAAGGAGAAGGAGAAGAAGAATAGACCTAGCTAAAGCTGTGAGGGAAGAAATAACCTGTGTCCACATGAGGGACATCAAGAGTTGGCCTGAGAAGCATAAGGACACAGAAGTCCATGAGGATGCAGCCACATGGGCTTCTCCAACCAGAGTGGCACAGGCTTTATGACAAGTGCAGCTGCTCTGGGCCAGGTCCTACTGATGGAGTGGATGGAGCTGGCAAGCTGACTCCTTTCTATCTGGGCAACCTTTCTATCTGGGCTGTTGATAGGTATGTGCCCATCTCTCATGGCCTTTGAGGCAAAAAGAAATAGGCCACACAGCACTTGGAATCTTTCATCTCTAGCCTTAGGATAGTCGTGTAATTTTTCCCATCTTGGAGTCTGGTGCTACAGGTGGAAGGTGATGTCTGAGGCAGAGCCTGCTCCTCTGAGAATTGCCCAAAGGACTTAGATCTATGTTGCTGTGTCCAAACTGCCATGTTTTCCTCTTGGGGTGTTTGTGCCTTTGGCTGTCTCTTGGGGTTTTTTTTTTCCCTCCTAGGTTTGGCTCATGATGATCATAATAGGAAGACAGGGAGAGAGAAAGATGGGGCCATCAGCTACTGGCACCTTTTCTGTCAGTTTTGTCCCTCACTGCAGAGCTATTCTGGGGGAACAGTGATGTCCTGGGTAAAGAGCAGAGGAGGAAGGATGGAGATGAAAAACCTTCCCGGTTTATGAATTAACTGATTTACCAGAGTCCTGTAGTTGCTCCCACAGCACCCTGTTCATGTCCGTGCTTAGTACTTATGGCTGTTTAGAGCCCTCTGTTTGCCCTCCCATCACACAGTCACCCCAACATAAGGTTATCACACACCCCCAGTTCCTCACACCATGAAAATACTCAGGCTTGTTGAATATTCGAATGAATAAACAGTATCATTCTATTCTCTTCCTGAAAAATGCCGCCTGATTAATTTGTTCCAATGCTTTTCCTCTTCCAGAAAGAAGATCTTCAAATGTATTTTAAATACCATAAGAATCTGCCCCGAGCTAGGGCAATCTGGCAAGAATGTCAAGACTGCGCCTTCTTTGGGGTAATGTTGAGACCACAAAGTCTCCCACAAATTGCTTTCCCTGAGCAATGTTTGCATGCGCCAAGTCTTTAAAGAAATCAGAAGTATGAACAAGGCAGGGTAATTTGGCATTTGAATTTATATTTATTAAAAGTCTCTCCTGTTTTGAAATTCTGTGTTGGAAGTTTTGATGCTGCCTTGGGTCTCTATGGGACAGGCCTGTGAGGAGCAGCTGTAGCCTGATGAGCAAACCAGAGCCCTCTTGTAGGATGGGGAATTTATTTATTTATTTATTCATTCATTCATTCATTCATTCATTCATTCATAAATATCACTTACTGTCAGGTTAGCTAACATACAGTGTATATAGTGTGCTCTTGGTTTCAGAAGTAGATTCCCGTGATTCATCGCTTACATACAACACCCAGTGCTCATCCCAAGGGCCCTCCTCAATGCCCATCACCCGTTTCCCCTCTCCGCCGGCCCTCCCATCAACCCTCAGTTTGTTCTCTGTATTTAAGAGTCTCTTATGGTTTGCCTCCTCTCTGAAACTATTTTTTCCCCTTCCCTCCCCCCATGGTCTTCTGTCAGGTTTCTCAAATTAGGATGGGGAATTTTAAATGGGCTCCCTGGAATGATATTCATCAGTCATCACATAAGTCATCAAGTCTTCCAGACTCAAAATGAGCTGAATAGACAACATCACCCCCAACTGAAACACAGGCTGCATCTTTTTCAGGATTTGAAGTGCCCCACTGTGTTCTACCAGACTTGCTTTCTAAAAGAAATAAATGGTCCTGCTTCCCTAGTTGCATATACAATTACTAGCCAAGCCATCCTCTTTCCCCTTTCTCTCATTTTACATACTGTTCCTGAGGGATCCATCAACTCAATAGCTTTACAAAGCTGGTCAACACGGGTGCACCTCTTTTCCACAAGGAGCCCGCTTCATTTCTTGTTTTCAAATGCTGCCGCTTTGTTCTCTCTGTTTGTTTTGTTTCACATTGTTTCTGTTTGGCTTTTAAAGGTGTGCCAGCGCCAATTGGATCACAATATCCCTCTTTTTAAGTATCTTAGAGGACCAAGCCAGAGGCTTCTAAAATACCAGATGCTGTTAAAGGTAAAGTCAATGAGACAGTGCTTTCCTGTGCTGGGAAAACATGCACGTGCTGTGGTGCTCTTTTCCTTAGACATGTAAAGCTATGACTTTATCTTCCCAATGTGAAGATACGTCTATCCTCCAGGCTTTTTCTGTCCTCCAAGCCTAAAGCAGCACACCTCAGTGAGGAGTAAGACCAAAGAATCAGAGAGTTGAAAGGGACCTGGAAGCCTGGCTAATCCAACATGCAGCCCAAGGCATAATCTCTAAGGAGGCTGGTTTGGGGCTGGAGAGGTTCTTGGGAGCAAAGGGTGAAAGGAGTCCCTCCACACTGCTGGCAGCTGAGAGGGTAGGGAGGCAGCCAGAGCCTCTCTTCTCATGTAAGATATCGGCAGGTAAGATATCGTCGGCTCCATTTTACAGATAAGGCAAGGAGCTTCAGAGAAGAGTTGTGATTTTCCTCAAAGTCACAATTTTATGTACATTAAAGCAATGGAAGGGAGAAGGCAAAACCGGAGTCTTTTCTCCTTTTGCAACATCCACCTCCACCCCTAGATTAAGAGATCTTTCTCAAGAGCAACATAACAGAATGAATTTTGCTCTGCTGAACACCTAGGTGGTTCTTTCTCTGACATCAGCACACCTGCAGGAGAGCACTCCCAAACACCCAAACAGGACAGAAGGAGCTGTCAGGCTGCCTCCCCATGTGTGAGCTGAGGGAAAGGTTCAGCCACTTCTCCATGTTGTGTTTTGAGTTAACCTTTATGAGCAGCTCTTGCCCAGTGGTTACCATCTCTTAAAAAAATACAAGCACCTGCTATTTACTGGGTACCTTCCCATATAAATTTCTTATTTAATCTCCACAATCAGATGCACCAGAAAGTCTCTGGTGTATGAAGAAACTGAGGCTCAGGGAGGTTAAGCTCATTGCCTAACATTCTGCCCTCAGAAAAAGGTGCCCTTTTCGGTTTGCATCTGCAGCCCCAGCCGAGGCTGGACCAGCTATGCCGTCACCAGCTGTGGCATTACCGGACCTCTTCGGCCTTAGTTTTCTCCTGTGTGAGATACTGGAACCTCCTTCACAGGATTGGTGTGAGGGGCAAGTGGGTAATGCATGAAGAGAGCTCACTCAGTGCTGACCCCTGGGAAGCTTCCGGGAACACATAGCCATTGTTTTATACCCAGAGATGTCACACTGGTGTGGGAATGAGGGTGATGCCCACTGCCTCCCTCCACGAGTGGCATATATGAGTGTGTTTCAATAGTGTTCATTCAGGGCTTCACACTCCTGTAACCGTCCCATCTTTACTGTCATCTAAGCTGGGCAAGTCTTACCACTGAGCCCCGTGAGGAAGGAGCCAGACAAGTGGGGGTCCTCACCACCTCCGTCTGGGGGCATCGGGTACCAAGGTGCTCGAGTTTTCCCACAGAAGTGATGCTGAGACAATCATGAAGTTCTGTACCATAGCCGGAGGACCACAGGGCACAGTAATTAGAAACCCAGACTGAGGAGTTAGCCATCATGGGTGTGGATCCAGCTCTGACACTTCCAGACTGCTTGGACTCAGGCAAATTACTTAACCTCTCTCTGCCTCAGGTTCCTCAACTGTAACATGAAGGTAGTACTAGTACTTTCCTGGTATGTTTCTTGGGAGCATAAATGAGGTAGTCCAGGTGACAAGTAATTAGAGAATTTTGTTAGTTCATTTCACTGAGGAAACAAGAGACAGAATCACTGTAAAATATTCCTCGGGGGTCTGCGCGAAACCAATGGAGGTTACTCAAGGCAAACCAGTTTTTCCCATTCACTGCATGCTGGAAAAACAAGTTCAGACCACTGGCCCGCCTGTGAGGGAAGGAAGAACTTTCCAGTGTTCTCCACCCTGAGGGACAGAGCTCATTCTGAAAGGCCTACCATCAACTTCTTTAAGAACATGGATGTCTGACTGATTGTCTCATGGCTTAGAAAGGATCATGGGATCCTGGTCTGAGACAGCTTTTCCCTAGTACAAAAATAAGGGAAAGAAATGATAGATTATACCATTAAAAATAGACACCTGAAAAATTGGGTAAAATATCATATAAGCAAGATAGATACATGACAGATGGTCAGCATGTCTAGTAATGAGTGCATAGAAGTTAATAATTTAAAAAAAAAGAACCAAAAAGAAATGATACCTATGAAATAATATCTTTCCTGAGATATTATGAAAATTAACAGTCAGAACAGAGTTTTGAGTACATAATGTACATAATGTCTAATGAGTCATGGCAAACTGATTAAAAATATATTGTATATTAGCATATATTAAAAATAGATGCATTTAGGGACAACAGAAATTCACTTTTATTGAGCCCATGATTTATGTCAAATAGGCTATGTATGGAAACTATCAGATTTAATGTAGAGAATTTTTCTAGCCTAGATTTTAAGATATATATGATTCGGAAAATGGTACATTATTTATTTACAGTAAATTTTGCTTATTACAGGAAGAATGTTCTAGAATAGGTGGTTGTGCTGATTTCCTGTGTAATGCAAGTCATGCGATATTCATTTTTCTTCTTTTACAAAAATTAAATAGACTACTATTAGGAAAAAGAATTAATAGGGAGAGGTTGGTAAAAGGGTATAAACTTACAGCTTATGAGATGAATAAGGCTTGAGGATCTAATGTAAAACATTGTAACTGTAGTTGGTAACAGTGTATTTTATAATTGCAATTTGCTAAAAGTAGAACTTAAATGTTCTTGCCAAAAAAGAAAAAAAGAGATAAATATGTGAGGTAATGGATGCGTTAATTAACAAGATGGAGGCAATCCTTTTACAATATATATGTGTACCAAATATATATACCATATATACTTTAACTTTATACTTTAAATACCTAACAGTTTTATATGTCAATTATACTTCCAAGTTGAAATAAAAAAGAAAATAATAAAAAAATGAACAGAGGACATAGGCAGTTTACAAAAGAATAAATGCTAATGGCAAACATGTTTTTGAAAGTTCTAACTCACCTGCTCTTTGAGAAATTCACATTAAAACAATGAGGTAGGATTTCTCTGTCGATTGAATTGATTAAATCACTTTTCGATTAAATGTTAATACTCCATGTATGGTGGGGCTAATGAAGCAAGCTTTCATATATGACTGGTGGGAACATAGTCCTTCTGTAAAGAACTTGGAAATACGCATCAGAACTTTTAACATTGACGATTTCACTTCTAGGAATTTATCCTTAGGAAAAATGCACAAAGATTATTATTATAGTAAAAATTATCGAACCTAAATGTTTAATAGTAGGGAGATTAATTAATTATGGTTTATCTACAGAATGCAACAGTCTGCTACAATTAAAAAACATGTTTACAAAAACATAATGTCATGGAAAAATGTTTGTGATATGTTAAGTGGGAAAAAATAGGCTCCGGAATAATGTTTCCAGTATGATTCTGGTTGTGGAAAGAACTCTGTGCCATTCTTTCGCTCTTACATGTGACACACAAACTTACATACATCCTCTGTTGATTTGGCATTTGCTGGAGATTGTTGACATGGTAGATTTAGTTGGCATTTTGCTTTTTAATTTCCAATAAGGCTTTTGGGTTAATGCAGGGTCTGCTGGACTTTGAGACTCCTAAGGATTGGGAGATAGACCCAGGAGACCAGGAAGGAGGTTCGGCTAAGGTACTGTATATTAAATATTAGCTTACATAACTAACTGTCAATGGTATCTGTCTCTGGTTGGAAGGATTTATGGCAATTTTGTTTGTCTTGTTTATGATCTTTATTGTTTATATTTTCTAAAATAGCATATATCCTATAATTTATAGTCACAGAAAAAACAAAACAATTAAAGGCAATTTCAACCTGAGCTTTGTAACAGGACAAGTAGTAATACATTTTCTTCCCTTCACATAGAAATATTTTAACAAGAGGTGTGCCTGGGTGGCTCAGTTGGTCAAGCTTCAACTCTTGATTTCAGCTCGGATCATGATGTCAGGGTCGTGGGTTTGAGCCCCATTTTGGGCTCTGCATTACTGACAGTATGGAGCCGGCTTAGGATTCTGGCTCTCCCTCTCCCTGCCGCTCCCCCACTCACATTCCCTCTCTCTCTTAAAATAAATAAACTTAAAAAAATGTTTTAACAGGAACATGAAATTAAGTGAATGTGTAAAATGCATACATAAAAGACTGGAAATAAATATGATAAAATCTCAGCTGTGTTTTTCCTGCATGGTAGGATTATGAGGAGCGCCTGGGTGGCTCAGTCGGTTGGGCGTCCGACTTGGGCTCAGGTCATGATCTCGTGGTTCTCGGGTTCGAGCCCCGCATCGGGCTCCGTACGGACAGCTCAGGGCCTGGAGTCTGCTTTGTGGGTTCTGTCTCCCTCTCTCTCTGCCCCTGCCCAGCTCATACTCTCTCTCTCTCAAAAATAAATAAAACATTAAAAAAGAAGAAGAGATGGGAGCCATACCACATACCACATTTCACAGGAAATTTGTGACTTACCAGTGGGGTTTCTTTTAAATTTCCTATAAAATATTCTGGTTTTAACAAGAAAAACATGAGGAGCAGTCATTTGTATGCCCTCCCTGCTCAGAATATATGGTAGGGACCCCTTCAAATTAAGAGAAGCTCAAGATACAGATAATAATTTTATAGCCTGGAGCAAGGGGAGCTAGGCTGAGTTAGTTTAATAATATTTGTAAGGATATTTCTGAGCCCTACATTATGCAATGTAAAAGTAACTACCTGCTGTGTTTGTGGGAGGAGGGTTAGTGGGAAGGAGAGGGAATAGGAGCAGTTGAGTCACGAAAAGGAAGTTGAGGGCTTTTTTCCTGATGTTTATATATATATATTTTAAAGGTTTATTCATTTTCAGAGACAGAGAGACAGAGCATGGGGGGGTGGAGGGGCAGAGAGAGAGGGAAACACAGAATCTGAAGCAGGCTTCCAGGCTCTGAGCTGTCAGCACAGAGCTCGATGTGGGGCTGGAACCCACAAGCCATGGGGTCATGACCATATATATATATATATATATATATATATATATATTTTTTTTTTTTTTTTTTAAAGAGAAATCGCAGGGGAGGGGCAAATAGAGAGGGAGACAGAGAATTCAAAGCAGGCTCTGTGCTGACAGCAGAGAGCACAAGGTGGGGGGCTCCAACTCACGAACTGCTCAAATTCATACACAGCGAGATCATGACTTTGTCTCAAGTCATTGATTGGTCTTGTCACTCAAATCCCTGATCCAAAGAAACTGATCCCCAGTGCTTAGGCAGAGATTAGGAAAATACACAAAACTTTGCTTACATCTTGGTGTAGAGGACAAAAAGAGGTGGGGCTATATGGGGGAGGGGGGCAGCAAAGAGCTGTCTGTCCTTTGTTGTAGAAATTGATGTGTTAGGGGTGCCTGGATGGCTCCGTTGGTGAAGCGTCTGACTCTTGATTTGGGCCCAGGGCATGATCTCATGGTGGTGGGATTCAGCCTGCATGTCAGGTTCTGTGCAGAGCCTGCTTGGGATTCCCTCTCTCTCTCTCCCTCTGCCCTTCCCATGCTCACACTCTCTCTCTCAAAATAAATAAGTAAACTTTAAAAAAAAAAAAAGGAGAAATTGATGTTTTTAAAAAAATTTTTTTAATGTTTTTATTTATATTTGAGACAGAAAGAGACAGAGCATGAGCAGGGGAGGGGCTGAGAGAGAGGGAGACACAGAATCCGAAGCAGCTCCAGGCTCTGAGCTGTCAGCACAGAGCTGGGTGCGGGGCTTGAACTCATGGACTGTGAGATCATGACCTGAGCCGAAGTCGGACGCTTAACCTACTGAGCCACCCAGGCGCCCCAGAAATTGATGTGTTTAAAAACAAAAAGGAAGAAACCAAAATCTCTTTGTTGGTATTTACCAGATAACAGATAAATATGCTATGTAGGTAACAGGGGAATAAAATACTGAAACTGTAAGCAAAAGACTTTCACACAGAAACAGTCATCTCTATTGTGTCCTAAGTGTCACGGTTGTAATAATTGGAACATTGGTCTCTTGAATTAGCAGTTACAATGTTTCCACTTAATGCTGAGACTTTGTGTTTGGGAGGTGCAGACCATGTTGGCTTACCTCTTTCATGTCTTTCATGGTGATAGAATGTGGGAAAGACTGGGGAAGGAGAAGAGGGAGAAAGGGTAGAGCTGGAGGGGGGATTCAATGTGGCAAATCCAACAGTTAGGGCATTTACATGATACTTATTAGTAAGCCTCCACATGGCAGGCAGCTCATTCTCTGCCTCTATGAGAGTTTACAAATATCCTCCTCTGGGATGGTTTTAAGCATAAATTTACCCACAGGAATATGATACTGAGATTGTACTTTTCAATAGGCCCCTGGTGGGATATAAAACAGGGAGAGCAGCTTATATAAAGGGTCTGGGTTTTTCATGCTCTAAAAAAGTTCAGCATGGGGGTGCCTGGGTGGCTCTGTTTGTTCAGTGTCTGGCTCTTGATTTCGGTTCAGGTCATGATCTCGAGGTTCATGAGATTCTGCCCTGTTTCAGCACAGAGCCTGTGTGGGATTCTTTCTCCCTCTCTCTCTGCCTCTCTATTTCTCTCTCTTTCTCAAAATAAATAAATAAACTTTTTAAAATAAAAGGTCAGTATGTTTCTTATATAGCAGGAATATAATATCCATGATTTTGTGAACGTCATTCTTCATTAGTTCAATGTACAGAAGGTGCGGTTGGTTATTTTGCTTGTGTGTTTATCATGTGTATAAACCAACAAGTATCTTTAACCACCGTTCTTCGGGAGCAGGGAAAGAGATCCATGTATTTACCTTCTCAGTCTCTGTGCTGGCTGGATTGGTCTCTCCTTATCTCTGTCCTGTTTCCCTTGTTCACTTGGTAGATGGTTTACCTTTTGATTTCCAACAAGGCATTTGGTTTCCACAGAATGGGCCAAAGAGGACCAAGGATTCAGCATTCTTAGCTGAACTACAACAAGCTTTGGCCATGATGGAGGATTTGATCAAGTCCTGTGAGTTGGCCGTGGACCTGGCAGCAGTCACTGGATGTCCGGTATGTGCCATAGCAAGTGTTGGAACATCTCAGCAAAAGGCAGGCACAATATTACAAACATAGGAGATAGCTTATGGCAAAGCTAGAGAGATGACCTGTGGTAAAGGAATTGGACTCTGAGGAAAGTAGCCTAAATTGTTCTGCAAATCTGTGCTGTAGGAATCGAGGCAACAGCTTAGCATTTTCAGGAAACTTGTGTTGTATTTCCTGGGGTCTTGAATATTGAGACTGACCCACATTCTGGAAAAGCCAGGAACTCAAGGACCAGAACATATATGGGCGGGGCAAAGTGATGAAGGAGTAATTTATTCTGACTCATGGCACTATTAAAAGATTAAAATTTTTTCCTTCTTGACTCAGATTTTCTTGGTACAAAGTCCTTTGAAAATAGGTCCTAAGTGAAAGTCTAACTCCATTTTCACATCGCAGATCTCAGAAGAGGTCTGACAAGCATATATCGTACATCCCTTAATCTAAATGATTGAAGGAAAATACCAAAAGAAGCAATGCTAAGGAGTTGAACTCTCTCAACCCAGGCATTAGGGTAAACTCCTGAGTAGGTCAATTCCAGGAATTCCAGGCAAGCTATCTTCTGTAACTGTATGGGCTCCTTAGGACTGGCCCATCACTGGTTTTCCTGGAGGTGCTCTAGATCTTGACTTAGGTGGATTAGTTTTCCATCACTGCCATAAAAACTTACCACCACCTTGGTGGCTTAGAGCAGCACAAGTTTATTATATTATAGTTCCATGGGTCAGAAGTACAACACAGTCTCACCAGGCTAAAATCAAGGTGTCTACTTTCCTTTTGGGAGGCTGTGGGAGAGAATCTGTTTCCTTGCCTTGTCCAGCTCATTAAGGCCACACACATCCCCTGGCTCATGGTTTCTCTCTCCATTTCAAAGTTCTTCTCAAATCACTTCATTCTTGGACCTTCTCTTCGACTTTCAAGGACTCTTGTGATTACATTGGACCCACCCATTAATCCATGGTATCTCCCCATCTCGAAATCAGCTGATGAACGGCCCTAATTCCATTAGCAACCTTAATTCCCATTTGTCACGTAACTTGACATATTCTCAGATTCCAGGGATTAGGACGTGGCCCTCTTTGGGAGGCTGTTATTCTGTCTACCACACAAGGATCAAGCATTCTGAGAATTACATTTCAGACAGATACTTTTCCTTCTCATTTTTATCCCATTTTAACATACTGTTTATTGAAGTCTAGGCAAATGAAATGACCTTTCTTTTCTTTCCTGATCATAAGTCAAACCTTGCAAATTAATTAGGGGCCAATGTGGTCTTTTTATTTCCCTCCCTCCTGGTATTTCTCTGACCAGCATCTCAGAAGCAGCCCCACTGGGTCCACTGATCAGGCAGTGAATGCTGTTACTGTCCCCTGGGACTCAAGAGTGCTCTCTGCTTACTTCTGATGCATGATTCAGAAGGGTATTCATGAAGCACAGCGTATGTGAAGGAGGGGATGATTTTCTTGGTAAAATTTTTTTCCTTCTTCATTTAAGGAAACTCAAGGAAGCAATTTGTTTAATCATTTTGGAACATCCTCCTGTTCTTTTTATCTTTGAACACGTGTCAGCTAATCCTGTTAGTATCCATCTCCCTGAATCAAATGAATGTCTTGGAAATCATACACAGGGCAGGAAACTCCCAGTTTTATTCTAGGTGTGGGTAGCATAGAAGGAGGAAGTTATGAGAAAATAATTACCAAAATGTAAGTAAGTAGAATTCTAATTTCACTTAAAGGCAGCTTGCATGCAAATGAGATGAAGCAGCTTATAGAGTTTTAGACAGTTTTGCATCAAATGCAAAGAACTTCTTTATCCCATATGTCCTCGGAATTGTGCCTTTGACATAAACTCTTGGTTTTTTTCACTAAGATTTTAACTGGCTTTACGTCTAGTACATTAGCTACTTTACCCTGACAGTTTTATCTAATCCTATTGAATTATAGAAGAGCAGGCGGTGAAATTTTCAGTTTCTGATTCAGGAATAGATCCACGGAAAGAAGAGTTAGCTCACCCAAGATTACGTTGTGCATCAGCCTGGACTACTTCTTGGACATCTTCCTTCCCTGTCCAGGGTGCCATTCTCTCAACACTTTGTTCATCTGATTTTGTTTAGCGTTTACTAGCAACTCAGCTACTCCTAACTCAGATCTTAGGACTCTGACTCTGCTTTGTAGAACCGTAGCACAGGGTGTTTACAATCATGTGCTGAGTGTGTGGACAAACCCAGAACTTAACCTGTTAGTTTCACTACTTGGTATCCAATATTAACATGGTTCTGAAAAGGAAGGACACTGAACTTCGGTGGGTGAATGCATAATTAAAACAACTGAAAATATTCCCTCCTGATATTTACAATGTTATTCCTGTTGTACACTCAGTTAGTTCTTGGTTTAATTTAATCACAGAAACTAAAAAAAAAAAAAAATTGTTTTAAGAAAGTTTATTTTGTGGAACACCGAGATGTCATTTATTCCTTCCATTTGCAAAAAAAAAAAAAGTGTCCCCTCTATTCAATCCAACGCATAAAATAGAGATTTGTATAGAGTCCTTTTAAATCCTGACTTGCCAGGAACAAGTTCCAAAGTTGAGTAGTAAAGGTTATTTTCTGGAACAAATTATGCCATTCAATAAAGGATATATTTTTATTGCAAGTTTTGTGGGCTAAGGCCAGGTATTTTATTTAAGTTCCTACTTTATTTACCGTAGTGTTGGCTGCAGAGATAAGACTGAGTAAATAATCTTAACAACTCAGTGAAATTGCATTGTGCTTCTTCCCACGCTCAAGACACCTGTGTCAAAGGGTGGTTGGTTGTAAGGAGTTAATGAGGATTAAATCATAATAAAAGCAGCTAGCACTGTGCCTGGCAGCTGGTAGATGCTGAAGAAAGGGCCCTACAGCTGACTTCCTTGGGTACTTGATCAGACCGGAAAGGAAGGAACCCCTTTGCTTCTGGTGATTGTATTAAGGGGCTTTTCTGTCCTATGGCTTCTTCTTTTTGTTTCTGGACTGACTTTGTGCTGATGCATTTATCCAGATGTTTCCTATGTCTTTGTGCAAGAAGTATATATCCTTGTCACATTGCTGTCACTGCCAGGAATGGAAACCTGGGCATCCGAAAGTGGTCTCTTTCTTGAGGCCATGTTCAGTAGACACTCTCCCAGCCAGATTCTTCATTTCGCTGATATAGTCACATTTGAAATTCTTCTATCAGAGTTCTTACCTACAAAATTCCACACATGAAAAACGGTGATAGTTACTAGTTTATTTTGCCATCATTTCCCACATGGAGGAGGCCATCTGACTTTTCACGTCATTATTTGTTTTGGGATAGCCCCTGTGTTGTATCTCTGAGTTGATATCCATTAGATGCAACACACCAGGGTACCTGGGTGGCTCAGTTGGTTAAGCGTCCAACTTTGGCTCAGGTCATGATCTCACTGCTTGTGAGTTCGGGTCCTGCATCGGGCTCTGTGCTGACAGTGCAGAGCCTGGAGCCTGCTTCCGATTCTGTGTGTGTCTCTCTCTCTGCCCCGCCCCCACTCATGCTTTGTCTCTCTTTCTATCTCTCTCAAAAATAAACATTAAAAAAACTTAAAAAATTCAGCACACCAAAATGATGGCCACAATATTACATCATTACTAGAAAACCTGGTTTGCAGATATATTCATTTCCTAGAGCTGTAATAAAAAAGCTCCACAGTTCTGCAGGCTAAAAGTAAAAAATCAGTGTGATGTCAGGCCTTTGCTCCCTCTGAAGACTCTAGGAAAGAATCTTCCTTCCTTGCTTTCACCCCTGGCTTCTAGTAGTTGCCAGCAATTCTCAGCATTCCTTGGCTTATAGCTGCATCACTCCAGTTTCTGCCTGTCTTCATGGAGTCACCTCTATGTGTGTGCCTGTGTCTGCGTCTGTTTTCTCTTATCATGAGGACACTAGTCATTGCATTAGGGCCCACCCTATTCTAGGAGGATTTCCTTTTAGCTAAGTACAACTGCAAAGACCTTATTTCCAAATAATGTCACATTCTGAGGCCCCAGGTGGACATGAGTTTTTTTGGAGACATTGTTCAATCTAGTACTGGGGCATCACCAAATTAGTTTCCTCACAGTGTGGAGCATTTAGTTTTGTGTCCCCCCAGGTACTCGTGCCAGTAAACAAATAAATATTATATGTCAAGGGGACATATATCTGCAGGAGTTATGCATGTGGTCTCCGGCCCTGGAACCAACTTCAATCTAATTGGAAAGAAAGGATACATATAGTTGAAAAGATGACCAAGGGTCATCTTTGATCTTGCTCAGAGGGATCCCCCTGCCCTTGCCCTTGGGAGGTGGGGTTGCCTCCATGCCAGCATACATCCTCGCTGGTGGTAATACGTGTGCACCTGCTCTTCATCAGCTCTGCATAGGGCACACACCCTTGGCTGCTGCAAGATGGGCCTTGAGCATTGAGATGTCCAATCCCATCACAAGTGTGGTCCCTAGAAAGTGTATGCAAATACCTGGATGACATGCAGCCCTTCTGTTTCAGCTGGACTCAAAAGACCCAGCAGTTCCCTCCATTGACCTCCAGTGATGATGGGCTTACTGGAATAGGTGACCATAGAGCCTTGGGAAGAGTCAGAACAAAGAGCTGGGCTCACAGAGGTGGGAATGGGACAATTCCAGGACTCATAGCAGCTCTAGGGCCTTGGCTGGGGAGAAGTGGAGGTTTTCACCTGTGTGCCCTGCCTGTATGTGCCAGATACATCCACACACCTGATGTCTTCTCCTCTCACCACCCACTGACTGGTTCGTTCCCTCTGTCCATGTCTTGTCCTCTTCCTCATAGTTTCTGGTGACTCACTTTATTGCTCTGCTACCTAATTGTATTTTACACCTCTTGCTCTCTTACAACGCATCTCACAGCTACAATTCCTGTGGATTCCTGCCTTAGTTCAGACAGCAGTCAAGTTGGCTGGCCCCTCTCTGAATTTATATCTGTTGGTCAATTGCCTACTAAGGTGCAAACAGCTGTGGCTGCTGGAGGGATGAGGTGGAAAGAGCAGAGGTGATAAAGACAACATCGCCACCTAAAGTTGCCCCTTCAGCAAAGCTATAGACAAGGCAGTATCCTCATGGCCTTGGCAGTCACTTTAACTAACCTCACCCAGCTCTCCACAGGTCATTAGAGAGTACACACCTGGACTTGTTCCCCACTCCCCCATCATTCGGGTTTCTTTTAGAATTGCTTTTACCAGCTGTGCTTCGAAGTGATGCCTGCACGTTCACCAAATGTGTTGTCAGAAAACAGCTTTACCTAAAATCCACTTGTCTATTCTGGGGTGTGGTTGAGGACATGTTCAGTATTTGACTCAGTGATTCTTTATTGAGGACCAGGACCCATGGAAGAAATTTCTCTCATATCTCATTAATAGGAATTGCTGTGTGTTTCCTGAACAACTGGTTTGGGTATGTTTTGGGGCATAATGTATCATATAGTGTTTTCCTCTGTACTGCCCACTAGAAGGTCAGAATCTTGTCTGCAACAGGTTTACATGGCTTTATTTTATGGGTTTTATGTACAACTTCTTCATCTTTATTTTAATCTTTTTTTTCACCCTAATTTCCTTGGTTATTTTCTGTCTGCTTGTATTGTATATATTTTTATAAGATATATCATTTTTTTTTAATGAGGTGGAATATAAATACATTTTAAAATAGAAACTACCAGGGTGCCTGGACGGCTCAGTTGATTAAGCATCTGACTCTTGATTTCGGCTCAGGTCATGATCTCACAGTTCACGGATTAGAGCCCCGCATTGGGCTCTGTGCTAACAGCAGGGACTGACATGGGATTCTCTGTCTCCCTCTGTCTCTGCCCCTCCCCTGCTTATGCCCCCCACCAAAGTAAAATAAGTAAGCTTAAAAAAAATAAAATAGAAACTACTGATTATAGCTGTTCATGTGGCAAATATTAAGCACCTACTTTTGCCAATGGCCTTGATGAAAACGTATTTCCTGCATTATTTATGTGTATATAGTAGAAACTGAATGGGTTTAAAGGAGAATGCAATCACTGCGATTGCCACAGTGGCTCCTGGAAGGATGTGGAAAAAGTGAAGAATTTCTCAGGGGCTCTCATGAACCCATTATCCATCTCTTTTGGAGCCTGGTCAAGCTGAGCCTGTGCAAAGCTAGAGTGTCATGCTTTCAGGGGCGTCCTTATGGCTTGGGGCTCTTTATTCCTTCACTCACCACAGTTTACACGTGTAAACTGTACAAAGCAAAAAGAGAAAAATAGCACCGCAAGCACCATGGAAATGACTAGAGTCTATGTTCTTTTTTATTTACTTAAAAAAAATTTTTTTTAACATTTATTTATTTTTGAGACAGAGAGAGAGAGAGCATGAATAGGGGAGGGTCAGAGAAAGAGGGAGACACAGAATCCAAAACAGGCTCCAGGCTCCGAGCTGTCGGCCCAGAGCCCGACGCGGGGCTCGAACCCACGGACCGTGAGATCATGACCTGAACGAAGTCGGATGCTTAACCGACTGAGCCACCCAGGTGCCCCGAGTCTATGTTCTTGAAGTTTTTATTTTAGAATTTCAGAATTGCAGCAAATCATTTTAATATTCACAGTTTGCTCAATATAAACAATAAATTATAAAAATGCCCACTTATAAATAATGCACATATTTCTAGTATTAACTCTCAGGAATTGTAAGGATTTATGTCAGCTAGACATAACTCAGGGAAAATTCTCTTTCCTGGTCCTTTTCAAATAATTTTCTCCTTTTGGCGTTTTCCTTTAGGGAAATAAATTCTTTATTATCTACCTCAAGTGGTCTAGTTTTTTTAAAAATACAAGATAAAATACAATATTCTTAGCTCATCTCACTCCGCTACCCTTTGGAGACAGCTCAGAGATGGCAGAGTCACTAATTTGGACTTTTAACCAGACACAGGAGAAAGGTGGGTTTGCTAGTGGAGGGATAAGCATCATAAAATGGTCCCTGAAGCCAAATAGACTTTCTAAAACATTTTGTCATTTGGGGTTATCTTTGCCCCAGCCACTCACTCTGAAAAACACAAAGTTGAATGTAATTACTATTTCCATTACACTGTTATGAAGATGAGGGGATACTAAGCTTTTTTCCTTCAGAACAAATCTCACATTCCCAGCTTCTCATACCCGAGGCAGATGTTAGGATACAGATGAAATGCATGGATTATTATGGAATAGGTCCATAATGCAGCAAAAATTCTGTCACTCCTGAACATACCTAAATGTGAATCTCTTGCCCTTTTAAAGTAGACTGTCATGTATCAAAAACAAAGAAGAGGAAACAGAATTCTGCTAGCTGAAATTAACTCTAAAGACAAAAATATCAGAGTACCAGTATCTTTACTTCAAGTATTTCTAACATGCTTTATGTTTCTTACCTTGCACAGCTGAACTATTTCCCTACATAACTGAAAGGTGCCATGCTCAGTGAAGCTCACGAAATTGTAGTTTTGGTTTAGTGACAGATGAGCCTGATTGGCACTTTCAAAATTGTCAACTTCAAATAAGCACGCTTTATAATTTGGAAATAGACCCTTATGGGCTCTTTCCCTGTCAAGAAATGTAACAGCTTATTTTTATGTATGTCTGTGTTTCCCAAAGGATGACATCAGGAAACTGGGCAAGCTGTTGATGCATGGTTCTTTCAGTGTCTGGACAGTTCACAAGGATCGTTATAAAATGAAGGATTTTATTCGATTTAAGCCCAGCCAGAGGCAAATCTATCTTTTTGAAAGAGGAATCGTGTTCTGTAAGATACGAATGGAGCCCAGTGACCAGGGCCTATCTCCTCATTACAGCTTTAAGAAATCCATGAAGGTAAAGGGGTCCTGTTGCATTTGGGAATCAGCACGACCCAATGGAGAGAAATATCAATATCCTTGTTTTACAGATCAGGAAACTAAAGCCTAGAGAGGAGAGGTTAACTTGCCAAATGCCACACAACAGAACTAGACTCCACATCCAGACCTTTCTAACTCCAAAGTCAAGCTGGTAATCAGTCACTAAACAGGGTCAGGGCTGGCATTGAGAAAAGAGTGCTAGGTAGAGAAAAGGGACCATATGGCAGCCTGTCTGGACAAATTAATTGGGAAAGTACCTTCCAGGCAGAGGGGTGAAAGACTTGGTGATTAGAACATGGGCTGGATTTCATCTTTGACTTACCCTTCTCAACCACACATCTTTGCATACAAGCGTTGACAATATCCTGGCTCTGGAGGTGTAGGAACCCACGTCTACACCAAGCATCATCTCTCGCCTGTGTAGGAAATATTTCATAGCTGGTGAGGAGACCCCCCTCCCCCCCCCCACACACATGCATGTGTGCAACACACACACATGCATGTGTGCAACACACACACATTTGTGCTTTTGTGATTAAAGTTGCTAGTTGTTCATAGTAGCTTTTGTTATTTATGTTTCTTAGTGGAGACTAATTCAGTTACTATTATATACAGATTTGTGAAATAACTAGGTGTTAAAGGAGAGATGATCTCTTTGCTTAAAGGTTGAGGAGTCCATGAAAAGATACAGTCTGTGTTGTCCCCTGAAACAGAGAAGAGAGATGACACTGTGTGCTTTATGCTCCTTGGGGCCATTAACAGACAACAACAAAACATGTGAAAGGAAGATAGAAGAAGAGAACTACCAAGGGTAGAAAGAACTAGAGTGGCTGACGGGGACAGTTTAAAAATCAGACAACAGTGGTACAGCAGTTTTTCTTCTTTCTTTACAATAGCTGAAGACACTTTCGGTTCGCCAGCTTGGAAGGGGGAGCAACAGAAAGTTTGAAGTTGCCAACCGAAATGGACTTGAGAAATACATCCTGCAGGTAAAGCTCATGCCTTCCTCACAGGTGTCTGCTACTCTTTCCTTATTGTGTTCCCTGACTTGGCAAGTGTTTTCTATCTCATTATTCTAAAGGTCACCCAGAAAATAAAAACCCTGTCCAATTAATGTTCCATGTGATCTGATACTCAGAGTGTCTTCTTATCTGCAATTGCAGGCAACTTCAAAGGAAATCAGAGATTGTTGGTTTTCAGAAATAAGTAAATTACTGATGGAACAGCAAAACAATATTAAAGGTAAGGTTACCCCTGCTGACTTTAGTCTGCAGAGTTATACTGATTCTAATTTTGTGGTGGGTGTGCACACTGGGGATATTGTTAAAGAAAATGGTTTGCCAGGAAAATAACTGTGGCCACATTTTCATGGCACCTGGAAGCACCTATGCTTGCTTTAAGTTGTGTGGGGTTTGTATGTGTGTGTGTGTGTGTGGTTGTGTGTGGATGTGTCCCTTTCAACTGTGTTCCCCCTACATACCAAATTGTCGAGGTCAACTTTCTCAACCCCAAATCCCAAACCCACCCAAGATTATGTTATGGGGATTTAAATGGCCAGTACTACTTTCAGAAGCTGTACTGCTTTTTTTTTTTTTAAAGCTGAGATATAATTAGCATACCATAAAATGCACTCTTATTCAAGTGTATAGTTCAATGGGTTTTGATCTCTTCACAAGGTTATGCAACCGTCACCAGAACATTTTCATCACCCTCCCCGACAATAAAACCCTGTGCCCATTGGCATTCGTTCCCCATCTTCCTCCTCCCCTCTGACCCTGGCAACTGTGAATCTGCTTTCTATCTCTGTGGATTTTCTTCTTCTGGACATTTTACAGAAACAGAATCATATAACATGTGGCATGTTCTGTTTAGTTTCTTTCACCCAGCAAAATGTTTCCAGTGTTCATCCATATTGTAGCATGTCTCAGTACTTTATTCCTTTCCATAGCTGAGATATAGTACATTGTATGGATATAACATATCTGTTTATCCATTCATAAGCTGATGGATATTTTGGTTGTTTCCACTTTTTGGATAGTATGAATAATGCTGCTATGGAAACTTGTGTATAAGTTTTTGTGTGGACCTCTGGGAAAAAATACATATATATATTATACATGTATACATGTATACATGTATACATGTATAATATATATAAATAATTTCTGGGCCATATGGTAACACTAACTCTATGCTAACTTTCTGAGGAATTTCCAAATTGTTTTCCAAAGCACTACTACCATTTCTTGTTTGCACCAGCAATGTGTGAGGGTTCCATCTTCTCCCTTCCCTCACCAACACTTGTTATTGTCTTTTTATTATTACTATTATTATTATAGCCATCTCAATAAATATGGAATGGTAGCTCATTGTGGTTTTGATTTGCACTTCCCTAATGCTAGTAATATTGAGCATCTTTTCATGTGCCTATTGACTATTTTAAAAAAATTTTTTTAGGGGCACCTGGGTGGCTCAGTCGGTTAGGCGTCCGACTTCGGCTCAGGTCATGATCTCACGGTCTGTGAGTTCGAGCCCTGCGTTGGGCTCTGTGCTGATAGCCCCTTCCATGCTCATGCTCTGTCTCTCTCAAAAATAAATAAATGTTGGGGTGCCTGGGTGGCTCAGTCGGTTGAGCATCCGACTTCAGCTCAGGTCGTGATCTCATGGTCTGTGAGTTCGAGCCCCGCATCAGGCTCTGTGCTGACCGCTCAGAGCCTGGAGCCTGCTTCAGATTCTGTGTCCCTCTCTCGCTCTGCTCCTCCCCCGCTCATGCTCTGTCTCTCTCTCTCTCTCTCTCTCTCTCTCAAGAATAAATAAAACATTAAAAAAATTTAAAAAAAATAAATGTTAAATTTTTTTTTAATGTTTGTTTATTTTTGAGACAGAGAGAGACAGAGCATGAGCGGGGGAGGGGCAGAGAGAGAGACAGACACAGAATCCGAAGCAGGCTCCAGGCTCTGAGCTGTCAGCACAGAGCCCGATGCGGGGCTCAAACCCACAAACCGTGAGATCATGACCTGAGCCAACCAACTAAGCCACCCAGGCGCCCCAACTTATTGGCCATTTGTATATTTTCTGTGAAGAATGTCTATACAACGCCTATGCCCATTTTTAAATTAGATTATCTTTTTATGGTGGTTGTAAAACCTTATTTCTATATTCTGGGTACTAGACTTTTATCAGATATATGATTTACAAATATTTTTTCGCATTCTGTGGCTTGTCTTTTCGCTTTCTTGATGACTTCTTTGTTGAAGTCTAATTTATCTATTTTTTCTTTGGTTGTTTGTGTTTTGGCGTCATATCTAAAAAATCATTGCCTAATGGCACCTGAGTAGCTTAGTTGGTTAAGCATCCAACTCCTGATTTCAGCTCTGGTCATGATCTCATGGTTTGTGTGATCGAGCCCTGCATTGTCAGTGCAGAGCCTGCTTGGGATTCTGTCTCTCCCTCTCTCTCTATCCAGCCTTCTATCTCTCAAAATAAATAAATAAACATTAAAAGAAAAAAAGAAATCATTGCCTAATCCAAGATTTATACCTGTGCTTTCTTCTAAAAATTTGTTTTTAACTCCTTGATCCGTTTTGAGTTAATCTTTGAATTAGGGATCTAAGCTTATTCTTCCACATGTGTATATCCTATTGTCCCTGAACCATTTATTAAAAAGACTGTTCTGTTCTTCACTGAATGGTCTGGGCACTTTTTATGGATTCAAGTGCCTTAACAATGTTTGTATTCCCCCCAAATTCATATGTTGGAACTTTACCCAATGGTAACACCCAATGGTATTAGGAAGTGAAGACTTTGGGAGGTAATTAGGAGTAGGTGAGGTTATAAGAGTGGAGCTGACATGAATAGGATTAATGCCATCATAAATGCCATGAGAGAATTTTCTTCCTATCTCTGCTCTCTGCTATGTGAGGATATAATGAGAAGTCAGCAATCTGCAACCGAGAAGAGAACCCTCACCAGAACACAACCATGTGATCTAAGATTTCCAAACCTCTAGAACTGTAAGAAATAAATTTCTGTTGTTTATAAGCCACCCAGTCTATGGTACTTTGTTATAGCAGGTTAAACTAAGACAACACCCTTGTTGAAAATCAATTGACCATCGATGCAGAATTTTTGGTTGACAGTCTTTTTCTTTAAGCACTTTGAATATGTCATGCCATTGTTTTGTGGCCTCCATAGTTTCTGATAAGAAATCAACTATTAATCTTATTTGAAAATGTGTTGCATATGACAAGCTGCTTTTCTCTTACTACTTTCAGATTCTTTCTCTTTTGATAGTTTGATATATCTATGTGTATCTCTTTGAATTTGTATTTCTTGGAGTTTGTAGATAATTGGATGTGTAGATTCGTTTTTTCATCAAATTTGGGAAGTCTTCAGCCATTATTTCTTTAAGTATTCTTTCAGCCTCTTTGTTTTTGTCTTCTTCTGGGACTTCTATTCTGTCTATATTGGTGTGCTTGATGGTGTCCTACAGATTCTTAGTGGCTCTATAAATTCTTTTTCATTCTTGGAGTGCCTGGGTGGCTCAGATGGTTCAGTGTCAGATTTCAGCTCAGGTCATGATCTCGCGGTTCATGAGTTTGAGCCCCACCCTGGGCTCTGTGCTGACAGCTCAGAGCCTGAAGCCTACTTCAGATTCTGTTTCTCCCTCTCTCTGTGCCCCTCCCCCACTCATGCTCTGTCTCTCTCTCTCTCTCAAAAATAATAAACATTAAAATTTTTTAATTAAAAAAATAACTATTACAAAAATAAAATAAAATAATAAAATAAATAAATTCTTTTTCATTCTTTTTCTTTTTCTTCCTCAAACTGGATAGTTTCAATTGATCTATATCTAAGTTCTCTCACTCTTCTGTCTGCTCAAATTTGCTATTGAGCCACTCTACTGAATTTTTCTTTTTGATTATTATACTTTTCAACCCAGAATTTCTACTGGCCCCTTTTAAATATAATTTCTCTCTATTTATTTTCTCAATTTGATGAGTGTTTGTTCTCATACTTTCCTTTAGTTCTTTTTTTTGTTTGTTTGTTTCCTTTAATTCTTTGAACATTTTATAAATAGTTGATTTAAAGTCTTGGTCTAGGAAGTCTAATATCTTGGCTTCCTCAGGGACAGTTTCTCTTGATTGCTTTTTTTCTTTTTTCTACATATGGGCCATGATTTCTTGCTCCTTTACATGGCTTACAATTTTTCTGCTGAAAACTGGACGTTTAAAATAATATAATATGGCAATTTTAGAAACCAAAGTCATCTCTATCTCCAGGGTTTTTTGTTGGTATCATTTGTTGTTTTGTTATTGTTTGTTTAGTGATTTTTCCAGTCCTTGCCAGGAGCTCTGTGTGGATAATGGGGTACACCTTCAACACATAGACAAACAGGTGACAGTTCCACCTTAGCTTTCACTTCCTATTTGTACAGAGCCCCAAGATCAACCAGAGATGAGAGCATAAGACCTTCTCAGATTTTTCATGAACATACATACAGACTTGGGCATGTAACATGGTCTTCCAGATTCTAAGGAATATTGGGAGCTTTTGAAAGCCACTATGGACATCTCATTCCCAAGTTTTACCTTTTAAACTTTGGATTAGCCTATTTTTGTCCCAGCTGTTATCCAGTGCCTTGGGCAGCCAACAAGTTAAACAATTGCCTCTAGTAATTTTCTACAAATATCCCTGGGGAAAAGGTTTTTCACACTGTGCAAGCTCTGAATTGGTCTAAGGAAGACAGCCTTGTAAGTAGGGTGTTCCAAAGAACTCCCAAGCAAGTCGAATAATGACAGTTCTCTGGAAATGAAACTTTGATTGAACTCCAACCTTGTTCTGCCTCCTCCTATGGCTGCCAGGTTGTTAATTTTCACCATGACTGCAGGCTGTTGGTTTCCAAAGCTGCCATCAAGAAGGAGGGGTTGGTTGGGAATAGGGCAGCTAAAATACCACAAAGTTCACTGTTCATACATACTAAGATACTGCCATTTTTCTTGAATAAATATTCTCCTGATTGCTGTAAGCCTTTGCTTAATTTCTAGTGTTCTGAAAGTATCGTTTCTGTTTTTGCCAGTTTTTTCCATGTTTTCATGGAGGAGACCATTTTTTAGGGTTTTTTTTTTCTCCTGAACTATTTTCACAGGTATCACTTGCTGAATGCCTTTTAATAATTAAAACTCATCTTTGAGTAGGCTTTGCTCTTTCACATTTGTTTTTTCAATTGATCCTCATAACAGCAGGGATATTTGATAGGAAAAATTCACAATAGGTTTGATCAATTGAGTTCAGATATTTCCTTCAGGTAATGTGAAGGCTAAGAAATACTAGTCTCATGTGGAAAATCTCTCTCCTATCATTTATACTGACAACGGTTGTTGTGTTTGGTAAGGAAAGTTATGTGACTATGAAAAGATAAACTTTGTCCTTAGAGACTTAGCAGGAATGCGACCATTTCACATTCTTTCGTGTCTTCTCTAACCATTAGGTGGATAGGAAGATGCAAGGGTGAGTATGCATCACAAGATGTAGAAAAAGATAATCTAAGAAGGGTGATTGGAAAACCACCACATCAGTTTTCTGTCACAACAACCAAGTGATGTAAGTTTCTTATTTAAACTTCTGGCCTTTGCCAAGAAATAATACTACATTATGTAGTTTGTTTTAATTTATATAAAGTTAATATGGGGAAAAACTACTTTTGCTTTTGAACTATTAATACTATACTAAATATATGTTAAGGTAATTGAATATGAGAGCTCTGGAGACATAAAACAGGAAGATGTAATAACCCCAGTAGAACAAGTTACCTGTTTTCCCCAGAAGCAACATTCTAGTCACAAGATTGTACTAGAAATCCTTACCATAGTTTCACAAAGGATGGTTTAGGGATAGCCTGCCTTAGAATTACTTGAAGAGCTTGTTACAAATGCAGGTATCTGGGTCCTATCCTAGAACTGTGGAATTAGGATAGCTGTAGTTAATGACTTGGAATATGCATTTTAGCTTATTAAAGTTTCTGGACAAAGGCCTTAAACTATTATTTTTTAAATGCCTTTATTGAGGTATAATTAACAAAATAAACTGCACATATTTAAAATATACAATCTGATAAGTTTTGACACATGTACACACCTGTGAAAGCATCACCACAGTCAAGATAATGAATACATCTATCACCCCTACAAGATCATACCCCTTTTTATTACCTTTCTCCTGTTCTTTCCTCATCCCCCACTGCTTTCCAGGTGGTCACTGATCTTTTTATCACTAAAGATTGGTTTGAATTTTCTATCGTTTCAGAAAGAGAATCATACAGCATGTACTTTTTTTGGTCTGGTTTCTCTCACTCAGCATAATTTTTGTGTTTTTGTGTAACAGTAGTGTATTCCTTTAAGTGCTGTGTAGTATTCCATTGTTTGGATATACCCCAATTTCTTTATCCATTAACAGGTAAATGCATAACTATTTTTCTTTTTGATATGTCTGGCTAGAGGTTTATCAATTTTATTATTTTTTTCAAATAACCAGCTTCTGGTTTCATTGATCTGTTCCATTCTTTTATTTTTTTAGATTCTATATCATTTATTTCTGTTCTAATCTTTTTTATTTCCTTCTTTCTGCTGGCTTTAGGTTTCATTTGTATTTCCTTTTCTAGTTCCTTGAGGTATAAGGTTAGGTGTTTATCTGAGATTTTTCTTGCTTCTTGAGGTAGGCCTATATTGTTATATATTTCTCTCCTAGGACCACTTTTGCTGCATCCCAAAGGTTGTGTTTTCATTTTCCTTTGTCTCCATGTATTTTTTAATTTCTTCTTTGATTTCATGGTTTATCTATTCATTGTTTAGTAACAATGTTGTTTAACCTCCATGTATTATTTGTGGTCTTTCCAGACTTTTCCTTGTAGTTGACTTCTAGTTTCACAGTGTTGTGGTCAGAAAAGGTGCATGGTATGACTTCAGTCTTTCTGTTATTTGTTGAGTCCTGTTTGTGACCTCACATGTGATCTATTCTGGAGAATGTTCCATGTGCACTTGGAAAGAGTGTATATTCTGCTGTTTTAGGATGGAATGTGCTGAATATATTTGTTAAGTCCACCTAGTCCAGTGTGTCATTCAAAGGCATTGTTTCCTTATTGATTTTCTGTTTAGATGATCTGTCCATTGATGTAAGTGGAGTGTTAAAGTCCCCTACTATTATTGTATTATTATCAATTATTTCCTTTATGTTTGTTATTATTTTATATATTTGCATGCTTCCATGTTGGATGCGTAAACATTTACAATTGTTTTATCTTCTTGTTGGATTGTCCCCTTTATTATTATATAGTGCCCTTCTTTGTCTCTTGTTACAGTCTTTGTTTTAAAGTCTAGTTTGTCCACTGTAAGTGTTGCTATTCTGGCTTTCTTTTGACATCCATTTGCATTAAAAATATTTTTCCAAACACGCACTTTTTTTTTTTAACGTTTATTCACCTTTGAAAGAGAGAGAGCATGAGTAGGGGAGAGGCCAAAAGAGTGGGAGACACAGAATCCAAAGCAGGTTCCAGGCTCTGAGCTGTCAGCACAGAGCCCGATGCGGGGCTCGAACTCACAGACTGTGAGATCATGACCTGAGCCGAAGTATTTAACTGGTATTAAATACCCTTTTTAAAATTTTTTTTTAATGTTTATTATTTTTGAGAGAGAGACAGAGCATGAGTAGGGGAGGGGCAGAGAGAGAGAGGGAGACACAGAATCTGAAGCAGGCTCCAGGCTCCAAGCTGTCAGCACAAAGCCCGATGCAGGGCTTGAACCCACGAACTGTGAGATCATGACCTGAGGCAAAGTCGGATGCTTAACCGACTGAGCCACACAGGCTCCCCTCCAACCACTCAATTTTAACCTACAGGTGTCATTAGGTCTAAAGTGAGTCTCTTGGAGGCAACATTTAGATGGGTCTTGGTTTTTTTCTTTATCCATTCAGACACCTTATGTCTTTGATGAGGGCACTTATCCATTTACATTCATAGTAATTATTGATAGATATGTATTTATTGCCATTTTATTTCTTGTTTTGTGGTTGTTTCTGGAGATTTTCTCTGACCTTTCTCGTCTTTCTCTCTTTCATGTTTTGCTGATTTTCTTTAGTGATATATTGGGATTTATTTCTCTTTATGTTTTGCATGTTTCTTAGTGGTTTTTGATATATGGTTGCCATTAGGTTTATATAACCTCTTCTGCAAATAGCAGTCTACTTTAAGTTGATATTTTAAGTCTATATTAAATTGATAGTCTTTCAAATTTGAACCCATTCCCCTCCCCATGTTTTAGGTATATGTTATTATATTTTATATGCTTTTCTGTGTGTGAGTTCCTTGACTGATTTTTACAGAAATATTCATTTTTACTGCTTTTGTATTTCCTGCCTTTATATTGTCACTTTTAGTATCTCTTTTCCACTCACAGAGTCTCCTTTAATATTTCTTGCAGGGCTGGTTTAGTGGTCATGAGCTCCTTTAGTTTTTGTTTGTCTGGGAAACTCTTTATCTTTCCTTCTATTCTGAATGATAGCCTTGCTGGATAGAGTATTCTTGGCTTTTTATCTTGATGAGGTCCCAATAGTTCATTTTTGCTTTTGTTTCCTTTGCCTCCAGAGACATGTTGAGTAAGAAGTTGCTGCAGCCGAGGTCAAAGAGGTTTTTGCCTGCTTTCTCCTCGAGGATTTTGATGGCTTCTGTCTTATGTTTAGGTTTTTCATCCATTTTGAGTTTATTTTTGTGTATGGTGTCAGAAAGTAGTCCAGATTCATTCTTCTGCATGTTGCTGTCCAGTTTTCCCAACACCATTTGCTTAAGAGACTATCTTTATTTCATTGGATATTCTTTCCTGCTTTGTCAAAGATTAGTTGGCCATACATTTGTGGGTCCATTTCTGGGTTCTCTATTCTGTTCCATTGATCTGAGTGTCTGTTTTTATGCCAGTACCATAGTGTCTTTATGATTACAGCCTTGTAATACATCTTGAAGTCCGGAATTGTGATGCCTCCAGACTTGGGTTTCTTTTTCAGAATTGCTTTGGCTATTTTGGGTATTATCTGGTTCCATACAAATTTTAGGATTATTTGTTCTAGCTCGGTGAAGAATGCTGGTGTTATTTTGATAGGGATTGCATTGAATATGTAGATTGCTCTGGGTAGTATTAACATTTTAACAATATTTGTTCCTCCATTCCATGAGCATGGAGTATTTTTCCATTTTTATTTTTGTATGTCTTCTTCAATTTCTTTATAAGCTTTTTATAGTTTTCAATGTATAGAAATTTCAGGTCTTTGGTTAGATTTATTCCTAGGTATTTTATGGTTTTTGGTTGCTTTTGTTAATTTTAATGGGAGTTCTCTGTGCCTCCTGGATCTGGATGTCTGTTTCCTTCCTCAGATTAGGGAAGTTTTCAGCTATTATTTCTTCAAATGAATTTTCTGCCCTTCTTTCTCTTCTTCTGGGACTCCTGTAATACTAATGTTATTACATTTGATGGATACACTAAATTCCCTAAGTCTATTCTCATTTTGTATAATTCTCCTTTCTCTCTTTTGTTCAGCTTTATTGCCTTCCATTAGTTTGTCTTCTAGGTCTTTAATTCATTCCTCTTGATTCTTCCAGCCTACTATTCAAATTGCATCAACCATGTTTCTAATCTCATTTATTGCACTCTTCATCTCTGATTCTTTTTTAGCTCCTTTATCTCTGAGGTAAGGGTCTCACATGTCCTCTATTCTTTTCTCAAGCCCAATGAGTATCCTTATAATTGTCGCTTTAAATTCTCTATGAGGCATGTTACTTACATCTGTTTCACTTAGATCTCTGGCCGTGGCCTTATCTTGTTCTTTCATTTGTGATGAATTACTCCATCTTGGCATTTTGTCTAAGTTTCTGCCTTCTTCTGTATGCTAGAAAAGCCAGTTATGTCTCCTGCTGCTGGAAATAATGGCCTTATGAAGAAGAGGTCATGTAGTGCCCTGGGCCTGGTGCTTCAGGGAGTGCCTCCAGTGTGTGCTGCGTGCACTCTACTATGTTCTGGCTGCTGTATCCCTCAGGCCAGTCATCTGCAGAGGCTCTCCTTGCTTGCTGTGAGCAGTGTTTGATCCCTGGCCTGAATGTGGCAAGCTTTAAGAGAGGTGTGCTCTGGTCTGCTTGTGAAATGAGACCTGTCAGCTCCTCCACTGGAACTAGGGCCCTGCAAAACTTTCTGATTGGGCAACATGGTGTGGGAAGGGGTTTTTGCTGGTCTTCTGGGGGTGGGGCTTGCCACACTGGGACTGAGGCAGGAAGACTGAGAATGGTAGTGGAAGGATAGTAGAGCACAGGGGGGTGGGGCTTAGTGTAAGCAAGTTAGGCAGCTGTGTCAGCACTATACTGCTTCTCACAGGTGGCTCTGTTTATGCTGAGGGCCTGGAAAAGGAAATAGCCCTAACCCGCTCCTTTGTTCCCAAAGAGACATGTCTGAATGCTGCTTCTCAAGGACAAGCTCTCAGAAGAGCAAATAATCTCCCCCATTTGTGTGCCCCAGGCACTCTCCAGATGCTTTTTCCAAGCTATATCCCCCTGGGTTGTTTGCCTGCCTTTTCTTCAGGAATAGCTCAGTGTCCTCCAGCTCTGTCCCAGCCAAGCCTTTAAAACTGCAGGCTTTAAGCCCCATTGGTTGCAAGAACCCATGAAAATTCAGCCCCTCTCATTTTCTAAGTCAATGGCTATAGAAATGTTCTCCTTGTACATTCCCCTGTGTGCTCCTCTCTCTCTCTCTCTCTCTCTCTCTCTCATCCTTCTCTGTGACCATGACTGCCTCCCCTCTGCAGCAGCTACAATCTGTTTCTCCCCTAAACCATGTCTCTGCATTTGCTACCTTCTTCAGTGTGGCCTCTCAAGCCCTACTCAAGTCCTAACCCTGTGCTCCCTAGGTTGTGACAGGAATGTAAAATATAGATAAGAAGCAGAACCCCACAAACATTCTCTGGGACAGATCACATGAAAGGTCAAAAACCCAGTTTCAATTAATTTAAGAAGACTGAAATCATATCAGGCATCTTTTCCAACCACAACAGTATGAAAATCAGTTACAGGAAAATACTAGAAGAAACAAAAAAATGGAAGCTAAATAACATGTTACTAAACAACCAATGGGTCAATGAAGAAATCAAAGTAAAAATTAAAAAATACCTGCAGACAAATGAAAATGAAAACACTACAGTTCAAAATGTTTGCAACATAGCGAAAGCTTTTCTAAAAGGAAGTTTATAGTGGTACAGACCTACTTCAAGAAAGAAGAAAAATCTCAAATAAACAATTTAACCTCACACATAAAGGAACTAAAAAAGAAATAAAACAAAGGCTAAAGTTAGTAGAAGGAAGGAAGTAATAAAAATCAGAATGGAAATAAATGAAATAGAAACTTAAAAACATAGAAAAGATCAATGAAACTAAGAGCTGGCTCTTCATAAAGTTAAACAAAACTGATGAACCTTTAACTAGGCTCAGCAAGAGAATAAGAGAGGACTCCAATAAAATCAGAAAAGTTACAATTGACACCAGAGAAAAACAAAGGATTATAAGAGATTACTATGAAAATTTATATGCCGACAAATTGGACAACCTAGAAAAAAATGGATAGATTCCTAGAAATTGCAATCTTCCAAGACTGAATCAGGAAGAAAAAGAAAATCTGAACGGACCAATTACTAGTAATGAAATTGAATCAGTAATTAAGGAAACAACAACAACAACAACAACTCCCAACAAACAAAAGTCCAGGACAAGATGGCTTCACAAGTGAATTCTACCAAACATTTAAAAAAGATTTAGTATCTATTCTTTTCAAACCATTCCAAAAAATAGAAGAGGAAGTAATGCTTCTACATTCATGCTATGAGGCCATCATTACCCTAATAGCAAAACCAAAGATACTATAAAAAAAGAAAAGTATAGATGAACATCTCTGATGAACACAGATGCAAAAATCCTCAACAAAATATTAGCAAGCTTAATTCAAAAATACATTAAAAGGTTCATTCACCACAATCAAGTGGGATTTATTCCAGGGATACAAGGATAGTTTAATATATGTAAAGCAATCAATGTGATATACTATATTAATAAAATGAGGGATCAAAATCATACAGTCATTTCAATAGAGGCAGAAAAAGTATCTGACAACATTCAACATCCATTTATGATAAAATCTCTCAACAAGATAGGTTTAGAGGAAACATACCTCAACATAATAAAGGCCTATATGAAAAGCCCACAGTTAACATCATATTTATTGGTAAAAAACTGAGAGCTTTTCCTCTAACATTAGGAACAAGACAAGGATGTCCATTCTCACCATTTTTATTTAACATAATACTGGAGATCCTAGCTGTAGCAATCAGACAAGAAAAATAAATAAAAGGCATCCAAATTGATAAGCAAGAAGTAAAATTTTCACTATTTGCAAATGACATGATACTATACATAGAAAACCCTAAAGACTCCACCAAAGAACCTATTAGAAGTAATAAATGAATTCAGTAAAGTCATAGTATACAAAATCAATATACAGAAATCTGTTTTGTTTCTATACACTACTAATGATATAGCAGACAGGGAAATTAAAAATTAAAAGTCCCATTTATAATTGCATAAAATAAAATAATAAAATAAAAGTATTAAATACCTAGGAATAAATTTAACCAAAGATGAAAGACCTGTACTTCAAAAACTGTAAGACATTGATGAAAGACATAAGAGATAACACAAATAAATAGAACAATATGCTATGCTTGAAAGAACAAATATTGTTAAAATGTCCATACTATCCAAAGCAATCTACAGATTCAATGCAATCCCAATCAAAATACCAATAGTGTTTTTCACAAAACTAGAACAAAATATTTTTTTATAAAAAATTTTTAAAGTTTATTTATTTATTGAGAGAGAGAGGGAGGGAGGAGCAGATAGAGAGGAAAAGACAGAATCCCAAGCAGGCTCCATGCTGTCAGCACAGAGCCCAGCATGGGGCTTAAACCCACAAACTGTGAGATCACAACCTAAGCTGAAACCAAGAGTCAAAGGCTTAACCGACTGCGCCACCATGGTGCCTCTAGAACAAAAATCTTCTAATTTGAATGGAACCACAAAAGACCCCCGAATAGCCAGAACAATACTGAGAAAGAAGAACAAAGCTGGAGGTATCACAATCCCAGATTTCAATATATACTATAAATCTATAGTAACCAAAAGAGTATGGTACTTGCACAAAAATAGACATAGATCAGTGGACACAAATGATAGCCCAGAAATAAACCCATGTGGGTTTTTTTTTAATGTTTGTTTATTTTTTAGAGAGAGAGGGAGGAAAAGAGGATCTGGAGTGGCTCTGTACTGACAGCACAGAGCCCAATGTGGGGCTTGAACTCACAAACCGTGACATCATGACCTGAGCCGAAGTCAGACACTCAACTGACTGAGCCATCCAGGTGCCACAAACCCATGCTTATATGCTTAACTAATCTATAAGAAAGGAGGCAAGAACATATAATGGGAGAAAGACAGTTTCCCCCATAAATTGTGTTGGGAAAGCTGGACAGCTATATTCAATAGAATTAAACTGGGCCACTTTCTTATACCATACACAAAAATAAACTCAAAATGGATTAACGACCTAAGTGTAAGACCCTAAGCCACAAAACTCCTAAGACAGACAGTACCTCTTGGAAATCAACCTTAGCAATATTTTTCTGGGTAAATCTCCCAAGCAAAGGAAGCAAGAGCAAAAGTGTAAACTACTGGGACTACATCAAACTAAAAAGCTTTTACACTTTTTAGTGTAAAAGGAAAGGAAAAAAGGAAAAAAAGGAAACCAAAAAGGCAACCCGCTGAATGGGAGAAAACATTTGCAAATGATACATACAATAAGGCATAAATATCCAAAATAAATAAGGAACTCCTATAATCCAATGCCAAAAAACACAAATAGTCTGATTAAAAAATGAACAGAGGACCTGAATAGACATTTTTCCAAAGAAGACATACAGCTGGCCAACGGACACATGAAAAGATGCTCACCATCAGTCATCATCAGGGAAATACAAATCAAAACCACAAAGAGTATCACCTCACACCTGTCAGAATGGCTACTATCAAAAAAACAAGAAATAACAAATGTTGCTGAGGATGTGAAGCAAAGGGAACCCTCAAGCATTGTTGGTGGGGATGTTAATTGGTGCAGCCACTATGGAAAAGAGTATGAAGATTCATTTAAAAACTAAAAATAAAAGTGCCATACTATCTAGTGATTCCACTTCTGGGTATTTACCCAAAGAAAATGGAAACACCAAATCAAAAACATTTTCCAGGGTGCCTCTGGAGACAGCCAGGAGGAAGGGGCAGTACAGACTCAGAAGGGATTTCGGAAAGGTGCTCCTTATCCCCATCTATGCCTGTCCACTCAAAAACGTTCTCCATCTGTAACTCCTCACCCTGTGCAAGGCACTCAGGAAGTACCTAATAAGTGATTGTTGAATGAACTTGTAATCCAGTTCAGGTACAGTGCCTGCTTAGTTTTCCTAGGCTCCTTTGGCTTGATCCTAATGGAAGCACCCAGGCCCTCAGTCAAAAAGATGATAGAGGTGAGAGGGGGTGAGGACTGTGCTAGACAGAGCAAGTACTCTACTACAGCATCTAATAGGCTCTATTATAATTTTATGGTGTGTTTAACTTTTTCTTCCCATTAGACCACGAATTCCTCTAGAGAATGAAGGTTGTCTTATTAGTTTTAACTTCCCTTAGGCCTCATATTATATAAAGGCCTAGCACTCATAGGTGCTCAGTAAATGTTTAGCGAATAAACAAATAAAAGAACTCATTGAATAATCACATCAGGCTGGCAAACCACTCTGCAAGCAGAGTCAGGGGTGATGAGGTTTAGCTCAGGACACATCTCATTCATCTCAGACCTCCAGAGCCTAGCAAGTGTTGAGCTAATCTAACCCAAAAGAATTACTATAATAGTTGGCATTTCAGACAGGGAAGAGAGGAGGAGGGAGCTATAGCAAGCCCATGAAACAGCTTTTAAGAGGATGAAAGGGGATTCCTCCTCCTCACCTCTCCCACTTTAAGACTCGTAGCCAGGGGCACCTGGATGGCTCAGTTGATAGAGCATGCAACTCTTGACCTAGGGATCATAAGTTTGAGCCCCATGTTGGGTGTAGAGATTACTTAAAAATAAAATCTTAAAAAAAAAAAAAAAAGACTTGCAGCCAGTTCGAAGTTAACTGTATAATCCAGCAAATGGTGTCCACTGAACATTCCCTTGTTGACTGTCATGCCCAGAGCCAAGGCAGGTCCTAGACTATGGTGAAGGAGGATGAAGCAGGTCCTTGAAACTTTAGGAGAACCCGAGTGAGCCAGCACCACTCCAACAGGCATAGGGAGGAATGCATGTGCCATTCTTTCCAATGGCTCAACATTCGTGTATATTTCTCTAAAGAAAAGGCAATGGAATGGGATTTGTTCCCTGGATTGAAAATATGGAAAGAGCTACCAGCAGTTAGGAAGACCCAGTCCCCGGCACACATGGGATTAAAGGTAGGACCCAGTGGGAGAGTGGGGGAGTAATGGGGGATACCAGCTCTTTAGAAGCTGAGGAAGACATTGCCTGATTCTCAGTCCCTTCCTTAATTATGTGAGTGAGAAGAAAGATATAAAATCGGTTTTCTGCTATTCATTTGTGTGGCTCTAATTAGGCCAGAATTAACAAGAAGGGCAAATGTTTCACATCTAATGTGACTCCCTCTTTGGAAAAGCTGCCCTTTTAAGGAAATGATTGTAGGGATAAGAGATTGCCAGTATGTCTCTGCTTGGGAATAAAGACACTGGGTCATGGCAACTTTATTTCTTGCTGTGTCCAGGATTTATGGATTTCACCTCCTCTCAGAGCTTTTCCAGGGAAAGGTTAGGAACACTTGATCCAGGTGCTTCCCCACAAGGCTTCAGCCCTGATTTCTTTGTGTGTCGGTTTTCTGGTGGCTAAATTGGGTATGGGATCAAAAAGAACAAGTATGGAAGCATTTTATATTCTAATGACATAATAGATTATGGTTTACAGGGCTCTGAATGTGCTGTGTTTGTTGCCATCTTTTCTGTCCTTGCCTGTTTAAATTGAAGATAACCTTTTCCAAAAGACCTTCTACTTTATGCTGTTACCACTGCCCATAATCCAAGTCTTGATTTAGTATTTGAGACTTCAGTTTGGGACTATTATGTAATTAATTTCATGGGACATGCAGTATGTATTTAGGCCTACAGTTTATTTAGAAAAGGCATCTGGAAGGAATTTTAGCACAAAATACATTTACTGAGTACCTACAAAGTACAAAAGTCATTGAAGAAATATACACAGACCCCACACCCCAACTCAGGGGCAAAGCTAATTAATGTTATGCTTATTGGTCAGACTTCTAGACTCTTGGATGCTAATGAGCATGAAATGGCAAATTAACAGGAAGATGGTCACATAATAAGTAATTGGATGTGCAGTCTTGGTCAACAAATATTGGTGGCAGTGCCTTTAATAAAGCAGTGATTCTCAATTAGGGTATATATGTGAGTTATAATATTTTATATTTGGGGGGTGCCTGGGTGGCTCAGTCTTGATTTCGGCTCAAGTCATGATCTCACAGTTCTGTGAGTTTGAGCCCCACATTGGACTCTGTGCTGACAGTGCAGAGCCTGCTTGGGATTCTGTTTCCCTCTCTCTCTCTCTGCCCCTCCCCTACTCTCTCTCTCTCTCTCTCTCTCAAAAATTAAATAAACTTTTTTAAAAAAATCTTTAAAAAACAATATTTTATATTTGGAAAATACAAAATGACCTTGCTTTCTTCTTAGTACAGACCAGGAAAAGTTAGGCTTGAGAAAAATCTTGGCTGGTGAGAGTTTATAGAATATAGTGCCTAAATTTGCTTTTCACAATAAGACCTATCTCTCTATAGAATGTAGTAAAATCTCTGGGAGGTATGAAATTTTTATGTTTTGTTTTCCATGGAGATTTTATAATGGCTTGTGAAAAACTTTTTTAAAAAAGATAAAATCAGGGACGCCTGGGTGACTCAGTCGCTTAAGTGTCTGACTTCAGCTTAGGTCATGATCTCACAGTATGTGGATCTGAGCCCCACATTGGGCTCTGTGCTGATGGTGCAGAGCCTGCTTGGATCCTCTGTCTCCCTCTCTCTCTGCCCCTCCCCTGCTCGTGCATGTTCTCTCTCTCTGAAAAATAAACATTAAAAAAATTTTTTTAAGGATAAGATAAAATCAGATTTTCATCTAAATAATTAGCTTTATCCCCCAATACTGTCTCTGATCAAGTTACATCATGACTTTCTTTTCCATTTTGAAAAGCTAAAATGAAGGAAAACCCCTGGTAATGGACTGTCCTTTCAGCTGGGGCCCTACAGATGAGGAAAATGTGTGTTGAGAATTCCATTCTAGGTTATTTAACAGGTGACTCTTCAGATTATCAAGGACTATTAGAAAATTGACCTTATCCAGCCTTATCTAGTCCTGAAGTATGTTTTGTTTCTTGAAGCATTTAACTCCCTTTTTCATGTGCCAAGATTCTCTCTCTCTTTTTTTTTTAATGTTTATTTTTCAGAGAAATAGAGAGACAAAGCATGAGTGGGGGAGGGGCAGAGAGAGAGGGAGATACAGAATCTGAAGCAGGCTCCAGACTCTGAGATGTCAACACAGAGCCTGATGTGGTGCTTGAACTCATGGACCACGAGATCATGACCTGAGCCTGAGTCAGATGCCCAATGAACTGAGGCACCCAGGCACCCCATGTGCCAATATTCTCTTAAAGAGACTGTTAAAAGACTCTTTGCTTGAAGACATTGGTACACAATTGTCAACAGTGGCATAATCTATAAATTTATAGATATGACTACTTGATAAGTTATAACTCCCTCACCTAAAACATAAGGATGTGGATTGTCCCGGTGCCTTTCTGTTTTTTCTTCTGTCTATTCTGCTAATTCCAAGTGATCAGACTCAAAGGTATGAGATAAGCAGAAGAATGGATAACATTTAGTTAAGTGCGCCTTCGTCTAGACTTGGTTGTAGGCTGTTTGTGTGTGTGTGTGTGTGTGTGTGTGTGCGCGCGCGCGCGCGCGCGCGCGTGCTCACAGTTCAATGCTAGGAAAGCAGGCTGGCTTCAGGAGTCAGGGAGATAACAAGGGAATAACCATTATGTCCTGTGAACTTTGACAACTTTTTCACAAGTTAGTTTCACAAAAACCAGTCAGCTCTTCAGAAGACTGGCTGACACCTCAAAGCAAAACATAACAAAACAAACCCAGAAACCAAAAAGCAAAACTCAAGAGTTACAGTGTGAAAAGTAGTATATAGTACACTGAAAATACCAAATGCTGGTGATGGTACAAAGCACCAGGAACTCTCATTCTCTGCTGGTGACAATGCAAAATGGTAGTTTGAGAGTTTCTTACAAAAGCTAAAAATAGTTTTACCATACAGACCAACAATCATATTCTGTGGTATTTACCCAAATGAGTTGCAAACTGTGATTTATCCATACAATGGGAAATTATTCAGGAATAAAAAGAAATGAGCTGGGGCGCCTGGGTGGCTCAGTCAGTTAAGCGGCCGACTTCGGCTCAGGTCATGATCTCACGGTCCGTGAGTTCGAGCCCCGCGTCGGGCTCTGTGCTAACAGCTCAGAGCCTGGAGCCTGTTTCAGATTCTGTGTCTCCCTCTCTCTGCCCCTCCCCCGTTCATGTTCTGTCTCTCTCTGTCTCAAAAATAAATAAACGTTACAAAAATTAAAAAAAAAAGAGCTATCAAGCCACAAAAAGACATGAGGAAATTTAAGTGCATATTGCTAAGTGAAAGAATCCAGTTTGAAGATACATATTGTATGATTCCAACTATTTGACACTCTGGAGAAAACAAAACTATATAGAGACAGTAAAAAGATCAGTGGTTACCAGGGATTTGGGGAAGAGGGGATGAACAGGTTGAGCACAAAATTTTAGGGCCAGTGAAACTACTCTGTATATTATAAAGGCAGACACATGACATTGCGCTTTTGTCAAAACCCACAGAACTATCCAACACAAAGAGTAAACCCTGATATAACCTGTGGACTTTAGTTAATAATAATGTATCAGTATAGGTTCACTAATTGTAACAAATGTTCCACACTAATGTAACATGTTAATAATAGGAGATACTATGTAGGGAGTGAGTGTAGAGAGGTTATATGGGAACTCTATTTTCTGCTCAATTTTTCTGTAAACCTAAAACTGCTCTAAAGTCTATTCATTTTTTAATTTAAAAAAATCACACACAGTAATGTAATAGAGGCTGTTGACACCTTGCCCGCATCCTTTTTACCAGGTGTGTGTACCCACTGTCCAGCCCTCAGCTGACCAGAGCTGTCTAGCCAGGAAATGCCTGAGAGGTTATGGCCTCCCACAGGGGCAGTTTATAGCCAGCCAATGACTAACTGATTCAAGGTACAAAAACCAGCCCTTCTGCCTCAAAGGAGACACGTGTAGCACCATCCAAGCTCCAGGGTTTCCTAGGAGATCAGGCTGATGCTAGACTTGAGCTGAGCCACATCTGTGCCTGGCGTCTTCCCTGCCCTGGCTTCTGTCCTCAGTGCTCTTACAGGTTTCCTCTGGAAGCCCTTTCTCCACAACTCTCTTGTGCAATCCGCTTCTGAGAAACCTAAGACACTACCAGCAGAGGTCCTAGAAAGGAAGGATGGGATTCTGGCATTAACAGGTCACTTGCCGGCCTGATGGCAGAGGACTCCATCTCTGTTGGTGGGTGGACTGTTGAAAGCCCTGGTCCCTGGTTTGTGGTAGCAGTTCAGTGGCTAAGATCTTCACCTGCGGTGACACCTGGGGTCAGATATAGGTGGACAGGGATGTACCAGTTGGTGTGATGTCTCTAGTATTTGGGAAGTTTGGGGGAAATATTAAGTATCAGGAGCATAGAAGTGGGAGGCTATTGCTAAGCACCACTGATGCACTGAAGAGAGTGAAGAGAGTGACAGGATCAGATTAACCACCACTTTAAAGCCCAATATGAGAATGAACCTCCTTTAAAGCCCAATATGAGAATGAGGGCCAGCGTTCAGGCCCTCATCTTCTACAGCATGGCTGTGTGTGGGAGAAGGATGAATTCTCAGCCCAGGCAATCTGCTACCTAATCATTTTGGGCTCCTAGTGCTAGTAGATGAGCAAGCAAGTCAGGCCCTGGTAGGGAAAATGTGGGACTCTAAAACTTGTGATGAGGATATCTAGGTATATGCCCCTTGTCCCCCTGGGCTGGTGTAAGTGTCCCACCCACCCACCCCCCCCCCCCTTGTTGGGAATCAGACCCTTCTTACCCCCAAGATTATGCAGAAGTTGCAGATGGGACATACAAGGCAATGCTTACCCTTCCTTCTCAGGATGCGTCCCACCTTCCTTCCAGGATAATGATTAGCATCTAATTATAACATGATCTGACTGGGGAAGAGGCACAGGACCCATAGACTTAAGCTCAAAATGTGAGGATCTTTGTATCATTTTCATACCTACTAGAGAATATCAGTTGCAGAAAAGGTGCCAGACAACTACACCGCCTGGATGACTTGGCCAGCAGGTGTCAGCCGCTTTTTCCTCGGCACCCCAGCACCTGCACGGTGGGCTCATAAACAGAGAGAAGCCTTTGCAGCAGAGTCAGAAGCTATGCATGGGCCCAGCAGCATGGGCTCCTTGTCATCAAGACTGATGTAGCTCCTGCCACTGTCGACTGTCCAGCCGGCCAGCACAGATTGACGCTGAGCTCCCAGATGGATATTATCCAACTATATATACTATAAAATTATTCCATAACTTTGCTTAGAATGGAGAGACTCAGCTGTGGGCATATGATCACAGGACCGACCTACTGGTCCTACCCCATTTATTTTTTATTTTCTTTTTTAATTTTTTTTTCAACGTTTATTTATTTTTGGGACAGAGAGAGACAGAGCATGAACGGGGGAGGGGCAGAGACAGAGGGAGACACAGAATCGGAAACAGGCTCCAGGCTCTGAGCCATCAGCCCAGAGCCTGACGCGGGGCTCGAACTCACGGACCGCGAGGTCGTGACCTGGCTGAAGTCGGATGCTTAACCGACTGCGCCACCCAGGCACCCCGGTCCTACCCCATTTAGAAGCTGCCAGCCAGATAGAGCCATGGAATAGCCTCTTGAAGGCAAGGATGAGCAATGGTTTGTTTAAGCATGACACTGTGGGGTCGGGGTGCTAATCTTCAGGATGCAGTATGCACCTTAAACCAATGGCCATTTTATGGCACTGTGCCTCAATAGGCAGAATATATGAAATCTGGGAGCCAGGAGGTCAAATGAGTTGTGCCCTTATCATTATCATGCTCTAGTGACTTGCACAAGGTATTTGTCCTCATCTCTGCAACTTTAGTCTCAGTGAGTCTCAAGGCCTATTCCCAAGGCAGGGAATCTCCACCAGGGGACACAGTAAGAGTCCTACTTAACTTTAATGTGCGCCACCTACTGCTGCAATTGGTCCTTAGGTTGTACTTTTGTCATCCTCTCCCTTCCACTCATTCTACATACCCCTTCCTTCTCCTCTTCTGCTGGTTGCATGCACAGTGGGTGTCCCAGACTCTTGTCTGACTATTGTTCTTTTACTCACTCACGTAGAGTTACAGCTGGGTGTGGAAGTATTGGAGGATGTCCCAGTGGATCACCTAAGCACCAGACACATTCCTCTCTGCCTGTTAGGCAGCCTGATCTCCTAATGATGATTAGGGCCAATTGTTTCCTCCAGTGCAAGTCTGAGGGGTGGAATGCTAGGACTCCTCATGCTAGTAGTGTGGTAAGGCCTGGGCAGAGCAAGGCAGTGAGGTGGGAACCTAAGCAATTTCAAGGTGAGACAGTCACAAAATAGAGGAGTCTGCTTTTTCTGGTGCTATTGGCTAACATAAAGGAGCTAAGCTCCAACAGTATTTTACTAGCCAGAATCACACTGAAATTTTTGAATTCTGAATTCTATTTTATCCCTGATTTTCTGAGTCCTGGACATTGAAAGATATGTAAAATAAGAATAACCATTGTGCCACAAAGGTAACAGAGGTAGAGTCTGTCTGCTAGCCCTTAGCCATAGGCCCCTGTGCAGACATAACTGTGGGTCTGGTTCCCTCAGGGTCTTGGGGTGGAGGGGAGACTGCTTTAATACCTGTGAGCCATTTAGTGTAGTACATAAGGGTTGTTTGCTGATTTGGGGGAATTTCCTTTTAGGCCTAGATAATTGATTATATTATTATTTAAAATTTTTTCATGTACTCTTATGATAAAGAAAATAAGGTATAGCAAACCGTCTTCTCTGGTGAGATTGTGGGTTATTTCAGATAACTGACCAATCATTTTTTTAATTTTTTTTTCAACGTTTTTATTTATTTTTGGGACAGAGAGAGACAGAGCATGAACGGGGGAGGGGCAGAGAGAGAGGGAGACACAGAATCGGAAACAGGCTCCAGGCTCTGAGCCATCAGCCCAGAGCCTGACGCGGGGCTCAAACTCACGGACCGCGAGATCGTGACCTGGCTGAAGTCGGACGCTTAACCGACTGCGCCACCCAGGTGCCCCATCATTTTTTTAATTTTTAAAAAATACTTATTTTGAGAGAGAGAGAGAGAGAGAGAGAGAGAGAGAGTTGGTTGAGCATCTGACTTTGGCTCAGGTCATGATCTCACAGTTCACAAGTTTGAACCCAGCATCAGGCTCACTGCTGTCAGTGCAAAGCCTGCTTCAGATCCTCTGTCCCCCTCTCTTTGGCACCCACCCCCCACTCATGCTCACTCTCTCTCTCTCTCTCTCTCAAAAATAAACACTTCTTAAAGGTAAGTATTACAAGTTTCATTTTCTGATTATAAAAATAATACATATGTATATTAAACAAAATTTAGAATGTAATGCAGAAAAGTACAAAATGCAAATCACACATAACTGTAAATAACCACTGTAAATATTTTACTCTAAACTTTTTGTCTATAGAAATGCATATTTAAAAAAAAAATTGGAGCCATACTACACAGATTAGGGGTCTTTATATTTCAGTCTTCTTGAAAAATTCCTATTAAATTTTTGGTGTAATGGATAAGCCTTGACAAAACCCAACTAGACACATCAGCTCCTCCTACCACCCACCTGTGGGCCTGTTCCAACCCAGAACATCTGATGGCAGCTGATTGCTGAGCTGGGGGTGGTTTCCTTGTTCTGAAGTGTCTTTGACCCCAGCTCCTAGCAGCTCTGAAAGTCCCAAGACAACAAGCTCAGACTGCCCTAGAAGTTGGCAAGGATTCTGACAATAGAAAACACACTTTTAAAACAAAACGAAACAAAACAAAAAAAAGGTGCTTTGAGAATGTGTGCAGCCTGAAAGTAATTAATTGAATGCATAGCAGTGATTTCCTTCCTCTTGGCCAAAGGCAGATTTGCAAAGGAAATGGGGACTTCAGATACAGACCAACTTCAATGTTTACATAATTTACACTCTGGGCCACCAACCAGAAAGATCCTAATCCAGACTAGTACCTGTGGAAACAACCTGGAGATCTCTTCTGTTGTGAGCTGTGGAGAGCAACTGGGATGGTTTAGGCATAAAGTGACCCCATGGGTTAACTCCCAGAAGGCAGAGAAGGAGCTTAGCAGCACAGCACAATGGTTAAGGGCTCACAGCTCAAACCCAGCTCTGTGTCTTTGGATGAATTACTTTACTTCTTTGTGCCCCCAGGTAAAAATGATGTACTTTAGTTCACATGATAGAGGTGGCCCTTAAAAAGTTTTTGCATAATTGTAAGGGATAGGGAAAAATCTAGTTTGAAACAAAATAAAAATAGTTTGCCCATTTGAAATCAATGGGTAAGAGCTGCCTCTGGACTGGTGGGATCTACGATGGTCCCATTGTGCCATCCAGTGGACAGAAAGGGGAAAGGCGTGATTTTATCTTCCAAATTTGTAATTTACCAAAAACATGTATATTGAAGAGGATAATTTCAACTCACCAATAGATTCACTTGTTAATAAATTTCATTCAATTTTTAGGGTGTGCCTCGGTGGCTCAGTTGGTTAAGCATCCAGCTTGATTTCAGTTTGTACATCATCTCACATTGGTGGGTTTGAGCCCTGCGTTAGGCTTCATGCTGGGCTCCACGCTGCCCATGGAGCCTGCTTAGGATTGTCCCTCTCGCCTCTGCCTCTGCCCCTCCCCCCCAATACATACATACATAAATTTCATTCCATTTTTAAACCAAAATAAAAGATCAGAAGTCTAAACACTAAGTGCTAAAACTAAATTCCCAAAACCAGTTAGGATATGTGATGTATGCTAGAAAGATCATCCACTGAAGGAAAACAGAATACACACCAGTCCTTACTAGCATGAATTTTTACAGCCCACCTTCCCCATTCTTCGTATCTCTCTCTCTCTGCCAACACTCTTTTTTTTTAAATTTTTTTTTTCAACGTTTATTTATTTTTGGGACAGAGAGAGACAGAGCATGAACGGGGAAGGGGCAGAGAGAGAGGGAGACAACAGAATCAGAAACAGGCTCCAGGCTCTGAGCCATCAGCCCAGAGCCTGACGCGGGGCTCGAACTCACGGACCGCAAGATCGTGACCTGGCTGAAGTCGGACGCTTAACCGACTGCGCCACCCAGGCGCCCCTCTCTCTGCCAACACTCTTTATGCTTATTCTGGTTTGTGGACCAGGAGAACCACAGAGACTCAAAGTGTCTTCTCAACACATAACTAGAACTTGACTGGTACCAGAGCCATTCTGCTCATTTTTCAAGAATGCAACTGTCACTTAAAATTTTGCTGATATCAAATTGAGTATTTTTCAAGGGCCTGTGTGTTTGGTTTGGGTTTTCATGTGTGTGTGTGTGTGTGTGTGTGTGTGTACTCTGTGTTTCCTTTTAAAGCCATTTATTACCTCTATAATTTGTTTCTTCCCCCAGATATTTATGAGGGTGAAGACAATAGCAAACAAATCTCCCCCAAACATGAGTAGTAATAGCATACTTGGAGTACCAAGAGCTGTTCTGAGACCTTCTCTTTGGTATTATTGTAATCACTATTAACAGTAATCATAACAGGTGTTATTTATTAAATTCCTAAGAGGTACCAGACATTTTACTTTATAAACCTTTTTGCTAATCCTTATATCAAAGCTGTGATAGATATTATTATCCCCATTTTTACAGACAAGAAAAGATGCTCAGAGAGGTTAAGTGACTTACCCCAGATCACACAGCTAGTGAGTGAGTGGCAAAGTCAGAACTGCACTCGGTCTCACTGACTCCAAAGCCCCTGCTCCTACCACTGGGCAGAGGGGTCTTTCCTTTATTCACTCATGTGACCTGCCAGACCCTGAGCCCAAGATTCTGGGTTCTCCATAGTGCTGTCACCGCTATAGTACCTAAGACCCCTAGGAGCCCATGGCCAGTGGATCCAGGAGGAAGGGATTAAATATGCAAATGACAAAGATATAGCAAAACTCATCCTGTGAGCTGTACTTTCGGCCCCCCCCCCCATTTCCAGCTTTGACCGAAGGACGTTCTCCAAGGCTTGTGGGTCCTGAGAATTCTGAGCTCCTTCCAGGAGCCGCGGGGGATGCTGGGTGAATAGGGTATAGTCACTGCTGCCACGGGCCCCAGGGCCCAAGGGGGAGACGAGTGAGGGCTCACCCAGAGCAGCTGCAGGCTGTGTCAGAAGAAACTCTCCCTCGAAGGGTCTTGTGAGGGGATTGCGGGTGACCCTACCACCTCCACAGCCTCTGTGTCCCAGAATAGAATGGGATAGAATAGAACACAATAGAATAAAGTAGAATAGAATAATAGCATAGAATAGATCAGATGAGAACATCATACCTGTAAGGGTAATATTGTTCCACAAACAGTTTTCCTTTTAGAAAACTTGGCATCTCTAAGGAGTATGGAAAACTCTGGACTAAACTGACGGTGTCCTCCACCCTCACCTGGGGTACCCTGTGTGCTGACAGTCCCCAGCAGGGAGGGGGTATCTGGATATTGTCAGCGCTGGGAGGGTGGATTCTCTTTCCAGGCTCAGACAGATCCTTTCTGGAGGCAGGAAATGGCCCAGATGACCCTGAAATAATGCCAAGTGTGTGAGAGGTCCTCTGTGCCAGCCCTGCGCCAGGCCGAAGACCCCGTCCCCCTGCGGCAGGGCCCCCAGGAGGGAGAGGAAAGCAGCCACCAGTGCCTGGTCATCACTTTACCCCAGGTGCCACTTACCTGTGGAGTGGCTGGAACTGGCTGTCAGGTCTCCCAGTTCCCACATTGTCCCCCAGCCCTGCCAGCCCCAGGCCCTGAGTGTTCCATGGCTGCCAGAGGCCTCAGAGCCCGGCCTCACCCCTGGCCTCCCAGTGGGTGGCTCTGGGGTCCCTGGCCACTACCCTTCACCCCACCCCAGCCGTGTCGGCCTGGCTTTGTCTGGGACACTGAGGCCACAGCCCCTGGAGACTCAACCCTTCTGTTCCCATGGTAAGTGGTCAAGGGCAAGTCTTCTCCATTCCTCCCTTACAGCCTTTCAGCAAGACTGCCATTCCTTGTCCTCACTGCCTGCTCCAGGCATCAGGGGATCGTGTTGAATGACCACCCTAAAGAGGAGTCTCTGGGCGTTACTGCAGATGTCCCTGAGTCACATCTGGAGGAGAGCGGTGGGAGCCAGTTTCTCCTCTGCCCTCTACCCCTCACCCCACCACTTCTGGGGACTGGAAATTAAAGCAAGTTTGCTGCAATCTGAGAGCACTGTGTCCAGCTGCCTCAAAACCCTCCGGCACCAGGCAGGGTTCCCGGAGGCCTCCAGGAAAGGGCTGCCTGGCTGCTCCCAGTTTGGCTGGCACGGTCCCCCCACTTCTGCCCTGGGGAGAACCCTGGGCCCCAGAATGCGGCTTGGGGGTCCTCTGGGCAGCAGGTCAGGGAGCTCCCACTTGCACACTTCCTGCTTGTTGACAGAACTGTGCCACTAACTCCAACTGTAGACTCCTTCCACTCCCTCTTCTCATTTCCTGTGTCCAGAATGCCCTCACCCCCCATACCCTAACCCCTGCCCTTGAGTTGTCACCAGAGACTTGGTCCTGCACTCAGATTCCTGCAAGATTGATTATTCTGTTGAAGCTCATTGAGAGGTAAAGACAAGACTTGTAGAACCCAGCTGCAGTGCTTGCAGCCGAGGGAACATGGCCAAGTGATTATTCCTCTTTCATCCCAGTTTCTCATCTGTAAAATGGAGCTAAGGCCCTTAGAGGGCCATGTGAAGCTTAACTTTTGACAAACTGGCATCCCAGCAGGCACAGAGTAGGGTTCAGTGTTTGGTGGAGATTGCTGTTCCCCTCAGTGTCTTAACAGCCCCAGGCTCATGGCAGGTGCACAGTGGTGACTAATCGGTTTATCAGCTCATTGGAAGAGAGAGGCGGGATGTACTCACGCCTCTCTGATTTCCCATGGGGAGAGCAGTGACAGAGGCTACCAAAGAAATAGGAATCAGGGGCGAGAAAAGGGGGAAAAGAAGAGAGGGAAGAAGGGTGGAGGACAGGAAGGTTGTCAAGCACAAAAAGACTGACCATTTTCTTGGAGGACCAGGAGTAGGGCTATGAACACCACGTAGACAGATCTTCTCGGGGTCATGGTTACAAATTTGAGCTGGAAAAGAGAACCTTAAGAGAACAGACCTCCACCTCCCACCCAGGTGAAGCCATCCAGGTCCTGGGAGAGCAGGAGTTAGAGATGGGGAGAAGAGGTTCATGGGGACAGGCACTGCCTCCTAGGACATCTGGCCACTGGCAGCAGAACCAATCCTCCCACGCCCTCTCCTGCACAGCAGGTCAAATTCTTCCCTTTCTTTCACAAGGCTGCTCCAGCAAGGAGTTTACCTCCATGGAAACCTTTGACCATCCCGAAGGTGCAGAAGATATGGAAAAGGAGAACAGTGCTCTGAGTGTAATTTATTTCCTTCTTATCTCCTTCATTTTCTCCCTCAATTCGATTTCATCAGCTTCTCCTGCCTCCTCTTTCTCTCCCCCTTCCATGTCCCTCCCCTTTTCGTGATGCCTACCCATAAGGACCAGGCCTAACCCAGGAAGCTGAGGTCACTGGCTCTGCAAAGTGTCTCAGACCCTCCCGGCCTGGCATGTCCCTCATCCCCATCTCCTTCGCATTGCTCTGGCTTCTGATCATAAATGTGGGGCTCCTGCCGGGACCCCAGTGACCCCTTGGGAGAACTAGGGTGGGCCCCAACCCGCCGGCGCCGGCGGGAATCACAGGTCGCGCCTGGCTTGGGCTTGGGCACTCCTCGGCCCTGCTAACTCTGAGGGTTCACCACTGTCCCCTCCCTTCCAGCTGTCCGGACTCTTCCAGTTGGACGACAGTTATGAAACGTGTTCCTCCAAATCTGTCCTGGAAACGGGAGAAAGCGTCCAGGGGAAAAAGGAAAGCGGCGATGAACACGTTTGAGTGTGAAAGAGAAAGAACAAACAGTAAGCGAATCTGTTAGCCGTTGCTCCTCTGACTTTCTTCTTGGAATTTTAGGCCAACAAACACAACTAAGGAGAACGCAGCCGTGCCCGCTGCCTTGCTCGGCCCTGCGGGGGACGCGACTAGTTTCCGGGCGAAAGCAGAGCGGGCGAGGGAAGGATGCCTGCGCACCCCCTCCCCCGAGAACTGACACCGGTTCTAGAACACCGCGGCTCCCCCGCTCGGCCGGGCCGCCCCACGCCGCCTCCATTCCGGGCCCGGCCTGCTGCGGACGCCGAGGGCCTGGCCCACCCTTCAGCGGGAAAGCAGCCAAGGGGGCGCCTCGGACCCTGCGGATCTGCAGCTGGGGGTTGGGGGTGGGGTGAGATAGGACCGCCTTCCAGAAGCCTGAGGAAGGGCCCACGGCCTGCCCGCGGAGGCCACCCTCCCGGCGAGGGCCGCTGAGAACCTGGGAGCTGCTCCACACGCTTCAGCGTTAGCCCTGGGGACTCGGCTCAGAAGCCCGCGAACCTCGGGGCTGCTCCACACGCGCCTGCGCGAGCGCCCGGACTCGGTGCAGTAGCCTTCGGGCTCTTCAGGCGCCTGCGCGAGGTGCGGGGCTCCGTGCAGACACCCGCGAACCTCGGGGCTGCTCCCCACGCGCCTGCGCGAGCGCCGGGACTCGATGCAGACACCCGCGAACCTCGGGGCTGCTCCCCACGCGCCTGCGCGAAGGTCTGGACTCGGTGCAGACACCCGCGAACCTCAGGACTGCTCCCCAGGCGCCTGCGCGAGCGTCGGGACTCCGTGCAGACACCCGCGAACCTCGGGGCTGCTTCACACGCGCCTGCGCGGGTGCCGGGACTAGCTGAAGACGTCCGCGAACTTCGGGGCTGCTCCACACCGGCTTACTCGAGCGCCGGGATTTCGTGCAAACGCCCGCGACCCCCCGAGCTGCTCTGCCGCTCCTGCAGAGGTTAGCGGAGCCCAGTCCTGCGGGGTCCTGCCCAAGGTTTCTCAACGTTGGCATTTAGACTTTGGGGGCTGGATAGTTCTTTGGGCGGGGTGGGGGGGAGGGGGGACTGCCTTGTCAAGTGTTTGGCAGCATCCCTGGCCTCTACCCACAGATGCCAGTAAAACCGCTCTCCCATCCACTCACCCAAATTATGACAATCAAAAATGCCTGAAGACATTGTCAGATTTTTCCTGGGATGGGAGTGGGGAGATTCGTTGAGAATCTCCTTTGCGAACCTTGGAAGAGCAGAAACTACAGAGGCAGCCCGGTGTTCTTCTCCCTAAATCACCAAAAGAATGTTCCTGTGGTGTTTGTGTTACTTTGTAATGGGATTGTATCCTTTCAGAGAGGGTTGGTTACAAATGTTAACGTCTGAGGTAGTTCGTTTTTAGATTTATTAGTTTTTAAATTAGTTTCAGTTATTTTTATTTTTGTTTTATTATTTTTCGTCTAATTTTATTTTTATTTATAGTTTTCTAGTTATTTAATTTTATAGTTTTAAAGTTATCTGTTTATAATTTTGTTTTCAGGGTTATTTAGTTTTTGAGTTATTCATTTTCAGTTTCTTATATACAGTTATTTTAAGTTATACATTTCCAAATTAGCTCTAGAATTATTTTTAATTATCTTTACAATTATTAGTATTTGAGTTATTTACTTTTATAGTTATTCTTTTTTTTAGTTATTGGAATTTTCAAATTATTTTTAGTTTTTTGTTGACTGCTAATAATTCACTGAAAGTTTTAGAATTATTTAAAATTATTTATTTCCAGACAAAGTGTCTTTAGTTATTTTAGAGGTTTTTCCCTTGTTAGTTTTAGAGTTACTTATAGTCACACTTATTTTTTTCAGTTTAGATTTGGGGTTGTTTATTTTTACATCCATTTATTTATGTTAGTTATTTGGTTTTAAATTATTTTATTTTCAGCTGTTGCATTTTTGAGCATTATATTTCCTGAATTTTTTATTTTCAGAGATTTGGACATATTTAGTTTTGATTTATTTTCGGTAACTTATTCTCCATTTCTTTTTAGTTACATCTTTGCCATTTAAATTTTTTTTTCTATTTTGTATTTTTACTTATTTTATTTTCAGATTTATTTTCAGAATTATTTACTATTAGAATTAGTCTAGGGGATCCAAACAAGAGAAAGACACAACAGCAGTTATTTTAACAGAGAGAATTTAGTATAAGGAATTGTTACCCAGTTATTGGAGATTTTAACAGGAGAAAACGTGGTAATGTGAGATCATGGAGATGTTAGCCATAAGGAGCAGCTACCAGCCCACTGGCTGAAGGAGCAAAGGGAAGAGGTTGGATGGAGGTGGCCCACAGTCTGAGGGGGAGGTGCTGCCCCATGGGACAGGTGTCCCACGAGTCGGAATTTGGTCCAAGAGTTGGATGCAGAACTCTCCATAGAGGGTGCTGCCAGCTGGTGCTGGAGTCTCGGAAGGCGGGGTGATGAGGCTGCTTGTGGAAGTGTTGGGAAAATGGCAAAGGGCAGCTACTGGAATCAGCTGTTGCTCTCAGCGTGAAGAGCAGTTGCCAGGGGGAAGCTGGCAGGAAGTCAGCATGCGGGGTCGCTCTCCCCTCCTTGGTCCTCCCATCAGTCTGCCCTATTGGCCAAAGCTGACAGGGAGCAAGCTGGCAAAGGAGGTGAGTGGCCCTGGGGCCACAAAGCAGAGACTAGAAGGATGGCTGAAAGCTGAGAAATATGGCAAATAAGCAACCCACTGAGCTCTGGAGTTGTTTACTTTTAGAGTATTAGTTTTGAATTTAGTTAGTTTGGGAATTGTTGTGGTGATTTGATTTCAACTTTTCACTGGACATGGGATCTAGCTAAGTTTTTGGTCCCCTGATTTGTTTCCAAAATGGAGTGGGAACTTTTTTCTTAAACACCTGAGGACTGTCTCCCATGTGACTTAAGAAAACAGTTCTAGAATTCAAGAAAACAAAAATAAGTGTCTCACTGTGTTCATAAAGAAGCCCTTGGACTTTTATGGCCAAAAAAGGGCAGAGACTAAGGGACACACTATCAGGGAAAGGCTCTTCACAATTGTCCAGCAGAGTGTTCTTTGAAAGTTTTCAGAAAGTTATGTTGTGGAGCTACTCTCTTGTGCCCCTTTCCTAATGACAAAGTATCTTTCTTGATGGAATGTGTTTCAAATTTGTAGACTACAATATTCATTATTTGCACACTAAAATAAAGTTCTTCCCAAACCTATAGGAAATCTTATTTCCTTCTACTTGCATTATTTTCCAACCTACATTGTTCCATTTTGGCTATAAGAACATTTATTTATTTGTTTGCTTGTTCATTCTACTCAACACCTATTTCCTGAGCACCCCTGTCCTCAAGAAGGTGTTGGCATCAGAAGAGACCACGGAGGTGTGAAGGTGAGTGAGAAACTCTCAGTGCAGTTGAGGGAGACAGATGTGGAAACAGATCATCACAACACAGTGTGACAAATACTATGGGGCACGGAACCCTGCCACTGACTTCCTGATGTAGTCAGGGATGGGCTGACATCTGAGCTGGTCTCCTGGAGCAAGCGTTTTCTCCAAGTGGAGATGGAGAAGGATATCCTGGTCATGCATAGGCACAGAGGCACAGAGGAGGGATGCATGGCAGAGAGAATGCATTGACAGAGGCCACTGGGCCACAGGGTTCAGAAAGTCCCTGGTGCTTGACAGGTAGGACGTCATTTGGTCCTCACAGCCAGTCTGCAAGAGAGTAGGGAGCGACATCAGGAGTCAGTGCTCTTCCTGATCTTAGGGTTCCAACCACAGCTTACAAGATCCTCTGACTTGTCATTCCTGGAATTCTTCATCTCATTCCTGGCTTTATCCTTGGTCCATTCACTCCTTCCCACTTACTCTTGGAGGTGAGTGCCTCCTTCTTCTATCTTTTGATTCCTGCTTCTTAAACATCCGTGGGGAGGGAGGAGGGTTGAGACCAGCCAGCTGTGAAGTGCAGGTGACTCCAGCTGCAGAGGAGGCAGAGTAGAACAGAGCCCCCGCGGGGTCTCTTAGGGGAGTTCTGCAGACCAGCAGCGTGGGAACTGAGCTCTTGTCAAACCAATCATAGCCTGTAACTGCATTCAGCACCCCTTGAAAGTTTGTGGGGATGCCTTCCCAAAGTGGGGAACCCGCTTCAGATCCAGCCCAAGCTTGTGAATCAATAGAGAGCTTTTTTTTTTTTTAACTTTTTTTTTTTTTATATTTATTTTTGGGACAGAGAGAGACAGAGCACGAACGGGGGAGGGGCAGAGAGAGAGGGAGACACAGAATCGGAAACAGGCTCCAGGCTCCGAGCCATCAGCCCAGAGCCTGACGCGGGGCTCGAACTCACGGACCATGAGATCGTGACCTGGCTGAAGTCGGACGCTTAACCGACTGCGCCACCCAGGCGCCCCAATAGAGAGCTTTTAAAACACACAGAGCCCTTTGCTGCATTAACAGCGCTGGACATGTCTACCAGGTCAAAAGAAAGTATAGTCTTTCATGATCTATGATGGCATATTTTCACACTTTTTATAGAACACATTCAGTCAGTCTTTCTCAGCATACTTCTCTACTTTGCTCTCTCCGGTTGTCTTACCCATCACCATATCCGTTTCTCCGTGAGAACATGTAAGTACTGGGGCTGGACGGAAGAATCTTCTGGATTCTGACTATTAGAATAGTCAGAAAACGCATCACCTGGATCCTCTTAAACACGTTGACCATTGACGAGCCCACTGCAGAGACAGCCCAAAGCTCTCCCAATCCTTTGGGCCCCGATTGTTTTCTGTATCTACAAAATCAGCCACCCTCGCTGGTGCTGGCAGAGCTCAAAATGCCCAGACCTCCCAGGCCTCACGTGAGGAGCCTCTCCACAAATCCTGCATCACAGGTGGGCGACAGAGGAGCCATTTCAGTTCCGGACATCATTGCTGATACTGCCCCCAGGTGTTCCATGGTAGCCAGCCGTGACTTTCCACTCTGGCTTTGCCTAAGCCCCACACAGCTGCTCTGCTTATCAGTGTCCTCTGAGAGAAACAAGAAAAAAAGTGGCTCTTTTATGAGTGACACTTACGTCATCTTTCTATTTGAGTCAACGGAAAAGAATTCAAAACCATCAGATAAAATCTTGCAGCCATGTTCCACTAGTTATTCAATTCATTTATAGCTTTATAGTGTTGCCTGTTGCCCACGAGAGGGATGCATTTCAACTTGTTGCTGAGGGGTGGGAATGCTATAGCCCTGGAGGAAAGTGCCCTGGCTGAAACAGTTCACTAAAAGCAGTCTGAGTCTGTGAAACCTGGCTGGAGTCTGAGTCTGCACTAAATACCAGCTGTGCCTTATCAAATAATTAGACACGTTCGAGATCCTTTAAACCAGCATTTCCCAGAGCATATTTTGCAAAGTAGGCGGAAGAGTGTAAGGGTTCAATGAGTAAATCTCACAATCAAAAAAAAATTTTTTTTTATGTAGGTTTCATGTCCAGCACAGAGCCTAACGCAGGGCCTGAACTCATGATCCTGAGATCGAGACCTGAGCTGAGATCAAGAGTCGGCCACCCAACTGGCCAAGCCATTCAGGTGCCCTGAAAAAAAATTTCTCTAACCTATTTTTAGAATACTACATATTCGATTTCTCATTTGGTTGATACGAGTTAGTGAATTAAAGGAACTGAGAACTCTTTCATGAAGGAAATCTGTACGTTTCTGTTAAACTCATGACTTCTCAGGGTGCCTTGCTGGCTCATTTGGTAGAGCATGTGACTCTTGATCTCAGCTTCATGAGTTCAAGCCCTACGTTGGCCATGGAGCCTACTTAAAAGCAGAAAACAAAACACACTGCATGATTTCCCAAACTTAGCTGACCACGGAATCCTTCTCTTTGTGGAACATAACTTAAAGAATATTTATGTCTCACGAAACAGTATGGGTTATGTGTGCTCTGCTCTACACAGTCATTTGGTGTCCCAGGTTCCTCCCTTCTGATTTTTCCTTGGGAACCTAGCTGGGAAGCTGTTGCCCAACCACAGCTTTTTTTTTTTTTTTTAATGTTTATTTATTTATTTTGAGAGAAAGCATGAGCACAGGGGAGGGACAGAGAAAAAGAGAGAGAAAGCATCCCAAGCAGGCTCCACACTGACAATGCATAGCCTGGCATGGGGCTGGAATTCACAAACTATGAGACCATGACCTAAGCTGAGATCGAGTCAGACGCTGAACTGATTGAGCCACCCACGTGTCCCCCAACTACAGCTTTGACAACTTTGTGTCACTGTCACCTAGCCAGCCTGAAGTAAAGCAGGGACTAGAATCCATGTCCTCTAACCCCTAGGCTAGGATTCTATTACCACACTAGCTTTTGCTTACTCAGTCGACATGTTTCAAGTGTCTCTAGTGTTCCAGGCTTACTATCAGAGAAAACAGAAAACACAGCACCAATTCTCTGTAAAATATTTGTCAATTGCATCTTTAATCTGGTAGCATTCTTTATGTATGGGTAAACTTTCAAAAATGGCTATTAAAGTAGCAAAAATTATAGGTTTATATCATAGTATTTTAATTTACCAGAGAACACATACTATGGGAATAAACAAACATTAGAGGAACAGAGTAGAGAATCTTGAAATGGACCGAGATACATCTCAGAATTTAAAGCATGAAAAAAGGCATTTCAAATTAGTTCTGAACAAAGAAGATGAATTGTGTGTGAAAGTGGTGCTGGGACCACTGTATAGCAGTTTGGGGGCGGGGGGGGGGGGGGGGAGGGAGGATAAGCCCTTAAAACTATTCATATTGTTCAATTATGTGACTTAAAGAAATCATGCAAGTCAAAACGTTTAAAAATGATTTTGAATAGAGTAAAGCTTTTCTAGGCAAAAACAAAAACCAGAAGCTACAAAAGAAAATCTTGACAATTCAGACTACATAAGAGGCAAAAACAAATATAGAAAAAAAGAACAATTAAAGATTCAAAACAAATACATTTTCAAAACATGGGCATAAAACTAATTTTCCATGATATATAAAGAGCTTTTATAAATCAGCAACAATAATAGAAAAAATGAACAAAGGACACAAATATACACAGAAAAAGAAATTCAAGGGGCACCTGGGAGGCTCAATCGATTAAGCATCCTACTCTTTATTTGGACTCAGGTCATGATCTCCTAGATTGTTGGTTTGAGCCCCACATCTGTGCTGACAGCCAGAGCCTGCCTGGAATTCTCTGTCTCCCTCTCTGCTTCTCCCCCCGCCCCCACCAAAATAAATAAATAAACTTAAAAAAAAAAAGAAATTCAAAATCCAACAAATACATGAAAATAAGCAAAACAATGATATTCATTTCTTGTTACCAGACTGTCCAACATTTAAAACTCTGATAATACTCAGTATTGGAGAAGATACAAAAAAACGAGCACTCTCAGACTGTTGGTAAGAGTGTAAATTAGTACTAGCTTTTTAAAAGACAATTTTTAATAGCTTTCAACATTTTAAAATATGTATATGACTTGATCTAGCAATTCCACTTCTAGGAATTCATTTTAATGATATATTCATACAAATGAACAAGTGGTACAGGTGTTCATTTTAACACTACTTTTAACAGGAAAACAAGCAGTGAGAGGTAGGGAACACCCTAAGTGTCTGTGATAGTGTTAAAATTTATCCCCAAATTGATACTCCTGTCTTCAAAGAGCAGAATCCAATTACCCTCCCTTTGAGTGTGGGCTGTACTAATGACCCTGATAAATAGAATGTGGTGGAAGTGGTGGTAATTGATTTTTCACACTGGGTGATAAAAAGCATTTTGGCTTCTTCCTCATTCTCTCTCTTGGATTACTCACTGTGGAAGAAGCGAGCTACCACACTGAGAGGACAGTGAGGCAGCTGTATGGAGAGACCCACGTAGCAGGAACTGAAGCCTCCTGCCAACAGTCACGAGCCACCTTGGAATTAGATCCTCCAGCCCTAGTCGTGCCTTTAGATAACTGTAGCTCCATGTCCTAACTAAAACTTCATGAGAGACCCAGAGCCAGAAGAATTCAGCTAAGCTGCCCTTGAATTCATTACCAGAGGACCATGAGACAATAGATGTTGTTTTCAAGTGCTAAGTTTTGGAGGGTAGTTTGCAAAGCAAAAAGAGATAACAAATGTATTACATAATAAAAAGCTGGTTAATAAAGTATCATACTGGCATACAAGCAAACTCTATGCAGTTTTTAAAAATAATGTTTTCTGCTTGAGATGTAGGAAACTATAAAGAACACCATCCTCATACTTACAAGATCAAAAAATCTGGAAAATATGCAGATTCACTTTTGTTGGACCCATGAAAGAGCTCAGTTCATAGGGCAACCACATGACCTGGAATCTAAGAAAAGGCACCCACAAAGAGAGATGGGGCTCAAGCCCTTGCTTACCTGAAGCAGGCACTGCTATACACTAGCAGGGAGAATTTAGTTAATGGCCTAATATGGGCTTGCAAGAGAAAATGAAAACCCTGGGGGCCGCAGATATCATGGAAATTTGCATCCACTTGCAAACTTTTTCCAATAACCCCACTGGGCACTCACAAAAATGATTAGCAAAAGTCCTAAGAAAGCAGCCCTCCCGTCACAGACCAGGAGAGGGGAATATCAGTTGCTGTAGAAAAGGCATGCAACTATGCTCAGAACCTATTTCCTTATCTTTCCTACAGAACAAAAGCAGAACCAAGTGCTGAAGGAAGGGCAATAAACACAGCCTTAGAAGGCTGATAAATCCAACTGGAACTGAGGGAAGACAACAGAATAAAAACCAAATCTCTGATTCTGAGGGAGAGGCAGGAATATGTGCCAGGTCCAGAACTGCTCATAGGGGGAGGAGAGAAATTTGAAGATCACACACAGCCTCCCACTCCAAGACCTGGGGGCATAGTGCCCGCATGACTGAGAATCAGAACAGAGCACTCACTCTCCAGCCCTCACCACCAGGCCGACTGACAAACATTGGCTAACAAGCAACAGTGGGATACTGCAGGAAAAGCCCAAGGTGCATGCTGAGAGAGGCTTTCTGACATATACCAGGGAAGACCTAAACTGAGGGTGGAGTGGACACGTCCATACCCTAAACACAGGTAACACTTGAGGAATTGGAAGTAACTATAGCAACAGCAGACCAAGGATCTACACAGAGGAATGAAGACTACAAGAAATCATAATCACATGAGTAAGTACAAAAGCTTTTTCCCCCTATTATTTATTTCTCCTTAAATGATGATTGATGGTTTAAATAAAAAAGAACTATATGTTGTGGAGCTTATAATAAATGCAGAATTAAAATGTATGGCAACAATAGAACTGAGGCCAAGAGGGAAGAAGTTGAAGTATACTGTTGTAAGTTTTCTATATTATAGGTGAAGTGTTATAGAATCATTTGAAGATCCGTTGTGATACCTTAAAGATATATACTGTAAACTCTAAAGCAAACACTAAAATAAACATGCAGAGTTTTAAAAAATAATCCAACAAATGAAATAAAATGGAACTTAAAATATGCAACTAATGCAAGAGTTGGTAGAGAAAGAAGAGAAATGAAACCAAGAACAGACAGGAAAAATAGAAAACAATGGTCAAGATGGTAGATATAAACCTGACCATATCAATAATCATATGGTCTTAATACCTCAATTAAAGAGGAGTGATCATCAGGCATCTGGGTTGCTCAGTGGGTTGAGTGTCTAACTCTTGATTTCAGCCCAGGTTATTGACCCCAGGGTCTTGGGATCACACCCTACATCAGGCTCCATGCTAAGCATGGAGCCTGCTTGAGATTCGTTCCCTCTCTCTCTCTCTCTCTGTCTCTCTCTCTCTCTCCCTCTGCCCCTCTCCCTCACTCACTCTCTCTCTGTCTCTCAAATAAATAAGTACTTTTTTTTAAAAAAAAAAGAGTGATTGTCAAATGGATATTTAAAAAACAAACAAACAAAAACACCACCCTTGTGGCCTGCTTAAAAAAACACACTAAGTATTGTTAGATTAATTAAACAAGGAGTCCATTAGACTAAGGTGGCTTTAATGTCTTAGTAGCGTGGGCAAGCAAACCAAAACCTATGCCTATAATCCCTCAAGATTAGGAAATTGAAACCTAAGCACAACCAATCACAAACAGCCAATTCAATTTTCTCAAATAATGCAACCAATTAGGCTATAGCCAATCAAATAATTTCCTTGCTTTGCTTCCACCTCTTCTCTATAGACATCTTTCCACTAGTTCCTGACAGTGAGCACTCCTAATCACTTCTGGTTTGTCACTGCCCTATTTGAATTGATTTTTGCTCAAATAAATTTTTTTTTAAATTTTTAACATTTATTTATTTTTGAGAGACAGAGCATGAACAAAGGAGGAGCAGAGAGAGAGGGAGACACAGAATCTGAAGCAGGCTCCAGGTTCCGAGCTGTCAGCACAGAGCCCAACGAGGGGCTCAAACTCACAAACCATGAGATCATGACCGACCTGAAGTCAGATGCTTAACCAACTGAGCCACCAAGGTGACCCTCAAAGAAGCAAAAATTTTAATATGCCTCAGTTTTTCTGTTAGTGGTATAAAGACACAAATAGATTAAAAGTAAAACAATGGAAAAAGTTATGCTGTGTTAGCACTAATCCAAAAAACAAAAACAAAAACAAAGCTAGAATGACCGTGTTAATATAAAACAAAGTAAGTCTCAGAATAAAGAATATGGCAGACTTCAAGCTGTATTACAAAGCTGTAATCATCAAGACAGCACAAAAACAGACACTCAGATCAATGAAACAGAAGAGAGAACCCAGAAATGGACGCACAAATGTTTGGCCAACTAATCTTTGACAAAGCAGGAAAGAATATTCAATGGAATAAAGACAAGTCTCTTCAGCAAGTGGTGCTGGGAAAACTGGACAGCAACATGCAGAAAAATGAATCTGGACCACTTTCTTACACCACACACAAAAATAAACTCAAAATGGATGAAAGACCTAAATGTAACACAGGAAGCCATCAAAATCCTCAAGGAGAAAGCAGGCAAAAACCTCTTTGACTGCGGCCGCAGCAACCTCTTAGTCAACATGTCTCTGGAGGAAAGGGAAACAAAAGCAAAAATGAACTATTGGGACCTCATCAAAATAAAAAACTTCTGCACAGTGAAGGAAACAATCAGCAAAACTAAAAGGCAACCGACGGAATGGGAGAAGATATTTGCAAACGACATATCAGATAAAGGGTTAGTATCCAAAATCTATAAAGAACTTATCAAACTCAACACCCAAAAAAACATAATCCAGTGAAGAAATGCACAAAAGACATGAATAGACACTTCTCCAAAGAAGACATCCGGATGGCCAACCGACACATGAAAAAATGCTCCACATTAAGGGCACCTGGGTGGCTCAGTCGGTTGAGCGTCAGACTTCAGCTCAGGTCATGATCTCACAGCTTATGAGTTCAAGCCCCGTGTCGGGTTCTGTGCTGACAGCTCAGAACCTGGAGCCTGCTTTGGATTCTGTGTCTCCCTCGCTCTCTGCCCCTAACCCACTCACATTCTGTCTCTGTCTCTCTCAAAAATAAATAAACATTAAAAAAAATTTTTTTAATGCTCCACATCACTCATCATCAGGGAAATACAAGTCAAAACCATCATGAGATACCACCTCACACCTGTCAGAATGGATAACATTAACAAATCAGGCAACAACAGATTTTGGTGAGGATGAGGACAAAAAGGATCTCTTTTGCACTGCTGGTGGGAATGCAAACTGGTCCGTCCACAATGGAAAACAGTATGGAGATTCCTTAAAAAATTAAAAATAGAACTACACTACGATCCAGCAATTGCACTACTAGGTATTTATCCAAGGGATACAGGTATGCTGTTTTGAAGGGGCACATGCACCTGAATGTTTACAGCAGCACTATCAACAATAGCTGAAGTATGGAAAGAGCCCAAGTGGCCATCGATGGATGAATGGATAAAGAAGATGTGGTACATATATAATGGAGTATTACTCGGCAATCAAAAAGAATTAAATCTTGCCATTTGGAACTATGTGGATGGAACTGGAGCATATAATGCTAAGCGAAATTAGAGAAAGACAAATATCATATGACTTCACTCATAGGAGGACTTTAAGATGAAAAACAGATGTACATAAGGGAAGGGAAGCAAAAAAAAACAACAGGGATGGGGACAAAAACATAAGAGACTCTTAAATATGGAGAACAAACAGAGGGTTACTGGAGGGGTTGTGGGAGGGGGGGATGGGCTAAGGGGGTAAGGGACATTGAGGGATCTACCCCTGAAATCTTCGTTGCACTATATGCTAACTAATTTGGATGAAAATTAAAAAAAAAAATAAATAATTTTTAAAAAAGAATAAAGAATATAACCAAAATAAAGAAGATTATTAAAAAATGATAAGGTGGTTAATCCATCAAGAGGATATAGCAATCCTAAACATTTACCCATCAGTGACAGAGCTTCAGAATACACAAAACAAAAACAGAACTGCAAAGAGAAATAAACAAATCCATAATTACAGTCAGATATTTCAACTCCTCTCTTGCAAGAATTGATAAAGCAATAGAAAATCAGGAAGATTATAGAATATTTGAATAACATATATCAACCAATTTAACCTAATTAACATTTATAGAACATTGAATGCAACAACAGAAGAATACACATATTGTTCTTAAGTGTGCATGGAACATTTAACAAGACAGACCATTGTAATGAGCTGAATTGTGTTGTCCACCCCCGCCCCCCCCCCCATGTTGTGTTGGCCTTAGCCTAGAAATGCCTGAGGCACTCACCTGAACTGCATTACTCATAGAGAGCCCCCACAAACATTTCTTCCTACAGGGGCTAATATTGTGGTTGGACAAGCCCTTGTGGTTCTTACTATGACTCCAGGATGCACTTCAGCAAGAAACCATCAGGGAACTTTGCAGATTTATTACTCACAAATTCTGGAAGGTACATGGGATACCTGAGAGCCACATGGGATACCTGAGATCATGGGTAGAGAGAGGAAGAGAGCACAAACCTGGGTCTCTGCTTGGGTTAGGGTCCATGGCTGAAATGTCTAGATTCACTCTTTATTTGCTAATTTTAAGCATAAGAGAGAGAATTAGGGAATGGGAAGGGAGAAGCCAAAACAATGTTGAATAGAACAAAGTTGGAGGGCTAACAATACCTGAAATCAAGGCTTATAAAAAAGTTACAGCAATCAAGACAATTTGATCTTGACATAAAATGGTAACAGTGGAACAGATATATATGGACAACTGATATTCAACAAAAGTACAAAAGCAATAGTGTGAAGAAAGGATAATCATTTCAATAATTGGATCTGGAACAGCCAGTTTTCTCTATGCAAAGCAATGAATTTGCATCCACATCTCAAACCATATACAGCCCTCAGTAAGATTAATAGATTTCTCATGAGAAATCATTGAGGCCAAAATGATATCATTGAGGCCAAATGAGAAATCATTGAGGCCAAAAGCTGATATATTTAAAGAGCTAAAAGAAAAAGATTTTCAAGTAAAAATTCTATATCCACAAAATTATTCTTCAAAAACTGAAAGAGGAATTATGACATTCCAGATAAAAACTGAGCTAATTTATCACTTGGAAACCTACCCTACGAGAAATAGTAAAAGGAGTCCTTCAGGCAGAAATTCAAGGTTACTCGACAGTAACTCGAATCCATATGAAGGAATAAACCAGTAAATGTAACTACATGGGTAAATATAAAAGACCTAATAAATATATTTTTTGTTGGTTTGTCTTAGCTCTGGCTGCTATAACAATACCATAGACTGGATGCTTAAACAACAGATTTATTTCTCAGTTTTGGAGGCTGAGGAGTCTGAGATCAGGGAACTGGCATGGTTGGGTTCTGGTGAGGGCCTGCTTCCTGACCCATAGACAGCTAGCAACCTTCTTGCTGTTTCCTCCCTTGGTGAAGAACAGAGTGAGGGCTAGCTCTCTTCTTCTTCCTGCAAGGACTCTAATCTAGTCAATGGCTCCACCATTGTGACCTAATTACCTCTGAAAGTCCCCACCTCCAAATACCACCATATTGGGCCTTCAATATGTGAATTTGGGGGGAACAAAAACAAGATAGCAAGATAGTCTTTTATCTGGTGTAAAAGACAACTGCATAAAGTAGTCATTATAAACCCATGATGATGGATGTACGATGTATAAAGAAGTAATTTGTATGGCAATAGCAGCAAAAACTGTGGAGGGAAGGCAGTGGAGCTATATACAAGCAAAGGTTTTATGTGCTATTGAAATTAAGGTGGTATTAGTACTAGAGGGTGAGATGTTCAATATAATATTCAGGGAAGCTACTAAGAAAGTAACTTTTAATATATGGTAAATAGGACAAGGGAATTAAAACCGTATACCAGAAAAATCTTTTTAATCCATAAGAAGACAGTAATGAAGGAGTGGAAGAACAAAAAAGACATAGAAAACAAAAGCAAAATGACAGGCATAAATCTTACATTTAATGTAGTCACATGAAATGTAAATGAGTCAAACACATCAATTAAAGTGCAGGTACTGGCAGAATGAATTAAAAAAACATGACCTCATGATATGCTGTCTGCAAAGACACACTTTAGACTCAAGGACACAAATAGATTGAAAATAAAAAGGTGGAAAAAGATATACCATGTACAGAGTAACCAAATGAGAGCTGGAGTACCCGTAGTAATATTAGACAAAATAGATTTTAAAACAAAAATTGTTAATAGAGGCAAACAAGGACATTGTCTAATTATAAAAGGATCATTCTATCAAGAATATATAAAAATCATTAACACAGAGAAGCCTAACAACAGAGCCCCAAAATATGTTAAGGAAACACTGACAGAATGGAAGGGAGAAATAGACAATACAATAACAGTAATTGGAGTCTTCAGTACCATACTTTCAATAACAGGTAAAACAACTGGACAAAAGACCAAGCAGGAAATAGTCTTGAACACTACAGACAATGGGAATGCTCCAGCCCCAACAAAAGCAGAATACACATTTGTCTCAAATGCACATACAACATTCTTCAGGATTGGTCATATGGTAGGCCATAACATATTGACTTGTCTCAATAAATCTGAAGGTATTGAAGTCATAGATATGTTCTCTAATCCTATTGGAATGAAACTAGAAATCAATAACAGAAGGAAATTTGAGGAATTTACAAATCTGTGGAAATTAAACAACAAATTCCTAAATAACCCTAATAATGGGTCAAAGAAGAAATCACAATGGAAATTAGGAAGTAATTTGGGATGAATGAAAATGAAGTCACAACACGCCGAAATTTATGGGATGCATCTGACACAGTGCTTAAGAGTTTCCAATGGCTTCTGATACACCCAGATGTGGCATCTCTTCTCTAGTTAAAAGCAGGAATCCTGAAAAACAATTCCAAGATTCTGATCCTCTGATCTGCTCAGGAGATTGGTTCCAGACATCTTCCAGCAAATGATGATTGGATCAACTATTGAGCCTTCTCCCCCAAAAGCCACAGAACCTTTACCATGTGCCAAGCTAACCCCTGTTTCCATGTACAACTTCTTCCTTCAAAATGTTCAGTGGCGCCCATGACCTCTTGGGTTTAGGCGAACTCCTCAATCTGGTGTTTTGGCCTCTCCGAAATGACACTAACTTGACATTTCAACCATACTCCCAACTGCTCCCAGTACCCTCTAGTCAGGCTCATAACCACTCAAGAGATTTTGCTCCCTGTGTGCCAGGACACAGGGCACAGATTTCAGGGCTAGGCAGGCCATAATGCAAATCTTAGCCTATTGTATGATGCTGAGTGTTTCAGTTTCCACATCAGTAAAACTGAGATTTTAAAAACCTACCTTGAAGAGTGACATATGCCACACACACACACAGTGCCACACACACAGTAGAGGGTCCTTCTATAGAAATAAATAATAATTATAATAATATAATTAATAATTATTAACATTAATATTTATTAATGCTATTTATTGGTTGTTATATTAATAATAATAATATAATATATTATTGGTATTCTCCAACTATCCACATCCTATATGACTTTCAAGTCTCTCTAAGGTCTAACAACCACCAGGTCATCTCTGACTATTGCTTTCCTCATCTAGTGTAGCTCTAAGCAGCAAACAATTGGTCAGTCACTCTGGCTACTATTGTATATTAATAAATATTATTTCTCATCTAGGCAATAAGCAACTTGAAAATTAATATCATATTCTAGTCTAGAACACCTCTTCATCGGTAGCACAACATAGTGCTTAAAATCCTAGACTCTCAAGTCAAACTGGATTCACAACCCAACTTCTTCATTTATTACCTAAGTGACTTTGGTTAACCTCTCAGTGCTCAATTTCCCCATCTGTGAAATGGGCCAGCAATGATAATTGTTCCCAGATAGGGCGGCTGTAGGGCTTAAATGGAGTAAGAAGAGTGTCTGGCATATAGTATCTGCTTAATCATCGTCTGTTGAATAAATTGACTCAAAGTCCAGAATATTAGTCCAAAGTTGCTAAAATTAGATTTACTGATACATATTAATCTTCACCTTCCACCATAAAAATTTCAATTTGGAAACACACTATTCACTTTGGTAAACTTGCTTGATTAGAGTGTTTACAGCAACATAGTAAGATCAAATCATTGTAGCCAAAGTTGTTTTTCAGGAAATTATTTGAGACTAAGCTGAAAGCCCTAAACCTAGTATTCAGGAGGGTATCCTAATATACTTCCTAAATGTGTATTCCTCACTGGGACTTACAGCCCTAAGAGATAAATCATTGTTTTGTCTAATTAGAAGAGAAAGGAGATAGGACATGGGAAGGTTGCCTTTCCAAGATATTGAATATTTTTTGTGTCTGAGATAAAGCACCTAAGAGTAGGCAATATCATGCCTATTGTACAGCAGAAGAAACTGAGGCTCAGAGACATTACCCAAGGTCATACAACTGGTGGCCAGATTCAAACCCAGCTCTCCCTGACTCCTAAGCTTGTACTCCTAATATTCCCTACAAGGTGATGTGGCCATGGGCATAGAGCAGAGTTACCTCAGACTTTTTGTGAATACACACAGAGACAGTGCTCTAGACACGGAGTTTGAAGACTCTTGCTCACCTTCATGAATGAGGGGTTGGCTTTCCCCTGGCTGAGAAGAGTCTTTGGGTTTACAGAAATGTACTTAAGATCTTAGAGAAAAATGGAGGCCTAACTTATGAGAAAAAGAAGCTGGCACTGCCACAGGTCCTCCACGTCCTGTGGAGAAATGGTCTCAGATGCCCTTCACTTTGGCTGGAGTAGGGGGAAGGGTGTGATCCCCGCCCCTCACAAACACTAAAGGCAGAGATGAAAGTGGCTGCTTTCACACAAGGGCCACTTCTGGTTTCCTTCCCCACTCAGCGCACCACTTGGGAGGGAGTTTCAGCTACTTCTCATAATGAAAGTGACGTTGGTTTCTCTGCCACAAGTGAATGAGGGGCAAAGAGGGATATCTTCTTTGTTCCTGGAGCCTGCCCTGGAATTAACCTTGTACTATTCAGAAGATCAAGAAGTGCTGAGCCTGGCGGCAGTGCAGCAGCAGGGCCAGCCCTCTCTCTGGCTCCCCAGTCATGCCCTGGCAGCTCTCTGCAGCGGTAGTGTTCTTCGTGTCCCTGGCTGGTGAGTGACCCCCTTGGCTTTCTGTGCTGCCTCTGGTCCTATTAAACCCTAATGCATGCTAGTGCCACTGACCAAGGTAAGACAGGAGAGACTGGATATAGCTGCATGGCCTTAGCTACTGTGGTATTTGGTGTGGGAATATCTCCTCCTCAACACAGAGCACGCTTTCATTTTTTTCCTCAAAGGCTTTCACAGCTTGGGCTTGTTGTCCGTGAGTCTAGTAGAGTAGGTGTCAACTCGAGAAGACAGTGACACTATACCTGGGTCCCAAATGGGTTCTGGGCACCTTATCAGGGCAAGTTTGTAGAAATCACTTAGAGTTAAGAGATGGAGAATTGAGCAGGGGCTTAGAGATGGGGCTGTTGCTACACTGTCTGGGAAAAGCACATTATGCCTTGCTTTTCCTGTTTATCACGAATGGAAGTGCCGTGTTTATATTATATAAACAGCGAAGTGTGAAGGTGAATGAGATATGGTCTGACAAATTATGCCATTTCAGAGAGGTATAAACCAAGGAGTCAAGAAATTTTTTAAGTACTACTATAATTCAGATCAGAGAAACTATCTGGGAAACAGCTTTTTTTTTTTTAAGTTTATTTATTCTGAGAGAGACAGATCAAGTGGGGGAGGGACAGAGAGAGGAGAGGGAGAATCCCAAGCAGGCTCAGTGCTGTCAGCGCAGAACCCTACTCTGGGCTCCATCTCACAGAATTGTGAGATCATCACCTGAGCCGAAACCAAGAATTGGATGCTTAACTGGCTGAGCCACCCAGGCCCCCTGGGTAACTGAGCTCTTAATGATTATTTTATGTGCCCACCCTCTGCTTTTATGAAGAGCATTTTGTCCCTTGACATTGGGTCCTCTTGTGTGCTGTTATCTACTTGATGGCTAATCCACAATTTCTTCTAGAAGCACTGAGTTGAACACTTGAAGGAACCAATTCTGTCCATATGGCCCTGCTAATAACATGCTCACATGAGGGATGCAGAGGCACTTGACTACAACATGAACTGTCAGGAAAGTTGGGTGAAGAGTCAGGCCAGTGTCCTAATCCAGGCTGCTTTACTTCTGGCATGTTTTCAGAATTAAAGTGTCACATTCTTCTGGAGGCAAAAGGCAAACTCTAAGCTAATAAAAAAGCAAAAGATCTCAGTCTAGCGGTAACCCTCCATGACCCGTGTGTGAGCACCTGTTCAGAGAGTGTCAGATGACTGGCAGGGTCAGAAATACAATGAGGGCTCAATAAATTCACAGGCAGTTTCAGAGGAAGTGTTTACCCTGCCCTTTCCTCTCTGAGCTGCAAATACTCTAGGGTGAACCTAGTGAATGAAGTGTGTGAAGGGGCCCCATTTTCCAGATGAGGGTACTGAGGCAGGTTAGGGAATTATCCATAGTCACTCAGCTAACAAGTGGCAGCCTGAGATTTGTATCCAGGAAGCCTGGTGTCAGGGTCCATGCTCTGTACCAGTGCACCACGCAGCCCTGTATGCATAGGTTCAAGAGATACTTGTTGAACTGGAGATGAGCAAAAACCATTGGACATTTTGGTAGGAGAGACATAGCTTCCAGGTAAACTAGCTCTGTAATTTTTATTCAGTCACTTTGCTTCCCTGGTGTCAAATTCTTCCCCCATAAAATGGAGGGATTTAAGTTTGTATCAGTTGTGTTTAGATTCAGCTGCTCATAGGAGACAAAAGATAGCAAAATAAATGAGATAAATGCTTGTTTCTCCTTCAAGTGAAGACAAGTCCAGAAGAATTCACACCAGGTCTGGTGAGGGGCTCATTATTATAGGCCCACCCTCCTATGTGTGATGTTCACCTGCAAGGTCTTTTCATGGTTCTAAGTGTCTGCTGCAGCTCCAACCATCACATACAAGTTCCAGGCTGGTTTGAAAAGGAAAACACAAAGGCAGTAGAGAGGTCTTGAAGGTGACTAAGCAAGCAGCCCTACAAGCAGCCCTCCTGGAAGGCCCATATAACCCTACAACTTCTACTGCTGTGCCTCAAATCCAGTCACATATTCCCACCGAGCAGGAAAAGAGTCTTGGAGGCAGGGTTCTCTATTTCAGGGCATCAAATCCTCAGCTTGAATTTGCAGTTCTGTGACTAAGGAAAAAGGGGAGGCTGGATTTGGGAGTAATTAGCCAGCAGTCTATGCCACAGGACTGGAGCCCCTTCTTTACGAGGGTCCTTTTTGAATCTCAAGTCCCACAGGAAAGTAACAGAGATAAGATTTACATCTTTTTGCTAAAACTGAAGTTTAAATCATGCCAGAAACAGTCTTCCTGCAGCACCCAGCTGGGGCTACTTCTGCTGCCTGGGGAGGTGCCAGAGAAAGTATCTGGGGGCTAAATTCAATTCCCTGACCCTGGATATGGCCACAGGGCTCCATTTACTTGCCAACTGTGTTCCCAACTGCAGACAAAGTGTAGCCTCCAAGACCTGCCAGGCCTGTTCCCTCCTGGCCCCTTACCTCACTTTCCTCCTTCTTATGTCCCCACCATACTTACCCCCTTGCTGTTATCCAGACATACCAGGCTCTGAAGACCCTGTGTCTTTGCACATATTTTTCATCCTGCCTGGGATACCACTTACTTTCTTATCTGCCTAAAGAATTTCCCTTGTGTTGGATTCCCCACTGCATCCCATAGCACTCAATACCTCCTTCTATAATAACTCTGGTCACCTCGAGGAGTGTGGTCCAGTTATGTGTCTGCCTCACAAGGCTTTGGGCCCCTGAGAACAAAGACCCCATGCCTGGCATGGAGCTTGGCTCAGAAGAAGCCCCTCAGATCCGTTGAATTGGGTGTGGCAGGGAAACCAAACAAATGCTATCTGGGAAGGACCAGCCATCTGGAAAGTACCTAGAGAAAAAGCCCTTGCATGGTCACTGACTTCCCCAGGGCTGGGCTGAAAAGTCATCTCTCAGCTCCTTCTGTGGTTGTAGGGGGTCCCAGCCTTCTCACACCTCTTCTGGCAGGTCATCATCTAGAGGAGCCCAAGCAATGGGTCTCAGTACTGGGTACCTGTTGGCTGAGACTCCTGAATCCTGGAGAGAAGATGGTGGGGGTTGGGGGTATGGGCTTCACAAATTGGCATGTGAACTCCAGAGCTGTGTTCTTCTGAGTAGAGGAAGAGTTGACACAGATTCTGAGCTTTGCCTTGCCCTCACCTCTGCCCACTGCCCTCCTGATGGGTCTCAGACAGACTGGTGAAATAAACGAAACCTTTACAGGGTCAGAGGTCCTGTTTAAGAACTGTGACCCAGTTTTGACAAAGATTGGTCATATATGTGTGGTCATATGCATAGATTTTACAAAACAGTGTATTTTCCAGAATATTATTTCTATTTAGTACCTAATAAACATTTGAACTTTCTAGAATATTTTATAATGCACAGCATACCTACTCCTGCCAGTTATCCATCTAATTCCTGCCCATCTTTTATATCCCACAGTTCTATGGGGAAATGGGGAAGGGAGAAGCCACAGAGGGGAAGGAGAAGACTATTAGAACAATATTTCCCAGTTCTATCCGGGAACGCACTCTGGTTCAATCTGTAACACATTCTGACATTTTTGGTCCAGCCACCTGCCGGCCCAGCCTTCTGCCCACCACAAAGCCACACACCATATCAAGACACCATAGACTGCCATCATCTCCAGCCACCCCACAAATACTTCCTGCATACAAAGCACATCTTGATGGGTATCATGAGTTGTCTGGTCCTGTTTGGGATGCTGTGAATTCATGAATGACCAATGTGCTTTTCCCCCTTGTTTGAGTTCACTCATCACTACTGAGAGAGGACTTTTAATTACAGTATGAGAAAGGCTCCCCCTTTTATAGGGTGTGCTACTCAGTTGAGAAGATTTGCTTTAGCTCATAAGCATAAGCTGTGCACAGTGAGATTTTATCAAGGATCTAATATCTCCCCAAGAGAACAAAAAGAAATGGTTTCCAGTCTCTCAGAATTCTCTGAATCAGTCTTTGCTTATCACTACAAGATATTCCTGGAAAGTACACCTGGGAGTGAATTCTCTTTCTCCATAGTAATAGTATAAACTTAATGGGGTTTCTGTTGTGGTCATGACTGAGGAACCAGCAACTCAGGTTTGGCCCAGATGAATTGTGAAAGTAAATCTTCCACAATTGTCAACCTTCATAACAACCTTGAAATGGAAAGTTTTGCTCCAAATTCTACAACATAGGCATAAAAAATAAAGGCTTACAAAGTAAAGCTGCAGTGCATAAAATCCACAACTCTCACGTTATTATACATTTCAAATTATCTAAATGAGCATTTTAGATACCAAAAAAATACCTTTAATAATAGTCTCACATAATGTCATTAATAAGCCTTTCTAAAAGGTCATTTAAGACAATTTTAACTGATATTTTTGTCTTTCTCATTTTTCAAGCCAGCTGTGCAGAAATATTTCACAAGTGTTTCTAGTAGGCTTGAAGTTAGAATTTTTCTTCTGGAAAATAATCACTATTTTAGCATCTGAGCCTTTGAAAACCTCACCACCGACCGCCATTATGAGGGTTTGGTGAATTGGGGTCACTGGAGAAACACCCTGCTGTTCTTCTCTGTTTTTGTCTCTTCGCTCACTGTTCTTCCCAGTGACACACACACCATCTCCACTAATCCCAAATCCAAGGGCAGGCTTTGGTTCAGACAGGGACTCAAGTCTTGCTTCCAGAACTTACTAGGTGTCTCACCTCCACAATTTACTAGTTGTGGGATTATGGTCAAGTCGATGGGATTTTTCTAAACCTGAGTTTCCTCATCTGAAAGATGGATAAAGATAGAACCCATCAGAGGGTTTTTTGAGGAATTGGTGAAAGATGACCCTTGACCTGAGGCCTGCCATGTAGTTAGTGTCCAGTAACTTGGAGATTTTATTGTTATTATTATAGGAAAAGTAACCACTTAGAAATGTAGTGAATGAAAGAGCGAGAGAGTAAAGGAATTTATGGATAATTTTGATTAGATGTGAAACACCAGCATAGAGTGATCTTTTTCCTTTTCCCCATGTTTTCCCAAGTCACTGGCCAGCACGGGGGAGCTCCAGCTCCAGTGAGTGTAAATACAATGACCAAATACAATGAAACCACAGCATTGAAGAGACAAAGCCATCTCTCAGTGGACCTGATCATAAACTCACAAGGAACATCATCTGCATTGTTTTCAGTTTTCTGATTTGCTGTGTGTTTGAGAGGAGGCAAGGATAGAACTTGGGTTGAAAAAGAGCCAGAGGTCTTCTACCCTCAAGAGATGGCCCAGGAGACACTTGTGATAAGTACTGGGTGCTGTACATAAGTGATGAATCACTGAATTCTACTCCTGAAACCAATATTGCACTGTATGTTAACTAAAATTTAAATTTAAAAAATTATATATATAATAAAAAATAAATTGGGGCGCCTGGGTGGCGCAGTCGGTTAAGCGTCCGACTTCAGCCAGGTCACGATCTCGCAGTCCGGGAGTTCGAGCCCCGCGTCAGGCTCTGGGCTGATGGCTCAGAGCCTGGAGCCTGTTTCTGATTCTGTGTCTCCCTCTCTCTCTGCCCCTCCCCCGTTCATGCTCTGTCTCTCTCTGTCCCAAAAATAAATAAACGTTGAAAAAAAAAATTTTTTTTTAAATAAATTAAAAAAAGAGAGAGAGATGGCCCAGGAGAGAACCTGTGACAGTAACACACACTACAGGTATGCTTAATGGTCTAGGAAGACTTCACTTAAACCAACTAGTTTGAGCCTCACAATAATCCTAGAAGGTCTACAATGGTATTCAGTGCTGTTATCCTCATTTACTCATCCAGTCATCTGTTCATCCAATTCATATGAACACTTCTCATGCATAGGCACTGGTGGTAAAAAAAAAAAATGCACACAATTCCCACGTTGAAGTTACTTTTAATCTTGTGGGAGAGATTCACAGTCAATAAATAAACCAATAAATAAACATATAATCAGCGCTATCATTGTGCTGGTACACACTGTCTGGCCAGGCTTACTGTTAAATGTGTTAATACCATCCCCTTATCCCCTTATATAATTACACGTTGTGATTAGCCCAGTGCAGGCAATGAATATAACACTGTGATGTGGAATTGTGGGGTGGGGAGCTATTTTATGTAAGGATGACAGGGAAGACTCTGAAGAACTGGCATTTAAGCCAAACTATGAAGGATAGCCCACCAAATACGTCAGAGCGATTAGGGCTTAATTTTCTTTCCTGGTTGAGAAAGCCTGGGCCATTCAAAAGGTTAAGCAAACAATAGGAACCAGACAGAAACTGATCTATATTTACAAAAACTGGCAGCAAGGGGTGCTGGGGTTAAGCGCCCAACTCCTGATTTCAGCTCAGGTCATGATCTTACAGTTTGTGAGTTCGAACCCTGCATCGGGCTCCCCGTTGACAGTATAGAGCCTGCTGAGCCTGCTTGGGATTCTCTCCCCCCCACCCTTTCTCTCTGTCCTTCCATCCCCCAAAATAAATATACTTAAAAATTGGCAACAAAATCAAAAATGGAAGGGAAATGAATCTCCTATCATTGGAGGGAATCATGCTTACATTGGATGAACACATGGCAAATTTGTAGGTACAATTCACACATCAGATTAAGGTTTGGACTAGATGATTGTTAAAACTCCTTTCAAACCTGGGATTGTATGATTGTGTGTAAATGAGCATGTTTGGAAAAAATTTAAAAAATCATATTTATCTTTAAAAGATTTCAGGGACGCCTCTTGGTTTCAACTCAGGTCATGATCTCACAGTTCGTGAGTTCAAGCTCTTCATTGGGCTCTTCACTGACAGTGTGGAGTCTGCTTGGTATTCTCCCTCTCTGTTCCTCCCCTGCTCAATCTGTATCTCTCTCTCAAAAATTAAAAAATAGGGGCGCCTGGGTGGCTCAGTTGGTTAAGCGTCCGACTTCAACTCAGGTCATGATCTTACAGTTTGTGGGTTCAAGCCCTGCATCAGGCTCTGTGCTGACAGCTCAGAGCCTGGAGCTTGCTTCAGATTTTGTGTCTCTTTCTCTGCCTCTCCCCCTGCTCATGCTCTCTGTGTCTCTCTCTCTTTCTCTCAAAAAATAAACATTAAAATTAAAAAAAAAATTTTTTTTAATGATTTTATTTATTTTTGAGACAGAGACAGAGCATGAGCAGGGGAGGGGCAGAGAGAGAGGGAGACACAGAATCCGAGGCAGGCTCCAGGCTCTGAGCTGTCAGCACAGAGCCCGACACGGGGCTCCAACTCACACACCGCGAGATCATGACCTGAGCCGAAGTCAGACACTCAACCGACTGAGCCACCCAGGTGCCCCTAAATTTTTTTTAAAAAATAAATAAATAGTGGGTGATGGGCATTGAGGAGGGCATCTGTTGGGATGAGCACTGGGTGTTGTATGGAAACCAATTTGACAACAAATTCTATAAAGAAATAAAAATAAAAATAAAAAAGTAAATAATAAACTTAGAAAAGAATTCAAGGTAGAACTACCATGTGATCCAACAGTTACATTTCTGAGTATATGGATGTGAAGGCGACAGAGTCACTATCCCAAAGAGAAAAGTAAGTAAATAAATAAATAAAAGTGTTAATTTGTAGTGAAGAAACATTAAAATGCGGGTGGGGGAGGGACTCACTAATGTGAGCTATGAGTGTGGTAACACTTTTGTTTCCTAATTTGCAGTGATTTTGCATTATGGCAGTCAAATAAGAGCTAAAGTGTTCCCAGAAACTTCGGACTATCAGCCTACAACCGCAACAACAGTGCAGGCCATAGCAAAACCTTTCCTACAACCAACTAACCAAGTACCTCCCAAAACTTCAGCAGTAAGATCAACGGATGGTCATGTCACCTCTCAGAGAGCTGCCACAACCTCCAGCTCTGAACCCCCAATCACACACACAACAATAAGAACTCTAGTAACAACTTCCTTGGAAACTATAAACAGTACCCCATCTACCAGCACCACAGTCCACACCTTAGTCACAACCCCGGCCACACCCAATAACTCACACACAGCTGCTCCAGGCACTGAGGCTTCCATTGGCTCCAGGGCAGCCCCAGGTTCACTGCCAACCACCATCACCCCACCAGCCCATACAACAGGAAACAGCCCCACAACTAGGAAAACCACCCAACCCAGTAACCAGACCACCCTTCCAGCAATGTTGTCCACCTCACCACATAACAGCACAATCAGTCAGAAGTCTACTCAACCCATGCACACCTCAGGAGCCACCACAGCTGCACACAATACCACCCAAACAGCCTCACCTGCCACCATGGCTCCTGGGCCCACTCTGGCACCTCAGCCTTCATCAGCCAAGACCGGAATTTATCAAGTTCTGAATGGAAGCAGGCTCTGTATCAAAGCAGAGATGGGGATAGAGCTAACGGTTCAAGACACAGAGTCGGTAAGTTGGCGCCATAGGACTGTAACACTATGTTCAAAAAGTTTGAGTGCAGTGTGTCTTGGTAAGAATAAACATCCCCCTGCATCTTGTGTCATATTTTAATGAAACAAATAGCTGCAGACTCCTCTTTCTCCAAGGTGCTCCATTAAAAGGTGAATGGGTGCCTGGGTTTTTGGGGTGCCTGGGTGGCTCAGTCGGTTGAGCGACTGACTCTTGATTTCCTCCTGGGTCGTGATCCCACAGTTCATGAATTCAAGCCCCGCGCCGGGCTTTGGGCTGGCAATAGGGTGCCTGCTTGGGATTTTCTCTGCTCCCCCCCCCCTCTCTCTTTCTCTCTCTCTCTCAAAATAAATGAATAAACCTCATATATTAAAAAACAGTGAATCTGTTTTAGAGTACATATAAAAACAGAAACCAATAGTGACGGGATAAAAGAAGGCACACATCCAAATTGTAACCATGCAAACCTCTTAGTTTTAGCCAACATGGGCAGAGTGTTGGGGTAAGTTCAGTGTTGAGCCCAACCTGGCCTTACGCCTCCTGATGACCTCAAGCCTCGGCAACTTTCCTGTGAAGTGAGAGATTTGGATTAGTCTCCATGGTTCTAGCCAACTGTGACATTAGTATCAAAATTCCAGATAAAAAAGATTAGAAGGAGTGGGGATAGGGCTGAGATTATTTGCTTTACTGAAGGAATCACCATTAAAGCAATACTTTATTTTTTGCACAGGTTTTATAAAACTTCCACATTCAGGTTTTCGTTTGAAACTGAAGTACATTAGACAGCAAACGCTTTCTTGTAGTACCTTTTAACATGTTTAATTTAACAACAATCAAATTCCATGTGGTATATTGGGAATAGACTGGCTATAAATTATCTATCAAGGAACTCTTTCTGTAGGAGAACTCCTTTAAAAACTCTTTTGAACATAAAGCAGTTTGGAAATGATAGAGGAGTTTTCTGGGGACTTTGAAACTTTCAAGTGAACATAAACTAGACTTGAGTTTCAGATTCACTTATTAGCCTTTGTGCCTGGTTCCCTAGCTAGAATTTTCTTCTTCATCTCATTGATCTGATCTATTGTATTTGGTTTAGGTTTTTTCAGCTCAGAGATACTTCAACATCGACCCCAATGCAACGCAGTCCTCCGGGAACTGTGGCTCTCGAAAATCCAACCTTCTCTTGAATTTCCACGGTGGATTTGTGAATCTCACATTTACGAAGGTGAGGGCTGAGCTCCTTCATACCAAATGGCTCTAGCATTGCTTTCCCTTTCTTTCACCCTGGGGCCCAGTGGTGCAACCACACACTTCACTTTCAGCTCCAAAGGAAGTAGATCTCAGAGCCTTTTGAGATATTCCCTGATAAGAGTGAGGGGTATGGAGATGGAGAAGAGGGAAGTGTCAACATCTTATGTTTGCCTCCTTCCCCCTTCAGCCTCCTCTGTGCAGTCCAAGAAGGGCTTCAATGCCTCTTAGGGGAGGCTTGGCTTTGGGGAATCCAGCCACAGGTGCCCTTTACAAACTACCCAAAGGAGGAAGCTGTACAGATCAACAGACTCATAGAAATTCCCAGTGGGCACACAGAAACAGAATTATTCTAAAACCACAATCAAATGTCACAGTGGGTTCTTTCCAACTGCAGCAGGCAAGATTTAGGTACTAACCTGGCACTGGGTTTCCCAGACCATATTATGAAAAGGGTAGACAACACAGTGGAGTAGAAATACTATGGACGTGAGGTCAGAGAGTCTTGGGTACAAATTTGACTCTGTCACTCGCTCACCTTGTGACACTAAGCAGGCAACTTAACTTGTCTAAACTTTATTTTCATATTTGAAAAATGGGGGAAAGGAATTAAAGATCACCTCTGTAAAGAGCATTGTCTAATACTTGGAAAGCAGATGTTCACTAGCCAGTAGCTATGATTACAATGACTGAAGTAGACAAATGTCTTGGGGATACAATTATGGTCATCGCACTCTCAAAGGAGAGACTTGCCCCTGCTTCTCTCAAAGTGTCATTCAAACAGGCCAAGCAAGAGCCTGGGAGGAGGTGCTAAGAAAACCCTTGCTGCTGAGACTTGGTGTGGGCCTCCTTCTTATCTATCAAATGTGACCCTGAAATTAGAGGGGTATTGGATAGGAGATCTTGCGGAGGAATGAGTGTAGGCTTTGACCTGAAACAAGTCAAGATTGGCTCTTGGCCACATGATCTTGGACTAGTTGGGGCATGTTTTCTCATCTATAAAATGGAAATAATTACACCTCCTTAGTGGGACCCTTGGGAGAATCAGAAATGGTAATGTGTAAATTGTCTAGCACAGTGCTTGGTACATAACAAAGTTCAATAAAGGGCTGTTGTTGTTGATGATAAGTTGGTGTCAAAAGCTTTATCCTCCATTATCCTCCATGTACATACTTTTCTCCATAGGAAGAGATGCACTTGAGAAGCCAAGGGGTTCCTTTCAGTACCAAATGGTAAAAACATACTCTCTCACACCAGAAGAACATTCAGGGAAGAATCCGTGCTCTACTCTGGGACAACTGAGGTTAAACCTTCAGAGGGGTCAGGAATTCTTTTAAAGTCATTTCAGCAAAAGGGCAGAGGATACAAGCACAAGCACTTATGCTTTAGCTCAAGGCTTGATTCCGCCCAGACTACTGCATGTGTGACTGATTGTCTGAGGGAAAGCATTAGAAAACTCCAGTGTTTGTAGCACTCGGTGGCCACTGCCTTAGACAGGCCATCAAGCAGGGGTTTCTTTGGCACCTTGTAATGTCTCTTTTTGCTCCTTTTTTCTGTCTCCTGATGTCCTCTATGCCTGCCTTTCTAATGCTTTGGGACTGGACTCTGATCAAACTCCACCCGAGTGTTGAGCCTCTGCCTTTCTGGAAATCTCTATGCCTCCAGAGGTGTGGACAGGAAATGAATATAGAGATAGAGCTGGAAGGACCAGCAGTGCGTTTCTCCCTCCATCCATCTCTGGAAGGAGCAAGGAAAACCCCTATCCAAGGCCCCAAGTTGTCAATAGCTGCTTTGCCAGAGTCCCTCCAACCAAATTCACTTTATTCATTTCATTCCCCAGCACCAATTTCTTAAGCAGCTGACCTTAGCTCTACAATAAGAGGAGCAAAGAGGCTTATAGAAAGTAAAGTCCCACCAGCCTTAGTCCTTCAGGAGAATTTCTGCATTTTAGAAGAGAACTTGTTTAAGCCACTCGTAGCCACAAATTCAAGGATCACAGGTGCTAAACATAGAACTTAATGAGAGAATAGGCTAGGAAGAATTTTTTTCCGTGAAACAGGCAGTCTCTATTTTTTTATTTTCTCGCATTTGACAAAGACTTCACTTTCTTTTTTTTTTTTTTTTTCAACGTTTATTTATTTTTGGGACAGAGAGAGACAGAGCATGAACGGGGGAGGGGCAGAGAGAGAGGGAGACACAGAATCGGAAACAGGCTCCAGGCTCCGAGCCATCAGCCCAGAGCCCGACGCGGGGCTCGAACTCACAGACCGCGAGATCGTGACCTGGCTGAAGTCGGACGCTTAACCGACTGCGCCACCCAGGCGCCCCAAGACTTCACTTTCCCATGAAGTCTGCATAAGGAAAATGTCGGAGTAATGAGATGACAGAGGCAAGCCTCGGGAGTGAGGCGACAAAAGGGAGAGGTAGAGAGTGCCATCTTCCCCAGAGGGGCTGCCACTCCTCAGCTCTGCCTGGTGGTGCCAGTGGCTGGGCTGGCACCTCTCCCTGGGGACTGTCACTGTCTCTTATGGTGGACATTCATTCTGGATGGTCGGGTCTACATTCTAAGTGGCTTCTGCCTTGCTCTACCTGTTGTTCAATAGTTTACATACCATTTCCCTCAGGAGGTAATGAGAAACCAGTGTCATCAGATCTTCTGATTGTTCAAGACAAGGCAGAAATCCAGACTCTTTTATTTTTAAATGTTGGCAGCACACTTTTTGAAAACTTGAACAATGCTGGCCAAACGGAACACAGTTGTAAGCCAAATTTGGCCTGTGGATGCTCTGCCCTAACATGTGGACTGTGTGCAATGCATTTAGGCAGGAAGGCCATCTAGATTCTTCCACAAGAGAAATGGCCTCAACAATTCTGTTGGCCACTTTTCAAACATTGCTACCTTCTAGACCAGTGCTTCTCAACAGCGGCAGTATTAACATTTGGGGCCAGATAAGTCTGTGGTGGGGGCTGTCTTGTGCCTTGGTGGGATACTGAACAGTCTCCCTGGCCTCTACCTACTGAATGCCAGTAGCAACACCCAGCCCCATTTGTGACATCCCCAAATAACTCTAGACATTGCCAAATGTCCCCTGGAGGAAAAATCACCCCTGGTCAAGAACCACTGCTCTAGAGAAAAAGAGAGCCTTGGAAAATAGTTTATGTTCATTGTAACATAATAAATCTTATAAATGAGAACCAAGTTGTAGAATGGCAAATGGATGCTGGTGAGCAAGGCTGAATTAACAGCCTGAGTTTACTGAGCACCTACTTTGTCCTGAACACAGAACCAGACATTATAGGAGAAAATAAAAGAAATACAGGCTATAGTTGCAGGTTTCAAAACATGTAAGATAATTCATAAGTTTTTAAATTGAAATACTGCCAATGACAGAAATGTAAAGAAAATTCTGTATCCTGAACTGTCCCTTGATGTTGTTCAATTGGGACTTAAATTATCCATGTCATTTCTACATGACCATGAACAAGTCTCTACCTCTCTTTCTGAGCCTGTTTCCTCCTATGTAAGATGGGGCCAACCAGTCCCTATTTTTGGGGCTGCTGTGAAGTTGAACGAGGCTAATATATGTGACAGTGCTGAGGGTGACATCTGGCCCATAGTGGGGTAGGAGAGGTGGGTTTCCTTTCTCATTTCTCTCATTTCATTGTTTAAAGAACTGAAAACCTTTCCATGTCAGTGTCTCATTTGATTAAGGTGACAAAGCTGAAAGCTGTTCAGACCCTTCAGGTGCAAGGTAAATATACCTCCCTTCCCCCACTCCCCACAACTTCCTTCCTGTTAGGATAAGTTTGGCTTAGAACATCTTTCAGTAACTTTGTGTAGAGTTTATTTTTCCGTGCTCAACACTGTCCCCTTCTCATCCACCTGGTGGGCAGGGCAGCTCAAGGCTTCCAGCCCTGACTTGGAAGTGGGACATGGGAGAAATCAGTGGCCTGGGAGCAGGGGTACTGAGTCAGGGAGTGTTTTGCCAGCCAAGGTCTGGAAAGTGAATGCCGTCTGCCACCCTGGTGTATACCCAGAGCCTTGCAGGGGCATTTGGAGCCCTATTAACTTACAAACTCCTGAGAACTGTTATCAGGGTTCAAATGCTAACACCCTCAGAATGCACTATTTAGAACTTCCCAAGAATGCTGTACTATTTCATGCCCTATTTTCCCTTATGCTTTTCCCTCTGCCTGGAATGCCCCTACCATCCCTCAGGCCCTTTTGCATTCATGCTTTAAGATGGCTCTTGGGGCACCTGGGTGGCGCAGTCGGTTAAGCGTCCGACTTCAGCCAGGTCACGATCTCGCGGTCCGTCAGTTCGAGCCCCGCGTCAGGCTCTGGGCTGATGGTTCAGAGCCTGGAGCCTGTTTCCGATTCTGTGTCTCCCTCTCTCTCTGCCCCTCCCCCGTTCATGCTCTGTCTCTCTCTGTCCCAAAAATAAATAAACGTTGAAAAAAATTAAAAAAAAAAATAAGATGGCTCAGATATCTTCACCCTATGAAATCTCCTCACCCCCCAGCCCCCACCTCCATCCCAGACAAAACTGGGAGACTTTCTTCTTTTGGTTTCCTGACCCCTCATTGGTTGTTCCCTGACCTCCATTAATGCACTTGTTGCACATTTTACTGTCTTGAAGGTATATCTGTGATTATTCACAGTGCTCAGCCCTGACTTTGTATATAGTATATCTTTAGCAAATGTTTGATGAGGAAATAAATCAATAAAGGGGTGAATCTAAATTTCACAAAGACTCTGGGCCAAGCTGCCAAAAAGTAGATCAGCAGCTCCAAAGAAACAGCCTCTTTGGCTTCCTTTTGCTGTATACAGAGCAAAGGTTTCTTGATGTAGTCACAACAATGCTGAGCAAAAAAGGTCTGATTGATGTTGAAGACAAAATCCACATCCTGAATATCTGTGACTATGAAACTCCTACACTGCATTTTGCTGAAGTTAAGGAGAGGACCCAGGGCCTCAAGGTCATTGATATACTGCCTTCCTGAGCAAGTTGATTGGCTAGCTTGCTCTGGACCTGGTCCTTTGCTAAGGAGGATGTTTAGGTCCCTTGAGGAATCAGGACCTCTCTAATGAGATATTGCAGAGCTCTTAGATGCTGGCAATGAGGAGCCACTGTGTCAGCATCCCATTTGTTGAATGGTGAAATGGGACTTCTGTAAGTGATCCATTCAAATGGACACACTGTAAGTACTGAAGTACCACATTTAGCTGTTAAGAGTCCTTAGCCCCCTTTTGTCAATGCTGATGGATACACAAAAGATTTTCACTTTGTTTTCAAGAATCCAGGATGGTTGATATTTGTCACTCTCCAACCTGAACCCGAAATGCAAAAAAAAAAAAAAAACCCATCTGTCAGAGAATCACTTTGTGGCCATCAAAGGAGAAAGCAGATACTATGAAGTGCATGATGTATAACTTGTAATTCCCCCTGGACTTTGGGTTAAGTCTGCCATCTGCTTGAAGCTCCCAAGCCCTCCAGCCCTTCCTCTGTACCCACCTGACTCCCATTCCCCAGAGCTGAGGTTTCAGCTCTGTTTCTTTAATCAGTAGTACTGTCGAAGCTCGCCTCACTTGCTTGTTCTCTATCTGTGGTAGATCTGAGATCTAGGAAATAGACAAAAAATGCTCATTGGAGTGCTATGAAAGAGGTTTACAATTACTAAGGGGCAATTGAATTTATTATTACCATTGTGAATAACACTGGTTAAATTTTTTATTGTTTATTTGGGGGTGGGGGGTGGGGGAGGGACAGAGAGGGAGAGAGAGAATCCCAAAGCAGGCTCCGCACTGCCAATGCAGAGCCTGACATGGGGCTCGATCTCATGAATCATGAGATCATGACCTGAGCTGAAATCAGGAGTTAGACACTTAACCAACTGAGCCACCTAGGCGCTCCTACACTGGTTAAAATTCGAGTGAAGACTCTGTGGTACATTTTTTACATGGATTCTTTCATTTAATCTTCAAACTAAGAGGTAAATCTTGCTATAATTTTCCTCATCCTTCTGGATAAATAAAAAAAATTTTTTGGAATGTTCACAGAGATTTGACAATTCAAGTAGCTACATGGGAACAAAAAATATTTTTAAATTAGTATTTAAAAATTATTAGCAAAGCTTTGTTCTCCTAAATAGGAGGTTAACCACTCTCTTTATAACGTTTCATTACCAATTGATTTGTTCTACAACCTTGTGTTTCATTGATGGTGGGCACCAGGAGTTGACAAGCTGTGGCCCCCAGACCAAATTCAGGCTGCCGCCAAAAAAATTTATAGTCTCCAGCCTAAGAATGGCTGTTACATTTTTCAATGGCTTGGGCAGGGGGAGGAGAATATTGCATAGCACATGAAAATCATATGAAATTCAAATTTCAGTGTCTATAAATGAAGTTCATTTGAACGTGGCCACACTCGCTTGTTTATGTGTTATCTGTGGCTGCTTCTGGGCTACGGTAGTGGAATTGAGTGTCAGCTACACAGAACCGTGAAGTCTAAAATATTTACTGACTGGCTTTTTACATAAAAAAGAAAAAAAAAAAACAAAAAACTTGCCAACCCTTTATATAAAATAAACTTCAGGGGGACCTGCTGGCTCAGTTGGGTAAGCACCAGACTTCAGCTCAGGTCATAATCTCACGGTTCATGGATTTGAGCCCCACGTCAAGCTCTGTACTGACAGCTCAGAGCCTGGAGCCTGCTTCAGATTCTGTGTCTCCCTCTCTCTCTACCCCTCCCTCAATTACACTCTGTCTCTCTCTCACATGCGCGCAAAAATAAATAAACATTGAAAAATGTTTTCATAAAATAAAATAAAATAAAATAAAATAAAATAAAATAAAATAAACTTCAGGGGCACCTGGGTGGTTCAATAGGTTAAGCATCCAACTTTGGCTCAGGTCATGACCTCCCAGTCCATGGGTTCGAGTCCCATGTCAGGCTCTGTGCTGACAGCTCAGAGTCTGGAGCCTGCTTCAGATTCTGTGTCTCCCTCTCTCTTTGCCCCTCCCCAACTTGTGCTCTGTCTTCCTCTCAGAAGTAAATAAACATTAAAAAAAAATTTTAATAAACTTCAGCCCCACTACCATTCAAATTATGCTAAATTCTGAACTTCTGAATCTAAAAATAAGTGCTTTGCTCTAGTTTAAATAAAAGACAATTTGGGGGCACATGGCTGGCTCAGTTGGTGGAGTATATTAACTCTTGGTCTTGAGGTTGTGAGTTCGAGCCACGTATTGGATGTAGAGATTACTTTAAAAAAAAAGACAATTTTATTTTCTTTAAGAACATCCTGTGACACCACAACTGTACAGAAAAAGTGGGCACAATTGTCTAGATAAGACTCATTTGGTATCAGTAGGATAAATTTTATAAAACTAGGAATCTCAAGGATACTAAACATCCTTCTGCCCTTTTGTTTACATGAATTCACCTAACAAATGCTTTTCCTTTATCATAACAATAGACATCAGCTCAGGCCTAGGAAACATTTGGCTAATTTTGACTCAGTCAAAATGGAAGGAAACCTGGATACCAGCTCCAGACTGTCCTGTTACATCATTAAGGTGAACTTAACAGTGAATGTGAGCACTCTGCCATCTGCTCTGGAAGGCCTCACTTTTGGCATTAGCCCTATAGAGCTGGGGAGCAGGAATGGCTCTTCCTGTCAGGGCTGGCTTCATGAGCATGTGACCTGTGCAGTCAGCCAGGCCCCTGCTTGGCTTAAGATTTGCTGTCACCTCCTAAAATTCTTAAATGATTTTTGAACAAGAGATCCTACATTTCCATTTTGTCCTAGGCCCCACAAACTGTGTAGCTGGTCCTGCTTCCAATAGATGGCTAAATATGGACACCTGCATTTCAGGGAATGTGAAAGAAAATTCTTGCACAACGAATTTTTTTTTGTCTAAACCCACATACCCCACAGAGGAAAATGTAGGGCAGGATCCTGTAGACCAGATTTTGTTTTGTCGTGCCTACAAAGAATGTGAATTAGAGGTAGATGCTTAACTCCTCTGAGCCTCTTTGTTCTCAGCTGCCAAATGGGTTGATAATATTTATTCTCTCTCAGGGGGGTGTTGTGAGGCTCAAAGGAGGCAATGTAGGTGAAAGCATGCACTTAGTAAACTGTGAAGCTTTTATAGAAATACAGAGCTTTTCCTAATGTGAGAATAGATCAAGCAGATGCCACAGGAAGGGGAAGATTCCAGGAGGTCTCCTGTGGACCTCAGAGCTGGCCTCATCACTGTTCTCTTACTGTTCCTTAAAGCCATCTCACACTGCCACCTAAGCAATTTCAAAAAACAAAGTTATGCTCGTGTCAATGTTCTGCTTAAATCTCTTCAAAGGATCCTTTCTGCTCTTAGGATAGGGTAGGGATCTTGTAACAGTGACTTTGAGCCCTGAATTACAGGTCTTTTATATGCTAAAAAGGACCCCAAATAAAGAATAACCTGAGTAGTGGTTTGTGAAAGTGACCCAAGAAAGGCCTGGGTCACAGATGTTTCTCTCTAAAACAAATGGACGGTTCAAGCACATTGTTTACCTTGCCTTTGAGACCTAAGACTGAATATGTAGAAGGAAGGAACCAGGTCTTCTCCTCCTCCTCTTCCTCCTCTCCCTCCTCCTCCTCCTCCTCTTCCTTCTTTTTCTATGACCTAGAACAATTCCTGGTGTGGAGTGGATATAAGAGGAATTAAACACTAGACATGGAGACAAGAAGCTTGGGGTCATATCTTCCCCTGCTACCCATTAGGGCTGTGACCTTGAGCATGTCAGTGAACCTTTATTTCTTCTCATAGTTGTTGTGAGGATTAAATAAGGCATGGCATAGAAGTGTCTGCTCCAGTGCCTGGCATAAGGTAAGAAGTCAGTATGTGATAGGTGTTGTTCGATGAATTATAGGATCTAGAGTTGAATGTGTCAATAACAGCTAGCTTACCTTACTAAAACAGTTTGTATTTCTGGAAGCCTTATATTGTATAGGGAATCATCATTTCATCTACAAATAATACACAAATGGACTGTAATATAGTCAAGACTATTATTACTAATTTATTATACTATAATTTATATATACTATATATATAGTATAATTATAATACTATAATTACTAATTATTACTAATTATTATTACTAATTTCTAGTCATTAATTTCTTTAATGACTAGACTTGGAACTTCTAAAGGTAACTCCATTTTGGATTCTGATTTTGGTTTCTCACTCTTACTCATGGATAGTTTTCTAATGAATGTTTACAAATAATAACTGTAAATCACCTACTTTAAATTCCCCCCCAAAAAAATAAAAAAAATAAAAAATAAGAAAACTCAAAACCTCCTTTTTAAACTTACCCTTTCATATCTCAGTTCAATTCCCTTTAATGTCACACCTTTAGTCTCTCAGGAGATTATAGGGCTATTTTGTAATGGTTCATTTTGTTTTCAAACAATTCCTAAATAAATGTGGAACATTGCCTTATGTTTCTGAACGTGGTCACTTGGGGTCTTCTTCTAGAGAACACCCAGTGATCTCAGAGGAGATCATTTTTTTTCCAGAATCCCTCATGGTGGCCCTATCTAGCCATTTTGGAGACATGAACCCTTTAATCTATTTAAAGCAATTGATACTCTCCCCAGGAAAATGTACGTAAAATTTTGCACACCCAAAGAGTTTATGAGCCCCATGAAGTCTACCCATGGTAGTCTTTAAGATGAGTGGTCTCAGTCTGAATCTCTACCCTAAGATATTAATTACTAGTAAAAGCTTACTGCATACCCCTCCAACCTCTCCATCTTCCAGATGTGTATGTATTTTAACAAGAAGGAACTTGGTCCAACTGAAGGGACTCTGGGCTGGTGGAATTTGAATTTTAGGCTATAGCAACAAGTATGAAGTACAGACATTTGGGGGCAAGGGTAAGCCATTACTTATTATTTATTTTGAATAGTTTTTTTTGAAGTTTTTTTGAAGTTTTCAAACACAATTATGGCTCCATACCAACATACCCCCAAATCCCCATATCCAGGATTTAATAGTTAAACAAAGTTTGTAAACCAGGATCATAAACATAAAAACAGATTGCCCAAAGGTTAACACACTGCTGTTTTACAGGATGAAAACTCCTATTATATCAGTGAAGTGAGAGCCTATTTGACAGTCTCAAATCCAGGTAAGTAGTCAGAGAAGGCTATTCCACCAGCTCTGGTGCTGTGCTTCTGGTTCGCTCATTTTTCAGTCCATTGAGTTTACTAATCTTTGATGCTGCTTTGGAGAAATAAACTAAAGCAGTAACCAGGAGAACTTACTACATCTTTGTTTGCTTCAGTTTGCTCATCTGCTCACGAAGGAGGTTGGACTAAATTATGTCAGATATCATTAAAGCAGAGATCATTAAAGCAACAATAAAGAGTTTAGTGACTTTTGGACAGATTTGCTATTGATGGTGCAGTTTTTTCTATACTCTTGAAATTATGCATTTATTCTACAAAAATGTAGTTAGTGCCAGCTGGGTGCCAAGCCCTCTAATAGGCAGTAGAAATCCATTTATCCAAACATATAGTCCCTGCTGTCATGGAACTTACATTCTAGAAGTGAGGAAAGGAACATAAAAAGATCATTAAATTATAATAGTTAAGTAGTATTAAGTTCTATGAGCAAACATAAGCAGGTCCTTGTGGAGTGGACTGGAAAGATATTTTAAGTGAGACCTTTAGGAAGCCCTCTAAGAAGGAAGGCCTCTCTGAAGAGGTGAGGTTTGAACAGAGAGATACCCCATCTGGGGGCATCTGGGCCTGGGGAAGCTTTTTTCCAGTGGCAGGAACAACAGATACATAAGTCCTAAGGAATGAAGTTGCTCATGTGTTCAGGGGTCAGCAAGAGAGTGAGCAAAGCAGCAGAGAAGATGTGTGGGGCATCCAGGCCAGAGCATGTAGGTCTTGTGGGTAGGGCAAGGTAAGGACTTTGAATTTTAGTCTAAAGTGTGGAAGGATGTCATTGGAGGGTTTGGTATAGAAAAATGGAGGGTTTATATTTATAAAGATTCAGTCCAGTTGCTACATAGAGAATTGCCCTCAGTGGGGCCATTAGAGAGGACTCCTACAGTGTTCGTGTCTAGAAAGGTAATGCTCCCAGTCAAGTTGGGGGAATTGCTCAGAGGGATCAGATGTTTCTCTGGAAAGCCCAGACTTAGATAACAAACCACTGTTGAGCACCTCTTAGGTGCCAGGTACTGTACAAACAGTTTTCATGTCTGTTTTCTCCTTTTTAAACTTCTATCTTTTGACTGGCTTAAACTTATTAAGGAGCCTATACTAAAGAAACTTGCCAGGAAATGAAAATGTGGAGAAATGTCTATCTAGAATAGTAGATATATGATACTGGTATTGTTCAAGAGGATGTTGTCAATGATTATTGGTTAAAGGTAAGTAAGATGTCATAGTTGACAACTCACTTTCACATAGTAACTCACGTAGACAAGTAAACTCATATAGGCTGGGGAATAAATATTATGAATTCTAACATAAATTAGCTAATGTTATCACTAGGCATGGACCAAATTTTAGCCAGGAATAAGGTAGTGATGTCTCAAGAAGCAAGGGAAGGATAAGTCAGACCAGAAGCTAAGTTAGAAGCTGAGAAAGGGGATAAAAGAATTCTAGGTCCCAATAATCCAGGCTCAGCAGTAGTAGCAGGAGCTATAGTAGTCACAATAATGACAATTTGCACATCAGTGGTGATGGTGATGGTATTAGTAACAGTAGTCAGTTGTACTTACAGTGGTAGTGACTGTTGTAATGTTATTGGGAGTGATAGCAGCAGCAGTAGTAGTGGTCGTAGACAACTACCCTGGGGTATAACACATGGTATAGTAGTACACATGGATAATTCAGTACATCATGTAGGACATTTGCATGTGCCAATGAAGAGTCTACAGTAAATAGTACAGTAATGGCAGGAGATAGCAATCGGGTAGTGGTTAAGATAGCAAGCTCTAGAGGGGTACCCGGGTGGCTCAGTGGGTTGATCATCGGACTGTTGATTTGGGTTCAGATCATGGTCCCAGGTCGTGGGATCAAGCCCCACATCAGGCTCCACACTGGGCATGGAATCTGCTTAAGATTCTCTCTATCCCTGTGCCCCTCTCCCCTGTTCATGCTCTCTCTCCCTCTCTCTTAAAAAAAAAAAAAAGATAGCAAGCTCTACAGATTGCTTGAGTCCAAATTCCACTTACTAATTGTAGAATCTTAGGCAAATGTTTTCAATTCTCCAACTCTCCATTTCCTTGTCTGTAAAATGGAGAAAGTAGAACCAATCTCAAATGGTTGTTATGAGAATTAAACAGGAAAGTACACGTAGAGTACCTGCACAGCACCCGGCACATAGCAAGCAGACCCTTAATGTGGGATGTTACCTTAGGCACAGGCAACACATCCACAGAGACAGAAAAGGAGGGAGACTTTCAAGCTCCCTCATTAACAGCCCATGGGTATTCCTTGCAGGCACACTTTGGTGAATTCACTAAGGTCCATAGTCTGGTCCTCAATCATGAGAGCTGTCAGCACCCCCTTACGTATTGTCTGTTTCTTCAAGGAGGCTGATGTTAAACCAAGGTCATGAAATTGATGCATAAAATCAGAATGCAAATTTGTGCATTTTTCATGCAACTGTTTCTTACACCGTCATGCCAAGGGGACTAGATAGTTGGGTCCTCTGGCCAGTGAACTTTCTCCCATTCAAGAAGCCAAAGTATAATCAGAAGGGTGTTTGATGAATGTACAATTAGAGCAAATGGAGTTAATTATATGATTAAAATGTTTAGCCCCATCCACCTTGAAGCGGGCATACCTGTCAGGAAACAAACAGGGCCAGTCCTTAAGCAGAACATTCTCTCCCCAGCAGCACTTAAATGGGCAGAGATGGGCCTCTCCCTTCTCTGTTTCCATGTGGATGGATGTAACAACCCTTCCTAATGATGGGATTAGCCTGTCCTCTTGCTGTATTAATATAATCTAGTAATATGTAAACGCTCCACTTGGAGACTTTGGATGTCTATTCTGATTCATTAAGGGTTCATGTGATTGTCATAGAGAGCGATCTTGCTTCTCTTGTTTCTGAAGTTTTTCTGGGCACTTCTCTGTAGTCCCCAAACACTGACAATAGTCCCCACCACTGCCCCCAATGACTTAAAACAACTGAAGAAAAAGTCCTAAAAGTTCTCATTTCAATGTTATCACATCCTAATTCATGTGACTTTGCCCCCACATGCTACAGAATACAGGAAAAAGTCCCCAAAGTGCAGAAGAGTGGTTTTTCATGAGGACAGGGCAGAACCCCTGAAAGCCATATGTAAATGAAGGCCATTTAACTATACATGGGCCACCCACTAACCGCTGGAACTCATTGGATATATGCCAAGATTCTGATGTGTCTATAATTTATCTTTGTGTTTTCAGAGAAAATTTACCAAGGAATGAAAAGTGCTATGGTGATGTTTGAGACTGTGGTTGGGCATTCCTTCAAGTGTGTGAGTGAGCAGAGCATCCAGCTGTCAACCCAGCTTCAACTGAAAACAATGAATGTCCAATTTCAAGCCTTTGATTTTGAAGACGACCAATTTGGAAATGGTAAGTTAAATCTTCATCATGTCACAAACATAAGCTTCAGAGACCCAGGGATAGTATCAAGTTGTTTTTTGTGTGTGCAGTTGTCAAAGCGACAAGAATCACATGAGCTTCCTAGAACAGTATGATTCTATAAAGCTTTTAGGGCCAAGTTCCCCTCCTGCCATTCCTCTGAGTCAACCAACCTCAAAATCAGACACCTTAACCCACCCTTGTCCTCCCACAGCAGGATATGTTCTCTTTATATGACTAAAACATGTATTCTGACTCCTCCAACACACACACACACACACACACACACACACACTCACTGACTGAATCAAAAAGTCAGAAAATATCACCTACAACTTCCTCTTTACAAGCTATTGAGTACTAGTTAACTCAGGTATTTTGAGAGACTTTAAAGATCCTGAGTATTAGTAATATCTAAAATTCAAGATTTCAGAATAGATTCTTTCCCACTTCAAGAGGGAAAAGAGAAAGATGGAATATTTCCAGATAGAAACATACTCTGTTGGGCACCCTGTTTTCAATTATGAACTCAGTTCTCCTGACTAGAGCTTCCTTGTAGCTGGTCTTAGTTCCCATTCAACTTCTGCTTTGAGTTTTAACCACCACAGAGGGAAGCAGGTCCTAGGAAGAAGGCCAGGGACAGACCAGGCTGACTTTCTGAAAAAGTCCTTTTTTCCCCGCTGGGAAAATGGGTTACAAGGATTTCTACATATGTGCAGGAATTGAATTTCAGTTTCTAAAACATTCCTTTCATAATAACTAATGACGTTATGACTACCTCTCAATTTTCATAAACAGATTTAGCTGGAAGATTAGCTGTAACTTAAATTTCTGTAATGTGAATCCAACTTCTCTTTGAGTTCCATTATAAAATTGAAGATGTGCCTACAAAAAACTTCTGACATACTTGCTGGGAAGCATTGAGCAGAAGAAGGAATAAAGTGTGGCTTGCCTCAGATCCCCTAATTTCTGTAGGTTTTGTCTGAGTCTTAAAATCTCTGCCTCCATTTTGGATCTTTACCACAGCACCAAGATAAAAATAGTAATATTTCTTAGTAGGTTGGCCCCACTCTGTCATCTTATCTGAAAACTTCCAATCTGGGGAAACTTAAAAATTCATAATGAGGATTTGAAAAGCCTCTGTTATTAATCCTGTGACCTTAAATGAGGTACGCATTTGCTCTCCCTCCGGCTCAGAACCTCTGTGAAGCAGGAAGTGAGCAGGTGTATGAAACCTGGTAGTGGCAGAGATGAGAAATAACACCTTTCAGCAACATACACCTGACTTCTATTAGCAGTGCCCAAAGGGAGATGTAGAAAACTATCTTTTCATTTTTCCCCCTCCTTCCCTCACCCTCTCATCCAATTCTCAGCCTCCCACATTCTCAACCCATTTTAGGGAACTAAAATCCCAGAGCCTGAAAATGATTTCTCCAGCCCCAGACTGTCCGGCAGCCACTGTAAGAAGCAGCGTTTGAATAGAAAACTTTGGCCATGCAATTTGACACAGGTCTCTGTTTCCAGAGTTGGGAAACATGATCCCAGAACTTACTGTGGCTTCCAGTTCTGATCCTGACTCTCTAGACCAAACCAACATTTCCCAAAGTTGGATCTGCCTCCCGGCTGCATCGGAATCCCCTGGACCCCACCTCCAACCCATCAAAACTAATTTCCAGGATGTGGGGACTGGGTATCTGCAGTTTAATTTAGTCCTTAAGTGATCACAAACACTGCACATTTCAGATCTTTGTGCTGACCCTATCTTCCTCGTTTTCACCTGTGTGTCTGAGGCAGCAGGTGGGAAGCCCAGCAGCTCCGTCTCTCTCTGGGTTTCCTTCTCTGTCAGGCTGAGGCAGGCAGGGGCAGTATCACTTCCCAGCATTGTGGCCAGCCTGTAACACCTGTTACTCTGACTTCAATTGCAGCGGATGAATGCTTCAGTGACAGAAACAGGAGAGAAATCCCTGTGGCCGTGGGCCTGAGTATCGCAGGACTGCTTGTCGTTTTGCTAACAGCATGGCTGGTGGCCAGAAAGAGGCCCAGTAGAGGATATGAACGCGTGTAAAGCCCCACCTTCTTCAAAGTGTGCAAGGTTAAGGCCTTGGGAATTCTGGCTTCATATTCAGCCTGAAGTGAAGGAATCAGTTCTTCTAGTAGCCTATCCCACCCTCCCAATCTTTTTTTTTTTTTTTAATTTTTTTTTTCAACGTTTATTTATTTTTGGGACAGAGAGAGACAGAGCATGAACGGGGGAGGGGCAGAGAGAGAGGGAGACACAGAATCGGAAACAGGCTCCAGGCTCTGAGCCATCAGCCCAGAGCCTGACGCGGGGCTCGAACTCACGGACCGCGAGATCGTGACCTGGCTGAAGTCGGACGCTTAACCGACTGCGCCACCCAGGCGCCCCCACCCTCCCAATCTTATTAGGAAACCCAACTTTCCCCCAGGGGCCATCTGAAGGCTAATTAAAATGTAGCCACCACTTTCTCCTGTTGGCATAGGGAGGCTGTGCCATATGGGCTTGAATTCCATCTTCCACACCTGGTAATAGAGGGCTGGCTTTGAGAATTAGGGATAAGAAGCAGGGACATGCTTGGGAGAGGGAGAGAGCAAATACCCAAAGGGAGAATTGTAGAAGGACATTTTCAAACAGCACTGATTTTTCTTACACATTTTGAAGAGTCTCAATATCTAGTTAAAATGTATACATTACTTCTTTAAAAACCAATCCATTTCAAAATAGATTCTAAAGTCATTTAAAACTCCTGAATTGTGCCCAATTCCTGATTTACTTGAATTACAGAATGGTGTTAATAGACTATTATTTTTAAAAAGACATTCTATGCTATTATAATGTGTTATTAGTTAAAAAAAAAACCTAGATAGCTTCCCAACATTTCATTTTTTTTAAATGTTTATTTTTGATATAATTATTTTTTTTTAATTTTTTTTTCAACGTTTATTTATTTTTGGGACAGAGAGAGACAGAGCATGAACGGGGGAGGGGCAGAGAGAGAGGGAGACACAGAATCGGAAACAGGCTCCAGGCTCCGAGCCATCAGCCCAGAGCCTGACGCGGGGCTCGAACTCCCGGACCGCGAGATCGTGACCTGGCTGAAGTCGGACGCTTAACCGACTGCGCCACCCAGGCGCCCCTAAATGTTTATTTTTGAGAGAGAGCATGCGAAACACGGAAGGTGCAGGGGTGGGGGGCAGGTGGCAGAGGATCCAAAGTGGGCTCTGCACTGACAGCACAGAGCACAATGTGGGGCTCGAACTCATGAACCTTGAGATCATGACCTGAGGGGAAGTCGGATGCTCAACTGATGGAGACACTCAAGTGTCCTCCGACATTTCATTTTTTAAAAATAGAAAGCACATATCAAAGATCTTGCCAAACGAAAGAGGATCCAAATTCTTCACCTTCATTTGCTGTCTGCCTTCTTAACGCTTGTTTTCTCTGCTTTGTCTTTATTTTCTTTGATTCTAGTCTATACTTGTAAATTTGTTAATTTGGGCCACAGTAGGGAGGGGATGCAGGCTAAGCATCAAAAATGATCAGGAATGGCAAGCAGAACAGGTAGATCTACGCCAGATTATCACCCACTTTTCCTTTTAAGCAAAGCTTTACCAAGAAAATCATAAACCAGGAGGTTCCTGACTGGATGGGGAAGAAAAATTCTATCAAATATGGCTTGGAATGTTACTTGTGCTTTTCTATTACATTGTTTAAATGGGAGAATCGAGGTTTTCATTTCAGAGACAAGGGGGAGGAATGGGCTTCTGTATGTTTTCAACTGCTTTTCCTAACAGCAAGGTTTGTTTTTCTGTATTTGCCAGAGGTGCCATTCATTGTTTTGAACAGGAAGTGTATGAAGGTTGGCAACAGCTGTATAACCACTGCTTACCTAGGGCATGTACTGGCTTTCCCTGGAAGGATTTTAGCTGTCTCCACTTTCTCAGAAGTGAGGGTGGGGAGGGCAGAGGTTCAAGAGAGCTTCAAGAGCCCCTGACGACGTTTACAGTTTCAGGACATTCCTGTTTCCTTCTTATAACAGTTGATGTTGATGAAAATCTGGGATGGGAGGACCTGGTGTTTCCCAAAGTAACTGTTTTACCAGCGAGGGCTTGCCTTTGGAGAGATGCTCTCTCTCTCCATCTCCAGCAGGTCCTTCCAGCCGGTCCCTCCAGCCGGTCCCTCCAGAAGTATCCCGTTCCTGACTCCCGTACTTGAAAGGTTCTATACTGCAGAGCACAAGCTGCTTATTCACCATGCTCCTCACCGTCCTGTAGAATGACTAAAGGAATGTTCCTCTTCTAGTGTGTGGACATTTCTCCCACAGCACACGGGAAAGAAGCGGAATTAAAATCAAGGAGAGGGGGATAAGGCAGTTCACTTAAGTTCAATTTTCCTTTCTACCATCTTCGGTGAGTTCTTTAGAGTGGCTGCTGCTTAGAGTCCTGTTGTGTACCCCCTCACACACACCCGCCAATTATCTTTTAATTTACTGTGAATTAACATTCTAGTAAGCAAAAAGAGCAAAGCTGTCCTTTGAAAGACTGGTAAATAAAGCCCGGATGCGTTCCGGCCTCTCAGTTCTGCCCACTTTCTGCGTGAGTTCCGGGGAGGGTCTCGGATTGAGAATGCGGCCAGCTACCTGTTGGAAAGTGGCTCTGTCTCTGCCCCTGGATCCCTCTGGAGCTGCCTCCGAGTCTCCCTATTGCGGCTGCAGGTCCAGGGGCCCGAGACTCCCTGCAGAGCGCTGCTTGTCGCTTTCTGGCGTCTGGGCAGGAGGCTGCTACGCGCACCCCGGGAAGCCCTGCCCAGGAGGCTGGGGTGGGGGTGGGGCTGGGGTGGGGGTGGGGGGGTGCCGGGGCTGGCAGGCGCTTGACCCTTGCCTTTAGTGAATGTACCTGCTGCTTGCCTGTCCGGCGAGTTTCAACTCCATTTTCTCTTCTGCTGAGGATAGGGCATCGCATCCTGAATTCGCCCCTCCCTCTGCAACCCATCTAGAGATAATGCCCACCTGGAAATAACCATCCATTGTTCATATTGATGTATTTCCCTCTCATGAGTATTGTTTTGCTAACTGGAAGCATACAGAGTACACAATTTGAAATCCTTTGTTACCTGTGCATCATAAGCATTTCTCCATGCTATTAAACTTGCAAAGTGTCATTATTATGGCTGCTATCATGAATATGCTATCAACATTATATAATAATTTACTTAATTATTATGTTTAGAATTGTTATTGTTTTTAGGTTTTCCACAAATATGTGATTAAAGAATTACATACGAATTACAAAACAGACAAGACGTTGATTAACAAATGTGTAGAAATGTCTGCCCAATTTTGGTTTTGCCCCATACAGTAAATTGGTTAAAATGGTTATAATTTATTCTGCAGTACTGATTCTTAATTTTTAAGAAAAAAATGGAAGCAAAAGATATATGTAGGTGATTTAAAATTTGAATACTTAAACAAGTATTTAAATTAAATTCTGTTAAATTTTTAAATTTGTTTTAAGTATTACAGAAATACATAAAATGAAAAAGTAGAGTTAAAATAGTGACTAAATTTTCCCCACAGAATTTTCCTTCCTCATTATCTAGTAGATGGGTGGAAGGGAAAAGGGTGTTTAAAAATCACCAGTAGCAGTGGAAATATAAGCTGATGCAATACACTTTGAAAACTGGTGAACAAAAAAGAAACAAGATTCAGAGGAAGAGTTGAGAGCTCAGCAGGACACCTGCTTCCCTAGCACACACACCAAGAAGCCATATGAGAGAAAAAAAAAAAATCCTGTGGACACATACTACCATTCCTAAAACTGGAGAGAAAAAGCCTGGTCATTTTATCTCTTCTCATCTAGGAGTAGTGAAAATGGCTACTGGGAAAAGGAAGCAGGGTAAACACAGAGACTGATAGAGGTGAACTGAGGAACCAACCCCAAATCCCAGGGTACCCCCAGACTATAACTAATTCCCAAGGTACAGAAAAGAAGAAAGAATCCAAATAGGTAGTTCAATGGGAAACATTAACTGATCTCACAATGGGAAGAAATATCCTAATTTACCCAAATGATGTTAAAGGAAATTCAATGTCATGGATGAAATGCCCAAGCATAAGCAAGATGAAACAAGGTACATGACCACTATGCAAAATTATTGCAGCAAAAGAATGCAAGAATAAGACTAGATTAAAATATGGCTACAGAGTTTTAGTTTGGCAAGATGAAAAATGTTCTGGAAATGGATAGTGGTGATGGTTGCACAAACTGTGAATGTACTTAATGTCACTGAAGTGTACACTTGAAAACAGTTAAGGGACACCTGGGTGGCTCAGTCAGTTAAGCGTCCCACTTTGGCTCAGATCATGATCCCACGATTCATGGGTTCAAGCTCCTCGTTAGGCTCTGTGCTCACAATTCAGAGCCTGTAGTCTGCTTTGGATAATGCATCTCCCTCTCGCTCTGCCTTCCCCCCGCCCCCCAAAGTAAATAAAACATTAAAAAAACAGTTAATTTTATGTTATGTATATTTTACCACAATTAAAGGAGGGAGAGTTAGAAAGGAATATAGTTGATAAAATACAAAGAAAATGTAACTCAAGAAACAGAAATCCCTGACAATTGATTTTGCTGAGAATCACTTAATAAGAGTGTGAATTCCATATAACCAGAACTCAGGGGTGAAATGTTATAATGAAAGAGTGAGGTGAATGGGAGAGTTCATTCCTATGAGTGAACAAATTGAGTATCAAAGCAATACATAGTAACAAATAGTAAGAGGCAGAATAGAGCTGAAAAATGAGTTATCTTCAAGAGAAAAGAACTGAAATAAGCATTTAATGCAGATAAAAAATAAGATCATACCATGATAGGGCAGCTGCTAGGCATGGGAGATATTCAGATTGTCTAAAATAAGGATAATTGGTGCCTCTGAAGTAGAGAGTTCAAAAATAGGAAGAAGATAAATTTGATAGTTTTAGAGATTTTGCTTAAGATAAATGTTTGAAGTTGCAGATTGCAAGAGCACAGTGTAACCCAGGAAAAAATAGACACAGAAAGCTTAACATTGGGCACCTGGGTGGCTCAGTCGGTTGAGTGTCCAACTCTTGATGTCTGCTCAGGTTATGGTCTCACAGTTGGGATTGAGTCCTGCATAGGGCTCTGTGCTAACAGTGAGGAGCCTGCTTGGGATTCTCTCTCTCTCACTCTCTCAGCTCCTTCCCCACTTGTGTGTGCATGCATGTAGAACACACAAGCGCTGCGCTCTCTCTGTCTCTCAAAATAAATATTTTTTTAAAAGAAAGCTTAACATTAAGATACAGCCAAACTAAGCTATAGAACTTTAAAGATAAAGAATTCTTTAGACATACAAATTCGCCCTCTCCATTAAAAAACCAAATCACCTATAACATTTAAAGCCAGCAAACAACATCTACAAAATCCTAAGGGAAAGAAAGTGTGACTCCGAAATATCATTTACTAAGATAATAGGCAGGTATCCTCAAACATGAAATAATTCAAGAGATATAACACCAAGGAGCTTTTCTTAAAGATAGTGTTTGACAATGAAATTTGGTAAGATCAGAGAGAAGCCACATTATAAACAAGAACATAAGCAAATATCTCTCTGGAATAGAGAAGCCACAGTTTTTTTAAAAAAAAGCATTTTATCTATTTAAATAGATAAATGGAAAAAGCATTAAACAACTATGGGTCTGAAAATTTATCATACAGATACATCTTGTATATGAAAACCATGTACATGGTTTTTCATCACAACATTATTTGTAATAGTAAAAGTTTGAAACAAGAGAAGTGTCCATCAGTCTGGAACAGATACATCCCACAACAGAATATAGTTATAAGCAAGAATGAGAACATACATTTTTATGTATGTATAGGAAAGTTACCCAAAATATATTGTTAAATGAAAAAACATAATGCATAATAGTGAGAAAAGGAGGAAATGAAATATATTTTCATTTTTGCTTATACCTGAAACATTGGAAATGTATATGGAAAACCAGTGGTTAAGACAGGGGTGACAAAAAAGATGACAAAGGTGAAAGTGGAACTTCTCAACATACAGCATTTTGTATTATTTTGACTTTGAATCAGGAATGTGTGTTATATATTTGAAACATATTTTTTTTTAACTATTGGAATGATAGTTATCAAATAGAATTGAAATGTTATAAACCAGAACAATGATTTAAAAAATAATATATCTACTCAGGGGCACCTGGGTGGCTCAGTCAAGCATCTGACTTTGGCTCAGGTCATGATCTCATGGTTGGGGGGGGGTGGTGTGCAGGGTCGTGAGATGGAGCCCCTTGTTGGGCTCTGTGCTGACAGCTGGGAACCTGGAGCCTGCTTCCCTCGCTTTCTGCCCCTCCCCCACTTGTGCTCTGTCTTTCTCTCTCTCTCTCTCTCTCTCTCTCTCTCAAAAATAAACATTAAAATTTTTGTAAAAAATAATACATTTATTCAAAATTTGAGTTGGGAATAAAAGAGAGAGAAGGGAATCTGTTAGTGCTAATCTTTCAAAACATTATCAATAGATAATGTCTAAATTGGAAACACAGAGTTTAGAAAATGCATACTGTCTCTCACATATTTCATAACCTCTTAATGCACTTCATAATCCTTTAGTGTGTATTTATAGTCTCTTTTTTGAACCTTAAAGAGATCTTTTATGAAACAATACTTCCTGTGACAAAGTTACATTTATTTGAAGTTCGGTAGTTTTCCCAGTTTTGTTTTAGCTTTTTTCTTCTTTGAAATCAATTAAAATAAGCAATTTTGGTAAAATAGCATTTGTATGATCCTATTTTAATAAAAGTATGTGTATATATATATTTTTTTTTTCTACCCATGTCCTTATAGTTGTAAAGAAAGATGCCTGAAATTATATTTGTCCATGTTTTCGCAAGGATAATTTCTGGGTGGGTGGTTTTCAGGTGATTGGTTTTGTAAGGGTTCCGGGGGAGGCTGGCCCAAAATGTGCCACAATGGCATACTGATTATTTTGAGTCGAATCTACCTGGGAAACGGCCAGTGCAAGGACATTCAGACCCTCCTCGGTCACCCTGAAAGCAGGAAATCTCCCATATGAAAGGTACCCTGCCTGTAAAACACATAGTAAAAACACATCCTGTCACCAGAGAGAGGAACGTTAAAGCCAAGAAAGCTATAGAAACAAACCCTGTTACTTTTTATTAATCTGCTATCTCAGCCCAAATTCCGCTTAGAATTCCTTACTAATTGAAGCTCCCAAACATCTATTCTTTTTATCCTGTCAAATCCTCACAAATGCAGTATCTCTTTGTTTAAAACGTATAGAAACTGCCTGCATTGGTCATTTCTTTGGGTATCAATTTCATTACTGATGAATTACTGTGCACATATAATAAAACTTAGGGTTTTTTTCCTCCTTTTAATCTGTAATTCTTAAACCAGCTGGAAGAATCTTGGAGGAAAGAAGAAATTTCTTCCTCTCCTACAGTTTTTATTTTTTTATTTGTGCTTTTCTAAATCATCTTAATTATTTGTAAAGAGAAAAATATCATTTTTTGAAAATTGAATGATGTTTTGTCAGGCATACACATGAGCACACACACACACTCATCTATGTACAGAGGAAGCAATTGCCTTCCAAGGTTTGCAGTGATTCATTGAAATGGAAGAATTGTGGTGATCAGATCATTGTTTTCTTTGTGTACTTTTCGGCATTTTATTATTATTATTATTATTATTATTTTATTTTATTTTAGAGAGAGCATGTGCATGCACATGTGAACAGGGGAGGGGCAGAGGGCGAGGGAATCTCAAACAGGCTCCACACTCAGCACCGAGTCTGCTGGGGGGGCTCAAGGAGGCTCCACACTCAGCACGGAGTCTGATGGGGGGCTCAATCTCATGACTCTGGGATCATGACCTGAGCAGAAATCAAGAGTCAGTCGCTCAACCGACTGAGCCACCCAGGTGCCCCACTTTTCTGCATTTTAACAACATTTAAGCTATGTGATATTAAATACTGTTAAATTATATGGAAAGTGAAGGCTGCTGTCTACTCCCATCCCAGCCCTTCCCCAGCATCTTGTCTATCTTTTCACTTCCGGCATACCTGCAGTTTTCTGGGGGTTCATGCAATGCTCCATGATTTTAGGGAACTTCTCTGTCAGCACACTGAGATCCACCACATTCTTTTTAGTGGCCACAATATCTTCTATTGTATGGATATACCATTTAACTTTTTTTTTTTAATTTTTTTTTCAACGTTTATTTATTTTTGGGACAGAGAGAGACAGAGCATGAACAGGGGAGGGGCAGAGAGAGAGGGAGACACAGAATCGGAAACAGGCTCCAGGCTCTGAGCCATCAGCCCAGAGCCCGACGCGGGGCTCGAACTCACGGACCGCGAGATTGTGACCTGGCTGAAGTCGGACGCTTAACCAACTGCGCCACCCAGGCGCCCCCCATTTAACGTTTTTGATGGATATCTAGATTGCCCATTTTGCTCTCATAAAATGAGATTATTGTAACATATCTTTGTGTACTTACATGAATAGATCTTTATAATACCCTATGGTGGAATTATTTTAGCATATGTGTTTCACATTTTGGTCAATAGGTAGGTGCTTTGCATTTTAACATTTTTGTATCTTTTCCTAAATCATTCTAATCAAGTTAACTTCTTAATTTGTCAACGTTCTTTTTTATCTAAGAAATACATATTTACTAATATACTAAATAACAAAATTGTGTACTCCAAAAGGGCTTATCATGAAAAGTAACATTTCCCTGCCCTTTCTCTAAGAGACAAAGTACTTTTAACTAATTTTAATAATTTCTTATGGTAACTATCTCAATAATTCTTTTTTAAATTTTTTTAAAGTTTATGTATTATTGAGAAACAGAAAGAGACAGAGCATGAGCATGGGAGGGACAGAGAGAAGGAAGACACAGAATCTGAATCAGGCTCTAGGCTCTGAGCTGTCAGCACAGAGCGCGAAGCAGGGCTTGAACTCACAAATGGCGAGATTTTTGACCTGAGCCAAAATTGGACGCTTCATCGACTGAGCCACCCAGACACTCCTCAATAATTCTTTTAAAAAATGTTAAAAAGCTTTTCTATTTCTCAATTTATTAGCTTTAAACTTCTTATTATGGCAGATAAGGATTTCATACTCTTAACAACATCCTTTCTATTGTTATACCACTGTTTTTTGTTAAATCAATAAGGTATATATTATCATCATTATGTAAATATTGTCCACTGCCAAATGAAATAGTATAGGACAAGCACAGGGCGTGTCTTGTACAGATTTGTTGAGTCTCTATTGTTCTCTCTTCCTGGTCCCTCCTGATCCTTTTTTGTCTGACCTCAGGTGAGAATTGATCCTTGGTTTGTTTTGATATTGTTTAGATATTCTCATATCTATTCTTTTTATTTTTCATGATCTTATGAGATATTTATTCAAATATTTGAAATTTTCATTAAAATTTTTCTTTGCATTTGTCTTAAACTAAGATGATATGACGTTTTACCTTACAAACCCTTGCCCTCACCTTGTTCTTCTTCACCCCGTTCTCCCCTTAGCCATCTATAGGCCATTACTTTTTTTGGTTTATCATGCATTTATCCTTCCAGATCTTCTTTAAGTAAATGCAAGAACTATATCTTCATTTCCTCTTTACTTACATAAAATATTGTAGTACTATATGCATTTTTCTCTGCGTTACTTTTTTCCCCTTAACATGTGCTGGAGATTTTTCTTCTTTACTTTTTTTTTTATTTGAGTACAGCTGACACACGGTGTTACATTAGTTTCAGGTGGACAAAGTAGTGATTCAACTTCCCTACAGGTTATTATGTTCACCACAAGTGTAGCTACACCTGTCACCATGCACCGCTATTATAATATCATTGACTATATTCCCTATGCTGTACCTTTCATCCCTGTGACTTATTCGTTCCATAACTGGAAGCCTGTGTCTCCTACTCCTCTTCACTCATTTTACCCGTTCCCCTACTCCCCTTTCCTCCCCATCAGTTTTTTTTTTATGTATTTATAGACCTGATTCTGCTTTTTGTTTGTTTATTCTTGTGTTTTCGATTTTTAGATTCCACATATGTGTGGAAATGATATGGTATTTGTCTTCCTCAAATTTTAAACAAACAGAATAAATACCCTCTAATGAAATAAAGAAAAAAATTTTTATTTTCAAAGTTTATTCATTTATTTTGAGACAGAATGTGTGTGTGCGCACAAGCGGCGGGGGGGGGGGTGGGGGCGGGCGCAGAGAGAGAGAAAGGGAGAGAGAGAAACCTAAGCAGGCTCTGCGCTGACAGCTTGAACCCACGAACCATGAGATCATGACCCAAGGGCTTGAACCCATGAACCACGAGATCATGACCTGAGCTGAAACCAAGAGTCGGATGCCTAACCAACTGAGCCACCCAGATGCCTCTAAAGAAAAAAGTTTTGACAAATTTACAAATGTTCATTTTTAAGCTCTCATAAATAATTAGAACTTTAAGTGTAGCAAAAAAATATTTTACAAAGTAGATAAACATCACATGTTTTCAAGAGATCAGGTATAATCTAACAACAATCTCTTGTATGTAAGCACATTCTACTTTTCAGAGAACACACCTGGAAGAAAACATGTCTAACGATTATTAAGTATCTATTAATTGCTGGGGATGCCTAGGTGGCTCAGTCGGTTAGGAGTCAGACTCTTGATCTCAGCTCAATTCCTGATCTCAGGATCCTGAGTTCGAGCCCTGCATTAGACTCCATGTTGGGCATGGAGCCTTTAAAAAAAAAAAAACCTATTAATTGCTGCAAAGATAAGGGTATCTTGTTTAATCCCCCAAGAATCTTATACATTATTTGCTTATTTTATAAATGAGGAAATTGCAAGGTTCAATAACTCATCCAAGTTCACACAGTTAGTGGTGAAATTAAAAGTCAAGGTTGGTGGCATATCAACTATACTTCAATTTAAAAAAAAAAAAAGTCAAGCTTGGATTTGACTCAAAAGTTCATATTCTTCCCACTCTAGTCTGCTTTCTGGTCTGTCCTCACCAAACCTTACCTGCTATATTGTATTTTTTTCTTTCTCCCTCTCTTAGTTGACGAGTGTTCATCTGACTACACAATTGTGCTTCCTGTGATTGGGGCCATTGTGCTTGGTCTCTGCGCTGTGGGTTTGATTGTCTATGGAATCCGCCTAAGACGTGAATCATCTGGATACCAGAGAATCTAATTGGTTCCCAGAGGAAAAGAAAATAATGGAGTTTAGAGAATTCTTTCATCATTTCCAGAATGTTGGGGACTTCCCTTAGCGTGAGTCCTTCTGACAATATAAACCACTGTCTTTCACAAAAACTAAGTCATTTCTGATTTAAATTCAAGCAACAAATCAATTTCTACGTATTTTTTGTTTATTTTATGAAAGATATAGTGAGCTGCTTGAGTATTTTCCAGTTTCCTTCAAAATATTTTAACCATTCAAATCAACATTTGAGATATGTTAAATTAATATAATGCATGTGAAGTGGTATATGCTCCCAAATTATAAACTAAAATGTTAATTGTAACTAATGCTACCTGTGCACATTGGAATTTTATTTTATCCTTCATATTTCCCAATTAAAAAAAAGCCTCTTCTTTGTCTATAAAATGGACTTCCAGAACTTTTCTTATCCATGTTTTATACGATATACATGTCTGATGATCTGCTTGCCTCCTTTCCACTTTAATTTTTTTTAATCATCAAAAATCCCACTATATCACAGTTTGTCGAGGTTTGATGTGGCTCCAACAAGAGGAACAAATCAGCTTATACTTTTAATCTTGATGACTCCTCCTGCAGAATCACTAAAGGCTAAGAATTAGGTGGCTACAGACAACAGAATTAAATAATAATCAAGAAACATAATCCTTAATAGTTGAACACATATATGCCAGACACTTGGCTAAGTTTAGATACATTCCATTTAATCCTCCCAACTTATAGATGAGTAAACTCAGACTTGAGGAAATTGATCACCTCAATGTCACCCAGCTAACAAATGGCAGAGCCAAAATTTGACTGCCAGTTGGTCTGGTGCCAACATCTGCGGACTTCACTACATCAACTTGGCTACAAGAACAATGACACTGAATTCTGCCTGAAGCCTCACACCAGCAAGTGCTCCTTTTTTCACAGAGAAAAGGAATTTCTCCAGAATCATAAGAGATAAGAGGACATGAAAGGACTTGATAGATAATGAAATAGGATTTCTTTAATAAAGTTCTCTGCCTCCTTGAAGGAAACTAAGGGGCTCTGCAAAACATCAGTTTCTCATTTTTATGGGACTGTGCAGCTGTGGATCTAAAGATAAAGGAATGGAGTAAACATCTCAACTCATTTTTTATTTCTTTGAAAACAGAAATCTAACCTCCAGCCAACTTTTCTTTCTTGAAGGTAGATCCCCCCCTTGTGGTAACTTGCTTCTTCTGCTCTGTTAGAACCACATTTTCTATTCTAGTACACTTTATTCTGTAGAGCAGCCTGCCAAGAATTGTATTCACTGCTTGTTCTTACAACTAAACAAATGAACTAAGTATACTAACAGAAAAGACCACATACCCCTAGAATTCTTTAGGAAAGGAAAAATTTGGGTCACCCCAGAGTACATAATGACTTTCCTGATTTGTTCTCTTATGAGTCAGTAGGCTTGGCAAGGTCCTCAGTTTAGTCTTAATGGAATATGAGTTGAATTAGAAGTTTTTGTAATAAAAACTTATTTTGGAGGTTAATTTATGTCTTTCATTTCTGATAACTCAATTTTCATGCTATAAAAACTTTTTACTATGGTAGTGGAGAGTTTTGCTTGAATCAGTAAGTTAAATCATCTTTCTATAATTCGTTTTGTTTTATTCTCTACTACCACTTTATTACCAGGTATGAAGACCTATTTGAAAGAATCTGAATTTTTGAGAAGTGAACCATATTAAAGTTATAAGTTAAATCTCTCAACTCTTCGACCAGACTAACAGACTGGATTACTGGTTTACTTAAATGCTCCCACGAATTCATCCATCCATTTATTCACTCATTCAACCAACACTGAATAAGAACTTTCTAAATACCATATACTCTGTTGTGGATTGAGATAAATAAGAAGTCCTGTATTAGGTGTATTAGTCCTGTATATCTACTTAACAAGTTAACTCAAAACTTAGCAGCTTAAAACAACAAACATTTATTTTCTCACAGTTTCTGAGGGTCAGAAATCTGACAGCAGCTTACCTGGGTGGTTCTGGCTCAGGGTCTCTTACCAGGTGGCATTTAAACTGCTGACCAGAGTTACAGTCATCTGAAAGTTCAACTGGGGCTGAAGGATCTGCTTCCAAGTTCACACCATGTGGCATATCTATAGGAATGCTCACATCATGACAGCTGACTTTCCCCAGGTGAGTGACTCAAGAGAGAGACACTGACTACCTATTCCCAAAAGTTACATACCATCACCTGTGCTGTATTCTATTGGTCACACCAACCATCTCTGGTACAATGTGGGAGTAAAGACCAGGAGAGGTGGAAATCAACGGTGACCATCTTGGATGCTGGCTATTCCAGGTCCATTTTCAAGTTTCAATTACTGGTACTTTCTGGGGGGAATTCAGGTAAATAAATTCCAGTATTTACACTAATAATAATGGCTTAATAGGAAACTATACAAAGGGCAATGAGGGCATGGCCCTTTCCAGCCCGCTACCAACTCTATCCCAGGTGTAGCACCTCCCCAGGAGAGAAGACTCTCAGGCTCTGGTGCTAACAGTGTACGGACCAGCTGCTGCTCAGGCAGATTTGCCTTTTCACAAAGGCTGGTAGTTGGCCCATTGCTCTACAACATTAACTGATAGCTTTGCCTCAGGGATGTGTTAACTCTCCGTCATAATATAATCCAAAGAGATCTGGACCACACAGATATCCCACAGGACATCACACTGAACCATTATTTTGATGACATTATGCTAATTAGACAAGCGCAAAGCGATTATTATGTTGGAGGTCTTGGTAAGAAATATGTATTCCAGGAAGCAGGAGACAAGCCCTATGAAGATTCAGGGACTGACTAGTTCATTGAAATTTTTAGGGAGCCAGGGGGTCAGGGCCATGCCATATATCCACTTCAAAATAAAATGCAGATGTTTTGCATGTTGCATCCTTTCCACAAAGAAGAAACCATAGGTTCTTAGGTTCTGGAGGCAACATTCCACAGCTAGGAAAAGTCGTCTGCTCATTTACCAGGTGACATAGAAAGTTATCAGTTTTGAGTGGGGCCAGAACAGGAGAGGGCAGTACAGCAACTCCAGGCCATAATGCAATCAGCCCTACTGCTTGAGCTCTACAATCAGGTAGACCTCAGGGTGTTGGAGATATCAGTGGTGAAAAAGGGACAGTATGGAATTTTTGGCAACCTCCAGCGGGAGAATCATAACACAGGTCCTGGGTGTTCTGGAGTAAGGCTGAGGCCATGCCATTTGCTGCAGAGAAATAGATGCCCTTTAAGAGTCAGCTCTTGGCATGTTATTGGGTCCTGGAACACTTGACTCTGGGACACCAACTTACCCTATATCCAGAATAGCCCATTTTGAGCTGGATTCTGTCATATCCACTAAGCAATAAAGTCAGATGGGTCTAGCAGTAATCAGTTGTAAAATGGGTAATATGACAGGGTCAATAAACTATAGCTCATGGTTTGGACATCTGTTTTTGTAAATAAAGTTTTGTGGAGTATAGCTATCCGGGCCCTTTTGTTTACATGTTGTCTATGGCTGCTTTACAACAGCAGAGTTGAATAGTTGTGATAGAAACTGGTCCACAAAATCTACGTGGGGCTGGATCTCACAAACTGGGAGATCATAACCTGAGCCAAAACCAAAAGCTACAGGCTTAACTACTGAGCCACCCTGGTGCCCCTCATTGTGGTTTTGATTTGTATTTCCCTGATGATTAGAAATGTTGAGCACCTTTTGACATAGGTGTTGGCTATTTGTATGTCTTCTTTGTAAAAGTGGCTATTCCAATCCTTTTATCATTTTTAAGTTGGATTATTTGGGTTTTTTTGCTATTGAGTTGAATGAATTCTTTGTATGTTGTAGGTATTAACCTGTTGGCTTGTAACCCTCCTGGGAGCTTCCCAGGTGTAATCTAAATTTAGCCCCAATACAAGGAGGGCAAGGAGAGACCAAAGGAAGGGGCAGGTCACTCCAGGTTGGTAAGGTGGCAGTTTTAATAAGCAAGGAGAACTTACATATGAAGCTTGTCTTGGGCAGCAGCAAGACAATTGGATCCCCACACCTGCCTGCTAGATCTTAAAAGTTTATAAAGAGGTCCTAATTGGATTCAGTCACATATACCCTCCAGTCGTTTTCAACACCACATCACCATCTCAAGGCTGTGTCCTTGGAGCAGCCTCTGGGAGTGGGAAAGGCAAGCAGAACCCACATTCTAAGGATAGGGGAGGGGTGAGGAGCCTTTGAGCACCTGAGTCCAGCTCAAGGATTAATCGTCAGTCATATCTTTTTTGATGACGTTCCCCAACAAAACCTCTTATCAGATATAGGGTTTGCAATTATGTTTTCCCATTCTTAAGTTGCCTTTTCATTTGTTGACTGTCTCCTTTGCTGTGCTGAAGCTTTTTAGCTTGATGTAGTCCCAACTTGTTTACTTTTGTTTTTGTTGCCTTTGCTTTCGGTGTCATATCGAAAAAAATCATTGCCAAGACCAATGCCAAGGAGCTTTTTCCCTATGTTTTCCTCTAGTGGTATAAGAGAGAGGTCCAGTTTCATTCTTTTGCATGAGGGCATCCAGTTTTCCCAGCACCATTTACTAAGGAGACCATCCTCTCCCCATTACGTGTATCTGGCACTCTTGTCAACGACGAGTTGATCATATACATGCATGGGTTTATTTCTGGGCTTTCTACTTTGTTTCATTGGTCTGCTCATATTCTTTGACAGCTTTCTATTACATTATAGTTCTCTTTTCTTATTTATTTGTGGGAATTATTTATATATTAAGAAAAGTAGCCCTTCATCTGTGATAAGAGTTATAAAATTATTCCCAATTTACTGTTTTTTCCTAAGTGTGTTTTGCTCTGCATATCTTCAAAAAATTATATAGTTGAATTTATTAATTCTTTTTCTGTTATACTTTGAGTATTGTGTTACACTTAGAAAAAACCTTCCTCTTTTAAAGTCTCCCATGATGTCTTCTAGTTCTTTCATGCTTCCATCTTTTATACTTAATCTCTTATTCACTTGGAACTTATTTTGATTTTAGGTGTTAAGAAGTGATTAGGGGTTCAACTTTTTTTCTCAGAGAACTAGCCTCTTGTCCAAATATCACTTCTTTAATTATTAAGTCTTAAAATCTAACATGTATGTTCCACTTTATTTATTTATTTTTTATTTTTTAAAACCCCTATAAACCAGCTGTTGTTTTTTTTAACGTTTATTTATTTGTGAGACAGAGAGAGACAGAGCATGAACGGGGGAGGGTCAGAGAGAGGGAGACACAGAACCTGAAACAGGCTCCAGGCTCTGAGCTGTCAGCACACAGCCCGACGCGGGGCTCGAACTCACGGACCGCGAGATCATGACGTGAGCCGAAGTCAGCCGCTTAACCGACTGAGCCACCCAGGCGCCCCTGTATGTTCCATTTTAGCAAGGACCTGTTAAGCATCTATGAACACAGGTTTTTTTTTCTTTTAAACTATTAGTAAGATTAATTAATTATATTAATATTGAATCATTCTTAATATTTCTGGAATAAACCTAAGTCATGGTATATTATTATTTTCACATGCTACCAGATACTTTAATTAATAAAACATTTGGCAGTTTTTACATTGATGTTCATAAGTGAAATTGGACTATATTATGTGTGCATGCTATCTTTGGTAATTTGGGTACCAATGACATGTTCTCTTCATAGAAAGAATGAAAGACTTTCTTTGTGTGTGTGTGCTCTAAGACAGAATTAATAGCACTGGAGTCAACTACTATTTACCATTTTGGTGGAACTTCCTTGTGAGGGAAGGTGGGCCACGTGCTTTGGAGGTGAAGGTGAAGGTGGAACTGAAGGTAGTGGAAAGATAGTTCTTTGCCAACATTTTCTCGTTCTTCTATGGTAATCGTTTGATTAGATTTTCCATCTCAGGATCTATTTTGGTACATTGTATTTTCTTGTAACATCATCCATTTTATCCAAGTTTTCAAATTTATTTGCTTAAAGTTGAGCAAAACTAGTCAAATCTATAATTTGTTTTCTGTATGTGACTTTTTCCCACTTATTTTTTTTATCACAGCAAATGTGCATTGCCCCCCCTTCTGGTTAAACTATTTTGCTGTTGTTAATTTCTTTTCTAACCTCCGGATTTATTAGCCTTTATTACTAGTTTCTTAATTTATTAATTTCTTTTATCATTACCAATTTCTTTATTCTGCTTTCCTATGTTTATTTTCATATTTTAACCCTTAAATTGGATAATTAATTTACTTCCACTATAAATTTGCTTATGAGCCAGCTTTAACTATGTCCAAACAAGCATTTGTATGCAGTATTTTTATTTTCTAGATATTCTGCAATTTCGGTTTGACTTCCTCTTTTTCCCAAGCCAACTAAAACACTTTTTTAAAAGTTCAAGTAGTTATGACTTTTTTATTTTAGTTGTTTTTTATTTGTGTTTTTTTTTTTTTCCTCCCCTTTCTTGAGAACGCTAGAAAGTTATGTATCTTGCCCTTCACTGCATTTGAGTTTTCCCCCGGGACTCCTCTTCCCCCACTTTCTCGCACCGTTAATGATAAAGATCAAGAGGAAAGTTCTCCTTAAAGCCCGACGAGAACCAGGGAACCCTGCGGGCCAGTAGAAGAAACAGCAAGCCAGACCCGCAGGTCCTTTGGTGAATGAGGGCCAACCCCTGGTTCAGTAGGCGCTGCGCCAAGAAGTAGGGACCACACCTCCGCTGGCTTGTGGACGATTGGCCAATCGTCGCCTCCGAAGTCCTGCTCTGTTCTTTGATTGGTTTTGACGGAGAGGCCCCCCACCACGCTTTAGAGGCCTAGCGCCTGACTGGGACCTGGACGGTGGCCTGTGAAGGACAATAGGTTTGCGGAGCGGAGGAAAGGTTTTGCAGGGAGTGGGAAGCAGGTGGTGTAACCAGAAGTCGGAGAGCGACCGGGTTGTGGAGCCATGGCGGCAACCTCTGCGGTGTCGGTGCTGCTCTTGGCCGCAGAGAAGAACCGGTGGCTGCGAGTCCAGAGCCTGCTGCTGCCGCCGAGGTAACGTGAGGCGGAGGGGCGGTGGATCAGCGTCCGGGGTCGGAGGCAGGGGTGGTGTAAATGGACTCCTGCACGCCGAGAGAGGTGCGCGGGTTCCGAGGATCGAGCGGGAGGAGGGGAGAGCGTTAGGAAAACCCCAGCCCCTTTCACGGTGTTCTGCTCTGCTTGGCATCGGGAGAGAGACCTGTTCACACCCAGCCCTTCTTTTTCTTCCCCTTGCTCCCCGTATCCACTCTGCAGCCTCTATTTGCCTCTGTTTTTCCATTTTCGGGCAGTGGGGGAGGGGTGGAGCTGGGCCTGCCACATCCCTGCTTCCCTCGCTACAGGGGCAAGAGAGACGCTTGTACCGCTGCTAACCGTTAACATGGTGCTTTCACTGCATTCCCTGTGTGGAGAGTGTTGATGATCCCCGTTCTGGTGAAGCTCAGAGGGGTCAACGACTTGCTCAAGTTTACACAAGGAATAAGAAATGGAGCCAGGACGCCCCTCGAGCCCCTTTCGGTTCAGCTAGCCCCGGTCAAGTGTCCGGTTCAGAGGCTCTGTGGAGTTCTTTCTCATTGTTGGAATGGATCAAGCTAACAAAAGTAAATTTACCTTCCAGAGGGTGAGAGGTTGGTTTGTTAAAAGTTCTCAGAGGCAAGTTTGAACAAAGCTATGACTCTAACTAACCTGACTCCAGATCAGTTTCAAATTTTGAGCTGTAAGTTTCAATGACAATAAATTTGGTAGTGAAGACATCCTCAGGTCTCCTGGTAGCAGGCTTCTTTACCTTGCTTTGTTTCTTCCTCCTCTTCACCTCCTCCTCTGTTCTGGAAAGACAGGGTAGCTTAGTGCTGAAGGGCACAGACTGTGCTGTCCGAAGCCAGGGTTCTCAGCTTTGCTACTCACTAGCTGTGTGCCCAACCTTGGGCACATTACTTAATATCTCTGTGCTTCAGTTTCCTGACTTAGGAGGAGGTGATGATACTATTCCTAGAGGAGATAATATTAGTACCTAGCACTGTGTGAATTAAATGAATGAATACATGGAAAGAGGCTCAAACAATCTGGTGCATATGAATCAATCCATAAATACAGCCTTTGTTTCAAGGTTTTTGTTTGCTTTTATTTTCCACAAATTACTGGAGAGGTATTTAGATTTGAGTTACTTAATTGTAGAACTAGCCCCAGAGTAAAATAAGACAGTTGGTGAAAGTAATGTTAATGCTCTTTTCTTTCTCCTGGTTTTTCTTTTCTTAGGTTTCCAGGGCTCTTCAGGATATTACACAGACCATTTTCTCTCTCTTCCCTCTCCCTCTCAAATCTTCCCTACTGTGTGTAGAACTGTTCTCAGGTAGCTCTCATCCTGGAAAATGTTACAGTTGTTAATGGCATTAAGGAATTACAAATCTTATCATTATAGAGAGTATTTTCATGTCTTGTATGTCATGATCCTCCAGTAACTCAGAGAAATGAAGTCTAATGGTGGAATTTTAGAAATAAGAGTATACTGGTATAGAATTTATGTTGAATCAGGGTGGGATTATCTCATGGAAGCAACTTCTTAATTTTGTTTGTTTAAGCCATTGTTTTAAGCTATAGCTTGGATAATGGTGAAAAATAGAATAGACCTATCAAAACATCATTGAGATAGAGGATTATATTAAGTAGTGTGTCTGTATGTGATTGTCGGTCTGTTTTCACTACAAAATCACAGAGGAAAACTTTAGTTCAGCAATGGCCTTGAAACTTAATCAGGATCTTAAGCTGGATTTACCAAGAAACAGCCATTTTATAGATAAATCTGTCCAGGACAAGCCTTGAATCTTATAAAAAACTTATCTGAAGAATGTGATGGGAAGATGCCGTGAACCAGAAGATACCTTTTAAAGATAAGGAAAAACAGTCTTTCTCCTTGAAGATTAAGAGAATGAGGTCAGTCAAATTGGAAAGAAGTGGGAAAGCAATAGCCTCCTGAGAAAGCTGTCTTGTGGGACTCAAGTGCCAAAGCTGTGGGTCTTCCCACCAGCCCTTCACGGATGGCAGCATCTGATTGAGTTTGCATCAGAGGGCAATGACTGTCTGACCTACTGTTATAATCCCGCCCCCTGCACCCCTGCCCCAGTGAAATGCTAGTTCTGTTCAGTTACATAGCTATATGCATAGTGTATACATGCTACACATACATAGTTGCTTAGTATCTAATGTACATTGTGGTTTTTATCGCCCGCTGTGTACATGATCTAAAATGATTAGTTCTTTATGACCATAGTTTTACCAAATCTCCCATGTATGGGTGGAAAAGCCTATGGTGGAATTCCTTCTGTAATTTGGTTTTTTCCCAGTGTATTCTTTTTAGCTGACACCAGATAGGCATTATACTTACACTTTTTTGTTCCTAAAGTAAATCTGGCCTGCTTTCTGTTACCTCTGGGTTAAAGTTTTGTTACTTGCTGTATCAATATGTATCGTGGAACTTAAAAATTGTTTTAGACCTTAGTAAACTTCTACCTAGTTAAGACACCTCAGACAAGTCATTTAGCCTCCCTGATTCCCCATTTCTTATTAATACAAGGATTCAGCTTAAGTTGTCTACTTTGAAAACTGAGAAGTATCTCTTGGTGTCTCCCGTCCTGTGAGGACACTGAAGTCTGAGTTGTAAAGTGAAAACTGGGTCTTGAGAGCAAAAAAATCTTAGATGTTACCATAGTTACTATACCCTCCAAGGCTCGACCCCTCCTACAAAATCTTAGTATTTATGTTTTTGCATTAGAGGGGCATAATGAAAAAAGACTGGGGAAACACTGATGTAAAATGACTTGCCTGGTGTCACCAGCAGCTGGTCAGTGGGGGCTCTTCTGGCCCCACAGCCAGCAGTCTTTCTGCTGCCCTTGATCAGCTCCTTCTCTTTACTTCTCTGGGCTTAATTGTTCAAACCTTAATTATCAGGGGTTGAAGAAGATTGGTATTTTTCAAACTGTTGTTTGACCAGCATATTTTATTTGATGAAGTGAAATAGAACAGGAAGTATCAAAACACAGAGAAAATGTTCTGTCACGAAAATTCTGTTTTGTGTGTGTACCAACTTGTGAAGTCAGATACAATTTTACTTTGAGTTGAGTCGAAAGAGTTTGAAAAAGCTGAACTGTATGATCTTGAAGTACCTTGGCTTTCTAATTGTGCCTCTGTGGCCATTTGCCAGCCTCTGGAGCAAGCAGGTTAGGTGATCCATTCAAGGACACACAGTGCCAGAGAGAACAGCCAAAACTGTAACTTCCGGTTTCTAGAGTAATTTTCTTCCCTCAAAGAAAGTCTTATTAAGTCACTTTGTAGGCTTCAGGCTTAACTAAGGTCACATCTAGACTTGGTTTCAGGTTTTGAATTAATAAATCATATAATGACTGAGGGGCGCCTGAAGCCTCTGACTTCACCTCAGGCCATGATCTCACAGCTGGTGAGTTCAAGCCCTGTGTCAGGCTCTGTGCTGACAGCTCAGAGCCTGGAGCCTGGAGCCTGCTTCAGATTCCGTGTCTCCCTCTCTCACTGCCCTTCCCCCTGTGCACTCTGACACACACACACACACTCTCTCTCTCTCTCTAAAATAAGTAAACATTTAAAAATTTTTTGATTCTTTTGAAACAACAATGACTGATCTTGTATATCCTGTTTAATTATTATTCCATTTGGATTCATTTGCTAGGAGATGGACTTGGAGGCAGAGAACCATGAAGTATTCAACAACCACAGGTACAGTCTTGATTTGCTTTGGCTTTGCAGATTATGAACTAAGAGAGGGAAATGCTTAATTCCTTAATTTGTGTATATAGAATTAGTGCTCATATATTTTTGAAATTTGGGATTTTCATGATCATTTTCTTAGTAAGTATTGAGCCATGGTTTCCACCTCTTTTATGTCAAATCTCCCCTGTTGTTGAGTCTATAATATATACAGAAATAATTGGAAACATTTACATTTATGTCGTTACTTCCGTCTGTTTGATCCCGTTCAGTGCCATGAATTGGAAAGGCATAACCCTGATGGTCTAAAACAGTGCTTTAAAACCGTTCTGATAAGTGGCAGACATTTTTTCAAATAAAATTTTACGTGGAATTCCCAACGATAAAATGTATGAAAGTGTAGACACAGTTGATTGGGTGCAGCTTCCTCCCCACAACACACACATGCATACTTCATCCCAGCAGCTCCTGTGACCTGTGACAACTCAGACTCCATAGATGCCCATAGAAAAACATTGTTTTAAGTTATAGAAAACCTTATTTGTTTTAGAATAATAGCCATTATAAACTGCCCAGGAGCATTTATTTCATGTGTGATACGGAAGTGCATTTTACATATTAACACAGTAACACGTCCTGTGGCACGGATACCAGTGCCCTGGTGCGGCACTCAGTGTTCATACAAGAGAGCCATACGTCCATGTGTTTGTGTGCAGAGGGATTGAGGCGATGGAGTTGAGCAACTGCAAGTTCAGATTCTGAGGTGAACTTAACCTGGGTTCAAATCCTGGACCTGCTATTTCTTTTAGCCAGTATACTTTCAGGACAAAATGAGCATAATTTCAGTAAAGTAGTATCTCTTTTAATTGTAATTCCTTTATCTTTAAAATTTATGTAACAATAATAGTATCTACTCCATAGGATTATTGTGAGGATTTAAATCCAGATTGAGTCTTTAGCACAGGACCTGCGGCATAAAAAGTACTTACTAAAGACTAATTATTATTAACTATGAGGGGTTTTTTTAGAGCTATTGTAATTTGACCTTTGGCATATCAAAGCATCTTTTCATTTTAAAGTTGAAAAAGCTGAATAATATAAGAGTTTATGTTAATAAAGGTATCTTGGATTTCAGGGGCACTTGGGTGGCTTAGTCGGTTAAGCATCCGGCTCTTGAGTTTGGCTCAGGTCGTGATCTCACAGTTTGTGACTTTGAGCCCCGCATCAGACTGTGCGCTGACAGTGTGGAGCCTGCTTGGAATCCTTTCTCTCTCTCTCTCTCTCTCTCTCTCAAAGTAAATAGACATTTTTTTAGAAAAGGGTATCTTGGGGCGCCTGGGTGGCGCAGTCGGTTAAGCGTCCGACTTCAGCCAGGTCATGATCTCGCGGTCCGTGAGTTCGAGCCCCGCGTCGGGCTCTGGGCTGATGGCTCAGAGCCTGGAGCCTGTTTCCGATTCTGTGTCTCCCTGTCTCTCTGCCCCTCCCCCGTTCATGCTCTGTCTCTCTCTGTCCCAAAAATAAATAAATGTTGAAAAAAAAAAATTTAAAAAAAAAAAAAAAAAAGAAAAGGGTATCTTGAATTTCAGTGAAAGGAAATGCACTAATATTAGTTAAAATGACTATTTGAGACTCTGTTATGCTAATTTTACCAAAACAAATGTTTATCAGCTGATTAATATAATGGAATCTTTATTTTGCTTTCTCATTCTTTGTTCTCCAATAACATTTGTGTATGATTTTCGTGGTGTTTTAAGCAGGACGAAACATTGCCAAGGTCCTCATTGCAAACAGAGGAGAAATTGCCTGCAGGGTGATACGAACAGCCAAAAGAATGGGAATACAGTCCGTGGCTGTTTATAGTGAGGCCGACAAGAATTCCATGCATGTAGACATGGTATGTTGTTAAAAACCGAAAGTCAAATTTTGTGATTGTATTTGTTTATTATGTTGGTATTTTACTCCTTTATGTTGACATTTTATGTTTGCTAGTGTTAATAGGACATAAGTGGGTAGTTCAAACTGCTCACTAATTATCCCTGTTGGGATACATTTTCCAAACGTAACACCAGTTGAACTGAACAGTGTGTTTTGCTGTGTTTAGTTGACTTACCAGCAAGGTCCTGTCTTATCAAGGGTTGGTTAAAACAGTTCACAGAGTGTGGCCACAGATCATACTTTGAGTGGCACATATCCAGGTCCCTGATGTACAAGGATCCAGATCCCAGTCTTAGCAACTACCACATACTGGCCAGGGGATCTTTGACAAGTCATCTGATGTTTCTGAGCCTTGGCTTAACTATAAAATTATAACTGAAAGGATCCCATTTCCCTGAGGTCTGTAAGTGCTACCAGTTGTTACTAGCTATTATTCACCAGACAGAGCCAACCATGGGTGAATTCAACTACTGGTCTTCTTTACGCCCACAGCAAGATTGAGCAGCGACAAATTCATGGCAACCAGCCTCCGCTCTCTGGGCACTTTTCTCTCTCATTCTGTGTGTTGACCATCTCAAGCCTGCTTTGTGCCATTCTAGCTGCTGACTCTCCCTCCACCCACCTATTCTCAGCAGATGATCTTGATTCACAGGGAAAGCAGAACTGCGCTTCCTGCCGCAGAATCTCTTCACTGCATCTGTGTCTGTCCTTGTCCCGTTCAAGGCCACTTGTCTTCCTGTGCTCTGGAGTCTTCCTCTTACCTTTGCAAGGATCTTCCATCTTCTTTTCGCACTGTATTCTGTCACTCTACTTCGTCTGCTCCCATGGCTTTGCTAAACACTTCCAAATTTCTATTTCTAGCCCAGACTTCATTTTGAGTGTGATACAGGTATACCCAGCTGCCCACTTGATGTCTCCACGTGGATATGTGACAGGTACCAAACTAATATGCCTGACGTGGAACTCATGACTTTGATCTGTGGTGAAGCTGCTTTTCCTGCACACTTCCCTCACTCAGCAGATGACACCACCATTGCCCCTAAAAACCATAATGCCAGAGATCTGGGAGTATTTGAACATCCTCTGTCTTCCTGCCACTCTACATCCTTCCCCTTCCCCATCTAGACAGTCACCAAGTGCTGTTTATTCTGTTTCCCAAACACTTCTTTCCGCTTCTTTCTGCCCTCTGCCACCAGTACCTTAAGTTGTAGCTGGCATCACCCTCACCGGCCCGATGTGGTAGCCTCCTAAGTGGGCTCCCTACTTTCATCTTGACCTCTCCCACGGTATGTTCTATGTTTCATCCAGACTGATTGCCTAAAATCAGATTTTTGATGTTACTCCTCTGCTTTAAATAACTTAAGCCTTTTTATCATCTACCGGACTAGCAAGAATTTAAAAGACGGATAATATTCAGTGTTGGTTAACGTGGTTAGAAATTGGTACATTGATGGAGATGTGTGTTGGTGACACCAGTTCAAGGAACGATCAACCAGGAGCTATTAAAATGTTACATCCTTCACCCAGCCTTGCAAACATACCTCTAGATCTCTGTCCAGAGACATGTTCACATGCATGTGCAAGCAGAGGCATGTATAGGAATGCTGCTAGCATCCAGTTTTTTGCCATTATGACCTAAATGTCTGTTCAGATGTACGTGATTAAATGAACTTTGGTACCTCCATACTGTGGAACATTATGCCATTGTTATAAAAAATGAGGTAGACATGGGGCACCTGGGTGGCGCAGTCGGTTAAGCGTCCGACTTCAGCCAGGTCACGATCTCGGGGTCCGTGAGTTCGAGCCCCGCGTCAGGCTCTGGGCTGATGGCTCAGAGCCTGGAGCCTGTTTCCGATTCTGTGTCTCCCTGTCTCTCTGCCCCTCCCCCGTTCATGCTCTGTCTCTCTCTGTCCCAAAAATAAAATTAAAAAAAAAATAATAATAAATAAATAATAAAAAAAATAAAAAATGAGGTAGACATACGTGCACTAGCAAGGAAAGAGCTCCCAAGACCTACTGTTAATGAAAACAACAATTACAGGAGTTTGATCCTGTTTGTGTAAAAACTAAAAACAAAAGCTAAAACTGTATGTGTTTATGTAAATATATATAAATAAATAGGAATATGGATATGGAAAAAATATGTCCCAAAGATCATAGTGGTTTTATCTGGAGGAGGTTTGAAGTGAGGGAGAAGGTGGTGCCAAAAGACCCCTTTGCCTTTGTATTATTATTCACATTATTTTAATTTTTTTAATTTTTTTTTTTTTTAGAGATAGAGAGGGAGAGAAAGAGAGAAAGTAGGGGAGGGGCAGAGAGAGAGGGAGACACAGAATCCGAAGCAGGCTCCAGGCTCTGAGCTGTCAGCACAGAGCTCAATGTGGGGCTCGAACTCCTGGACCGTGACCTGAGCCAAAGTCTGATGCCCAACGGACTGAGCCACCCAGATGCCCCTATTCACGTTTTTTAGAAGGAGAATAGATTTGTGTTTTGTGGAATTAAAGTTTAGAAACAAAAAATGACAACCAAAAAAATGTGTTACCTTAGGAGAAAATCCAAAGCTTTAACCTCCCGTGAGGCCCTCTGAAATCTGTGCTCCCTGGTCTGTCCAGACACATCTCTGGTCCCTGACCCCTTGTGCACTGGGCTCCAACCACCCAAGCTTCTCTGTCAGTCCCTCAAATGGGCCAAGTTTCTTCCCACCCCAGGACCTTCATATATGTTGTTTGCTCTGTTTGGGAAGCTTGCCCCCGTCTCCATTCCTGTTCTCAACTCCACATCCTGCACCCATTTGCCTGGCCAAGCCCTGGTCATCCTGGAGGAGCCGCTGATCTTCCTTCCCAGTCTTTCCTTGAGCACCCTTAGGCCTGATCAGTCTTCCTCTTGGCCTGCATTGTGTCCTTTGTTTTTCCTTCATGACCTTTCTCACAGTTGTCATTAAATATATGAATGTGTGTTTGATGTCTGTCTCCCTCTAGACAGGGACATTGTTTACTCTTGTACAGGCAGCTCCCACCTCAAAGCATGGCACCTGGTTGACATTCAGTAAGTCTTTGAATAAATGAATGATGTTTTCTGTCTTATCTGCTTCAAGGGATGCTGTGATTATGTGAAAGTTTTAAAGGACGGTATAAAGTAGTTCACAAATGGATAGAAAGAGCATTATCATCCTGCCTAAATAATTATATAAACTTCAGTAAACTTCATAATTTCATTTCTTGCTGTATACAACTGTCCTATGTTTTGTGTCTTGGCAAATTGGCAAAGTTTTGGCATTAGATACATTTAAAGTTATTATTGTTACTAATGATGATACTATGGTTAATGCCTGTTGCTTTTTATCCTAAAGACATTTTATTTCACTCTATCTAGTGTTTAGTTTATACATAAAAATAAAGTTTGGGCATTCTCTTCTTGCAAAGATTCCAAACTGGCTTATTTTTATAACATAGACATGAGCTGGTCCTTCTGTTTCTTATTTCTTACACTGTTCTTGGGGAACCACCCTTTTTATTTATAATAATCAGATGACCCTGAAGCAGTTCTGTCGTGTACTAGTGTGTGCTAGCCGTGTAAGCATGTAATATTCCTCAACAGGCAGATGAAGCATATTCTATTGGCCCCGCTCCCTCCCAGCAGAGCTACCTTTCTATGGAGAAAATCATTCAAGTGGCCAAGATCTCTGCTGCTCAGGTAATAAGATCATGCCGGTCTGGCTTAGACTGGTGGGATGGATGGGGGCAAAGGTGGGGCTGATAACACTGCATCCGGTTCACTTTTTTTTTTTTTTTTCCCTGAAGTTTATTTATTTTATTTTAAGAGAGAGAGTGTGAGTGGGGGGGGGGGGGGGGGGGGGGGGCGGGGAGAGAGAATCCCAAGCAGGCTCCACAGCTGTCAGCACAAAGCCCCATGCAGGGCTCAAACTCATAAACAGTGAGATCATGACCTGAGCTGAAATCAAGAGTCGGACGCTTAACCAACTGCGCCACCCAGGCACCCCAGTGTTCTCTTCTTTAGAATCAGTTCCTAGACTGGGGCGCCTGGGTGGCGCAGTCGGTTAAGCGTCCGACTTCAGCCAGGTCACGATCTCGCGGTCCGTGAGTTCGAGCCCCGCGTCGGGCTCTGGGCTGATGGCTCAGAGCCTGGATCCTGTTTCCAGTTCTGTGTCTCCCTCTCTCTCTGCCCCTCCCCCGTTCATGCTCTGTCTCTCTCTGTCCCAAAAATAAATAAACGTTGAAAAAAAAAAAAATTATTTAGAATCAGTTCCTAGACTGAATAACTTAGGCATTAATTTATACACACAGGTATTTAAAATATATTTGTTTCTAAACTTTTTAGTTATCTCTTGGAGTAAAAAACTCCTAGGAATGTACAGAGATGATACTAATACATGGACTTTATATATTTCCTTAGGAATGCAAGCACTATAACAGAAATAGCACTTCATATGTTTATCACGTGTTTGAACATATATGACATAGTATTATTACCTCCACTTTACAAATGTAAAATCTAATGCACAGAAGGTTACATGATATCCAAAATCATCTAGTCTTGCTAATCAGAGCATGTTCCATGGCATTGTTTGGGAACACTGTAGAAATGCAGACTCTTAGGCCTCACCCCAAGCCACTGTAGTTTACATTTTTATGCATACTTTGCATTTTTATTAAGATCCCCAGGTGCTTTGAAAGCAAAATTTATCATTGAATGAGACAGGATTAAACAAGAGTCTCCCGACTTCTAGCCCTATATCAGACGAGGCTGAGCAGTAGAACTTCGTTGCCCTGCATTTTGAGAAAAGGGAAAATAGTATTTACTCAGAAATTTCAGGCTTCAGACACCTGGGTGGCTTACTTGGTTAAGCATCCAACTCTTAATCTCAGCTCAGGTCTTGATCTCGGGGTCGTGAGTTCAAGCCCCACATTGGGCACCACACTGGGTGTGGAACCTATTAAAAAATAATAAATGAGGGGTGCCTGGGTGACTCAGTTGGCTAGGCATCCAACTCTTCATTTTGGCTCAGGTCATTATCTCACGGTTTGTGAGTTCAAGCCCTACATTGGGCTCTGCACTGATGGTGTGGAGCCTGCTTGGGATTCTATGTCTCCCCCCCTCTCTCTCTCTCTGCCCCTCTCCCATTTGCTCTCTCTCTCAAAATAAATAAACGTTAAACAAAAGTAAGTGAAAAAAATAAAGAGTATGACTTGTTCTCTCCACCATGGGAAGAACATATCTCATTTCTGCTTGAAGATAGAGCCAACAGCAACAACTTTGGATCTGTACATACGTTTGAACAAGCGCAGCAGAAAGGTTACAAACTAAAAGCCTGGAATAAATTATTTTGGCAGAGATTTAAGGGTAGGAGACAACAGTTTGTATCTTTACTGGTAAAGGCATGTTAGTACTATGGAATGAACGACGTTAACAGGCTTACAATCCTGTGATCCACTAGAGTGAATTGGCGGCTAAATACATACATACCTGATGGCTAGAGAAATTAGCTCCCTGGTTACAGTAGTGTTGTTGAGTTTTCCTTTCCGATATATTCAAATGCTCAAGAATTCTGTGATCTGGATATATTAAATTGTTCTTAATATAAATCAGCTAAAACTTATTGAGGCCATTCCCATAATGTGTGGTTGGACTTTATTTTTGTAAGGAAACAGCTGCCTTTCTTTTTAGTTATAGAGAAAGAATATTGATCTAGTTCATCAGAGTTCTGTTGAATTAAGTATCTGTTCAAAAGAAAGGAGGCTAGCAACACCTCACCTTGAAAATGAAATTAAGGAAACAGTTATATTCACAATAACATTAGTAAAAATCAGTTAGCAAAATCAGTTGAAGACCTATGTATGAAAACTATAACATGTTGCTGCAAGAAAAGAAGTTCTAAATAAATGGATAGATATATCATTGGAAGAATCAATATGTTACGATGGCAGTTCTTTCCAGATTGGTCTGTAAATTTAAGGCAGCCTTTATCAAAATCCCAGTTGGCTTTTTTTTGGTCGATTTTGACAAGCTAGTCCTAAAATAGCCCAAAGGTCTAGTATATAGTTAAAAGAATCTTGAAAAGACAATAAATTTGTAGACTCTCAGATTTCAGAATGTATTATAAAGCTACAGTAACCAAGACAGTATGCTATCAGAAGAGTAAATATAGTCAGTGCAGCCAAATAGGAACTCCCCAAATAAACTCATACATATATGGTCAATTCATTTTTTAACAAAGGCGGTAAAGTAATTCAGTGGAAAATATAGTCTTTTCAACAGATTGTGCTGGAACAATTGGATATTTATATGCAAAAAGATAAACCTAAAATCACCAATGAAAAGGAGTGATGTGCTGATACATGCTAAAAAATGTATGAACCTTGAAAATGTTGTGTTCAGTGAAAGAAGCCAGTCACTGAAGACTGTATGTATTATGTGATTCCATTTATATGGAATGTCCAAAATAAGCAGATCTCTAGAAACAAAGTGGATTAGTGGCTCCATAGGCCTGGACATATGTAAGGAATGGAAGATAACTGCTAACAGGCATGGAGTTTCTTTTTAGGGTAATGAAAAGTTACATTATTAGATCTTAGTAACTTAGACTATGGTAATGATTGCACAATTCTGAATAATAAGAAAAATCATTGGATTGGCTAAGTTTATGGCATATTAATTACATGTCAATGAAGACGTTTTAAGAATGCAGTGTCACAAAAAAAAATAAAATAAAAAGAAGAATGCAGTATTACTGCATACACAATAGAAAGGCTAAAATCAAAAAGACTGATAATACTTCTTGATTTTGGCTTGGGTCATGATCTTGTGTTTCATGGGTTCAAGCCCCACGAACTGACAGTGCAGAGCCTGCTTGGGATTCTCTGTCTGCCCCTCCCCTGCTCGTGCTCACACTCTGTCTCAAAATAAACAAATTTTTAAAAGCATGTAAAAAGTAAAATACAGATTCTTCTATATGATCCAACAATTTCACTTATATACCTAAAAGAATTTAAAGCAGCGACTCAAACAGGTACTTGTACACCGATGTTCATAGCAGTGTTAGTCACAAAAGCAAAAGGTGGAAACAATCCACACGTCCATCAAAAGATGAATGTGTAAAAAAAACTGTGGAATATGCAGTAATATTATACAGCCATGAAAAGGAATGGAATTCTGACACATGCAACAATATGGAAGAACTTGAAAACATAATGCTAAATGAAATAAGCTGTACACAAAAAGACAAATATTGTACAATTCCATTTATATTAGGTACCTCGATTGGGTATTCACAGAGACAGAAAGTAAAATAGAGGTTATCAGGGACTGTGGAATTAATATTTAATGGGTACCGAGTCTCTGGGTGATGGCAACATTCTGGAAATGGATAGTGGTGACGGTTGCACAGCATTATGAATGTCCATTAATGCCAATGAACTGTACGCTTAAAAGTGGTTAAAATGGTAAATTTTATGTTGTGTATATATTACCACAGTAAAAAGAAGTATAGATTTTTCTGGTTCAGGTAAGTCTTCAGAACTTCAGTATGAACATTTCAGATATGTCTTTGGAAACAGATCCTGATAGTACCCATAGTGTACCTATCACCCGTGTAGGGAGAGGCTTCCTCAGAAATATGACGTCACCTGCATCACAGTGCTAAGTTTGTCCTTCCATTCTCACTTCTAGGCTATCCATCCAGGATATGGTTTTCTTTCAGAAAACATGGAATTGGCCGAACTCTGCAAACAAGAAGGAATTATTTTTATAGGTCCTCCTTCATCTGCAATTAGAGACATGGGTATAAAGAGGTATGAGTTTATATCTTTTAAATATAACCATAGAAAGGTCAATTGAAATGGTGTACCTGTAATAGATATGGTAATCCATGGTTGTTGTTATAGTCTTATGTGGTTTATCTGCCACTCCAGTGAGTTACGGAAATGTTCAATTCATTAGTGTTTCTAATCAATATCTGGATTAGTTTGGGGAATTTTTTTTTTTAAATATATTGTCAAATTGGTTTCCATACAACACCCAGTGCTCATCCTAACAAGTGCCCTCCTCCATGCCCATCACCCACTTTCCCCTCTCCCCCAAGTTTGGGGAATTAAAAACAAGGTGGGATGAACTATCACATGAAAAACTGGATTCCTAGTTATCACAAGAAAACTAATATTTTAATATTTGTGTTAATATTTGTTGTCTCAGACTGCAGTCTTTTTTTTTTTTTTTAACCTCTGGGATATTTTATTTAAAAAGTTCCCTTGTATTTTGTAGATTGGGCTGTTTTGTTCTTCTCTTGTATGAAATAATTCGCAGAATTGAGGCACCTCCTCTTTTTTATTCGAAAGCACATCCAAATCCATAATGGCTGCTGCGGGAGTGCCTGTTGTGGAGGGATATCATGGAGAGGACCAGTCGGATCGGTGTCTGAGGGAGCATGCGGGGAGAATAGGTTATCCTGTCATGATTAAAGCCGTCCGTGGTGGAGGAGGAAAAGTAAGATTGTGCGTGCTCATGTTTTTCATTTCAGGATAGTCTTCTCTGTTTTATTTAGTTTGCGGTCTTAACTATCTTGCCCTCTTAGGGAATGAGGATCGTTAGATCTGAAGAAGAATTTCAAGAGCAGTTAGAATCAGCACGGAGAGAAGCTAAGAAGTCTTTCAATGATGATGCTATGCTGATTGAGAAGTTTGTGGACACGCCAAGGTGGGTTTGGCTTTTTTTCTGAGTCAGATTTTTAAAATTAAACTTTAAAAGAAATGTAGGCAAACTATATGAAATGTAAAGTTCTAGTAGTACATAAGTACATTAAATTTCCCAATCCCACCCCCTGATGTAACCACTTAGTGTAGTATGGTATGCATCCCTCCAGGTATTTTCTAAGTGAATAGAAATACACATACGTATACTCACAGAGTACAAACTACATACAGAAGTGCAGTGAGTAGAACCTTACATAGTATTATATGCTAATATTACATCATAGCCATCTTTCTGTCAGTAAATATAGGTCTACCTTATTCTTTTTATTGGGCTTAACAGTTCCATGATATTGATGTACCATTAATTTATTCAGTCAATTTCTTATTGATGGAACTTAGGGTTTTTTTCAAAATAAAAAAAAGGGGGGGCACCTGGGTGACTCACTCGGTTAAGTGTCCAACTTCGGCTCAGGTCATGATCTCATGGTTTGTGAGTTCGAGTCCCGCGTAGGGTTCTGTGCTGACAGCTCAGAGCCTGGAGCCTGCTTTGGATTCTGTGTCTCCCTCTCTCTGCTTCTCTCTCTGTCTCTGTCTCTCAAAAATAAACATTAAATTTTTTTTTAAAAATTCTTATAAAAAATTAAGTTTTATCTTACAGAACTCTATAAGCATCCATTGAGATTTTCAGAAATAGATACCTAAATTGAATAGTAAGTGATATGTTAACAAGTAATAATACTAACACCTCACCCTTATATTTCACTTACCATAATCTTACCGTCCTAATTCTGATCTAATTCCTGCAACAATCCTGTGGGTAGGCCTATTCCTATTTTGCAGGTGAGGACACTGAGGAACAGAGTGGTCATATGACTTGCTTGAGGTCTCCCAGTTGGGAAGTGGTGAAGCTGGGATTTGAATTCAGAATTCACACTCTAAGACACTGCACTAAACTGCTTCTCTAGGTACTGCTATAACAAATGCCACGTGAATTTCTAGTTTTTTTTATTTTCTGGAATTTTACTTTGACATGTATTGCTTAAAATAAGATACTGACTATAAAAGCTTCTCGTTTCATAGATTTTGTGGTAATTATATATATGTATATAAAACCTGTTGGTTAAGTGACTCTATAAAGAATAATTCACTTGGGAACTATGTGAAAGGAGAGGGATTTATCTTGAAGGTAATATACCCTGAAGCTTCAGGCCCTTCCCTTGTCTGAGCCTCTTCTAAGATCTTCTACCTAACTTTGTATTCTTCTTAAAGATGGCCCCCAAATTGTTTTTGTTTCAAGTGCTACAAAACTTCCAATTGACCCTGATCATGGCATGCTAAGCTAAATTCATTTAGAGTTTGATAGTAAAAACAAAAGTGAATTTTAAAATAGGCCAATTGGGGTGCCTGGGTGGCGCAGTCGGTTAAGCGTCCGACTTCATCCAGGTCACGATCTCGCGGTCCGTGAGTTCGAGCCCCGCGTCAGGCTCTGGGCTGATGGCTCAGAGCCTGGAGCCTGTTTCCGATTCTGTGTCTCCCTCTCTCTCTGCCCCTCCCCTGTTCATGCTCTGCCTCTCTGTGTCCCAAAAATAAATAAACGTTGAAAAAAAAAATTTTTTTTTTAATAAAAAAATAAATAAATAAATAAAATAGGCCAATTGATTAGGAGAGTGTGTCATATGCCACCTGTTAGTGGAAAGTGAGGCAAAACTGGAGGAAATTCCAGGGTCAACTGAGGGCTCCCTTTCACAATACATTTCAAAGGAGAATAGGCTGACTATCCAAATTGACATGCTCTTGAGTTAGAATTGCCGTGGAGCCATCAGCTAGCTATTCCAGTGACCATAACTCAATAACATTTTTCCAAGATGTAAATTCTTTGCATGTGAAATGTTAGCTGTATATTACCTCACATTGTAATTTGTTTCCCCAATAGCTTGGAAGCTCTTGGGAATCAACGACGTGGTAGTATGTTCCTTTTTGTTTTCCCCTATATATCACCTGGCATGCTACTTTCTTCATGACAGGCATCAATAATAATATTTTTTTATAATATAGAAGTAATATAAATATTACTATATTTATACTTATTATATTATTATATATATTATTATAAACAAATATAAATTTTCACATTACAAACATGGAAAATACAGATGATAGAAAACAAAGTCACTCATAATCTCATTCTCCTAATATGAGTAATAGTATTTCTGTATATATTTATTCTGAATTTTCTAGTAATATTTTAATGTCATGGTAATTATACTATTTTACTATATAACAATTAATTATAGTAATTGATTAGTTAATTACTAAATAATTAGCTGTTGAGTTAATGGAGTGCCGGAAGATTGTCAAGGTGGTGCTTATAACTGAGGAAAGTAGATATCAAGATGTTTTATAAATCTGCTCAGAACTGTTGAGCTTATCTGAAAGGCTGGGATAGAAAACAATCTTCAAAGTGTACTATTTTGGAAGATAAAAAAGAAATCAGGTTCCTTTCTCATTTTATATTCAATATATATTCTAGATGGGTTAAAAATGTAGGTAGGAAAATAAAAACTATAGAACTCTTAGAAAATACCAAGGCGTTCTTGGTCGACTCCAGCTGTCTCTGTCTATGTAGCCAGATCCCAGCAGTGGCTGAATTGGAAGAGCTGAGATTTGGTGCGCCTCCTGGTTCTTACGCACTGTGCTGCAGGATCTCTACGTTAGATAAAGCAGCACAGCAAAGGATTAGTTAGAAAAAGGAAAATAACAAAAGCGATCCGAAGACTACAGAAATCATACCAGAACACAGATCCTCAATTAGTTTCTCTTATAAGCAGCGAAAGGAATAAGTATTTGCAACTTCTGAGAACTTGGAAAAAAGCTGCGTTGTGCTGCTGGTGTGTGTTCCTTTCAAAACCTGGAGTCCTTGCTACAGTGCCCCTTTCCCGGAAGCAGCTAAAAGAAAAGGGAGTGTCAATAGAAGTAAAATTTTACAGTTGGAATTTGAAAAGCAAACCATTCGATTCCAACACGTAAAGAGTTTGGAAGTTGTCACCCGCATCCGAAAAGCAAGTAAAAATCTGAACAAAATGAGAGTCAGTGAATTTTAGACGCATCAGAGAGCTGGGGCCGCAGGGCAGACCACCACCCTGAAATCTGGATGGCGCATGAATACAGCGAATCACAGCCAAGGTCCACTTGCCCAGAGCAGAAGCCACTGCACCCATAAACTGATAGGAACACTTCTGTGGGGATTTTGGTAAATTACTGGAGTCTGGGTGTTGACTAGCTTGATAGTAAGAAACTCCTCAAGGTCCAGTGTTAGGGGAACCCCGAATTTTCATGAGTTTTCCCTTCAAGAACACCACCAGGTTCTCACAGTGAGAATCCAGGAAAAATTCCCTCCTGCTTGGGGACAGAGAGAGGAGAATTGTAACCATTTGAAATAGGCCCAGAGTGATCTGTTCTCCCTAACAAAGGCCAGCTCTGCAGGGGAAATTTTACCAGCACCTTTTCTGTCCTGTGAGAAGGGCAGTTAGCCAACTCTCACCCCTTTCCAGCTTTCCTATTTTATGTAAAGAAAGAAAAAAATGCTAAGAAACACTTCTCGGGGGCTCCTGGCTGGCTCAGTAAGTGAAGCGTGGGACTCTTGATCTTGGGGTCGTGAGTTCAGGTTCCATGTTGGGTGTACAGCTTACTCTAAAGACAGATAGATAGATAGATACAAAGAAAAAGAAAGAAAGAAGGAAAGAAAGAAAGAAAAAAATAAAGAAAGAGAAAGAAAGAAAGAGGATGGTGTGTTCATGAGCATAGTCGCCTGTAGTATATAAGGATACAGGCCCAGTAAAAGACTGAGATTTAAGATAGATAGATAGATAGATAGATAGATAGATAGATAGATAGACAGATAGATAGATATAAAATAAAATCCTGGGGCGCCTGGGTGGCGCAGTCGGTTAAGCATCCGACTTCAGCCAGGTCACGATCTCGCGGTCCGGGAGTTCGAGCCCCGCGTCAGGCTCTGGGCTGATGGCTCAGAGCCTGGATCCTGTTTCCGATTCTGTGTCTCCCTCTCTCTCTGCCCCTCCCCCGTTCCTGCTCTGTCTCTCTCTGTCCCAAAAATAAATAAAAAACGTTGAAAAAAAAATTTTTTTTTAAAAAAAAATAAAATCCTGAGATTTAATCATTAGGTTACAGAATACTTTCTCTCCCCTGCACCCTTCTACCATGTCACCAGGGCCCCAGTATAATAATGGGGTTAGAACTGCAAGAACTCCAAGGCACAGGCTCTGTTTAAGAAGAGTTCATAGTCAAAGACAACAGGAGAAACAAAACAAAACAAGGACCCTAGAAGATACAAGCCTTTGGTACCTACAGCTACTGTAGACATTAAACCCAGTCTCCTAGCTAGGTTAACATTAAACCTTACATTAAAAGTCTGTTTGCCTTATTAATCATTATGTGATACCTCATGTATGTATTTTAACAAAAAAAAATTACAAGGCATGCTAAAAGGCAAGAAAAAGCACGGTGCGAGGAGACAAAGCAAACACCAGAACCACAAATTCTGGAATTATCAGATATAGAGGTTAAAGTAACTGATTAATATGTTGAGGGCTCTAATGGACTGAGCAGACCACATGCAAGAACATTTGGGAACTGTAAGCAGAGAGACAGACACTCTAAGAGAAAAGTCAAAAGAAAATACTAGGAATCAAAAACACTGGAACAGAAATAAGAATGCATTTGATGGACTCCTTAGTAGACCGGACACAGCTGAGGAAAGAATCAGCGACCTTGAACATATGTCAGTGGAAACTTCCCAAATAGAAATGCAAAGAGAAATAAGAATGAAAACAAACAGAACATAATGTCTAATGACTGTGTGGGACAATTTTAAAAGAAGTAACGTGTATTATTTGAACACTACAAGGGGAAGAAAGAAAGCAAGAGAAATATTTGCAGTGATAATGACCAGAAATGTTCCAAAATTACCAAATTTTCTAATGTCCCAAAAACCAAACCATAGCACCAGGAAGCTCAGAGGACACCAAGCAGGATAAATATCAAAACATTTTTGAATACTATTCAGACTGCAGGAAACCAAAGACAAATAGAAAATCTTGGAAAAAAACACAAGGGGTAAGAACCCCTTACCTATAGAGAAACAAGGATAAGTATACCAGGCTTAAGCAAGAATAAGGTGGAGTGAAATATTTATAAAGCGTTGAAAGAAAAAAAAAAAACCCTAATATAGAATTCTGTGTCCAGTGAAACTGTCCTTCAAACATGAGGGAAAGAAAGAGACTTCCTCAGACAAACAAAACTTGACTTGTAAGAAATGATAAGAGGAGTTCTTCAGAGAGAAGGAAAATGATACAGGTCAGAAATTTGGATCTCCATAAAGAAAGGAAGAGCATTAGAGAAGGAATGAGTGAAGGTCAAATAAAATCCTTATTTTTCTCTTCCTAATTGATCTCACAGACAACAGTTTGTCCAGAGCAGTAATAGCAAGAGATTGTTTGGTGATGATAACTTAAAGGTAAATAAAAGGGGGAGGAAAACTCAAGAAGGCAGATCCAAAAACAAGAAATCACCTCCTATTATTTTGTCAAGAGAATGTGTTGGACAATTTGGAAAATTTTAAATCGAACATTCGGTAAAAATGGTATATCAAGAAACTAAATTCTTCTAAGTGGTTTAATGAAGTGGCTTCATGTGGTGAACAAAAAGGAACAGAAATGAGCTATTGTGCTAAAACAGTACATTTACGAGAACTTTCCTGTTTTTTTTTTCTTTTTGACAATTTTTATTTATTTTTTTTCTTCTTTTTTTTTTTAATTTTTTTTTTCAACTTTTTTTTTTATGAAATTTATTGACAAATTGGTTTCCATACAACACCCAGTGCTCATCCCAAAAGGTGCCCTCCTCAATACCCATCACCCACCCTCTCCTCCCTCCCACCCCCCATCAACCCTCAGTTTGTTCTCAGTTTTTAACAGTCTCTTATGCTTTGGCTCTCTCCCACTCTAACCTCTCTCTTTTTTTTTCCTTCCCCTCCCCCATGGGTTTCTGTTAAGTTTCTCAGGATCCACATAAGAGTGAAACCATATGGTATCTGTCTTTCTCTGTATGGCTTATTTCACTTAGCATCACACTCTCCAGTTGACAATTTTTATTTTTAAAAACAGGAAAAGCACTTGCTGATCACTCATTTCTACATCATGGTGGTGAATATTTGAGGTGAACTACAGAGTGAACATATCAAAATAAAGCTACTGAGAAGAGTGCTTTCATGTTCACCAAATGGTCTGTTTATGCTTATTTTCCATAGTGTTATGTACATCTACTCTTTTTTTTTAAGTTTATTTATTTATTGAGAGAGAGAGAATGAGCAGGGGTTGGGGGCAGAGAGAGAGCAGGAGAGACAGAATCCTAAGCAGGCTCCGCACTGTCAGCGCGTGACATGGGGCTTGATCTCACAACCATGAGATCATGACCTGGGCCAAAATCAAAGTATGCTTAACTGACTGAGCCACCTAGGCACCCCTGCATTTACTCTTAATATGATTTCTCAAAATTTTACTATGTTAGACTCCACCTTAAAGTGCCTTTTTTGTTCTTATGATATAATAGTCTTATTTTTTTTTAATTAATCATCTATATTACTTTATTTCTTAACCTTTTTATGGATGAGCCATTGTAATTTTTAGTCTGCCTTAGTTTATAAAGTCGGACCATAAGAGTTGATTTTTAAAAATCCCCTGATTGGGGTGCCTGGGTGGCTCAGTCTGTTAAGCATCTGACTTCGGCTCATGTCATGATCTTGTGGTCCAAGAGTTTGAGCCCCGTGTCAGGCTCTGTGCTGACAGCTCAGAGCCTGGACTTGCTTCAGATTCTGTGTCTCCCTATCTCTCTGCGCCTCCCTTGCTTACACTCTCTGTCTCAAAAATAAATAAACATTTAAAAAAATTTTTTTAAAGAAACAAAAAATAAAAATTCCCTGATCATAAAAACGTTTTCATTGGCTTTTTGAAAGTGAGTATGAAATGTGTCTATAATTTGTAATTTTGAGGTAGGATTTATCAGTGTTTTCCTTGACAGTTTGTACTTGTGATTTGCCCCTACTCTGAGGTCATATAGTCTCCTATGTTTTCTGTCTCATTTCCTAATCACTTCATATACATAAATTTTTTTCTAGAATGTTTATTCTACAAATGGAAACTTTTTCATTGTGTTTTTAAATAGGCACATAGAAGTCCAGGTGTTTGGTGACTACCATGGCAATGCTGTATACTTGTTTGAAAGAGATTGTAGTATACAGAGGAGACATCAGAAGATCATTGAGGAAGCCCCAGGGGTAAGGACCTTGTAAAGACAGCTTCTCTGTAACATAAACCTCAATCGCTCTGATTTTCACATCAGAAATCTGTGAAGTTAGTGTCTGAATAACTGCTTCCCAGTGGTAATATAATGGTAAGGCCCCACTGCAGCATTGAGGGTGAGGAGGGAGTTGATATTCTTGGGCTACCATAGAGAGGGCGCACAACAGGGCCGTGATTCTTCTGGATGGTATCTATGAAAATCTACTCTGATCCAAGTACAGACTGTGCCTGACTTATGGTGATTCAACTTAGAATTTTTTTACTTTACACTGGTGCAAAAGTGATACATACTTAGTAGACATCATACTTCAAATTTTGAATTTTCATCTTTTCCTGGGCTAATGATACGTGGTGTGATGCTGTCTTGTGATGCTCGACAGTGGCTGCAAACCACAGCTCCCAGTTAGCCACACTGTCATGAGGGTAAAGGACTAATATACTTAAAATTATTCTTATCCGTGCTAGTTCTTACACTTAGTACTCAGTATTCAACAAATAACATGAGATACTCTACCCTTTATTATAGAGTAATTTTTACTTCAGATGATTCTGCCCAGCTGTAAGCTAATGTGAGCGTTCTGAGCATATTTAAGGTAGACTAGGTTAAGTTATGATGTTTGGTAGGTTACGTGTATTAAATGCATTTTCAACTTCTGATATTTTTACCTTATGATGGGTTTATCCAACATAACCGTACTATAAATTGAGGAAGATCTGTATCTGACTTACAGTGAGCAACTACATAATGTTTCCATGTAGATTTTAAATTATAGTTAATGGGAATGTTTGAGGAATGGATTGGCCTGGTTCATTGAATGTATTTTTTATGAAGAAGACTCTTTATCTTAACTACTATTTCAGATGTTCCTAAAATATATCAGTCCTCTAATATATGCCTTAGAGGTTTCTTGTAGAGGAGAGAGATTTGCTCCTATTTGGCAACTTTTGCCCCCTTGGAATTAATTGCTTACATTTCTTTGACCCTGCCTCTTGATTGATTTGTTACCTCTTCTTCGATTTGCATTTCTTTTGAGCCTGCTATTGTCCAGAGGCTTCTCTCTTGCCCAAGGTTTTATACATGTTTCCTTTTCAGTAGGTACTTCTAGAAGGTCAGGATCTGAGGTTTCTGTTTAATCAGTTTGTTATTCTCACACTGTTTTCAAATTTTAATTTTTGTTGTAGAGTACATTGTATGGTTTGAGGTAAATGTCAATAATAATTTCAGTAAAGCTTTTTTTTTTCAAACGATAATAGCTTAAATATATGTCTATTTTAAAATGTTGAAACCTTTGCCTGCTTTTTAACCTACAGTTCTTTTTGTGAACCTGTCTTATTAACTTGGAATATCAAGGTTTACCGTTATTCTAAGATAATTGTTGGGCACGTGGCCCAGATAGCTCTGTCATCTTTAAACAAAATAGAGATCACTCAGAGTTTTCATATTGGTGCATGTAATTTGAAGCAGGAATATAGTCCTGAAAGTAATGTAGATAAGGAGATAAGTAAGTCATTATGCTGAATAATATCTGCAGTTCATAGAAATTACTCACAGAACCATTAAAGTCTGGTATAGGGACAGTTGATTATGGTATGGGATGTATTTCTTGATGAAATGTGTAACATTAGCTATTTATCCTCATTATCGCTTCAATGTTTGATACCTAGAAACGCAATATTGGATCTTAATGGAAATTTCTAGTAGGGCAAAGTACTAATCAAAATTTATTTTATTTTTTCACAGCCTGGTATTAACTCTGATGTAAGAAAAAAGCTTGGAGAAGCTGCAGTCAGAGCTGCTAAAGCTGTAAATTATGTTGGAGCAGGTATGCTAAGATTTACTTTGAATAGAGGAGAAGCAACATTTATGTTCAAAAGAAACATATAACTTTAAATCATTGGCTTTCAAACTTTTACAAATTATATCCACATTAAGAAATACGTTTTGGGGCTCCTGGGTGGCTCAGTCGGTTAAGCGTCTGACTTCAGCTCAGGTCATGATATCACTGTTGGCGGGTTCAAGCCCCTCATCAGGCTCTGTGCTGACAGCTCAGAGCCTGGAGCCTGCTTCAGATTCTGTGTCCCCCTCTCTCACTGCCCCTCCCTCACTCTCACTCTGTCTCTCTCTGTCTCTTGAAAATAAATAAATGTTAAAAAAAGAAAAAGAAATACAGTTTACATTGAGACCCAGTATATACACATAAGTATTTATGTTTATATACATGTATATTTGAAAAAAAAATTCACTAAACAGTACTTAACCCTAATTATGTGTAATGCTATTTGATATTTTCTATCCTATTTTAAAATAAAATCACTAAAATGATTTCTTTTGCATTTTTTAAAATTAGTAAATAATTTTTTTAGAGCAGTTTTAGTTTCACGGGAAACTTGAGTGAAAAGTACAGAGAGTTCCCATACCCCCATGCCCACACTTGCACGGCCTCCCCAACTATCAACATCCCAGTGATTCATTTGTTACAATGAATAAACCTATAATGACATGTCATTATCATCTAGAATCCATAGTTTACATTAGGGTTCACTCTTGATGATGTACATTCTATGATATTGTTATACTTTATACATTTGGAAAAGTGTAGAATGACATGTATCCACCATCGTAGTATCATAGAGTACTTTCAATGCCTCTGGTATCCTCTGTGCTCTGCTTTTTATCCCTCCCTGTCTTTAACTCCTGACAACCTCTGATCTTTCTATTGCCTCCATAGTTCTGCCTTTTCCAGAATATCATATAGATGAAACCATACAGTTTATAGCCTTCTAAGATTGGCTTTTTTTCACTTAGTAATAGGCATTTAAGTTTCCTCCATATCTTTTCATGACTTGGTCATTTCTGTTTAGCGTTGAATCATATCCCATTGTCTGGATATACCACAATTTATCCTGTCACCTACTGAAGGACATCTTGGGTGCTTCTAAGTTTGGCAGTTATAAATAAAACAGTTATAGGGGCGCCTGGGTGGCTCAGTCTGTTGAGCGTCCGACTTCGGCTCAGGTCATGATCTTGCGGTTTGTGAGTTCGAGCCCCGCGTCGGGCTCTGTGCTGCCAGCTCAGAGCTTGGAGCCTCCTTTGGATTCTGTGTCTCCCTCTCTCTCTGCCCCTCCCATGCTCATGCTCTGTCTCTCCCTGTCTCTCAATAATAAATAAACGTTAAAAAAAATTTTTTTTAAAAAGTTATAAAAATCTGTGTGCAGAGTTTTGTGTGGACAGTTCCAATTTATTTAGGTAAATACCAAAAAGTTTGGTCAGTGGATCATATGGTAAGAGTATGTTTAGTTTTATAAGAAGCTGCCAGACTTTCTTCCAAAGTGGCTGTACCATTTTGCATTCCCACCAGCAATGTATGAGAGTTCCTGTTGCTCCACATCTTCACTAGCATTTGGTATTGTCAGTGTTCCATTTAATAGGTGTGTAGTCGCGTCTCATTTTAATTTGTATTTCCCTAATAACATATGATGTGGAGCATCTTTTCATATGCTTACTTGCCATCTGTGTTTCTTCTTCACTGAGGTCTGTTCAGGTGTTTTGCCCATTTTTGAAATTGGACTGTTTATTTTATTATTGAGCTTTAAGATTTCTTTGTATATTTTGGATACCAGTCCTTTATCAGAAGTATCTTTTGCAAGTATTTTCTCTCAGTTGGTGGCTTATCTTCTCATTCTTTTGACATTATCTTTTGCAGAGCGTAAGTTTTTAATTCAATGAAGCCTGCCTTATCAATTATTTCTTTAATGAATCATGCCTTTGCTGTTGTATCTAAAAAACATCACTATACTCAAGGTCATCTAGGTTTTTTCCTGCTGCCTTGTAAGAATTTTATGATTTTGTGTTCTAAATTTAGGTCTGTGATCCATTTGTATATAAGGTCTGTGTCTAGATTCATTTTTTTGCATGTAGCTGTACAGTTGTTCCAGCACCATTTTTGGAAAAGACTATCTTTGCTCCATTGCGTTGCCTTTGCTCTTTTGTCAAAGATCAATTGACTCTATTTATATAGGTTTATTTCTAGGCTATGTGTTCTGTTTCACTGATCTATTTATTTGTTCTTTCCCTAGTACTTCATTGTTTTGAATACTGTAGCTTTATAGTAAGTCTTGAACTCAGATAGTGTCAGTCCTCCAACTTTGTTATTCTCCCTCAATATCGAATTGGCTATTCTGGGTCTTTGGCCTCTCCATATAAAACACTGGAATCAATTTTTTGATACCCACAAAATAGCTTGCTGGGGTTTTGATTGAGACTGTGTTGTCTCTATAGAACAAGTTGGGGGAACTGACATCTTGATGATGTTGAGTCTTCTTATCAATGAACATGGAATATTTTTCCATTTTGTTCTTCTTTGACTTCTTTCATCAGAATTTTGTAGTTTCCTTATATAGATCTAGTACATATTTTGTTAGATTTATACCTTTTTCACTTTGGGAGTGCCTGTGTAAATGATATTGTGTTTTTAATTTCAAATTCTATTTGTTCTTCATATATAGGAAAACAATTGACTTTTATATATTAACCTTGTATCTTGTAACCTTGATATGATCACTTATTAGTTTGAGGCATTTTTTTGGTCAGTTCTTTTGGATTTTCTACATAGATAAGCCATCTGTAATCAGACAGTTTCATTTTTTCCTTCACAATCTGTATACCCTTTATTTCCTTTTCTTGTCTTGCATTAGCTAGGACTTACAGTATGATGTTCAAAAGGAATGGTGAGAGTGGCCTTATTTTTGATCTTAGTGGGAAAGCTGGTTTCTCACCATTGAATATAATGTTAGCTGTAAGTTTTTGTAAATCTTCTTTATCAAATTGAGGAAGTTCCTCTCTATTCCTAGTTTGTCAAGAGTTTTTATTATAATTAGGTATTGGATTTCATCAAATGCTTTTCTGCATCTATTGATATAATCTTATGGTTCTTCTTTAGCTTATTGATGTGATGGATTATCTTGATTGATTTTCAAATGTTGGACCAGCCTTGCATTCCTGGGATAAATCCCACTTGGTCATTGTACATACTTATTTTTACACATTGTTAGATTTTATTTGCTAATATTTTGTTAAGGATTACTGAATCCACATTTATAAGAGATTTGATTTGTAGTTTTTTTGTAATCTTTCTCTGGTTTTGGTATTAAGGTAATGCTGTCCTTATAAAATGAGTTTAGGAAGTATTCTGTCTTCTGTCTTTTGGAAGAGATTATAAAGAATTGGTATAAATTCTATCTTCAGTGCTTGGTAGAACTCATCAGTGAGCCAATCTGGGCCTATTTTGGAGGTTTTGGAGGTTATTGATGATTATTTCAACTTCCTTAGTAGATATAGGCCTATTCAGATTGTTTCAGAGTGATTTTTTTTCCTTGTGTGACTTTTGGCAGATTGTGTCTTTGAAGGAATTGGTCTGTTTCATCTAAGTTATCAAATTTATGGGCATAAAGTTGTTCATAATACACATTTAATATCCTATTAATTATTAATAGGATTATTAACTTATTATTATTAACAAGACCTATATTGATTTGCTTTCTTTCATTTCCAATATTAATAATTTGTCTCTTCTTTTTTTTCTTAAATAATTTGGCTAGAGACTTGTGTATTTTATTGATCTGGTTTTGTTGGTTTTCTCTATAGATTTTCTATTTTGAATTCCATGTATTTCTAGTCTATTATTTCTTTTCTTCTGCTTACTTTGGAATTAATTTGCTGATCGTTTTCTAGTTTTCTATAATGGAAGCTTAATTTTGATCTTTCTTCTCTTCAAATATATGGATTCAGTGCTATAAATTTCCCTCTAAGCACTGCTTTCAATGCAGCCCACAAATTTTGAAGTTATATTTCTATTTTTATGTAGTTTTAATATTTTTAAATTTCACTTGGGATTTCTTCTTGACCCATGTGGTACTTTGTAATGTGTTATTTAATCTGCAAGTATTTGGGAATTTTTTTTCCAGCTGTCTTTCTATTACTGATTTCTAGTTCAATTGATTTTTAGTTTAATTGTGGTCTTGACAGCAAACATTGTATGATACCTTTTCTTTTAAATTTGTTAAGGTCTTTTCTATGGCCCTGAATGTGGTCTGTCTTGGTGAATGTTCCATGTGAGTTTGAGAATGTGTAATCTGCTCTTGTTGGATAAAGTAGTTATAGACATCAATTGTATCCAGTTGATTGGTGGTACTATTAAGTTCAACTATGTCCTTACTTCTCTGCCTTCTAGATTGTCCATTTCTGATAGAGGACTGTTAAAATCTCCAACTGTATCAGTAGACTCATCTGTTTGCAGTTCTCAGTTTTTTTGACACTCTGTCCTTAGGAGCATACACGTTAAGACTGTTTCTTTTTGGAGTATTGACCCTGTGTCATTTTCCTTCTCTCTAAAGAACTTCTTTTAACATTTCTTGCAAGGTAGATCCACTGCCAATACATTCTCCCAATTTTTGTTTATTTGGAACAATCTTTATTTCTCCACAAGAAATAACTATAACTCCACAAGATACAGAATACTAGGTTGATGATTTTTTTCACTCAACACTTTGAATAACTCACTTCACTGTTCTTGCTTGCCTGGTTTCTGAAGTCATATGTAATTCTTACCTTTTCTTCTTTATAGGTAAGGTGTCCCCCCCCCCCCCCACTGCCCCCAGCTTCTTTCAGGATTCATTCATTCATTTGTACATTCATTCATTTTTATTTTCTGTACTTTGAAAATGATATGCCTAGGTGTAGGGGGTTTTTGACATTTATCCTGCTTGGTGTTCTCTGACCTTCCAGGCATGTGATTCGGTGTCTTGACATTAATGGGAAAATTATCAGTCATTATTGCTACAAATACTGTTTCTGGTCTTTTCTTTTTTGTTTTTCTGGTATTCCCGTTATGCATACGTTACACCTTTTCTAGTTGCCCACAGTTCTTGGATATTCTGTTTGGGTTTTCTTTCGTCTGTTTGTTTCTTTGTTTTTCAGTCTTTTTTGTCTTTGCTTTTAGTTTTGGAAGTTTCTGTTGCATATCCTCAAGCTCAGAAATTCTTTCCTTGGCTGTGTCCAGTCTACCGATGAGCCCATCAGAGGCATTCTTCATTTCTATTACAGTGTTTTGATTTCTAGCATTTCTTTTCAATTCTTTCTTTGAATTTCCGTGCTTCTGCTTATGTTATCCATGTGTTCTTGCATGTGTCCACTTTTTCCATTAAAGCTCTTAGTGTATTAATCAGCATGTTCTTAAGTTCTTGGTCTGATTATTCCAACATTTCTGTCATTTCTGAGTCTGGTTCTGATGCTTTTTCAATCTCTTTAAACTGTGTTTTTTTGCCTCTTAGTATGCCTTGTGATTTTTCTTGATAGCCAGACCTGATGTGTCAGGTAAAAAGAACTGCAGAAAAGAGGGCATTAGTGATATGGTGGTTAGGTGTGGGGAAGGGGAAGTGTTCTGTAGTCTTGTGATTAGGTCTGAGTGTTTTGGTGAACTTCATCAGTGCCTCTCAGTGTGTTTTTTGTGTACTTGTTTTGATTTATTCACTTCTGTGGGACAAGATGGCTGGAACTGTGTATTTCCCTTCCTCCAGTTACGTTAATTAGGCTCTGATGACACTGCCATAGTTTAGGGTCTAGTGACGTAATTTCTCTTACGGACGAATCTTGTCCAGGACAGAATTCCAGTGTACTTCAGATGGTTCCTTTTCCCCTTCCACTGCTAGAAGCTCAAGGGAGTTTTTCTCTAGTATTCACTGTGAGGACCTGGTAGAACTCCTGCAGGTAAAACTCACAGAAGTTTGGCGGGGCCAGGGGTCGGGGGGACTGTCCTTGGAGTTTGTAACCCTCAGAGTTGTCCACACTGAGTGTCCAGCAAATCGTCAATCACAGTCCAGTTATTCCTCCTCTGGTACTTGTTCCTGCAGAAGTTTTGTTTGTGGGTTTCTGCTTCAGTTAAGTTGAGAATCTCTGTATTTGCCTGTCTTTCTCTGTAGGTTGAGGGGCAGTGGTTTGCCCTGTGACCTCACGTCTCTGATGGATCTGAGACACATTGTTGATTTTTCAGTTTATTTGGCTTTTTACTTTTGTCAGGTTAGAATGGTGACTTCTCAGCTTCTTCTGGGCCAGAAACTGGAAGACTTCGCTAAGTCTTTGCAAGCCACTAATCAGTTATGACCCACAATTTGAAAAACAATCTTAAATTATATGGAACTAACTTTCAGCTAAGTGAAAAAAACTCAAACACAAAACACTACACACTATACGATTTCATTTATATGACATTCTAGAAAAGAACTATGATAGAAAACAGGCCAGTGATTGCTTGGAGCCAACATCCTGGGGAAGGGACTGACTGCAAAGGGGAACAAGGGAACGTTTTGGATGATGGAAATGTCTTGCATTTTCATGGTGGTGGTAGATGTATGACAGTATTCAAGTGCTGAAACCCAGCATACTGTGCTACACTTTAAAAAGTTAAATTTTACTATATGAAATTATGCCTTAATAAAGTTGGGGAAGATATAGCTTTAGTTGCTAAATAATCTTCCAGTGCATCACCAGCGAAAGGACTTTTTTTTTTTTTTTTTTTTTTAATGTTAATTTATTCTTGAGGGAGAGACAGAGTGTGCACGGGGCAGAGAGAGGGTGAGACACAGAGTTCAAAGCAGGCTCCAGGCTTCAGGCTCCAAGCTGTCAGCATAGAGCCCCATGTGGGGCTTGAACCCACCACCAGCTGTGAGATCATGACCTGAGCTAAAGTCAGACACTTAACTGACTGAGCCACCCAGGCGCCCCCCAGCAAAAGGAGTCTTTTTTTTTTTTTTTAATGTTTATTTATTTTTGAGAGAGAAAGACAGAGTACTAGCAGGGAAAGGGTAGAGAGAGAGACACACACAGAATCCAAAGCAGGCTCCGGGCTCTGAGCTGTCAGCACAGAGCCCGATGTGGGGCTTGAACTCATGGATGGCTGCTGGTGGGATCATGACCTGAGCCAAAGTTGGCCGCTTAACCAACTGAGCCACCCAGGCGCCCCAGCAAAAGGACTCTTAAAGGAAACCTCCAAAGCTTACAGTCTGGAGGAAACAATGTTGTATTTTTTCTACTGGGGGAGAGTGAGATGGGATGTTTCAGTGTGAAGTTCCAGGGGTCTTGGTGCACCGAAGCCATAACACATGGTCCAACCATGTTCTCATTACTGTGACAGTTGAGACTATTCATAGCTTGGGCTACCATTTGCTCAAAACCCCAGACATACTTTTCTATTGCTAGATTTCATGTGGTTCCCTATTTTTGATTAAGAATCATTTGCTGCTGCAAAAGGTAAGATGATTTTCTTCACGAAATGCAAAATTTTAACATTGAATAAAGGTAACAGTAAAAGTTGGTGTAATACATCACGGAAGGTTTTGATTTCTACTTATTATATGCTGTTGAAATGTGACTGTTGTGTTTTATCTTTTAGGAACTGTGGAGTTTATTATGGACTCCAAGCACAATTTCTACTTCATGGAGATGAATACAAGGCTGCAAGTGGAACACCCTGTTACTGAGATGATCACAGGAACTGACTTGGTGGAGTGGCAGCTTAGGGTGGGGACGTTTTTTCTGTTAAAGATCAATCTTGAGAATATGTTACCTGCTGGCCTTCTGAAAGAAGGTGTCCTTTTGGATAGGGGTTCAATTCTTGCAGTTGTCACGAGGACAGGAAAATGGGATATTACAGATGATACTTCATTTGTTGCTGTGACATTATTGTCACTTTATGGACTCATATTTCTAACCTGTCACTTACTATCATTTCTCCTTAGGCAAGGCGCAGGTGAGCTGTTGCCCCTGAGGCTTCCTTGTGACCGCAGTATCTCAATACCAAAGCCTTGTGCTCTGCTTGAGGCCACATTATTCAGGGCCAGACACTTGATTTTAGAGGCAGGACAGATGCTAGCCACTGTGAAATGAGCTAAGGAAGAGTTGGGAATGAAGAGCCAAAGTAACAGTCTAGACCAACACAGTGAGCCACATGCAATTGCTGACTTGTACACCGTTGTTGGCCTGTGGTGGGATAAATATATCCCATACAGAATAAGTGTTTAGAAATTTTCATAGTGTTTTTGACATTGCTATGTTATTTATGTCTACTGTATGTTACCAAAATATAAGTCTATAATTGTTCCTTTGTTATAGTTTGAGAAGCCCTGGCTTTAACTAGAGTTCCACAAAGCATATTCCTTCAAATGTGAATAACTTAGTCTGTTTTTCTCTTATTATTGAAAACAATTGATTTCACAGCTTTTTTAATACGACAAAAAGTTTAAGAAGTGTAAATATTTTTGATCTCTGTAGAATTCTTAGTTCTTTATATATTCTGAATCTAAATTTTTTTTTTGCATGTTGTGATGTTAATGTCTTGATTATTTTCATAATTTGGTCTTTTCAGAACTTCTGTGGGCAATAATATGATGTTATTTTTTTTGGTTCATTGGGGATGATTGGTGATTTTAATTGAACCATAAGATTCTTTTGGGCCTCTGTAGCCTCCAGGGCTAATGAAAACCAGGCACATCAGACTAGTAAGTGTTAGTAAGTAACAGGAAAATTGTTGTGGATTTAGAAAGTTTTGGAAAGAGTGCTTATGTTTCCAGAATTCAAGGAAAGGGGGAATTTTTTTTTTTTTTTTTTTTTTTTTTTTTTTTTTTTTTTTTATGAAGCAGTAACCAAGAGAGTCCAGAATTTTGAAATCATGATGGATAAAATGTTTCCAGGAAATAAGGGAAGAGAAAGCTTTTGGGTATAAGGAGAACTAGTGGACTTTTATTTCTGCATCTCAAGAAATTGTAAGAGGCTCTTCAAAGAGGCTCTTTAAAAAGGGAAGTAGGCTTTTCTTATCTGGGGAGGGATTCTAGAACTTAAGTATACCACTGGACCTCATTTATAATGCTCAAGGTACTTTGGAGTCTGGCTTCCAGGAAGAGGTAACACAAGGGGTCTCGCCACTTATTGAGTCAAGACTTCAAGCTCCAGGACCAGCCCCCTTGGACCAGGACCTCCCTAGAATGAGGCTACAGTGATGTGAGCGTCCAGGCTGCAGATGCAATTGGCTAGCCATGTTCAGGGGGAGCTGGAAAAGTATCCAAGGTCCAGGAGTTCCAAAGAGTCAAAGTCTAAGCCTGAGAGAACTCCCATGGCACAGATGTCCAAGTATGCAGAGGCATGGTTAGGGTCTATCTCTTCTGAGCTCAGACAGAAGCCAACTTGAGAGGAAAATAGATAGGCAAAGACAAGCCAGACTGAAATGGGGCTATATAGTCAGAAATAAGATCACATCTTGAAATATGGACACATGGTTATTCTTTTCTTTGTGTGTATGTGTATGTATGTGTGTATATACACACATACACACATATACACATACACACATACATACACATACACACACACACATATATATATACGTACACACATATATATGCATATACCTATATATACATTATATAATGTATATATAATATATATTGTGTGTATATATATGTATACACACACACACACACACACACATTATTTTAGAGAATGAGGGCATGCACACAAGCAGAGGAGAGGGGCAGAGGGAGAGAGAGAATCCCAAGAAGGCTCCATGCTCAGCACAGAGTCCAATGCAGGGCTTGATCCCACAACCCTGGGATCATGGCCTGAGCCAAAATCAAGAGTCTGATGCCCAACTGACTGAGCCACCCACTCGCCCTCCTTGTTTATATTAAGACAAATGGAATTCTTTATTAAAATATTAAAAAGTAATTCACTATAAAGGATATGAATGAAATGACAATAGCTAACACTTATGTAATGCTTACTATATGTACTTTTCTCTGAGGCATCAAGAGGTTAAGAAACTTGCCCAGAATATGAGTATGCCCAGAACAGAGTTAAGTATAGAGAAAGAATCTGAACCCAGGCAGTATGGCTGCAGAGTGTGGTTCAAAACACCATGCAGTAAAGACATTCAATTTAGTCCATTTTCCTTTCATTCTTAACTGCTGTGGTTCCTGATTTACCTTATCTACAGATTTAAAGAGATGAAACCTTTGCCTCTTTTTCAAGCTGACCTGTTTAGTTCCAAGTGGTGCTAAATTACTTAGTTTTTTTCCCCTATATCTTTTGCTTTCTTGGTTTGTCCTTTTCTCATCTTGGAGGAAAACTTAAGGAGGGAGTAAAGAGAGAGAGTGACAGCATGTCTTCCAATAGCCTTTCCAAATGATACTAGTTGAAGAGAGAAATTCATTGTACTGGTATGTAATAGTCAAAATAATACAATTGTAGTAGTGATGAACAATAATGATCATCCTGTTTATAATCTGGTATCATACAATAGTTAATATAACAAAATTGAAAAACCATTATGTTCCCCTTTCTGTCTTGCTTTATCACTCTCTTGGTGATGAAGAAGACAAAGATGGGGGTGCCTGGCTGGCTCAATTGGTAGAGCATGTGACTCTTAATCTTGGAGTTGTGAGTTTGAGCCCCACATTGGGTATACTTAAATAAATACACTTAAAAAAAAAAGATTCAAAGATGAAAAATGCCACACTTTAGCCATAACTGTGAGTGTAGTCCTAAACACCAACTAATAATTAACTATTAAAAAAAAAAAAAAAAAAAGATTGGTTTGGTAACTGAGCGCTAAAGTTTTAAATGGAAACTGAGACTATCTTGCCAGTAAGAAATTTTAGTTGTGATTACATTGAAGAAACACAGATTTTTATATTTATGATTTAGTTGTCAGTTCTCCTGCTTTCTCTATTTAAAAACTCTAGAAATCCATTGTAATTAATATATTATTTCCAAACTGCATCTGTTTTTAACCTCTTTTTGCTTTTGCCCGGAACTCGGGTAGGTGGATAAAATTAGTTTTTATTTGGCTTCATTATAAAGCCCAAATATACATTTTCCATAGAAAAAGGCAAGACCATCAACTTCCCCAGTCTCATAGGTGCCATAAGGTGGATTTTCACAGAAGCATATACTCTTCTTTTATCAGATTGCAGCAGGAGAGAAGATTCCTTTGAGCCAAGAAGAAATAACCCTGCAGGGCCATGCCTTTGAAGCTAGAATATATGCAGAAGATCCTGACAATAACTTCATGCCTGGAGCTGGGCCTTTAGTGCATCTCTCCACCCCTCAGGCAGACCTTTGCACCAGGATTGAAACTGGAGTGCGTCAAGGTAAAGTGAAATAAAACAAAAAGTCTCCGTCTTTTTTTAAGTGCATGATTATTTGTGGACAGCCTCTTTTCCCTGTGTCTTGTGGAAATGTTTTGTATGCTTTAGCATAAAGGATTTAATTTATTTCTCATTAATCTTTATTTATCTTTCTGGAATAGTTATTTTTAAAGAATAACTAGTGTTTTTAAACAATACACCCTTTTTTAAAATGTAGCAGTACTTGTTCATACCTAAATAACAAACATTCTGTGTGTACTGTTTTATATTTTTACTCTGCCTACTTCTAAAAGTGATTAAAGGTCACCGATACCTGCTATGCCCAACACCCTCCAACCTTCAACGGACTTGATATCAAGCTGAAGGATTAATATATCAACTTAGTGTAAGCTAAACAATAATAAGAGAAATAAAGAAAAGTGAAAAAAATAGTAACAGTGCAAGAGCTCTCACAGTTCAGCATATGATTAATAACAATGATCATAACAATTATTTAGCATTTACTATGTACTATGGACACTGTTCTAAGTGACTTTTTTATGCAGGCTCCTTTAACCATGAGAACTACCCTGTGAGTAGGTGTTCTTAGCACCCCCATCTTCCAGATGAGGAAACTAAGGCACAGAGAAGTTAAGTGACTTGCCCAAGGTCACTCTTGGAGCCAAGATTCAGACCCAGTCTTTCTGGCTCCAGAGTCCATGCTCTGAGTTACTACTACCTTGACTTTAGTTGCCAGAGAAGTTTTGCGGATGGTGAATGATGAAAAGCAATTCTCAAGATTAGATGTTATATTAGGCTAGTACAGCCAGGAGCCAGGACACATTCATAAGAGGAAGTCTGGAGTAGATTTTAGTCGGCAGATTAAAGAGCACACAGAAAAGTGAAGAAAGGAGAACTTAGCTAAAGATGTGTTTGAAGAATTGTAAGAAAATAATGTGGCTGGAGAAAAGTGTTCAGGATGGTGAATAGTTGGAGATGCAGGTAGAGATACAGGTTGAGAGCAAATCACACAGGGTCTTGAAAGCCAAAATGAGGAATTAGGACTTCTTGATGACAGATTGGCAGAATTTTGAGAGCTCTGGCTAAACCGCAGCAATATTTGATATTAAATTTTTTTTAACTTAACAGCAGAACATTTTAGAGAGGAAAAAGAACAGTTGCAATAGAAAAGAAAGAATCTGTGGGGCAAGCAAAACTTGCAGTGTAATGTAATAAAGGTATTCCAAGAATAACAGGTGTAATTCTGAGAAGGACTCCCAGATTTACATCTTAGCGTGGGGAGGATAATCTATTCCAAGAAATTTACCCAACCTTTCTCAACTGCGTTCCCCGAGCCCCTTGTGGATTCATTGGGCCCTTTTCTTATTATATCATTTTACAGTAACCTTTTACTCCTTGTCTAGTTTTCCCATTATATTGTAAGTTTCTTAAGGGAGAGACTGTGTCTTCCATGTTATCTTGCTCAAGCCTGGGCCTAGAAGGTGTTCAATATGTGTTGGTGAGTGCTGGGCTTGGGTAGGTGGGTGGATGATGGATAAGGGAGTGTAATCTAACCCCTTGATTTTATAGATGAAGCCTCTGGAGTTCAGAGGGGTCAAATGACCTACCCAAAATCACACAGTGGTCCTAGAACAGTATTGTTGATAACACACCACATCCTTTTGACCTGAACCATTTCTAACCAGTGAGATGTGCCTGGTTCGGATTTTTTTTTTTTTTTCTTTTTTTTTTTTTAAATTAACTGTTCCAACCAGCAGCTTGGTTGGCACAAGCTCGCTTACAACTGGGTCTTCGTGTGCATGGCCCTGAACTTACAGGGCTGCCTGGTTCAGATTCTTGTTCTCTAAGACTCTGTCATAGCAGTGATGGGTGCTATTTGTTTATCAGTTCTGCCAGGTATTGGCACTTGGCCTTTTTACTGTCAATCCTCCTAAGAACCCTACAGTATAGTTGGATTGTTATCTGTATTTTTCTCATGAGGAGACTGAGGGGTGGAGGGAGGGGGATGCTAAGGGCAGAAGGGATGGTGACAGGAGAAGGTAGAGGCAGTTTGCGCTGGCTTCCAAAATGAGAAGGGAAAACAAGGTTCAGAGGAAGAGAGGATGGGGACAGCCAGCCTGTGTGATATTGGATCACTATTTTAGGTGCTCTTGGATAGCCATAATCTCCTTAGACTTGTGGTGAGTTTTTAAAGCCCTGTGAGCCTCATTTCCTCGTGAATGAAACCGTGGTAACGACTACCATGCAAGAGCTCCTGAGGATTAGGTATGAAGTGAACGTTAAAGCCGCAGCAGAATGTCTTGCATGTCATATTTTATCATGTTAAGTTTGGACTTAGAGTGGCTACTGTGGTTTTTCAATTTCAGGAGATGAAGTTTCAGTGCATTATGACCCCATGATTGCGAAATTGGTTGTGTGGGCAGCAGATCGCCAGGCGGCCTTAACGAAACTGAGGTACAGCCTTCGTCAGTACAACGTGAGTGACCTGGGGCCATGTTAGGGACCTTATGATCTGTGTATCTCCACTGCCAAGTATGTCTGTCACGATTGGTCAGCCTTTGTCCCTGTCAGCTTCTTTCCACCAATGCGTCAGGAACAAAATGATTTCACATTCCCATGGGTCAAAATAGAGTTTAAGGACGTCTTGATTCAGCTAGAAAAGAAAAATTGCAGGACTAAAACTATTAATGTCAGTGTTATACTTCACTGAAATCTGATATGAAGTTCATATTCATCCTGTAGATAAGACTAAGTACACAAGTGTGGCCTACAGTCTGGTATTATTTTCTCCAAAGGAAAATAATTATGTTCAGTTTTACCCATTTGACAGAATTTGTTGCTTTTCTGTAGCACATGAATTTCCTTGGTGCAGTAAGCCCCAGACCACACTGATGTAGCTTCATAAAAGGATTTCATATTAACCTGTGATATCCAGATTGTTATATGTCATTAATTTGATCTAACTTCTGATCTCTGTGTCTCCAACCACACTGGTCTCCTTGCCATTCCCTAGACATACCCAGCATGGAGCCATGTGTTCCTGTTCTCTCTTCCAGAATGTTCTTTCCCTACATGATCACAAAACTCCCTTCTCAGCATCCTCAACTCCTGTTCACCTCAGAGGTCTTCCCAGGCTGCTCAATTTTTTTTTTTTAATTTTTTTTTTTTTTCAACGTTTATTTATTTTTGGGACAGAGAGAGACAGAGCATGAACGGGGGAGGGGCAGAGAGAGAGGGAGACACAGAATCGGAAACCGGCTCCAGGCTCCGAGCCATCAGCCCAGAGCCTGACGCGGGGCTCGAACTCACGGAGCACGAGATCGTGACCTGGCTGAAGTCGGACGCTTAACCGACTGCGCCACCCAGGCGCCCCCAATTTTTTTTTTAATTGAAGTATAGTTGATACACAATGTTATACTAGTTTTAAGTGTATAGCATAGTGATTCAGTTCTGTACCTTACACAGTGCTCACCACGTTAAGTGTAGTTACCATCTGTCCCCAAAGGTATTCCAATATTATTGACTGTATTGCTTATACTGTACTTTTCATCCCTGTGCCTTACTTATTTTATAGTGAGAAGTCTGTACCTCCTAATCCCATTCACCTATTTACCTTCTCCCTTCACAACCTTCCCCTCTGGCAACTACCAGGTCCCTGTTTATGAGTTCGTTTCTGTTGTTAGTTTGTTTTGTGGTTTAGATTCCACAATATAAGTGAAATCATATGGTATTTGTCTTTGTCTCACTTGTTTCACTTAGTATAATACCCTCTGAGTCCATCCATGTTGTTACAAATGGCAAGATTTCATTCTTTTTTTTTTTTTTTTTTAAGTTTATTTATTTTGAGTGAGACAGAGCACAGGCAGGGGAGGGGCAGAGAGAGAGGGAGAAAGAGAATCCCAAGCAGGCTCTGCACTGTTAGTGCAGATTCTGACTTGGGGCTTGAGCCCATGAGGCTGCAAGATCATGATCTGAGCCAAAACCAAGAGTCAATGCTTAACCAACTTAGCCACCCAGGTGCCCCAAAGATTTCATTCTTTATTTTGGCTGGGTAGTATTCCATCATGTGTATACACCACATCTTTATCCTTCATCTGTTGATGGACACTGAGGTTACTTCCATATCTTGACTATTGTAAATAATGCTGCAATAAACATAAGGTTGCATATATCTTTTCTAATTCATGTTTTCATTTTATATGGGCAAATACCCACTAGTGGAGTCACTGGATCATATATTTCTGTTTTTAATATGGGGGGAACTTCCATACTGTTTTGCAGTGGCTGTACCCAGCATGTCCTTCCTACCAACAGCACACAAGTGTTCCCTTTTCTCCACGTCCTCACCAACATTTGTTATTTACCGTCTTTTTGATATTAGCCTTTCTGACTTGTATAAAATGGTATCTCATTGTGGTTTTGATTTGCATTTCCCTGATGATGAATGATGTTGAGCATCTTTACATGTGTCAGCCATTTGTATGTCTTTGGAAAAAATAAATGTCTTTTCAGGTCCTCTGCCCACTTTTTAATTGGATTATTAGCTTTTTTGGTGTTGAGTTATAGGAGTTCTTTATATATTTTGGATACTAATCCCTTATCATGCATATCATTTGCAACTATCTTCTCCCATTCAGTAGGTTACCTTTTCATTGTGTTGATGGTTTCTTTCACTGTGCAAAGGCTTTTTAGTTTGGTATAGTCACAGTAGTTTAATTTTGCTTTTGCTTCCCTTGCCTCAGTAATCATATCCATAAATATGTTGCTAAGGCTGACATCCAAGAGATTACTGCCTATGTTTTCTTTTAGGAGTTTTGTTTTGGGTCTTACAGTTAGGTCTTTAATACATTTTGAGTTTATTTTTGTGTGTGGTGTGAGAAAGTGGTCTGGTTTCATTCTTTTACATGTAGCTATCCTGTTTTCCCAGTATCAATTATTGAAAAGATGGTTTTTTGCCTCCTTTGCCATAGATTAGTTAACCATATAAGTGTGGGTTTATTTCCACTTGTTCCACTGATCTTCATTTCTGTTTTTGTTTCAGTCTACCATACTGTTTTTATTACTACAGCTTTGTGGTGTAGCTTGAAACCAGGTGATCTTATTTAAAATAGGACCCTTTGCTGTTCTCGTTCCCCTTAACCAGCCTTATTTTTCTTCATATGACCTGATGTCATATTAGATATTTGTTTATAGATATTGTTATCTCTGTGAGGTTTTGTTCTTCATCATGACCCCAGTACCTGGAGCAAGGCCTGGCACCTAAAAGGTGCTCAGTAAATGGCTATTAAATGAATATATGAATGGACCCAAGGCTCAGATAGCTGGTTTTACCCTTGACCCCATTTATTGGATGGATCTGCTTCAGATGAGTCTGCTTCAGAATCCGTGTCTCCTTCTTTCTCTGCCCCTCTCCTTCTTTCTCTCTCTCAAAAATAAACATATATTAAAAAATTTTTTTTAAATGTATTGTAAAATGTAATTTTAAGTGTTAAGTCCAGATACATAGTGTTGGTGAAGTGAGTTTTTTGTTTTGTTTTGTTTTCCTTACGAGTTGTCCTATCGCCATGTGGTACCTTAGTAGGTTTTTCAATTTTCTTAAGAGTTGCCCCTGGTGAAATATCTTTAGTACAAAGAACAGATTTCTATGGCAAATTTCTATGGAAAATGTTTTTTTTCCCACTCAATGGGGATATGGGCTTTATTCTCTTCCTAGATTGTCGGACTGCACACCAACATTGACTTCCTTCTTAGCCTGTCTGGCCACCCAGAGTTTGAGACTGGGAACGTACACACCGATTTCATCCCTCAACACCGCAAAGAACTGTTGCCCAGTCGGAAGGCCACAGCCAAAGAGCTTTTATGCCAGGCAGCTCTGGGTCTCATCCTCAAGGAGAAAGCTATGTCTGATGTTTTCAAAATTCAGTCACAAGGTATGGAATGCTTTTCTCTTTCCTCTGCTTGTCAGGATTTTATAAATAATCATCGGAGGTGCTTTTCTTTCTTTATGACACTTTTGTGTCCCTTTTCTTCTCTCAGTGGTTGACACTGTCCTCTGCTAAGTGGTTTTTTAGTATGAAGTAGATTCACGTATCATGGATGCATCCATAAACACTTTTTTAATCCATTAAATGTAACTTAACTAATTGCCTAATAGTGTTGAGCTGGGGCTCTTTTTTCAACCAAACGCTGGTCCTTCCTGTACCCTGTGCTGACCCCTTCCAAAGCTTTTTTAATTCGCTGCTTCTCAAGGGCCTACTTATTGTATCGTTGTACCTACCGCAACTTCTTGGTCCTGGGGACTGAACACAGAGCACTGGGGACTCTCATAACCTGTTAATTTATTGTTGAGTTATTTCCTCCTCTCCTTTTCCATTCTGTGATCAAATTTCTGTCTAACTAGAGACCTAGGCACTTCCTCCAATCAGAGGATCTAAACATGGGAAGGAAAATGGCAGAGATTCATCCTGGTTGCCACGCGCACACATCTCTGCTTCAGCTTCCCCACTGAGTTGTTGCCCAACCTCTCCCTAACACCTCAGGAAGCTAGAAATTCATAATGAAAACTCATTAGCTTATTACAGTTTCAGTCAGTTCTCCATTAAAATGTTCTTCCGTCTAAATTGAGCAAAATCTGGGGACACAGGGTGGCTCAGTCAGTTAAGTGTCTGACTCTTGGTTTTGGCTCAGGTCATGATCTCACAGTTCATGGGTTCAAGCCCCGCACTGGGCCCTGCACTGACAGCGCGGAGCCTGCCTGGGATTCTCTCTCTCCCTCTCTCTCTGCCCTTCCTCTACTCTCTCTGTCTCTCAAAATAAATAAACTTAAAAAATGAAATAGATTGCTAATCTGAAAGAATGCAAAACATAAGATAAGATAAGCAAAATCTGAACTCTCCCAAACTTGCTCCAAAGTATATACTTTAGGCTAACTCTGAGCTTTGGAGCAAACAGGAAAAAAGAAAAATTGATCCATTTATCTCTTCATTATTTTTAGGATTATTATATTATTATAGGATTTTTTTATTAGGATCTTTAATTTCTAGATTCATTCAAGAAAGTTATATTGAGAGCTTAAAATATATAACTACATCTTTAGGAGATGTGTACTCTATTCTGATTTTGTCCTTTTACAATTCTAAATGAGATGCCTCCAAATATGCCCATACAGTGTTCCTAAGCCTGAATATAGCATTGTTACAATCAAGCATCCTCTTACTCTCTCCTTCCTTTTTATAATGTATACTGGCACAGACATGAACTTCAGAATAAATTGCTTCAGTTCAGCTATGCCGTAGCTCCTGGATATTGTCCGACAGACACGCCTGTGGGCAGGACGAGTGACGCACAAAGAGGCTAAGTGAAAAGAAGAGTGTGAGTGGTGGAGATTTTGGTGACCTGGAACGCATTTGCCCAAGAAGGGGAGACCACTGTGCGGCTTGTGCCCCCAGAGGAAGAGAGCTTGGGCTGCAAATACTCTGATTTTAGCCAAGCTGGAATTTTTCATATAACCTTTTCTGAGATGTAAATTAAAGTATCTAATTTAAATTTAGAGCAATGAGAAGAACAAAGAAGACACATTTGAGCTGCCAGTGTAGGACAGGTGTTTTATGTTTTCTTTTGAAAGGTATGAAGTCAGGCTTGGTGTTTGTAAATTTGTTGTTGAATTTTAATTTTTTTTCTAGATCGGTACTCCCCTTTTGCATCCAGCAGTGGAAGAAGACTGAATACCTGTTACACCAGAAACATAACTCTCAGGGATGGTGAAAAGAGTAAGTAATGTTTTATTAAAAGAGAAATGTGCTTTATAGAAATATATCACTTATCTGGAGAAAAAAGAATTCAGCCCAGACATGATCGGTCAATTACATTTTTTAAGCTCCCTAGCCTAACCATTGGAAGGAGTACTAGAATTGATTGGCTCAGGTGGTACATTAGTGCTATTTTTCTTCTTTATACTTTTTCTGTGTTTTGTAAATATTTGAAAAATATGCCATCAAATATACTTAGCAAAATGACTGAAATGAAATATGCCAAGATGTTAGTGAGGTTACCATTGGGTAGCAGGATTTAAGGGGATTTCCCTCCCTCCATCCCCACCCCCATCATCCTTCTTTGTTCTCTTTGCTTTGCAGTTTTTCTTCAGCAAGAATGTACTACTTTTAAATAAGAAAAACAATATCCAAAACTACTCCAGTAGGGAGGATTACCCACCACTCAGGCATTGTTTCAGGTGGAAGAGGGTTACTACGAAGCTATGATTTATTAAGTACCTGATCACATGTAAATTTTTATCTTCACTGTAATTTAATTAAGGGGGAATCCCTATCATACCCATGTATGGCTGATGAAACAGGCAGAGAAGGTGAAGGAACTTACTCAAGGCTAGTGAGATTGACATCCAGCCTTTCTGACCTTGACTCCTGTGCTATTTTTACTTTTCCAGTGGAAAATTGATTTTTGACTGCAAACTAATTTGAGTAGGCTGAGGGTGGGACTGATTTATTGTAATTGAAGCCAGGAGAGGCTAACATCTAAAATTTTAAATTTTTTATAAATTTGTGGCTGGAACAACATACCAGAGGGATCAGAATCCCATGATAGCAGCATCCCTTCTGCTGCTGGACAGTTTGCATAGGAAACAGGATGGGTGCAGAGTCAGAGCCGAGAGAGCTAGTTAACCTTGAATGTGAGGTGTCATTAAACTGTGAATGCTCCATTATAAAAATGTACCCAGCAGGTAAAACAGAATCTTCTTGCCGCTCATGGGAACCCCCTCCCCCCACCCCCAGACAAAGTAGAATCTTCTTTATCTCAACTCTGTGTAGATATGCACTCAGTTTTTAGCAAATCCCCTTTTCATCTAAGTTGGTTGGATTAAAGCTCGAGATATTTTTTCATCATGAACCTAGATGGGCATTACTTTCCATGCACTGAGTACATGGAAAGAAAGTTTGCAAACATCCACTAGTATCTACTAATACCCATTTTATACTAGTGTGTTTATTCATTTCATCCTAAAAACCAAACCCTACAAAATCTGGGATTATCTTACTCTAGACTCCTATATACTGAATGTAAGTATCAGCAGCAGTAAAGTTTCATTGACCTCTTCAACCTAAATTAAACAGAAAATCACACTGGTGATTAAAATTCAGATGAGCCGACTGTGTTATTTGGTATGGATCTTCACTGAAGCCCTTAGCAGTGTTTTGAACTATGCTGGATTTCTTGGAAATTTTTAAATTTTTTAATTAAAAAATAAATACATTATTGAAAACCAACATGATCGCTGTTCACTACATCCTTTTGGTAGTTATTTTTCAACGATAACCCAGGCCTGAATGTAATAATTTTCAGAAATGTTCTGGTGGGTCTCTAATAAATGCTAATTAACAGTAACCATGATTGAATAAGTGAGTACACCAAACAGGAAGTCTTAAGAAGCCAGAAGCATTTATGAATCTAAAGTAGAACTAATTCTTAATGATCTCAGTGAGAATTATCAAGTATTTTAAATATTTAAGGCTTGAAAAATATTCTTACTTGGTTGCTAGTGGCCATGCTTCACAGAATCCTGCCCTACCCTCAGTAGTAACAATAAGAGCTAAGATTTATTGAACTTTTGGTATATGCCAGCTATTAAGTTCTTTCCATGGATTATTTAATTTCCATTTTCAGAACGAGCCAATGAAATTGGTGTTGTTATTAGTGTCAACTTTATAAATGGGGAACCAAAGTTTAGAGAGATTAATAATTTTCTTAAAATCCTAACAAAAGTAATTGGTGGAACAGAATTCAAACCCATACTCCAGGGTGTATGCACTTATCTAACACTGCACCATGCTAAACTTCCATACCTTATTAAATACATTAAGAGGATGGGATACCTGATTGGTTCAGTGAGTAGAGCATGTGACTTGATCTTGGGGTCATGAGTTCAAGCCTCATGTTGGGCATAGAGCTGACTTGAAATTAATTAATTTAAAAAATAGGTAAGAGGATGTTTAAGGTTCTCTTGTGGAGGTCTAGAGATAACTGAGGGAGGAATAAGGTCAGTTGCCCTATAATATATGAAAGAATTTATTCTCTTTGATGTAATTGTAAATGGGATTGTTTTCTTTATTTACCTTTCTGCTATTTTATTATTAGTGAATAGAAATGCAGTAGGGGGTGCCTGGGTGGCTCAGTCGGTTAAGCCACCGACTGTTGATTTTGGCTCAAGTCATGATCTCACAGTTCATGAGTTTGAGCCCCTCATCGAGCTCCGTGCTGTCAGCAGGGAGCCTGATTGGGATTCTCTCTCTGCCCCTCCCCTGCTTATGTGCTCACTCTCTCTCTCATTCTCTCTCTCTCAAAATAAATAAATAAAACTTAAAAAAAATTCAGACTTGTGTGTGTTGATTTTGTATCTTGCAACTTCCTGAATTTACTTATTAGATCTAATAGTTTTTTGGGAGAGTTTTTAGGATTTTCAATATATAGTATCATATTATCTGCAAATAATGACAGTTTTACTTCTTCCTTATCAGTTGAATACCTTTTATTTATTTTTTTGTCTGATTGCTGTGGCTAGGACTTCCAGTACTGTATTGAATAAAAGTGGTGAGAGTGGACATCCTTGTCTTATTCCTGACCTTAGGGGGGAAACTTTCAGCTTTTTATCATTGAGTATGATATTAGCTGTAGGTTATCGATAGATGAATAGATAAAGAAGATGTATATATACACAATGAAATATTACTCAGCCATAAGAATGAAAATCTTGTCATTTGTGATAACATAGATGGACCTAAATGGTATTATACTAAGTGAAATAAGCCAGAGAAAGACGAATACCATGTGATTTCACTTATATGTGGAATCTAAAAAACAAAGCAAGTGAATAAACAAATAACAAAGAGAGAAACAGACTCATAAATATAGAGAACAAACTAGTGGTTGCCAAAAGAGGTGGGGGCGAATGAAATGGTGGGGGGGATTAAGAGGTACAAACTTCCAGTTATAAAACAAGTAAGTCATAGGAATGAAAAGTACATGATGGGGAATATAGTCAATAATACTGTGATACACTTATCATGGTAAGCATTTCATAATGGATATCATTGCTGAATCACTATGTTGTATATGCAAAACTAATTTAATATTATGTCAATTATAATTCAAATTTTTTAAAATGTTCTTAAAAAGACTTTTCCTGGCAATGTGTTTACTGTGATTCTATTGGCATTCATGTCAGCTAAATACTTTTCATTTTCATAAATCAAAAAAAAACCTAATCTGGTGTAAGTGGATGCATTTTCTCTTAAGAAGGATTGAAAGATATTGACAAGACATAGGGTGGAGAAGTTTCATTTACTTATATGTTCATTACAAAGTTTCTGAAAAAATAGATGTTCTGAGTAATGTGAAGAAGAGAAAAAAAAGATGTGTTTGTCCCTACTTTTCTTCCTTAAGGAATTTACCATCTGGCAAAGGAGAAGTGAGTATGTTGGGAAGATAGATGGTGCAGTGGTTCATAATGCAGACCCTTGAGTTAGACTGTTATGGGTTTGAATTCTGGCTCCTCTGTTGTCTGTGACCCTTGGGCAAGTGACACACTCTCTCTAAGCATCAAGTGTCCTCACCCATAAATGGGAATGGTAGTGGTAATTACTTCCTTGGGTTGTTGTGGATATTAAATGAGACAACACATCAAAAGCTCATTGTAGGTCACATAGCAAGTGGTCAATAAACGTTAGTTGCCGTTATTATCATCATCATCATTAAACTTGCTACTATTGAAAGACAAAGTGGATATGTATGTCACATGTTAATTAAAAAAAGGTTGGAAAAATAAATAAATTTTTAAAAGTTGGTTGCAGAACAGTATGTATAAGAATATGTTATTTTTAGGGGCACCTGGGTGGCTCAGTCGGTTAAGCGTCCGACTTCAGCTCAGGTCACGATCTCACGGTCCGTGAGTTCGAGCCCCGTGTCGGGCTCTGGGCTGATGGCTCAGAGCCTGGAGCCTACTTCCGATTCTGTGTCTTCCTCTCTCTCTGCCCCTCCCCCGTTCATGCTCTGTCTCTCTCTGTCTCAAAAATAAATAAACGTTAAAAAAAAAAAAAGAATGTTATTTTTATAAAAGAAAAATACTAGTTTGTGCATTTTAAAAAACTTGAAGGGGCTCACGTGTTAAAGAGTTCAATAGTAGTTATATCTGGGCAATAGAGAGGACTTTCACATTTTGCTTGATGTACTTCAGTATTTGACTTTTGTGAAGTTTTATTTTTGCAATTTTTAAAAAAACGGATAAAGAGAAAAATTATTCCATCATAAAACTGGATGAGGAAAGAATCATAATGGTGTTCTATATGCAGAAGTCTGTCTAAATGTTCAGAGAAGAGCAACTTCATTCCACATAGACTTTTCCCAAAGACCACGAATGAGCATGATGTCAACAAGTTGGGGTGGCTGGGACTGGTGACACAGTGAAGGGGGAGTGGAGCAAAGAGGCACAGTGGGGCGAAGGCTAGAGGCACATATGGAGAATATTAATTGGCCCATGTTCCCATTTCGTTGTAATATAGGGCTGTGTAGAAGAAGGGTGGGAAATACGACTGAGTTCAGGACCTTCAGTACCAGGCCAAGTATTTTGAATATAGAGGAGACATGCTAGGCAGCATCAGCTGGAAGGGCTGAGACAGGAAGCAAAAAGTTCCGAGAAGACCTCAGAGTCAGCCAGGCCTCTGGCCATCAGCCTGAATCAGGGTTGAGTGATGGGAACGAAAGGAAGAAATGAACAGTACAGGTAGGGAAGGATGTGGCAGCTTTGTAGTGGCTATTGCATGTGGAAAGCAAAGGAGAAGGTAAGGATGACAGGTTTTAAATCTGGATGACCAGGAGAATACTAGTGCCAGTCATGGAGCTCCCAGGGCAGGAGGGAATGCAGGCAGAGTGGGGACATGATTTGATTTATCGGACCTACCATGTTCACTTTAAGGTGCCGATAGAGCATCCAGCTGGGAATGACTAATCAGAGTTCTGGAGAAGGAAGGTCAGGGCTGGAAATAGATGTGAGCTGGCAGCATCAAAATGGTGGTTAAAGTATCAGGAGTCGATGAAGTGACTTTGGTCTGCATTCTCTGCACCACAGAGCTTTTGATTTCCATCTCCTAGGAAAGTCCGTAACCAATTCTGTGTCCACAAAATAATATGAGATGTATTGTATATTATATTTATATGGTCGGTTACAGTTTACAAAGCAGTTTCACATTTATTTAATCACTGTTACATTCTCATACCCATTTAACAGGTCAGAATGGGGCAGAATATCAGGACTCAGATTTTAAAGGACAGTCAAGATCACAGAGGTGATCACACCACAGATGGCAAATTTGGCTCTTAAATGAGAATTTCTCTCTCCCAATTCATTGCATTTCCTATTTTAACACTTTAACTTTCCTTGTTTAGAGAAAAATGTCTAAAATATCCTACAACATTAAAAGAGCTAAAACTCCCTCTTTAAAAAATTTTTAATCTAGTATAGTTAACGTACAGTGTTTTATTAGTTTCAGGTGTACGATATAGTGATCCAGCAATTCCATATATTACCCAGTGCTCATCAAGATAAGTACACTCTTAATCTCCTTCATCTGTTTCACCCATCCCCCCCATCCACCTCCCCTCTGGTAACCATGAGTTCTCTATAGTTAAGAGTCTGCTAAAAGTCCATTTTTTAAGAAACAAAAGTTTGAAATTCACTTTTATTAGAACTTACCTATAGATTTTTAAAAATCTTGTCAGGGAGTTAAAAGATGTTGGTATCCCTAAAAGCTGGTTATCTTTAGGTTGAAAGAGATTTTTAGAATCCTCGTCTATGATTGTCTTCTAATTTTTCTTCAATTTTCCCCCCTTTTTCATAAAGATGTAGCCATAGCTGTCACATATAACCTCGATGGGTCATATAGCATGCAGGTAAGCCTTACTGGTTTTCTTTGTACAGTTTAAAGCTAATTCTGATCTCTCTCATACAGAGGAGGGTCTTTTTTCACACTCTGGTTTCTCCCAAGCCATTGGACTATAGTTAGGAGAATGTCATGTGTTTTTATTTCAGACCAATTTGGGGAAATTACCTCCTCTACACTTTCTGATTGTTTCCTCAGTTTGGCTGTGGTTCCCCTAAGTATGAAAACCTGTTTTAAAAAAATAACATTGAATTAGACAGCTAACGAATTCCTGAAGTATGTGCATGTATTCACATCTAAAGCAGCCATTCACAAACTTTTTGGTCTCAAAATCCATGGATACCCTTACAAATTACTGAGACTCCTCAAAGAGCTTTTGTTTGTGTTAATTACATGTATTAATACTTACCATTTAGAAAATTTAACTGAGCATATTTTTCTTACTGTTATTTTTAATATATATTTTACAAAAGTATACATAACGTAAAATATACCATTTTAAACGTTTTTGAGTGTAAATACCATCACATTGTTGTACAACCACCACCACCTTCCATCTCTTTTTTCCTCTTGCAAAACTGCAACTCTGTACCCATGTAAACAGTAACACTCCATGTGCCCCCTTCCCCGCCCACTCCCCCCTCAGCCTCTGGCAAAAACCAGTGGGCTCTCTGTGTCTATGAATTCGACTACTTTAAGTACTTCATATAAATGAAATCACTCAACATTTGTCCTTTTGTGATTGGATATTTCACTTAGCATAATGTCTTTAAGGTTCTTCTATGCCATAGTTTATGTCCAAGTTTCCTTCCTTTTTAAAGTGGAATGATACTGCATTGCCTCTGTATATCGCACTTTGTTTAATCGTTCGTCTCTTGATGGAGACTTGGTTGCTTCCACCTTTTGCCTATTATGAATAATGCTTCTATGTACATGGGGACAAATATCTCTTTGAGACCCTGTTTTCAATCCTTTGGGACATACACCCACAAACAGAATTGCTGGTTTGTATGTTCATGTTCTATTTTTAATTATTTGAGGAACTACCGTACTGTTTTCTGTAGGGGCTGCACCATTTTACATTCCTACCAACAGTATTGGGGGGTTTCCTTTTCTCCACATCCTCATCAACATTTACTTTCTGGGTGTTTTTTTTTTTTTTTTCTTTTTTTTAACAGCCATCCTAATGGGTGTGAAATGTTATCTCACTGTGGTTTTGATTTGCATTTCCATAATGAATAATGTTGAGCATCTTTTCATATGCTAATTGTCCATATCATCTTTGGAGAAATGTCTATTCATGTCTTTTGCCTTTTTACAATCAGGTTGGTTTTTTGTTGTTGTTGAGTTGTAGGATAAACTGAGAAAATTTATAACCTAAGATTACACAAGCACACGTTCATTAGCTATCAGAGTAACATCACATGTCCTGCAGTCTCTAGAAAATCCCACTGTTTATTCATGAGAGAATGAGAATTTTCTAAAAAGGCAAATACCATTAGTATTATTATGAAGTAGTTTGATATTGTGGACCCCAAGAAGGGTCTTGGGGACCCCAAGAGATCCACAGGTCATAATTTGAGAATCTCTAGTCAAAATGTTTATGATAGCCCTCAATGAAAAGAATCCATTACACTGACAAAATGAAATGCTGAAAGGGTTAAAAAAACAATGTGAGAACTCAACCAAATTCCTATATATTAAAGTACAAAATCAGAGACTAGAATAAATCATTTGTAATATGAGCCAAGCGACGTTAAGTCCAACAAAATTGATTGATCGAGGATACTTTGGATCTGCCAATACTATGAGATACCATTTTCTTTTTCTTTCTTTTTAAAGCTTATTTATTTTTGAGAGAGAGAGAAACAGAGTGTGAGTGGGCAAGGGGTAGAGGGAGAAGGAGACACAGAATCCAAAGCAGGCTCCAGGCTCTGCACTGTCAACACAGAGCCCGATGCAGGGCTCAAACTCATGAACTGCGAGATCATGACCTGAGCTGAAGTCGGATGCTTAACCGACTGAGCCACCCAGGTGCCCCTGAGACACCAATTTCTTAAACTGAGATTCAGAAAAACTAGGGAGTCAACGTATTTTAGTATATGAGAGTTGTAACTGAGACTCGTACCTCTGGTTTGGGGAATGCTTCATATCCCTTGGTGAAGTTAACTCCAGATTGAACTACTACATTTCACAAATTTAGAATGTGCTTGTGTAAATCTTTAAACAAAACTGTTCCCCATCTAACCTTTATGTCCTGAGAATTTCACAAACATTCACATGGCTGTTTTAGTAGGTTACAGAGCACAGTAAAATGTCATATTTAACTTAGGATAGATGAGAAGCAGCATATAAATACTGCACTGTAACCTATTTCACCTTAGCCTATATCGTATATTTGAAAAGAATAGCCACAGGACTTTCACAGTAACCTCATGGGAATTGAAATGAAAAATAGAGAAGATTTAAATGGATTTCCTGTGTGTGAAGGAATTTTTTTTTCTTGGGTGTGTATGTGAGAAAACATTTTTTAAAACAGAAAGGTTTCATGTCCTTTTGTCAGCTTCCTTGAAAGATCAAGTGTGAAGTCTGTTTCTTGGCACTCTCTCCTCAAGGGCAAAAATTGTGGCTGTCTCCAGCTAGTTAATCTTCTTAACTCATAACTCAAACCCATAAATTTTATCTACATCTTGGGGAGATAAAAGATACACCATCTAATTAGGTGGTTCTGGCCTTTTTCTTTACTGACATTGGCATAGTAAAACCAAATTTGACCTCAGGTACTCAGAAATGAATACTTAACATGTAATATAGTCAACCGAATTTTGATAATTTTACTTAATTTGATTTGTATTTCTATTTCACATTTTTATTGTTATTCTTAAATGAACATTTATCTGTAGCATTATGGCACTATAGATATGTTCTCTGGGTTTTTTTTTTTTTCTTTTAATTACCTTAACTGCTATTTCTATGTAGAGTACTTTGTTTATGAGTCTTAGGGGCAAAGTTCCTACAGGGCTTTTTAAAAAAAAATATTTCACCTGTTACCTTTTGAAACTGTTAATAGTAAAGAATTGATTCTGATTTTATTAATTCTGTAGGGTTATTTATTTTTTAAGAATCTTATTTTTCTGTTTTTGTTGTTATTGTTTTTTCAGGTTCAAGATAAAACTTTCCAAGTCCTTGGTGATCTTTGTAATGAGGGAGACTGCACTTACCTGAAATGTTTTGTTAATGGAGTTGCTAGTAAAACTAAGCTAATTATCCTGGAAAACACTATTTACCTATTTTCCATGGTAATGTCCCTTTTTTATAATAACACTGTTGAGGTTTGGGAGAAAATTGCTTGACCGGAGGCATCTCACTAAAAGATTAGAAAGACCTTGCTTCCTTCCATGCCATGACCTTTTCTCTGTGTTTCCTTCTCCACTCTGTTTCTTTGCCACATTTCTGCCTTCCCTAGTTCTTTTGTCCACACATGTTCTCCCTGATAGACACATACCATTTTCTGCCTTTAATTCTGAAACATGCCCTTACATCCTTATTGTCAGAGAGTATCTCACTGCCCATTGGGCAATCTTCTCTCTGAGATTTGATGCCTGAATACTTTGCCCATCCTCCTGGCACTTGGAATTCTGGGGATTTGGGAGGAGGTGACCCCTGAGAGCGAGTCTATGAACTGGATGTTTCTTGTGGGGATGGGGGCAGTCAGAAGGGGTAGTGTCTTGGCAGTCAAAGGATGGTTGATGATCGAGACAGACTTGGCATATCTTTGGTCAGGAGCTTATTTCCTGACTCATGGCTCTCACGGGCCTGCTGCCTGATGAGCCCATAGTTTCTGCACGGGCAGAAAAGAAAATGCATTATCAAATACACTGTGTCCTCTTCAGAGTCTTCTCACATTTGAAAAACACCTTATAGATCATAGTCCTTTATATTCCAGTAATTAAACTACTGTATACAGAATCAAGGATGATTTCACTTTACTAGGCATTCCTTTCCATAGTTACTGCCGGAACAATATGGTGGTGGAGGCAGTTTGGTGGAGTGGTGATGAGCGGGAGTTCTGGAATGTGAAGCTGCTTTGGTTCAAATCTTGGCTCTACCTCTGAGCAGCTGTGTGACCTATGGCAAGTTAAACTCCCTGACTTCAGTTCCCCCATCTATAAACAGGAATAATAACAGTACCTCCCTACCTCATAAACTTGTTTTGATGACTACACACACACACACACACACACACACACACACACACACACACACACACGTATAAAACTGTTAAGAACAGTTTCTGGCTTAGTCTAAACACTTGATAGTGGAGATGCTACTCAAAATGGCTATCAGTGGCTATTTTTTAGCAACAGTTATGTACATTAATTCCTTTAATCCTGTTGTGAGGCAGGATGCCAATACTCCTTTATAATGGGAAACCAAGACTGAGAGGAGTTTAGTAATTGCTTAAGGTCACAAAGCTAGATTAGAACCCTGGTATTAAAGATTTAACAAATAGCTTGGAAACAGTCATTACCTCAGGGTACAGTGATTTGAAACAGTGATTCAAAACTACAGCGATTTGAACTTGATTTCAGTTCCAGTTTGTTTTCTGTTTACAGACGGGAAGTACTCAGATTGACATTCCAGTCCCCAAATACTTGTCTTCAATGAGCTCAGGTGGAACTCAGGAAGGTGCCATAGCTCCTATGACGGGTACCATTGAAAAGGTAATCATGTGAATGTATACAGAATGATGTTCAGTAAGGCCCAGTAAATATCTCCATTGAACTTAGTCATATATATTATTTTTCTCTCTCCAATCTCTCTCATTGGGAAGTATCCTCTTGAAGAAAACAAGAGACTGGGACACCCGGCTGGCTTAGTCGGTAGAGCATGTGACTCTTGATCTTGGGGTTGTAAGTTCAAGCCCTGTGTTGGGTATAGAGATTACTTAAAAATAAAATCTTTAGGGGCACCTGGGTGGCTCAGTCTCTTAAGCCTCTGACTCTTGATTTGGGCTCAGGTCATGATCTCATGGTTCATGGGATCAAGCCTGGCATCAGGGTCTGCACTGATAGCATTCAGCCTGCCCAGGATTCTCTCTCTCTCTCTCTCTCTCTCTCTCTCCCTCTCCCTCCCTCTTTCTCTCTCTTTATCTCTCTCTCTCTTCTCCCCCCCACCTCAAAATAAATAAATAAACATTTTTAAAAAATAAAATAAAATCTCAGGGCTCCTGGGTGGCTCAGTTGGTTAAGCATCTGACTCTTGATTTCACCTCAGGTCATGTCATGAGATCGAGCCCCCGCATCAGGCTCCATGCTGAGTGTGGCCCTCTTCCTCTGCACCTCTCCTGTTCGCTCACTCTATAAAAGCAGGCAGGCAGGCAGGCAGGCAGGCAGGCAGGAAGGAAAGTCTTAAAACAAGAGACTATGTGATAGATTGATTTTCTATGTTCAGTCTTCAATGAAAATACCCGTTTACCTAATTTATGATACTGTTATTTTTGAAAGTGGAAATTTCCATCAAAGTATAAATAATCTAAATTTGTCTTTTTATGATTAAAATGGAGCATTCACCAAGCATTACCCAAAAGGGCTATTTTTTAATGTCAAATTTAACACAAACAATTTATCATTAAATAACATTTTTTTTCCAATGTACATAACTACATGTGTGTTAAAATAAAATTTGAAAGGCTGGTACTGATGAAGAACAACGAGGTTTGGTGTTGAATGCTGTATATATTCAGAATTAAGATCCATGCTGAAGTAACTTCAAATGGTGGTAGATTAGTAGTGTCTTTTTTATATATACACTTGAATATAGTAGAGTTCCTTTAAATGCATCCAAGTCATAAAAATTCAACTCTATATTGTTGGTACCTAAAAAGAAGAAGGAGGAAATAACTATTTAAGTAGTGAAAGTGATTGCACCCCCTGTTCCCCTCTGCACATGTTTGTCCCAGAGGGAGTATGAGCTCAAAGACTTTGATCTGCCTTTAACTCACTCAATCTCACTTTCCATGTACATTCCAAAATGTAGGCATCTCTGAACATCTATAGGGGAAAAATGCACATTTTCCCTATAGCCGCCCCCTAGACCATTGATTTCATCAAACACTGTTACAGCATCACCCAGCATTGGGTGATTTGGGGGCTTTCAGAGGTGTTTCTCATTTTTCACAATTTTGGCTCTACACATTGACTGTGGAACCTAATTCCACTGTGTGATGTTTCTAAAAACTCCTTGATAACCATGTTAACTAAGAAGACAGTGAGACCATATGGGATATATGAGTTCACTTATACATGAAAAATGGAAAATAAAGGTTTGTTTTTTTCCCCCCCCCCAAGGTTGCCAATAATTTAATTCTTTCACATGAAGACCGTCTATACATTTACCACACAGGGCACTCAAAACTTGGAGCACTATCCTAGACTACCTATAAAATCTAGAAAACCAGGCATGCCCCACTACCCTGCCCATGACATTTAAGTGCATTGGTTCTTCCCCTGTTGGTGGTATGTCTTGTCTGTACATTTATGAAAACACAAAAGGACCTTGAAATATATAAAGCATATTCATCTGATTCAGGGAAAACTAGATGGTTTGGGGTTGGGGAGAAGGAGCTAAGCAGTGCTCCCCACTGACAAGAGGGCCAGCAGTGCAAGATTGATCTGTAGGTCTCTGATTTGCACCTGTACACCTGTCTTTGACAGATAAGACAACCAGACAGACCCATACTTCTGTGTACATTTATATACCACCTCTGTGGACCACGAGGGACCTCTGTGTTTAAAAAAATTTTTTTATTGTTTATTTATTTTTGAGAGACAGAGACAGAGCATGAGCGGGGGAGGGGCAGAGAGCGAGGGAGTCACAGAATCCGAAGCAGGCTCCAGACTCCGAGCTGTCAGCACAGAGCCCAATGTGGCACTCAAGCTCACGAACCGCGAGATCATGACCTGAGCCCAAGTCGGACGCTTAACTGACTGAGCCACCCAGGCACCCCGGAACCTCTGTGTTTTTAAATATTAACCTGTCACTCTTAATCTCTAGGTATTTGTGAAAGTCGGAGACAAAGTAAAAGCTGGAGATTCTCTAATGGTTATGATTGCCATGAAAATGGAGGTAATGAAACCATAAGTTCACTTTCCAATTAAACTTAGGGAACTATCAGATCTAATTGTTCTTTTGCCTTATTTTGTAAGCTAATACCCATTTTAAATATTAAGAGCCATGGATTGATGAAACATTAACTGCAGGAAACAAAACTAAAACCATCCTCCCCTTAAATATATTTTCATTTTAATTTGGTGAAACTGCACCTGTCAGTTCTGATGCTAAAATCAAAGAAATTGTTAATTCCTTAAATACGGGCAGTTAGCCAGTTGACTGTTAACCGTTGGTATTTTCTAAGGCCAAACTTAGGATGCCAAGCATCAGTATCAAAGTGAAAACCTCAATCAAACTAGATTAACTATTTTAGGTCTTTAGAAATTGTAGGCCAGTAGTTCTCAGCCGGACCACATGTTACCGTCATCTGAGGGGGAGAGCTTTGAAAAACTACTTCCCCAGACTGGTTGAATTGGGATCTCCTGGAGTGGGGCCCAAGGATCGTCAGTTTTTAACAGCTTCCCGGGTGAGACTCTACTGTGAAACTTGTTGAGAATTACCAGCTAGACTAGAGCTTCCTGATTAGCGACCTCGCAGGTGTTACAGGTACGTCAAAGTAGTGACTCCTCACAACTGCAAAGCACACCATAAAAATGTTATTTCCTTTGGGTGCCATGCTTGAGAAACCTCAAAACAATTGGCTTTATTTTTCACTTTCGTCTCTGTTGCCTTACTGTGTGCTCAGTCTTCATTAGTATTACAGCCACGGTCGTGTCTTGTGTCCCTGCAGCTTACCATAAAGGCCCCAAAGGACGGCACAATCAAGAAAGTGTTCTACAAAGAAGGTTCTCAGGCCAACAGACATGCTCCTTTAATCGAGTTTGAGGAAGAGGAATCGGACAAAAGAGAAGCAGAATAAATGCCATCAAAGAAAAGTCCAATTAAGCAGTATCTTAAATATAGTATCTGTACACCAAAAAGAGAAAGTGCCTTCCTGCTTTTCTCGGAGTCTAATAAATATCAGTTTTACTAAATGATTGTACAATTAGGCTAATATTTGAGAATCATGTACTTGGGTCACAAACACAATAAATTATCTATTTCATACTAATAAATTGAATTATATTTTTTTATTGGAAGCTAATATAGTTTGTTTCTGCCTCAAATTGTGTACACTGTAGTGTCTTTTAGGAAGGTGGGCAGCAACTTGATCAAAAGAGAATGATTGGAAGAGAAAAGGTTGTTTAATTATTTCCCATTTACAATCATGATGAAAATGGACGTGTTTCAGAGACGGATGCAAATCTGAAAATATGATTGAGTTGAAAGTAATTTTTCTGGGGCACCTGACTGGCTCGTTTGGAGGAGTGCGCAACTCTTGATCTCCTGGTTGTGAGTTCAAGCCCCATACTGGGCGTAGAGGTTGCTTACATAAATAAAACCTAAGGGGTGTCTGGGTGGTGCAGTTAAGCGTCTGACTCTTGATCTCAGCTCGGGTCATAATCTTGTGGTTTGTAGGTTCTGTGCTGATGGCATGGAGCCTGCTTAGGATTCTGTCTCTCCTCTCTACCCCTCCCCCATTAGTGCGTGCACTCTCCCCCTCTCTCTCTCAAAATAAATAAACTTTAAAAAAATTAAAAATAAATAAATAGGGGCGCCTGGGTGGCTCAGTCAGTTAAGTGTCCGACTTCAGCTCAGGTCACAATCTTACGGTCTGTGAGTTCGAGCCCTGCATTGGGCTCTGGGCTGATGGCTCAGAGCCTGGAGCCTGCTTCGGATTCTGTGTCTCCCTCTCTCTCTGCCCCTCCCCCATTCATGCTCTGTCTCTCTCTGTCTCAAAAATAAATAAACGTTAAAAAAAAAAAAGTTATAAATAAATAAAACCTAAAAAAAAGTTATGTGGGAAAACATCAAACCAAAAATTGATCTATCTCCTGGCTGCCAAGAAAGCAATTCCATTGTCAAGAGAGTGGTGAGGAAGTCCCAAATGCTAAAATTGGAAATGTGGAGTTCTCAAGTCTGATTACACATCCTAGTTAGAACGTCTATTTTTCCAACAAGGCAGGATGAAACTCAGTATCCTAAGATGTGGGTGGGGGTGAAGACCGATGTCAAGTGACTGGTGCAGAAAATAGGTATTTTAGGGGTTGGGGTGAGAGAGCTCTGTGGGCAGGTGTAATCAAGGCAGACCTCATAGAGGAAGGAGAACCCAGAGCAAGAGTGGGGAGGGGGAACTTGTAGACTAGAAATGAAGAACAAGGCTTCACTATTGAACATGAGTAAGGTGTGTTCTATATCCAAGAACAGATCTGCCCAACAGGAGTGGGAGGTCCTTGGGAGGCTATATGAGAAAACCTGTGACATTTAGGTTGGGGCCAGACTAACTGGCATGGAGGAGTAGGTTTGGATTTTATCTTGCAAGGGGCAGTTATATTGAATTATTTTTTAGCAAGGAAAATTTGGGAGAAAATTTGGCTAGTAGAGCCCCTTTGAGAAACTTCAACATTATTTCACAAGGTTGAACATCTGCATACCCTATGACCTGACTTCTAGAAATGCACAAATGCACTTGTGCACCAAGAATGTTCATGGCCACATTACCCATAACACTGGAAGCGATCCCAGTTGGTTGGCAGGAGAAGGGCTAAGTAACCCTGGTATGCCACACAGTGGAATACTATGTAACAACAAAATAAACAGGGTAAGAATATCCACAGGGATGAATCTTGGAATCATAAAGTTAAAGACAGGGTATTTAAAGTATTAGGTGTTGGGTCAGGGGTTGAGATGGGTGAGGCATATAGAGGTGGATGCCAGCGACCGCTAGTGTTCTCGTAGGGCTGATGGTTGGTTGGTTATATTTATCAAACAATTATGCTTCGTATCTAAAATGTTACATAGGAACTTTTTATAATTCAAATAGTATTTTTAAAAATTTCATCTGGCAGCAATATGCCAGTGGATGGAGGAAGAGAAGAATAGAGCCTGGAACACCCATTGGGAAGAAGTTCCTGCAGGTATTTTAGCATGGGGTAAAAAAGGAGAAGGCCATCTCAACCAGCGCTTTTTGAAAACGATATTTTTCGCAGCAGAGGCTACAAAACTAAAACAAAACTCTAAAAGTGGGAAAAGCAAAGGCGCGCTGGTAGAAATTTGGGGTTGCTATTTGCCCCCTTTTGTCTCTTCCAGTGGAATGAGATCAAGCTCTCGGTTTCCTTGTTACCTCGCAGTGTTGGTCAGAGGTAATAATGTTCATGGAAGGAATGTAAAGCCAGTTGTACCCACATACTGGTGGAATTCACCGCCTCCTGCGGTGCTGTGTGGACAGAGTTCCTTTGCACCTGACTGCCTCTGTTTCTCCTAAAGACAGCGTGTACCACCATACACACCAGAGCGTCTGGAAACCAAGATGGTAAGAAACGGTTTTTTTTGTTTTTTTTTTTTTTTTTTTTTTTTGGCCCTTGCCCTAATTAATGGGAAACAGGATCCAGCTGTGTAGAACGCACCATAATTCATAGCATGATACACCTGTGCACTAGGTGCCACGGGAGCCAGGTGAGCGGCGTCATAAATTCTACTTTGGGTTGGGAAGCTGAGGGAGAGGCAGTGACATTTGAACGGGGCTTTGGAGTGCAGCCATTTGCCAGCGGAGAAAGAAGGTAAGATAAGGCCATTGCAGGGAGAGGGACTAGCAAGGGCTAATAATAACAGTAAGGCATGGAATTGTGTTCAGCGTTCAGGGCACAGAGCGATCCGGCTTGGGCTGGAGCATCGGGGTGCGGCAGGCAGGGGCTGGGGAAGTGGCTGCCCAGCAGGGAAAGGACTTTATTCTGGAGGCAGCTGGAGCCCTGGAGATTTTCAAACAGGCATGTTTTTCAAAGCTGTTTCTGTCCACAGTCTGAAGTACAGATTGGTGAGAGGAGAGAGACTAGAGACAGGGAGTCCAAAACAGGCACCAGATACAGATGCCTGAGCTGGACGGGCCAGGTGGAGAAGACAGAGCTTGGTACACATCTCCAGGACTTAAGAGTAGCTTTTCTTTTGGATAACCTCCATTTGTAAGCATGGGTCAAAACCAGAGGTGTATGACTGGAAGACAGCAGTTGGCTACCTTATCTCCGACAGTAGCATTCTGGATGCGTTGTGTTCGGGTCTAGGACAAGGAAGAAAACAACAGAAGTTAAGAGCCCTGATGGCTGCTTTTTAATTGCTGGCGAGGCCACGTAGCATTGTAGTCTAGACAGCCTTGGAAGTTAAAATTCTTGCATTCAGACCCTCTCGCCGCCGCTCGCTGTAGTGTCTCTGGCAAAGTCATTTACACTCCCTGAGCTTCATCTGTCAAGGTGGGTGGCAGTGCTACCTCACCGGGTTGTTTTGGAGATTAAATGAGAAAATGTAGAGGTGGCCTTCAGCACTGTGCCTAGAACATCATTTACACGCAACTGATAGTTAGTATTAATTTTTAACTGCTGTTACTGCTCCAGAGCAATTAAGGAACTGCTCTAAATCCAGCTCAGCTGGTTATCCTTGTCAGCAAAATTCCTGGGTCCTGGGGTGGTGAAAACCTCTACCTGGACACGCATCACTCCGTCCCCTCTCTTCACTCCATCCCCCCCGGCTCTGGTCTGCTCCAGTGTCACCCAGGCACCTGTCAACCACAGGCAGACTATGGTGCCATCTGAGGAAGCCTCCATGGTCCCCTCCCTCTGCGACAGTGGGCTGCCAGGCTGGCATGTCCCAGAGCCCGCATGTTAATGGGACAGCAGCACGCCCAGAAGCAGCATGTTTCCTGCACAAAGGCCGGGCTGGACTAGCTCCATCTTTTACATACGTTGTGACACGTGTGTGTAGATGGTGCGGTGGTGGAGGGGGCGGGGGCCTACATTGTCTGGTTTCAGCCTCTGTGTGAGTGGGTGTCACCACTTCCGTAGGGCGGCCGAGTAGGGAGGTCTCTTCCTTGGCTGAACTCACTGTTTTTCCTCCACGACTGGCTTCTCTTCTCACCCTGGCACGCTTGCCGTTCTTAACCTTCAAATAGTCCTCTTAGGAATATTAGAAGTTGAAATGTACATCTATGTTCTGTGTACACGTGACACTTGTGGTTAAAATATTTACAGTGTTGATAGTAATACCTTGCACTTCTGTTGCACCTTTCATCAGGGGATCTCCAAAAGCACTCCTAGATATTCACACCAAGCTTCAAGACACCCAGAAAGAGGAAAATGTGATTTAAACTGTGTGGTGAGAGGGAAGGAGATGGATGTCCCCAAATGCTGTCCTCCAAGCCCAGAGCAGGGAGCCTTGGGTCATTAGTGCCTTCCTGCTGATGACACACTGCTCCCTGAGGGCTGGCTCCAGGGAGCTGCAGCCTTGGGGTAGCGGTTTTACTCCACCAAACTCTAAGTATAGGGCATCCCAGGAGGCTCGGCCACGCTCCACAGCTCTCAAAGTCGCAGGCTTTGCCTATCCGACTAGGAACAGTCTTGCCTATCCACCCCCACCCCCCGTGAAGAACCCTAGGTTCCTTCTGGACCAGGGAGTGCCTGGATCATTAGCAGATCCTAGCTGATACCAATGATTACCCTGTCGCCCTGACATTTGTCTCCCACGTGTTGGATGATGGGAATCAGAATGCCCTGTGCCTCTAACTGGCTCAGACTCCTACAGCGAGTTGCAAGTGCAGTGTGAACATTCTCCCCTTAAACCTCCCAAGTCACAGCCTTGGTGTAACTCCCTCCCTCCTCAGACGGCTAACATCATTCTTTGTACATACCACCCCTCATTAGCTTTGTGCTGAACCCTTCGTTTAGATTAGAAATAATTCTCCAAATCCACCACCTCCTCACCAAAAACAAAAACACTAACAACAGCAACAAAAGATAACTTGGGACTTCTCTCTCTTCTCGGTTATTGTTACTCCTTTATCATTACTACCTATGTCATCAGGCATGGTGGGTTTTCCCCCATTACTGAAAGCAGGTGTCATGCTAATCACAATTCAGACCGGCATCCCACCTAACTCTGTTCTCCTATTGACCATCTGGCCCCACTTAGAGCTTCCATTTTTGATGTGTCATTCTAAGTAGTCTACCCCATCCACAATGAGTAACACTTGCCCTCAACCTTCCTTTCTCCTCTGTAGCCAGACCCACCACATACTCTAACCCTGGAGTCATTCCACATTAATACAATACATCAAGCAATTATTGAAGATCTATATGCGAGATGGGTCATAGGTCTTTAGTTCCTTGGCCATGTAAGTGCCATTAGTCTCTTCTCAGATAAGTATTAATGTTTGAATAGGTAATACATGCCCATGGTTCAAAACCTAAAAATGTGTTTTAAAAGGTATACAGGGAAGATCTCCCTCCTATCCACAGCCCCCACACCCCTGGCAACCTTGAGCCGCTATTAATTGTTTGTTGTGTATCCTTCCAGTGTTTCTCCATGCACTCAAAACCAAATACAACTCTGTGGTCTAATTTCCTACTGTCTACAGTAAAGATCAAATTCTGCACTTTGCTTTTGTTATTTAACCATGTGTCTTAGAGATGCTTCCATAACAATATACAGGGAGTTTCCTTAGTCTGTTTCAGAGCTACACGGTTTTTCCATTTGTTCCATTTGTCCCACTAAATGGACATGACTTACTCAACCAGACATTTACTGGTGGACATCTAGGTTGTTTTCAAAGCCTTGCTATGACCAAAAAGTGCAGTGAATAACCAGACAATATTTCATTTTGCGCATACACAATTATATCTGTTAGGATAAATCCCTAGAAGTAAATTGCTTGGTCAGAGACTAATGAATTATTTAAAAATTAAGCTAAAAACACCTACATTTGAAGGTATTGTTACGGTGCCCACAATAACAACTCACATTTATAAGGCATTTTATGATGTGCTGATATTTTATCACCAAGGGAGGAATCACCTATATTATCCTCATAGCAATTTGAGGGAGCTGAGATTGTGAGAATAATTTGCACACAATCATACTTCCCACACCTGTTGGGACCAAAACTGAAACCAGGACTTTTCATTCCCAAATCCTCTGCTTTCTTGTATAATGCTATCTCCTGAAGTAGCAAGGCAGAGGGAAAGGCAACCTTACTCATCCAAACTTATATTCCCCTCTTCACATTTTCTGAGAATGTTCCCTCCTTGGCCAAATATCTCCTCGTTCTTTCAGATCTTCACCTGGAGAACTTAATGGTACCGTGGCCCCCATGTTTGACCAGAGAGTCACAGGTGTGCTACTTGCCAAGCCATCCTACTAGAAAACTCAGTGCAACTTAACGGTGGAGTTAGAACCTTGGAGATAAAAACCGTTCTTTCAGAATGGGGGTTAACATTCAAACACCCTCCAGACAAGCTGATCTTCTGGTGGTCTCATTTCCAGAACAAGATCATTCTCTTGAAACCTTAAGAGAAATACCATAGCTCAGCATCAGTGAGGAATTTGTTAATTTCCCGGATGAAACGGTGGGAGTGGGGTGTAGATGGACAGGGGGGCAGGCAATGTGGTCTAACTTTTAGAGATTTGTACTTCACAAAAAGACTTCGGTATTTGGGAAAACTTACTTAGGTAGATTCAGTGATCATTTATGTCTTTTAAGCAGAAGCGTAAAATTTTGCCTTTCTTGTGGACAATTGTGGAGACAGATTAAGAGAAAAGACATGACTCCTGAAGGCCCATATTTCATTACAAAAACTGAAAGAATTTGTTAATTTCAAACAATTTCCAGGGGCACCTGGGTGGCTCAGTCAGTTAAGCATCTGACTCTTGATTTCGGCTCAGGTCATGATCTAACAGTTTGTTTTTAAACCCTGCATTGGGCTCTGCACTGACAGCACAGAGCCTGCTTGGGATTTTCTCTCTCTCTCTCTCTCTCTCTCTCTCTCTCTCTCTCTCTCTCTCTCTCTCTCTCTCTCTGCCCCTCTTCTGCTTGTGTGTGCACACTCACTCTCTCTCTCTCTCTCAAAAGAAATAAATAAACTTTAAAAAATAAAGACAATTTCCACAGAGAACAAACTAGTGGCTGCAGGATTGAGTGGGGGATGGGCAAAATGGGGTGAAGGGAGTGGGAGATCCAAGTTTCCAGTTATAGGATAAGTGAGTCACAGCGATCAAAAACACAGCATAAGGAATACAGTCAATGATATTGTAACAGTATTGTATAATGACAGATGGTAGCTACACTTGTGAGCATAACATAACACCTGAAGTCATCCAGTCACTACGCCCTACACCTGAAACTAATGTGTGTCAACTATACTTAAATTTTTTGAAAAGCAATTTTCTCACCAACTCTGCTTTACAGATTTTATTATATTGTCTGCAGCCTTTTATTTGCTAATGTAATTCTTTCAAAAAATCTGACTTACTTGAATGTACAAAAAAGGTAAAAACTATACAGTAGAATCTACATAAGAAAACTTTATGGGCAAAAGAATTTTCCCCTTCTTCAATCAGAATAACATACACACATGCCCAGAAATTTGATTTTGTTTAAGTGGCTTGATTTCTCAGAGATCAAACAGCTCTAAGAAGAACACACAGAAAAATATATCAACACCTTAATGATGAGTTCTTGATTCACAGTGAAAGGTGTACCTGTGAGTCAAATCAGAATACTCAGATTGATTTGACTGCTGTGTTTCTCCTGGTGTGAAAAGCACAGGGAAGCCACATTATAATGACAAGTGTTCTTGATAGGGACCCAGATGAAAGGAATCTGGTGCATTTTATACGATCTAACAATTTGATGCATCTCTCCCCACAAAAGAAATGCATACCAGCAGCTAAAGAGCCTCAAACAGTTGAAATCATGCTACCAGTTTTCTCTTCTGGGATTTCCTACTTTTCTACGTTTCACTTGGTCACCCCCATTTTACTAACATGTTCTTTCTTTAGATTTATTCAGTCACCATTGACCTATTCATCCTAAGCTTTCCTAATGATAGGAATCACCTGGAGTACTTAACAAAAATAGATCTCTGAATAAGAATTTCTAAGAGAAAGGTCTGGTGTTCCGTATATTTAACAAACATCCAGGTGATTTTTCCCAGGAGTGTTTTTGAACAGTTAGCTCAGTGTATCTCAAAATGTAACCTTCTGGGGTGCCTGGGTGGCTCAGTGGGTTGAGCATCTGACCTTAGTTCAGGCTCAGGTCATGATCTCACACAGTCTGTGAGTTGGAGCTCTGCATCAGGCTTGCTGCTCTCAGAGCATAGCCCACTTGGGGTCTTGTGACCCCCTCTTTCTCTGTCCCTCACTCACTCACTCTCTCTCTCTCTCTCTCTCTCTCTCTCAAAAATAAATAAAACATTTTAAACAATGTAATGTTCCTACAAACCACCTGCTCCTGATTCCATTGGTCTGGAAAGGGTCTTAGATTCTCCATTCCTAACAAGCTCCCAGGCCTCTAGCCAGGGGACAGACAGCATTTTGACTAACAGGTGGCAATGGTGCTCAAAAAGTGTTCCTGCACCAGCAGCCTGGGCAAAACCTCAGAACTTCTTAGAAATGCAAATTCCCAGCCCCACTCCACCTACACCTAATGAATCAGAAACGCTGGGATGGGACCTAGAAATCTGTTTTAACAAGGTCTCCAGGTGAGATTTTGATGCATCCTCAAATTCAAGAACCACAGATCTATAGTTATGTTTAGCTGCTTCTCACTGCTTCTGATTGGGAAGTTATTTCATTTGAGATGAACCTTTGCACATTTCTGATTTTATTCATGTTGTATATCGTTAGATAGTTTAACTCCATTTGGGGGGATACCTTATTAGCACCTTTGTAAAGTGCTGAGGAAATATTGGTACCAGAAACTCATCTTGGAATATCTTGGGGGAACCTACTCTTTGTTACCTTTAAATTTAATTTGTATTAATGCAAGGTAATAGATCAGGGTTCACAAACGCCTCCAGGGACCAAGCACTCAGAATACTTTTTTTTTTAACGTTTATTTATTTTTGAGACAGAGAGAGACAGAGCATGAACAGGGGAAGGTCAGAGAGAGGGAGACACAGAATCTGAAACAAGCTCCAGGCTCTGAGCTGTCAGCACAGACCCCGACGCGGGGCTTGAATGCACGGACCGCGAGATCATGACCTGAACCGAAGTCGGAAGCTCAACCGACTGAGCCACCCAGGCGCCCCCAGAATATCTTTTAAGTGAAGCAGCAGGGTTTCAGGGAAGAGGTTGCCTTCAGAAAGAAGCTGTCCCTTGGCTCCACCCAGCCAGTGCCAAGGGGGAATGTGGGCTCAGAGGGGTCCTGTCTTCCAATTGCTTAAAAGAAGTCAGAAAGCCAACTTTTCACGTGAAATCTCTTGAGTTTTCAGTGTTGGCAAACTCTTCAGATTTGTTGTAAATATTCTGTGTGCCTAACAAGCTAGGCTTCTGTTCTCGACTCCACAGTGGAGGGACTAGTTAGGGAGGTGATTAATTCACCAGCCTTGCTCCCTCGACTTGTGTTACTGTCTCTCAAGAAGAGGAAGCCAGGTCTGGAGGTCCACTGCTGTGAAACCCAAACCCAAACCATTTACCATGTTCTCATGAAAGGCCAGTCAATTCTTCTAAGTGGCTCCCTCAGAAACATGTGGAACATTTCTAATTGGGAAATGGATGGTGTCACATTGTGTGATCCATCTGGAAGCAAAGAACGTCTAATAGGATTGCTCTGCCTAGGGGCAGATCCAGATTTTGTGAGTCCTGAGGCTTTTACAATTTGGAGGGACCCTATTTAAGAAAAATAGGTGAGGGGCGCCTGGGTGGCGCAGTGGGTTAAGCGTCCGACTTCATCCAGGTCACGATCTCGCGGTCCGTGAGTTCGAGCCCGGCGTCAGGCTCTGGGCTGATGGCTCAGAGCCTGGAGCCTGTTTCCGATTCTGTGTCTCCCTCTCTCTCTGCCCCTCGCCTGTTCATGCTCTGTCTCTCTCTGTCCCAAAAATAAATAAAAAAACGTTGGAAAAAAAAATTAAAAAAAAAAGAAAAATAGGTGAAGTTATAAATACAAGATGATTTATGAAAGTACAAAGAAATCTTAATCATATGTAGGAAATATTTACTTTTGCAAATTTTTGTTAAGTTTATGTATTTTGAAAGAGACAGTGCAAGTGGAAGAGGGGCAGAGAGAGAGGGAGAATCCCAAGCAGGCTCCACACTGTCAGCACACAGCCCGACACAGGCTTGAAGCACAGGGCTGGAACTCACATGACCTGAATTGAAACCAAGAGTCGAACGCTAACCAACTGAGCCACCCAGGTGCCCCTATTTTTGCAAATTTAAAAAGAGCAAATGCCCACTGCCTTGGAAGGGCCTATACATCAGGGGCCTTAGAGCATCCTGAGTGTCCCCACACATCTGCCTCTGTCCCAGTGACCACTGGGTTGCAGGCAGGGGTTAGGATGAGGCTGGCAGTGTTGGCATTCTGGGTGCTGATGTTCTGTTTCTTGACCTGAGTGGGAAGGTGGATACCTTTATTTTACAATTTGTTAGGCTGTTCACTTACATTTCTTATAGTCTTACATATATTTCATAACTTGAAAAATCATTTGGCCTTTCTAAGTCAGCAAAAATACTCATCGGGTAAAGTAGTTCTTCAATAAACATTTGTTGAATGAACAAAAAATTGAATGATTTCAAATCTATACAGCTAATATCTGACAAGGGCTTAAATGTGTAAGGATCCCTGCTAGGTGCTGTGTTATTAAATACATTATAGTATTTACTATTTAAGTAACAGGAGAGGTAAAATCTAATGAAATAAAATAGGGGTGCCTGGAAGGCTCAGGGTAGAGCATGTGGTTTTTGATCTCAGGGTGGTGAGTTCAAGCCCTACATTGGGTGTAGATCTTATTTTTTAAAAAAGGAAGAAAATGATTTTATTTTATCATATCTTTAAAAGTTTATTTAAGTAATCTTGACACCCAGTGTGGGACTCAGACTCATGACCCTGAGATCAAGTGTTGCACACTCTTTCAATGGAGCCAGCCAGGCACACCTATTTCATCATTTTTAAAAGTTAATCTTATTCCTTTACTATGTAAAAGTTTTGTGGGTTTTTTGTGTGTTTTTTTTAATTTTTTTTAACATTTATTTATTTTTGAGACAGAGAGAGACAGAGCATGAACGGGGGAGGGGCAGAGAGAGAGGGAGACACAGAATCAGAAGCAGGCTCCAGGCTCTTAGCCATCAGCCCAGAGCCTGATGCTGGGCTCGAACTCATGGACCCCGAGATCGTGACCTGAGCTGAAGTCGGACGCTCAACCGACTGAGCCACCCAGGCGCCCCTACTATGTAAAAGTTTTATATATAAAACTAAAAATATATTATTTTTTATATATAAGCTGAATGCAGACTTTGAAAAGAAAACATCTAAATTTAATGCCATTAACCAAAGTTTTATTATTTTCAGCTTTAAGAAGTTTTAATTTATAATTATACAATTTTTAAAGTGTATTTATTTTGAGAGAGGAGAGGGAGAGAGAGCACGCGCGCGTGCGCGCGAGCTTGAGTGGGGGAGGGGCAGAGATTGCCTCTACAATCATACAATTTTTTAAAGTGTTAGGTAGAGGGAGCAGAAAAACAACATAAATTGGTATTTATCCAACATATTCTAAAGGCCAGATGAATAATATTTTGAAAAACATGTATGGGGTGCCTGGTGGCTCAGTTGGTTAAGCATCTGATTCTCAATTTTAGCTCAGGTCACGATCTCCTGGTTGGTGAGATCCAGCCCTGTGTTAGGCTCCATGCTGCCAGGGCAGAGCCTGCTTGGGATTACCCGTGTGCTTCTCTCTTAAAAAAAAAATCATGTATAATTCAACCACATTAACATAAACACTCTTATTATTTTGTTTCCTTCGGTCTTATATTTATAGGTACACTTTTTACATAGTTAAAATCATAGTGTCCATAAAATTTCAACCCTGATTGTTTTTACCTAACATATCTTAAGCATTTTCTATGTAGCTACCTGGTCTTTATAATTCTAACTTTAAAAACTGCATAATTATTCCTTAGCTATTCCCAGTAAATGGTTGGAATATAATTTATATAACCATGCCTCTAGTCTTAGATATGCAGATTTTTAATTTTTGCTATTATAAAATAATGCTGCTCTTAACATTTTGATGTACATAGCTTTCTTTTTTCATATTAGGGTCATATGCCTATGGATACATATGCTTCCATTTTTTTCCCTATAAAGTCCTCTATCTCATTTGTGCACTTTAAAAAGAACCAGAGGAAAGTGAGAGAGGGAAACAGGTGGGGAGATGGTATGAGAGGGAACATCCTGTGCAGAGATATGCAACATTATTTACCTTGATTGAATATAAGACGGAACTTCAATTTTTTGCATTAAAATTCATAGAACACATTTTTCTCCTATCAGAGGTGTTCTATTTCTTTGGTCCCCATGGATATTGTGCCAAAACCAACAGAATGGGTCACTCTCTGAAAATCCATCTCTCAAGTTGTCAGAAATTATGACAGCTATCAAGAGAGAGTTTAAGTAGCCAATGTTACAGATTTGCAATTGCCTAATTATGCTACATATGACATTTCATTCGAACTTAATTGCAGAAATTGAGCATCTATATTGTTTCTGTTTTCTGTAGCAAAAATCTGGACAGGTAATGTGGTAATTTTTTTTCTGATTTGTGAATGTAATTACATGAAGAGTCATAAAAAGCTCTTTTATTATACATGTACTTAATTACCTTTTGTGTGAAATCTGGGCATAAGTCTGGGCAAAACACTCAAAGGCAAGCATAAACAAAGCACAGCCCCTCTGCTCAAACAGTTTATAATTTATTAGGAAATCAAGAACATAAACCTGAGTCAATTAACCTTCCAAGTAAAGCTTATGTTCTTAAAAATATGCATAAGACACCCCAGGGAAATATAAATACAAACTGGACACTTGAAGATATTAAGGAATATTGTTAGATTTTTAGTTGAGTTAATGGTATTGTATTTTGTTTTTTAGAGATATGGAAATACATACAAATAAAATGTTATAACATCAGAGATTTGCATCAAAATTATGCAGGCCATGGAAATGGATGGGGCATAAATGAGACAAGGCTGGCCTTGAATTGCTAATTGTAGAAGTTGGGTGATGGGTACGTCTGGATAATTTGGTCTACTTGTGTATATATTTGAAAACTTTTGTAATAAATTATTACACCTTACTTAGTTTTCCTTTGATTGTGAAATCAAAATACTAAGTATGACTGGAGCCTCCGTGACCCACCACACATAATAGTAATACTCTCTCCACCTTTCTATCTACCCAGCCAGCCTGACCTTTCATACCCAGGCTTCCATCTGACTAAAATGGCCAACTCTCAGTATCTGCCCTGCATTACTTTGAGGCCCCTACCTGGAAGGGAGATGTTGACAAAGAAGCTTGCTTCATGAGAAATCGTGCTTATTTGACCTCTGCTTGAACTTGAAAATCTATGTTTATTTGGGAATAAAACAGAAGTGATTCATCTTATGAATTTCCTCAGGGCCAGTGGAATCCTGAATTTCCTTGGATGAGTTTATTCATTCTAAGCTCTAATTGAAACCACAATATGGAAACTGGCTGGCTCTTCTCTTATGTATTCTATCTGCTAGAAGCAGCAACATCTGCCAGCATCTCAATTCCTACTTCCTTGGCATTGGGTTGAATTAATCAATAGACTACATAACTAACACAAAAAAAGCCAAATAAAAAATCTTCCAGTAAAGCAAATGGAAAATTACAAAATAAAAGCTTAATTTTCTGTAGTTTTTCAAGTAAGGTAAAAGTGATTCATTTTTCTTTTGATTTGAAATGTTTTGAAGGAAAATTGAAATTGATAGTATAAACCTGGGGTACTCTCAGGAGCCATTTCCTTTGTTTTATTCCCTCTTTGTTGAAACTGTTCTCCCTTAACTCATTGAATTCTATCACTGTAATTACCCAAGTCACTGTTATTAAGTAGAAAATCTGATGCCACCATTTTCATAGTCTACAGGATGATCCCATCAACAAGAAGGGAGTACTCCAAAAACCATGAAATACCTGGGAATACATCTAACCAAAGAGGTGAGAAATCTATACACTGAAAACTATAGAAAGCTTATGAAAGAAATTGAAGAAGACACACAAAAAAAATGGAAAAATATTCCATGCTCCTGGATAGGAAGAACAAATATTGTTAAAATGTCAATACTACCCAAAACAATCTACATATTTAATGCAATCCCTATCAAAATAACACCACCATTCCTCATAGAGTTAGAACAAACAATCCTAAAATTTGTATGGAACCAGAAAAGACCCTGAATAGCCAAAGCAATCTTGAAAAAGAAAACCAAAGCAGGAGGCATCACAATCCTGGACTTCAAGCTGTATTACAAAGCTGTAATCATCAAGACAGTATGGTACTGGCACAAAAACACTTAGATCAATAGAACCGAAAAGAGAACCCAGAAATGGACCCACAAACATATGGCCAACTAACCTGTGACAAAGCAGGAATGAATATCCAATGGAATAAACACAGTCTCTTCAGCAAGCGGTGCTGGGCAAACTGGACAGCGACATACAGAAGAATGAACCTGGACCACTTTCTTACACCAGACACAAAAATAAACTCAAAATGGATGAAAGACCTAAATGTAACACAGGAAGCCATCAAAATCCTCAAGGAGAAAGCAGGCAAAAACCTCTTTGATCTTGGCCACAGCAACTTCTTACTCAACACGTCTCCAGAGGCAAGGGAAACAAAAGCAAAAATGAACTACTGGGACCTCAACAAAATAAAAACTTCTGCACAGAGAAGGAAACAATCAGCAAAACTAAAAGGCAACCGACAGAATGGGAGAAGATATTTGCAAATGACATATCAGATAAAGGGTTAGTATCCAAAAATCTATAAAGAACTTATCAAACTCAACACTCAAAAAACAAATAATCCAGTGAAGAAATGGGCAAAAGACATGGACACTTCTCCAAAGAAGACATCCAGGTGGCCAGCTGACACATGAAAAAATGCTCCACATCACTCATCATCAGGGAAATACAAATCAAAACCACAATGAGCTACCACCTCACACCTGTCAGAATGGATAACATTAACAACTCAGGCAACAACAGACGTTGGCAAGGATGCGGGGAGAGAGGCTCTCTTTGCCCTGCTGGTGGGAAAGCAAACTGGTGCAGCCACTCTGGAAAACAGTATGGAGGTTCCTCAAAAAACTAAAAATAGGGGCGCCTAGGTGGCTCAGTCGGTTAAGCGGCCGACTTCGGCTCAGGTCATGATCTCGCAGTCCATGAGTTTGAGCCCCGTGTCGGGCTCTGTGCTGACAGCTCAGAGCCTGAAGCCTGTTTCAGATTCTGTGTCTCCCTCTCTCTGACCCTACCCCATTCATGCTCTGTCTCTCTCTGTCTCAAAAATAAATAAACGTTAAAAAAAATTAAAAAAAAAAACAACTAAAAATAGAACTACCCTACAACCCAGCAATTGCACTACTAGGTATTTATCCAAGGATTACAGGTATGCTGTTTTGAAGGGGCACATGCGCCCAAATGTTTATAGCAGCACTAACAACAATAGCCAAAGTATGGAAAGAGCCCAAATGTCCATCGAAGGATGAATGGATAAAGATGTGGTATATATATACAATGGAGTATTACTCGGCAATCAAAAAGAATGAAATCTTGCCATTTGCAGCTATGTGGATAGAACTAGAGGGTATTATGCTAAGCGAAATTAGAGAAAGACAAATATCATATGACTTCACTCATATGAGGACTTTAAGACACAGAACAGATGAACACACGAGAAGGGAAGCAAAAATAATATAAAAACAGGGAGGGGAACAAAACATAAGAGACTCTTAAATATGGCAAACAGGGTTACTGGAGGGGTTGGGGGAGGGGGGATGGGCTAAATGGGTAAGGGGCATTAATGAATCTACTTCTGAAATCATTGTTGCACTATTTGCTAATTTGGATGTAAATTTAAAAAAAGGGAATAAATGCTTAATATTTTGAAGGCTCAGTTTCTAATATCTATTCTAATATAAATATCCAGTTTTATGGTTCTCAACCTCTTTACCCTTTCAGATTCTTATTTTTATTAACAGGGATTTTTGTTTTAAAACATTTTTTCCCCTAACAAATGATGCGTATTTATTAACACATCATCAAGTAATTTCTTCAATTTTAAAGTAATCAAAGAACACATATAATTCATAATGAGCTTAGAATAATATATATTACCACCCTGAACTCAAATAGTTCCAGGTAAGATGGAAGAATTGCAACTTGTTAGCAGTAGAAAGCTTTTATTTTTTCTTTAGCCAAGCCATTTCTGTTAGACTTTTTTACATACTGAAAATGGTCTGTGATCTATATTACAACCTTTGCAAACTGTAGTTGGGATAATAGCTCTACTCATATTATTCGGAGCTCCTATAAAAGAGCCTTGGTAACAAAAAAAAAGGGTTTTTTTAAAGATGATTTTCCCCCTTCTCATTGATAGGCATTATTACACATAAAATTGCATGAACTAGTAAATAATCTCTTGGGTATACGCTTTCTTATATTCTTTCCTTTCTGTGTTTTCTTGCTGTAAAACCAACATCCCTGGCTCTTTGCTGGAGAGAAGAGGCGTCCTAAGGCTGCCATGTGGACATGAGCTCACCAGGCAGGCAGGTGGTAAAACAAGTGGTTTATTTTGAAGCTCTTCATCTCCCTACCAACCATCTCTTCTCCCCCTGGAGTTTTCAGTCCAGTTTCAGCTCATTGTTAGGCTAGTAGAAAATACTTTAGGAGACCTAAAAATGTATGACACGTGGTCTCTGCCTTTGAAGGATGCACAGTCTAGTCATTAGTAAAGGGAAAATGACGTGGGCAGAAATACCTAAGATGAAAGGCAAAATGAGCCAGGTGCTCTAGGGATTCCAAACAGCCTGCTTGGGCTGCACAGCTGTGTGTGTGTGTGTGTATAGGGAGGTGTCACTTCTAGCCATGGGGCTGGGGAATTGATAGAAGAACTGGGTATTGAAAGAAGAGGCCCGTGGAGGGTAAAGCTAGGGAGATGGGGACAAGGGTGTTCCTGACAGAGAAACAGAACCACTAGGAGATCTATCTTGTCTGTCTATGGTTACAGGTAATTAGTCTTACACAATCGTGTGAGATGGTTAAGCAGTCTCTATGAGCTGTTGTCTCCATGTCCAGTGTTGGAGCTTGAAGTCCATGGTGCATGCAGTCAGGAAGTGATAATGGATGTCAAGTAGGGAGATCGAGAGAAAGCTGGAAACCACAAGCGTGAGAGAATTCCACAAGGACAGACTGAAGTTTGTGTCTGTCCTTGTGACCTCTGACCTTGGTGTCAAGGCTACTCTGTAGAAGCTAGGACCCTGTGTCATAGAGCTGAATGCAAACACCTGGCTCCAGAGTTGGAGGAGCTGAAGGGAGGATCCAGGATCCAGCCTGTAGAAGAGAAGCTACAGGCTTAGTTGCTGCTTCGTGTTGATGAGGTGAATCGGCACACTGTGTGTGTGAGTCACAAAATGGCTGCTTCCCTTCTGCCCTCCAAATCTCTGAGAATCTTCCCTATGGCCCACCCTAATAGAAAACAGACAAGAAAGGGAATTCAGGGAAATATAGGTCAGATACACCACAGGCCATCCATCACAAGTTGTATCCAGAGTATGGAGCTTCTGAAAATTAAAGAATTTGGATAATATCGATAAGAAGTGGCTTTTGAGCCAGAGAAACAAGAGTAAAGCTTAAGGACAATAAAGTGGGGAGCAGGACAGGTTGGAGGGCCTAACTTTAGGAGCTCAGAATGCTGGTGAGTGGTAGCAAGGGGGTCCAGGAAGCTGGAGTAGAAAGGGAAGTGGCAGGGCCATGCCTAGAAATTTTGCTGCTCTGGCCAGTACACAAAGCTTGCTTTTGTGTGTTTGGGGGAGACAGCAGATCTACATACAAAGCATTGCCTGCTCTGGACATTGATGTATTTCTTTCTCCTATCCATTTCCTTGAGCCTTAAAAAATTTCAATGCCCTGGGTCAAAGTCCCAAGTTTGTGACCCCAGAAACTTGTGGTCCTGAAAAGAGAATATCAGTGGATATTTGTCATGTTTTATGACACCCAACAATAGCAATTGAAAATCCTTTCTGTGTTTGGGGAATTTTCCATATTAAGGATCCTCCTAGAAGCCAGTACATCACTTTCTTAGCTTGCTTTTAACTAAGGAGACTCCAGTTTATAAGAGAACAGGAAGAAGCAAGGGCCAAACAATCACTTTTTTATTACTGAGTAGTATTCTGTTATATGGATATACCACATTTTCTTTATCCATTCACCAACTGATAAACATTTGAATAGTTTCCAGTTTTTGTCTACTATGTACAATGCTGCTATAAACATTCTTGTACACGTCTTCTGGATAAACATCTAGTAGTACAGTTCCTGGGTTATATGGTAACTTTTAGTTTTAAGAAACTGCCAGACTATTTGCCAACAGTTTCTGTTCTATATTTCCATCAGCAATGCATGAGGGATCAGGTTTCTCTGTATATTCACCCAAACTTGGGAAGGTCCATCTTTTTAATTGCAGCCATTCTTGTGAATGTGTAGGATTATCCTGTGGTTTTAATTTATATTTCCCCAATGACCAATGATGTTGAATTTCCATATAAATTTTAGGATCAACTAATCAATTTCACAAAGCCTACTGGGATTTTGATGGGGATTGAACTGAATCTATACAACAATTTAGGGGAGATTTGCCATACTAAAAATATTGAGTCTTTCAATTGATGAACATGGGATAGTTTTCCACTTACTTAGATCTACTTTAATTTCTCTCAGCAATGTTTCATAATTTTCAGTGTACAAATCTTTCACTTCTTTTGTTAAACTTATTCCCAAGTATTTTATTATTTTTTGATCCTATTGTGTTTTAGATTGTTGCTAGTATATAGAAACACAACTGATTTTTAAAGTATTGATGTTGTATCTAGTGGCCTTGCTGAGCTCATTTTTTATTTCTAGCAGTTTTGGGCAGGGGGCAGGGGACTCCTTAGAGTTTTCTATGTATAGGACAATATCATCTGAGAATAAAGAGAGTTTTACTTCTTTTTTCTAATCTGGATACCTTAAAATTTTTTTCTTATCGAACTGGCTACAACCTCAGTTCAAGGTTAATTAGAGGTGGCAAGAGCAGCTATCTTTGCCTTGTTCCTGTCTTAGGGAGAAGCATCCAGTCTTTCACCATTAAGTATGATATTAGCACTAGTTTATTTTGTTTTGCTTTTTTTTTTTTTTTGTAGATGCACTTTATCAGGTAAGAAACTTCCCTTATATTCCTAGTTTGTTGAGAATTTTTACTGTGAGTGGATGTTAGGTTTTGTTAAATGCTTTTTTTACATTTACTGAGATGATTGTGTTCTGTCTTCATCCTATTAATATGGTGTGCTATATTAACTGAATTTCAACTATTAAACCAATGCTGCATTTCTGGGTAAATAATTTTTTCATACATTATTGAATTTGGTTTGCTAATATATTTTAAAAGGCTTTTGCTTTTATGTTTTTGCATTTATATATTAGTCTGTAGTTTTATTTTCTTTGATACCTGTTTTTAGTTTTGAATCAGGAAAATACGGGCCTCATGGAATTGATATATCTGCATTGCTTCTACAGACACATAAATAGAATTTATTGTAATTTTTGCATTTATTTGTTTCTTTTTCCTTCTGAGAAACAAGTTGTATAGGTTATTTTTAAAACAGAAACTAGATCTTACCTACTGGTAAGATTACTAAAACTTAATCAATGTTTCATCTGAGAACCTGTGCGGGGCCCTCTATTCAGACTGTTTATTGCAGACATGGACAGAGACAGATGGCATTCCAGGACCTAAGTACCTCAAAGTCAAATTTCCCAACTGATCACAGACAGAAGAGGAAGTTGCCACCTTATTTTTCTCCCCTGTAGTGTAGAGGGATAGAAAAATGTCTGCTGAATATCCATTGACCATTGTTGTAACTTCTTATCATAGCCCCTTGATATTTGGGGAAGAAATGTGATAATTTTGTATATATAACCAATCAAGCTGGCTCCACTGGTCAGTGTTTCTAGATGCCAGAGCCACAACAAGTGTCAGAAGAATCTGTGCGTTGATACAGTGATTGGAAGGAAATATCCAGCCAGTGTTTCCCTCATCATGTAACCTTAATATTTGTTACGATCATGGCTGATTTGGGTTATTTTTCAGTGTTTGAAACATAAAGAACAATCACAGTGCCCTCCTTGAGGGTGCCTTTTGATTAAAGAGGCATCCAAATGTCACAGGAAAGAACTGCTTTCTACCGAACATCACTTTAAATGACTCTCTCCTTAAAACAAACCAGGTCGCCTCAGCTTGAGACTCACTGCTATTCATTCTGTAGAAGTCCATTCATATGTTACCTCTTCTAGATTGAGCAAGTGCCTACCACAGCATTACATATGCTGTCTCATTTACTCTCTGCACAGTACTCTGAAGTAGGTATTTTATAGATGAAAATGCTAAGAAATATGCCAACACCACCTTTATAATAAATGGTAGAGTCTGGTTGCAGCACAGATCTAGGTAACATGAAGCCCATCCTCTCCTGCTACACACAGCCTCCCCTCTGCCCATAGTCCTGCTGGGCTTCTCAGATGCAGTACTTACACAACCATCTCAGAGACTCTTTTCCCACCTCCCATAGTTTCCATATCACCTGATTCTGATTTCCTAGGTAGGTGCGCAGGGATGCCGGGACCGTTTGGCTTGTTCTTTGTATTTCTAGTACCTCTTACTGTGGCTGATACGTAGGTGTTCAATGAATGTTGAAATACATGACTGAATGAGAACAATTATACTTCCTAGACTTTTGAAGGAAGCTCAGATTTGAAGCTGGAAGGAAATTAAGGATTTATCGAATCTAAACTCGCCAGTCAGAGGAGTTGAGGCTCCAAGAAGACAGGTGTGATTTGCCCAGTCATATGGAGATAGACAATTTAGAACACAGTTGTCTTAGGCCATGAGTCTCTCATATAACCCCTAGGCCTATTTCCAAAGTTTCAAAGCTGATGCCACTCCTCAGTTTGTAACTTATACAAAAGAAATACAAATGTAAGCAATAATAACAAGGGATCTGAATTTTAAATAATGTAAAGATAACATCGCCGGAAAAAAATTCTGACTGCCGTGACTTCATAAAGGACTTAACAATATTCATTACTTCTTTTGAGAAATCATCCAGCTGAAGGCATTAGAAACAAATCTTAGACTCTTCTCAGATAAAAAATCAAATGAAACACCTGGCTCTGGGCTGGTGGACTAAGACCTGGGCTCTGAGCCATACACTTCACCCGAGGTATGTCACATATGCCCAGCCTTGGGGAGGTATTCTCTTACACGTTTCACAGCTATGTTGTTACTCTGTAGGGCTGTATCCTATCGATCAGGAATGAAGATAATCCCTGCCTCTCTCCTAACCCCTCCCACTGGCTGTTCTTTCCAGCCAGACCTGATCTGCCGATTGTGCTGTCACCAGCGCTAGCCCACTAGGCCTGACCCTAAGCCCTCGTGCCCCCTGCCTCCCCACTCAACCCCCTCCCCCCCTTCCCCACACCCCTCTATCAGGTCAGGCTGTCGACAAAAATTGAGGGACCTCTTCAAATTCTCTAAAATTCATCATTTTGTTTCAAAGTGCTGATATGCCACCACAACGTTTTCCTTTCTGTCGGTTGAGAATGGCCACGTCGCATTTTCTCTATAAAGAATTTTGCCTAATCATCTCCTTTCCCAAATGTCCTGAAGGGGGTTCTCCCTGGTCTCTCACAGCACATTAACTCATTTGGGCTTCACTTGCAGACTCCTTCATTGACTTCCTCTTTCTGTATATTTATTTTCAAAATGATAATCTCACAACTTAGCTTTTTGTTATTTGTATGTTTTCTGTTTTGCAGCGCTTTAGGCTACTCTGACCCTGATACTAATATTTAAAAAATTTTACACTATTTGCACACAAATCTCCCCTTTCACCAACTCTTCTCTCTTCATCCATCCCAAATAATTTCTTTGAAAAGGGTGACCTATCTTAATGGAAATGGAGAAAATGGCATTAACTTACTAGATACTGTTTTGCTGGACAGCCCTGAAAAAAGCCCTGAAAACTCTAAAGTGGCTGTGATGTGTTTTAGTGTTTCATATGTCTTATTTTGACTGAAAAAACCTTGTACACAAATCACGTTTAACAGGATGACACGGTCAGAGTCAGGCAGATATGTGTGTATGGTAGACATTTACAAATTTGTACAGGTGACTTTCCTAGTTTGCTATATATACTGAAAATGTTACATATATATAATCGTGTATATTATTAATTCACTTATTCATATATTTATTATTTTGATATATTTACAGGCTTCATATTGTCCTCTTGCCAATTTTTTTTTCCCAGTTGAACTACGTTAGCTTCCCTAATACTAAATATTTTTGTACTACTATTGGATATATATAGATATTTCAGGTTTACTTTGGTTTTTATTTCCTGGAAGTAAGAGTGCTTATTTCTCCCACTTGTGAAGCATCTATTTCCAGTGGCCAGACACTGTGTGGGCCTGTGCTGGCCAATATAGTAGCCATATGTGGCAACTGACCACTTGAAATGTGACTAGTCCAAATTCAGATGCACTTTAAGTATAAAATACATATCAGATTTTAAAGACTTGCCATGAAAAAAAAGAATGTAAACTACCTCAATGTTTTATATTGAGTACATGTTAAAATGCTGATATTTTGGATATCTTAGGTTAGATGTTAAAAACAAAATAGGTGAAGCCTGTTTCAGGCTTTTAAATGTCACTACTAGAAAATTTTATTTTTTATTTTTTCTAATTAAAGTTTATTTATTTATTTTGAGAGAGACAGAAACAGCGTGAGCAGGGGAGGGGTAGAGAGGGGACAGAGGGGGAGAGAGAGAGAAGAGAGAGAGAGAGAGAGAGAGAGAGAGAGAGAATCCAAAGCAGTCTCCATATTGTCAGTGTGGAGCCCGATGTGGGGCTCGAACTAACAAACTGTGAGATCATGCCCTGAGCTGAAACCAAGAGTCAGATGCTTAACCAACTGAGCCACCCAGGTGCCCCACTACTAGAAAATTTTAAATTTCATATGTGCCTCATATTTGCAGCATGCATTATACCTGCCATACAGTGTTATTGTAGGTATTTCATACACTTAGAAATGAATGAATGAGTGAATGAATGAGACAGGCTTTGTGGACAGCTCATAATAGTGGACCAGGAAGGAATCAAACAAGCGTAGGGTTTGATTGAAACTTTTTACAATTCAACCCAATCTTTTTATTTTGTAATTGAGAATACCAAGTCCCAGGGAAACGTGTATGCCTTCCGTACTATCCACTGAAGAAAGACAGGAAAGCAAGGTGTTGGTTCCACACCAGCATTTCCACTAAGGCACACGCCTTTGTGAGGATACCAAAAGTATCAAGGGATAAACACTCTGGATTCTAGAGGACCATCTACTGTACTACCTGTAGAATTGTTTCAGTCTTTATGATTTTAACAAATTTACTCTCTGCAACTGACCAGAGCTGTCCAAGACAGACACCCAGGCTGAGCTGCGGTCTCATGTAGGAGGGACCAAGCGGGGCTGGGCAGGGAGGTGCAAGATGGACACCTCAGGACAGTGGGACATTGTGACATCATCAGTGATGGTCTCAGGTAGTTTCCCATCACTGGCCCTCCAGTCTCAGCTGTTACTGCAAGTCCATTCTTCTACCATGAGTGTGGAGCAGCTCAAATCAACAGATCCACATGTACCTTGAGGTGACAGACTGGCTCTGGTGAATACCCCCTTTTGTAAATTTAGAGGTGACCCTTTGTTGGCTCTTTTGTGTGAAGGGGTCAGTGGTGTTCATTTTTCTAGGGACAGTCCTTAAGTTTCCTCCTTTTGTTCTGATTAAGGATTCATTTTTAAATAGTTCAGAATGTGGGGGAAAAGTCCTAGGCAGTCGGTCATCTCTTTGGCTGCTCTGAAAATGCTTACCAGGGAGGGAGAGTCAAAAGGCTTCCATCTCTTCCCCCACTCTGATGAGTTAGGCGTTAATTTGCAACCATGGCTCTTACATTAGACTTTTTGCAACTACAACGAGGGCCCATCCCTGCCCCTGAGGCCTCATCTTGTCTCCTTCACCCTTTAAAATATTATAATTCTGGATCAATAAGACCTAAAGGCCACGTTTTACTCAAATAGGTTGTATTGGTCAGTCTCATTTACTCTTACATATTTATAAATAGGCGAGCTTGAATTCAATAGGCACATTTATGTAAATGTTGGGCAAAATTGAGTCCACCCAAGTTAAGTGTGGGAGGGTGGTGGCTGTGCGTCCCAGACTAGTGCCTTTGAACTGTAACTATGTATACATAGTTACCCTGCAGGCTTAATTTTAGCTGGATGAACTACCAGAAATGTTAGCAATCTGTCTTTTCAGATTACTTTTGCTCTTTCTCTTTGCTAAAAGACAGATTTTTAAAGTATGGAACCCTGGTTTCACATGTTTCTTTAAACAGAACTGTAACAATTTTTATCAGCGAATATATATATATCTTAACGTGAATTTTTAAACATCTGAGGCAATTCATTTTCAAATACTTGCATGTTTTACCTTGAAAAATTATACCATCTACAGATATTCTATATTAGTCTACGTAGCTATAGATGTACAGTGAATATATATTGTGCATGTACTTTCTCTGTGTGTATGTATGTATACATATATATACACATACACACCATACATGTGTGTTATATATATAGATGTGTATACACACACACACACACACACACACACACACAGGGAAGGAGGATAGTGGATTTCAGCTAGATGGTTCCATCTTATTTGTATTGAGATTGTCACTTTGAAAAAAATCTTTACAAATTCTGTTCTTAACAAAAACCCTCAAAATCTTAAAAATTTGAAAGCTCATGACAAAAAAGTAATACAAACATGTTAATGAATATGATCAAATATTGTAATTTATACTTTATCTTCAGGACATTTCCATTTTTAAAATAATCAGGAAAATTTTAACAAATATATTTTTCTCAGTAATGATGACTGAGTAATAATCCTCCATTTCACATTCAGTACTATAGCTTGTAAGTGCAGTAATGGGTACAGTTGCTACTACATTTACCATCTGACCGTATGCTATAACATACATCTGCCAAGGAGGACAGACATTCCATTACAATAATAAACAACATAGGCATAGTCTTAAGGCAAATCAACAGATATCAGATATCTTCTTTCTTTTAACTGTTATGTAGCACATACATCTGTCATATGTATCAGGCACTTGCTTTGACACTGAAAAAGATGTATGCAACTGGGTCTCTCACCTGGAGGAGTCAGGGGTGGTGGTCATGCAGATAAATGATTATCATATGATGTCAAGATGTCCTAAGTGTAAAAGAAGTGTATACAAGGTGTCATAGAAGTGCAGAATGAAAAAAACAATGCCTAACTGCTGGAATCCAGGAATGAGGTCAGGAGATAATCACAGAGAAGATGGTTTTTGAATTGAGTATGAGGTCTTGGTAGGAAATACAGAGTGGTAGTTAAGAGAATAGTCTGTGGCCAGACTATATGGGTTTAAACTCCAGCTTTACTACTTACCAGCCAAGGAAACTTAGGCATGTTATTTAACCTTTCTGTGCTTCAGTTTTCTCCTCTGTAGAATGGGCATAATCACTGAGCATAGCTCATAGGACAAAAGTGAGGATTATGTGAGTTAGTTATGTGCCATGGGCTTAGAACAGTGCAAGGCATGACTTGGAAAGTCAGAACATGGCAGAACATGGAAAGCCCTTAATCAGTGTTAGCCCCTATGCCAGGGATAGCAGAATAAGAGAAAGCAAGGAGACACAAAGTAGTATGGCAGGCTTGGCTTGTTAAAACTGAAATATGAGGTGTATTTGTGTGGAAGGAGGTGGGAAATGACAAGATAGGTGGACAGATTAAGGGGAGAGAGCCTCCTATGTCACACCAACGAGGCTCACGTTCATGGAGCCAGTAGAGAATTTTAAGGAACAAATTAGGTTTTGTATTATAAAGAGATAACTCTGGAGCATTGGGGAATGTATAGAGGTCAGATAAGCTAAGAGATTATTGATGAGAAAAGATACAATAACGGCTCTGCTGAGGGGTGGAGGATAGAGTGGAGATTCAAAGTTATATTTTTGAGGTAAAATTGATGAGAGTTGTTAACCGATTAGATTAAGGGAGATGAAGTAGAAGGAGTTGTGGATGACTCTTGGACTTCTAGTTTGGGTGATCTGGTAAAAAGACTGGAAGAAAAGCAGGCTTGGGGATAAGGTTTTGGATTTGTCAAGATGGATGGGCCTATGATGTGACCAAAATTTAGTGTTTAGGCCTGCCACTCAGGAGCTGGAAGTCAACATTCAGTACTCCTGAAGATCTAGGTAGCAGTTGACATGTGGGAATGTGAGTGAGTGCATGACACAGGTTATACACAGGAAGAGATTCAGGGACGGTTCTGGAACATTGTACAGCCAAAGAAAGCTGAGCCAGCAAAGAAGAGCGGTCACAGAAAGAGGAAACGTAGAAGAAAGTGGAAACATGGAAAATGATGGAGAAGGAATTCAAGGAAGAAATGTTCAATTGCATGGGAGGAGTCAGAATGAGAACTGAGAATTGTACTTCAGACTTGGCAAATAGGAAAAAAAGCTGAAGAAAACCTGTGAGCTATTATCATAGGAAAGAGATATAGTGACTCCTCTTCATTAAGACCCTAGATGTTAATATTCCCTCCAATCTAGGTGAATACCTGGAGAACATCCTTGGATGTGGTCCCACTTCAGGCTTGGTGCATGAGGCAGATCTGGCCTGTCTTCACCAAGCTGTTTACCCAAAACCTAGCAAGGAGCTGTGGTGGCCAAAGATCTGTTTTGGTAGAGTTCTGGGAGCTCCTGATACATGGCTGGCTCCAGGAAGTGTTAAGTGGCCCTGGGAAGTTGCCAAAGAAGTTCTGATGCTTTGATAAGAACTTCAAAACTGTGAAGTTGCAGGGTTGATCTGGTAGCTTATGCCTGTGTTGGGGGGACAGGGGTGTTGGTGAGGATAGTGATAACAGGTTGATTCGAGTTGGTTCTTTTCTGAAACACATCCAAACTCTTGGCTCAGTCTTAGATGTGATTTTCTGATTGTTTGTTTCATTACCTGTTTTCTTATTTCCTTCCTTCATGTGTGAAAGTGTCTCATCTCTCCAACTGGATAGTCAAATTCTTAAGGGCAGGGACCACACTCCAAAGAGTGTTTTGAACTCCCTTCAAGCACATTCCCGTATTTGACCCCCAACTCAGAACCCTGGTATTCTCAGCCTCACCTGACTTAGTGCCAAGAATAGGTCAAACCTGGACAGTCCACCTGGAGTGACGTCAATCCCCTCCCCGCCCCCCGTCAAAAAAGAAAAAAACAAAAAAACACGTTCCACAGTTACCTCCCAAAATTTATCCTAGTAAGGTTGAACTGAGGGAATATTTAGAGCAAGCAGTAGATGTTGATATTGCAACTTCTGCCACTAGTTGCATGCATGGGGCCTTCTCAGTCCTTCTGGCTGAGAGCTCCAAGGCCACTCCACTGGCTTCTCAGCGGACACTTAGGTCTGGGAAGAACCTGTGCCATAAAGGACATTACCGCTCCCATGAGGCTAGATAAGTTCTCCTCTCCTCTCGTATGTCCACATGGGGGACCTGATACAGTCCAGGGGCAACTGTGGGGCAAACAGGAAAATACGAGGTGGAGGTGTTTTCACTATTTTCTTCCCTTTTGAGGGGTGGTCTTGTTGGGAAGCGGTGGTTTGGGATGGATCTAGCCTAGCCCCTCAGTCCTATCCCTTCCAGTCTCCCCATCTGCTCAAGTTACTGAGCAGCGCTCATCCTCTCCTCGAGTTGGTGTACCGGCGCCGTCCGACGGCGGAAGGAGCGCGTAGGAAGCGGAGGTGGGTGTCCTGCGGCCCCCCACCCCGCCGGAGACCGCCAGGCGCGGCGGGAGGATGTCGGCGCGCGGAGGGCGTGCGTCGCCCCCCTGCCCCACCCGCGCCCCCCCGCCCCGGGGGACCCCGCGCCCCGGGGAAGCCCCGCGCGGGGTGCCGGACGCCCGCCCCAGTCCCTCCGCCTCCCCGAAGCCCGGGGCTGCCTCCTCGGGCCGCGCCGGGGCCGTCCCGCACTGCGCATGAGCGGGAGCCCGGCAAGCCCGTGAGAGGAGCCGCCGCTGCCGCCGCCGTCCATTCGCTGCGGAGCCGGAGGAGGAGGGGAGAGGCCTGGAGGACACCAACATGGTGAGGCACTGCGGCCGCCCGCCCGCCCGCCCCGCCGGCTGGGGGCCGGCGCAGCTGCGCACCCCCGCCCCGCCGCCCTCCGCCCCGTGGCGACCCCGCCGCCCCGAGCCTCCGGCCCGCGGCCTCCGTCCGCTCTCCGGCGGGGCTCTCCTCCCCTTCTCTCCCTTCCTCCTTCGCCCCTTCCCGCCCCGGCGCCGCCGCTACGCGAGAGCCGAGGAGGCGGAGCGGAGCTGGGCCTAGTCGGGAGCCCCGGGAGTTTGGGGCGCGGGGAGAGGCCCCCAGTGCCCCTCGCCGGCCCGGCGCGGGTGAGGGAGGCGTTGGGGCGGGGGGAGGGGATGGGGCAACGGCCCTGCCCTTGCCGGGCCCCCTCGCCGGCTCTATTGTGTCTGACCGGGGTCCGGGGTTCCGGGTGAGGAGCCTCCCCCCGCCCCGAAGCCGGGGCTTCCCCCTCCGCCCCGCCGGCGAGAAGGAAAGACTTTCCCGGCGCTCCTCTCCCTCCTCCGCTCCCAGCTCCAACACCCCTCAAGTCTCCAGGCAGTTTCGCTTGGGGCGGGGTATTAGCCCTTTTCCTTTCTGCATCACCTCTTGATGCGCCCCGTGCTTTTGGAAAAGGAGAGTTTAACTGGCCAGTTGGTGGAGGTTATAGGCGCCTCTCCGCTGAGAACAGGAGAAACCGCTGAGCTTAGGGGACGTGGGGGGGGGGGCGGGGAGTACGGAAGTGCAACCTGTTCTCGTTTCATGAAATTAGGAGAAACAGACTTGCTACCTTTTGAGCACATGTTTTATTTGCTTGGGGTGGGGGGAGTAATTGCTTTATTATGCCAGTTAAAGACATTTGTGATTTTTTAAAAAACAGTTTGTCAAGTTATTCCCCCTCTTATTTTTTTGTTTGGAGAAAAAATCGTCTTAGCTTGAAGAAGTGGTAGGTAGTCAAGTTATCTGTTTACATTTTGGTAATCATGTAAATAACTCTGTTTTCGTTCTCTGTTTTTTAGAAGTGAGGTTTGGTATTATAGTCTGAGCATGAGTTGAATTCCATGCAGGTTACTGTATGAATAGACAGTAAAAATGATATTGTTGTCCTTTTGCTCCTGGGGAACATAAAGGCCTCTTTGAGGAGGGCGTATGTGTGTGTCTGTGTTAAGGGAATGCCCCAGTATCTTTGCTTTTAGTTGGTCTTATTTCTTCTGAATGACACTTATCTAGCCCCAGCCTCCAACTTAGCAGAATTTTGGTATCATGTACGGATATGTGGTTATAGTTTGTCATATATTCAGAGGTAAGTTTCATGAAAATTTGCCATTTGTATTTGTAAGAAAACTTTGCCGTGAAGTCCAGGTTAACGTTTAGAGTGATACTGCAGTGTTGAAAGATCTGCTGGGGCATCTGAACAGTTTCTAAAATTTTTAAAGTATTTTGATGGTCACAGACGTTACTCCTGAAGTTTCGAGGCTCTTGGCATGTAGATGAGTAGTAAGTTTGAAGTAATGAAATGTAATTGCCCGGTAAACACTCTGAGAGAGCACTGACATGTGCTCTGTTCATAATACTCTGTAAATCATCAGCATCCTCTGGAAACAGCTCTTGATAATGCTCATCACCTGTTCAGGAATTCAGGATTCATGTGGTTCATGCAAGAGTTCAGCTTGGATTGGAGCTCTTAAGCTTCTCTCCTTTTGTTAATATTAAATTAGCTAGTTTTGGAACTTAGCCATAACTCATCTAATTATACCAGTAGTGGCAGCGTATCACTAATTTAAAACACTTTCTGTGGCTGAACTCCGATCATGTCACTAGAGTTGTCTTGGTATGCTCTTGTTAGTTAGAAACGAAATCACCATGTCCTCTAATAGAAGTTAGGCCATAAGAATTTTGTAGTTAAGTTTTCATCATAAATATATAATTGTTTCTTAATAGTTTTTGGGCTATTGTTTTTCTGTGTATTTAGCTAGGCTTATTTCTAGAAGGCATATCGTCAATTCTAGGGCAGGCTTAAATGATGGGATATCTGAAATATTTTGTATAAAAAAATTGTTCAGTTAACCTGACTACTTAGACCAAAAATAACCCCAAAACTAGACAATATTCTATTACTCCTGAAAATATTTTTAAAAGTATTCAAAACTTCTAGGTTGTTTTCTTATTTGTCAGATGACAGGATTGAATTTGATGATTTCTAAAGTTCTGTTCAGCTAAAAATTTTTATTCTAATTTCTGTTAGATGTGTTAAAAGTATGTACTTTGTAACCTACTAAATTTTTATAGATTCACGGCATCATAGTAGGAGTCAGAACTGGTTCCAGAGATCATCTGTTTTACTCCTTTTCCCTTCTACAGAAGAAGAAATTGAGAATCAAGGAGGTTTTGATTTGTTTGTTTGTTTGTTTGTTTGTTGCAGAACTGAAACTTTGCTCCTGGTTTACTGTTTCCCCCAGTATTTGTAGTATATGTAATCTTTTAACTCACATGAAATCTAGAGGAATTGTGAAAACTGGATTTGAAATTAAATTACATTATTCATTTAAGCAGAGGAAAATCCATGTATTATTAATGAATATGTTAAATAACAAAATTCAAATGGATGACTAATGGATGTTAATTACAGTGCTTTTAATGGCTTTCTAAAAAATGTGTGGACTTTGAAATTTAAGATTATATTTTCAATAAATACAGAGTTTATGAGTCCAAATGAATGTAGCCCTGTTTAAGGTGTCTGTTTAGAACTTGTTTCACATTGTTTTGCATAGGCACAAGTAAAGGAGGGTCTTAATTCATTTCAGTAATTATTTATTGAAACACTGTGTGCCAACCACTGTTCTGGGAACTGGGTGGGTGGGTGGGTGGGTGGGTGGGTGTGTGTGTGTGTGTGTGTGTGTGTGTCTTTCTTTCACTGAAAAGATGAAAATCCCACCTCTTGAGAGGGCTACATTTTAGTAGGAAGACACAAATAATAAACATAATATATCTTTTTCTTCTATGTTAGAGGGTGTTAAGTGCTATGGGAGAAAAGCAGTGTTAAGGAGGGGAATTGGGGGCACAGGGGTAGTGGTGTCTGCACCGGTGATGAGGTGAATTTTGAGCAGACTAGGGAGAGGAAGGATTAAGCCATGAAGAAATGTGGTAGAGAGAATTTGAGGAACAGTGAGACCAGTGACTGGAGCATTGTGTATGGAGGAAAAGGGCATATTGGGCATTGGAGCTGATGCGATCTGAGCAGGAAGGGGTGGAAATGGGCATGGTTGGGAATTGTAAGGATATTGGGTTTTTACTCCAAGAGAAATGGGAAGCCGCTGAGAGATTTTGAGTGGTATGATAGACTATTTCTGTTCTCCCATAGTGTCGTATTACAATATTGTAGATAATTATTTTTTAAAGCAACCCTTATTTTTTTAAAACAACCCTTTAAAAAATAACCCTTATTATAGTTTTCTTTACCATGTAGCTTCTGTGTAGAGGGTTTTGAATTCTGTTTAAGATGACTGTCTCATCTTTAATAAAAACTAGTTGACCATTGAGTTTACCTAACCATGCTAGTTAATAAAAACGAAACCTCTTCCGTAGATTGTTTTAGAATGTGTTCTAGTAGTTTGTACGAAGTTTAATAACTACATGCAGAAAATTGGACCTTTGGGGAGAAAGAAGGACATTAACATTTATTAAGAACATTGTGTCTGCTAATCAGACAATTTACAACTTATTAATCTCCAGTCTATGAGGTGGATACTCTTACCTCCTTTTAATATATCTGGAAATGGAGGTTTACTGGTTCTAAATTATTTGACCAAGGTAAAGAGCTAGTATGTGGCAGAGCATGGTTTAGAAGCCTGGTCTCTGATTAACATACTTTGTTTAACCCTCCTTTTTTTTTCTTTCTTTCTTTTCTTTTTTTAAACTTAGCAGGCACTCTTTCAGTATAGGTGTGAAATTTTTGATTAGTTTCATTCTTGTTTCTTCCCTATCATATTTTGTAGTGACCTAGTTTTTTTCTGTATCAAATGAAATGATCTGATGTAAACATCTAAGTAATTGAAAAATTAACACTCTTTTGGTACATACAGTAAAAAAGTTGAAAGTAAAATTAACTCTCGTGGTGGTGGTTTTTTGTTGTAAGTTTTAAAAAAGCTGAGCTTATTTCAGTCAAGTGGCTGTTTCCATTATTGCCTTATAGGTTGGGTCAGGCATAATGAAAATCTGTGAGAAAACTTCCTTTTAAATTTCAGTGTGTGGTGTTCAAGTTGTGATAGCATTAGCCATGACATTTGATGAAGAGACATAGTTCCAAATAGGATTCAGTTGCTTTGTGGACACAAATAAGCTCTTGAATAACCTGCTGACTGTCTAGTTTACCTACTCATTTTAGGTGTACACACCCCACCTAAGAAAAAGCAAAAACAGAAGAGAAAAGTGCCAGTAAAGCATTTTTCATCACTTTATTGAATCCATTTTTAAGTAGTTGATACCTAATCACTAACAGTGCTTAGACTGCTTGTTTGTATTGTAAAATTTTAAGAGAGATCTACTTTTAGAGTTCTTTAAAGAATTCTGTTGCATTACACTTTTGAATCCCTCAACACTGAACATGGCATTCAGCAGCAGATAAATTGCTGAAGTTCATGTCCCATATCTTTGTTATATTAGTGTATTTTCATTTCAGTAAACATTTAGAGTGCTCATTTATTATTCATAGGATTCTAATATTTTTGGATTTAGGATTTGAATAGATACCAGATCTTAGAATTAGGAGATTTCATTTTTCAAGGATCATTTATTCTCTTTATGAAACAAATATCACATGACTTTTTAATGCTAGTCATTATTATAAGTTATTTAACTATGGAACTTTAAAAATCTTATTTAATTCATTCTTTGTTCTTTTGTTTTGTTTTTGCCTGAGTAATCTTTTTGTTAATTCGAGATTTCTTTAGAGAAGATGTTTATGGAGAGGAGAAGTAAGTTTAAATTAGCTACCTTGGGGCGCCTGGGTGGCGCAGTCGGTTAAGCGTCCGACTTCAGCCAGGTCACGATCTCGCGGTCCGTGGGTTCGAGCCCCGCGTCGGGCTCTGGGCTGATGGCTCAGAGCCTGGAGCCTGTTTCCGATTCTGTGTCTCCCTCTCTCTCTGCCCCTCCCCCGTTCATGCTCTGTCTCCCTCTGTCCCAAAAATAAATAAACGTTGAAAAAAAAATTAAAAAAAAAATAAATTAGCTACCTTGACTGCTTGTTAGAAATTCCAGTAATAAGATTGGGAGAATCAATTGAAATATGATGGCTAACACAAGTATTTTAAGAGTGTTATTTCTATCCTGTTCTAGATAATCAGGATTTAACAAAAATAACTTTTTAATAGTCAAAACAGTTGCTAAAATCAAAACATTTATTCCATTTACAGTGGAAGTCATCTTTTGAATAATCTATTAATTCTTAGGTGAGGAGGAGAAAATCCTTTAAATTTATATATTAAAAAAAATTTTTTTTTTTTTTTTTTTTTTTAATTTTAAGTAGGCTCCACCCCCAGTGTGGGCCTTGAACTCACAATCCTGAGATCAGGGGTTGCATGCTTGACTGAATGAACTAACCAGGAGCCCCCAGAATACTTTTTTTTTTTTTTTTAATTTTTTTTAACTTTTTTTTTTTTTTTTTTTTTTTTAATTTTTGAGAGACAGAGACAGTGTGTGAGCAGGGGAGGGACAGAGAGAGAGGGAGACACAGAATCCAAAGCAGGCTCCAGGCTCCACGCTCCAACCTGTCTGCACAGAGCCTGATGCGGGGCTTGAACCCACTAACTGCGAGATCATGACCTGAGCTGAAGTTGGACACCCAACCAACTGAGCCACCCAGGCACCCCAGAATACTTTCTAAAAACCTATGAGGAAAATCATATAGAACCAAACAAAATTTAGCAACATACAAAACCAGTTTGAATCTTACAAATGTACTTTCTGAAATACTTTTTACAGTGACTTGATATTATTTGAAACATCATTGACTACAGTATTACATAGTATATTATTCCATGTTTGATTTAGCATTGGTATAAGCACCTCTTAGAGAAGAGTTTGTCGTTGAAAGTACAGGAAGGTTTTTGGATGAATGGTAAGAGGCATAGGCCTAACCATAAATAATTATTCTAAACTGCAGATTATAATTTAAAATAATACTGGTTTTTGTTTTGCTGAATATTTGAAATTGTACTCATTTGCTTATATTTTGGGGGCATAACCTATACATGTATTTGTATTTTCTCTGGGTTTCAAGCCTTGTCATTGGAAAAGGAAATCCTGAGTTTCAGTGCCCCCCCCCCCCGCCGTTTTCCATCTTTGTACATTTAAAACTGTAGATTGTGGTTATCTTTAAAAATAGACTATGACATGACAATAAACATTTTTCTTCCTGTTGAATTACTTTTTTAAAAAAATTAACTTTTCTTAAAAAATAACCCATCACCCTCTTCTCCTCTCCTTAAAAACTTCTAAAAGGGAAGTTTCATCCCTAAATTAGCCTTTTAGTTAGGTTGTGAGGGAATACTTAATGGACAGTTTTTTAGTCAGAATGCAAATTGTTTACATTAGAATGGGGAAAGGTCAATTGATTACTTATTTAACTTTTCCATAAAGATAGGTGAAAAAATCCAGCTCACAATTCCCTTCCTCCTTCCAGTTCACATATAATTAGTCAGTGGTTGCACTTTGGCACTTTTTGTTTTCTCTTTCACTTGATGATAATATAGAGTAAATGGAAAGACTGCAAGCCTTTGAAGCCAGGCAGCATGGTTTCATTCCTGGCTCCACTACTTTTTATAGAAGTCTGTCCTTAGATAAATTGAACTCTGAGGCTTAGTATTCTCATTGGTAAAATGGAATCAGTGATAACGACCTTGAAGGATTGTTAGTAATTTAAATGCCTAGCACAGTGTTGGCACCCACTAGGAACTCAAATGTTAGTTGCTAGTTTTCTGATTGATTGTTAATCATATTTTTCTATTTGCATACAATTATTATTTTTTCTCTGTAGTATTCTTCATGGACTTGAAAGGACTCCTTACCATATATGTGCCAGGTACAGTTCTAAGAGTTTAGCCTGAATTTACGTAACCTTCACACCCTGTTTACAGATGAGGAAATTGAAGCACACAGAGAGAGGTTAAGTAATTTTCCCAAAGTCACACAGCAATTAAGAGGCATAGGTGGGATTAAAATCCTGCCAGTCTGGTTTGAGAGTCTGCACTACTCTACGCTAATCATATATTGCCTCTCTGTGCAGGTAGAGGGGAAGAGGATTTCTAGCTTCTCCTACCTAGATTCTTAGTCTGGCTTTCCTGCAGAACTTTGCCCCTAGGTGAAAGTCTTCTCCAGGAGTGGGTAGTCTCATAAGTTGAATTGATTTTTTTCCTTGCACTTTTGACTTCAGACCTGTAATTTTATGGAAAAGTCTTTCATAGATGAATGGTTTGGGATATGGGTAACGTTTGGTTATATCTGCTGAATACTGTGTATCATACATGGAAGGTATGGTTTTTCTGGACTTAAACTAGGTCTTCTAAGTTTCAGGTGAAGTTAAATTGTTAATCAGATAGTAAACCCATGAGAAGCTATACACAGCTGTTAGAACTATGGGTGATCATTACAGTGTTTTGATTTTTTTTTTTTAATTTTTTTTTCAACGTTTATTTATTTTTGGGACAGAGAGAGACAGAGCATGAACGGGGGAGGGGCAGAGAGAGAGGGAGACACAGAATCGGAAACAGGCTCCAGGCTCTGAGCCATCAGTCCAGAGCCTGACTCGGGGCTCGAACTCACGGACCGCGAGATCGTGACCTGGCTGAAGTCGGACGCTTAACCGACTGCGCCACCCAGGCGCCCCAACAGTGTTTTGATTTTTTTAAAGCATGGTCTTTGGGAGCTAGGTTCATCAAATCCTGAGAGAACTAGAATTGAGTTAGAAAACTAATTCATTTAAAATATAAAGACCTTGGTATTTTTCTTTTTGGAGTTCAGACTGAATTTGAAACTTCAAGGGTGAGAAGTTGAAAATTCAGAATAATAGATATAAATGTGTTTTAATTTTTTGCTTAAAAAATATTGCTTAAAAGCATTTCCATTTTGGAATTGTTAGGACTTAGTTGACTAGGAAATACTTCTCCATGTTCATTATTTTTATTCGTGGAAATAATAATAAAAATTCGTGGAAATAAAAATTTTTATTCGTGGAAATTCGTGATCATTGTTATTTTTATTTGTGGAGCATTTCTGTCTCCATTCTTCTATCGCTATAGACTTTATAGGATCAGTGGTAAGATGTACTTGACTACATGATAACTTGGCTACGTCCAGAGTATTGTGTTTATTGTTTTCCAGATAAACTGTTATTTTAAATTTTTTTTTCAACGTTTTTTATTTTTGGGACAGAGAGAGACAGAGCATGAATGGGGGAGGGGCAGAGAGAGAGGGAGACACAGAATCGGAAACAGGCTCCAGGCTCCGAGCCATCCGCCCAGAGCCTGACGCGGGGCTCGAACTCGCGGACCGCGAGATCGTGACCTGGCTGAAGTCGGACGCTTAACCGACTGCGCCACCCAGGCGCCCCTAAACTGTTATTTTAAATGTGATTCATAAATTTCTTAAAAAAATTTTTTCATACATTGAGTGAAAAAAAATTGCAGACATGTGCTGGATTTAAGTATTAAACAATGTGTTGATTACCACATTTTTTATTTTGGAAAGATGAGCAAATAAGTGCTTTTTACTGTCCAGATTATAGTAATATTTCTAACATTGGTAACCACATACAATTGTAATTAACTTTCTGTTACAAAAGACAACACTTCTTTTTTTCTATTCCCCTCCCCTCTCTCCTCCCTGCCTCCATTCTCTCTCTTTTTTTGCTAGAATTAAAAATAATCAGAATATATCCTATATTTCATACATTTTACTTATTTCAATCTTGAATTTCCTTGAAAATTTGACAATATTTAGATAATTTTCATATTTGAGTACTGAAGATTGTATTGTCTCATCTTATTTAATGCTTTATCTAGTGTGTTCCTTTTAAATAAATCTTAAAGTGAATGACATATACTTATGAGTGCTGAATCATTGTAGTTGTCACATGTTTTTGCTCTTAGGAAGATCCCCACTGCATTTGTAGTAGAAATAGAGAAAATCCATCTGTTTTTTTCTTTTTCAGTTTTCTGTCCACCCTCTTATCCCCTATGAAATAATTTTCTTTTTGCTGGTTAAATACCCTTTTTCTCTTCCTTAAGTTGATAGAAATTTAAACCTTTGATGCCATACTCAAAATCAGAAAACTTTGCCTGGTACTCCCATGTAGCCTGGGGAAAAAAGTAGGAGTGTTAGAGGGCTCTAGAGATGTGGGAAGGGGCAGCTGTATGTAGTACACTTTAGCTTTGCTCTAGGACAGCCTTTGAGATTACGGAATTGAGTGGATCTTCCCTAGTAGAGGGGAAACACATGATTAAGATTGATTCTAGGCACAGAGAACTGAGAGAAAAATGGTAAGAGTACATTTTAAGTACAAAAAGGGAGGGTACTTACCAGACTTTGCAGGAATGGAATTGCTTATTGCTTCTTGGCCTATCAGGAACCCATCCAGTCAGTTCTACACCAGGTATCATTCATTAGCCTTTATGGTGTTGAAAGTGGATAGCTGCAGCCCTTTTTCTTAAAATGTATTGATATTGCCCCACATACTAGAAATTTAAACCAGTTAAAATAGTTTAATTTACATGTAGGCATAATTTATTACATATACTTTTTTTTCAAATAAGATATGGAGTTAAATGATTCATTTGTATAATTTTGTTACTAGTTTGTGTGGGTAAGATGATTTTTTATCTTTGTTCCCCCAATTTTCTAATACCTGGCACTATGGCAGGAAGTCATTATAAGCTGAACAGTTCTTTTTGGCTTGCAGAAGTGACTTAAGCTATAGTTCTCCTTGCTCTCTTCAACAAAAATGTTTCAAATTTCAGAGAGCAGAACACTGAATTTAATACTGTATGATGAAACTCCAAGTAATCCTGATTATTTTTCTGCCTCCAACTTTTAGGAGAATGGGAAAAAGTTAATACAGAGAGGTTAATTCAGGCTTAATTAAAAAGCAATTTCCTGGATGTGGCCTGTGTACTTCCAGGTTAATTTCCCAACACTTTGTACAACATTATACAGTGGTCACTGATGATCATAGTGACCGTCAGATACTTCTCTGTTCTTCAAAGAAGGATTAAAACATATGTCAGTATACTATATCTCTCAAGGGAAAAAAGCATACTCATTTTAAAAATAGTTTTTAATAACAAATCAACGTGGTTTCCTATAAGACTGGTATCTTCCTTGGCATTTGATTTCATTGTGGGTTTGTTGCAATTGAATAGTAAATCACGAGGAGACATTTTTCAAAAGCAAAGAATCCTAGACATCTGAGAGATGGGTTGTATAATGTGGTACAAATTAATCTGGTCTCCAGAGTTACTACTAAAGTTATACTAAAGTTATTACTAAAGTAACAGGAAGTTAGTGAATTTGTAGTTTCTTTAATGGAGAACAGAGGTTGAAACTTTAATCTGTAATCCTAAACAATAACATATTTACAGAGAGAGAAGAGTGTGGCTGACAAATCAGACTCCAGGGCATAAACAGTTTTAATACTGCAAGACATGGGGTTGGTTTTCATATTTGATTTTACATATTCTTATTTTTACTCTGTAATAGGTGGAAATATTTTGCAGGAATGGAATTGCTTATTACTTCTTGGCCTATCAGGAACCTATCCTGGGTTTAGACTTTGGTAGTCTTTTTCTTGAAAATCTCAAAAAGCTTATAAATATGTACAGCATGCAGTGTGGTTTATGGAAAGATTACCAAGACTCAGATTCATGACATCTTTCTGTTCATGTCCCATTTCTACTAATAATAACCTGGGTGATTTTTGAACAAATTCCTTAACTTTCTGGGTCTCTTTTCTCATCTGTACAATCAGGGGATTGAGGTTTGTGATCTATCAGTTTGGGCTAGATCAAAGATTCTGGGGTTCTCAGATGTGTTGCTTCATCTACAGAACAGTTGCTATCTATTAATGTGTGTCCTACTCATGTGCTTTTTTCCCCTTCCAGTAGTAGCTCGGCAGGAACCCAAGTATTTTGCTGAGAGATGGTGTTAAGGACTTGGTAGGGGGGAGAATAATAGTGAGGAGGCTAAAACTGCATAGGAGTAGACCAGATTGGGGTGGGAAGGGAGGGAGAACATAGTTCTTGATACTGGGAGAGTAGTGGGTCTAATTGCCCTGCTTTATTTTGCTTAGGGTTCAGGTCAGATGAGAAATGAATCTGTGTCAACATAAGGCAAGTGAGAAGAGGTTATTACAGTATACAGGCTATTTGGAGAGTGCCTCTGCTAGGCTCAGGCGGAAGGAAAGAGGTGATTCTTTCAGGGGCAAAAAGGAAGAATTCTATTAAAAATTACCTTCGTTGGAAGGATCCAGGGTACTTGTTCATATTTCACTGCTTTCTATTTGAATGCAAATATGAGGAAATTCTCTTGATAATTATCTTGGTTCCTGAACACCGCCAGGAGAAATGTAGGGTACTCATATTTCGTTGCTTTTTCACATTTGGTAAAATAGCAAGAAAACAAGGGGGCGGGGTTGGGAGAATTGTACCCTCCATCCTTTATAATGGGTTTTAGGACTGCAGCTAACACCTGTTAATCTCATTGTTCCCTGGGGTCAATGACTGTTCTGGCTGGCTAGATAATGTCACTTTCTTCCCCAATACTCCTTCTGTATCCCTTTAGAGCTTTGTGCTTGGTTAAGATTGTGAGAGTTAGCTATACTTCCCTTCTAGAGCCTTTATATATGTGATCAGGATCCACCTTTAGGAGAAATGTAGGTGGTTGAATTTCCTTTACTTTTTAATTTTTTTCTGTAAAATAATACCAAATTTTGCGTTTCACATTAAAAAATTTGTCTTTTTGATTGACAGATCAAAAATAAATCTCAAAATATTTTAATATTTTATGAGGAAAAGTATTACTAAGAATGGTCAGCCATATAGAAATATTTAGTCATCTGTGATGTTACGTAGAGTTTCAATTTATTTTCTGGTTTCAATAGAACAAGTTGAAATCATCGCAGAAGGATAAAGTTCGTCAGTTTATGATCTTCACACAATCTAGTGAAAAAACAGCAGTAAGTTGTCTGTCTCAAAATGACTGGAAGTTAGATGTTGCAACAGACAATTTTTTCCAAAATCCTGAACTTTATATACGAGAGAGTGTAAAAGGATCATTGGACAGGAAGAAGTTAGAACAACTATACAATAGATACAAAGGTGAGTGCTTATGACTAAATGTTTTGAACCAGGTTTTCCATAGTTGCATGCTTCTTGTGAGAAATCAGACAGACATAGAATATAAATTGGGTGGATGTGTTCTGCAGAGCTCTGTAGATCTCAGAATTACTTCAAGAGATCTGAGAGAAATTACTTTCTTCTTTTCACTAAAATTTCTTCTTAGCCTCTTTATTTCTTCTTCCCTTATCTTCCCTCTTTTTTTATCCCCCATGATCCAATTTGAAAATAGTGACTGGGGGCCTGGATTTTCCCCCTCATTTTTATAAAACTCAGCTGAACCAATTTTAAGAAAACCTGCATATTTTAACAACCTTTGAAGAATTACATTCACTTTTAAAAAGTTAAACAACATATAATGAATAAAGAAAAAGCTAATAGTTTCTCCTTCTTTATTTTCCTCAGGGAACCAATAATTTAATAGCCTGGTGTAGGTCCTTCCACGTCTTTTATGTTTATACAGAAATAGTGTACAGTTTCTTTCAAAAATTTTCCAAAAGTGGGATTATGTTTTATCCTTAACTCACCCCCCAGAGTCAAAAGATATGCGTGTTTTTTATTCCTAGAGATGTTATAAAATCACATACAACCACACACTATATGAGTGCCTCTTTCTCCTTTTATTACATTAAAAATTTTTGCTGTCTGATGAGTAAATATCGATAATTGAATTTTTTCTTTAATTTGGACAACAGATGCGTATATTGTTGAGATTGGGATTGAATTGCAGAGTTTACAGTTTTTCTGATTTTCTCTTAAGAAATGATTGTCATAGTAAAATGAACTTTGCTCTAAGAAAACAAATTCTGTACATAACAGTGTTAATTTATTGAAACAATTTTTGTTAATGTTTATTTTTGCAAATGAGCAAGCGAGCAGGGGAGGGGCAGAGAGAAAGGGAGACAAAATCCCAAGTAGGCTCCGTGCCGTCTGCACAGAGCTCTATGCAGGGCTCGAACCCACGAACTGTGAGATCATGATCTGAGCCGAGACCAAGGTCAGAGATGCTTAACCAACTGAGCCACCCAGGTGCCCCCATAAGTGTAAACTTAGAATGCCTACTTAAACAAAATATGGATATGTTCAGAAAAAAATCCTTTTTTCCTGTACAGGAACATCTGATTTTCTGAATGTGTGTGAGTATGGGACATTCTTTCACATGATTAAATGAATCAGTGAATAAGTGGAACTTTTAAATATCAAATGCCCGTGTGTGTGTGTGTGTGTGTGTGTGTGTGTGTGTGTGTATCTTCCTGTTCATCTTAAGATTGCTAATTAAGGGACAAACTGGCTTTAAATAATATAGGGGGAAAATATCTGTTAGAATATTATCATTTCATATCTCTGATCTATTGTGATTTTTTTTAATGGAATAAAAAGCATTACTTTTTCTGGTTATAGGCATAACACTAATTTACTATTGCACTGTTATTTTTAAAGATCCTCAAGATGAAAATAAAATTGGAATAGATGGTATACAGCAGTTCTGTGATGACCTGGCACTCGATCCAGCCAGTATTAGTGTGTTGATCATTGCGTGGAAGTTCAGAGCAGCAACACAGTGCGAGTTCTCCAAACAGGAGTTCATGGATGGCATGACAGAGTTAGGGTGAGTATATTATTACCACAGGAAATTAGGTATATTACTATGAGAATTACTATGTAGAATTGAATTGTGTTGTGAATTTTTAAATGTCAGTTTTAAAATTTACCAGCCTACAAACATTGGTATAAATATACTAGTTCCTTCCCATGTTACATAGTTTTCTGGGTTTGTCAAGTTATCTGTGTAGTTCACCCTATTCCACTTACATTATACTTTTATCGTTTGTTTGTAAGGGGGAGGTTCATTAGCATTAAAATAAATCACTATGCTTTAATATTTAACATTCATAAGTGAAATGAGCAAGCTATAATTCATTTCTCATTGTGAGGTTCTGTGAACTCTGAATTTATAAACAAACTCCTAGAATGTAAAATCTTGGAAGTTATAATCACTTTTTGTTCCACTTATACCTTGACAGCTGATTAGCTAAATGTCTTGGGACCAATACATTAAAAGGTCATGGGTAGAGATTTTACTTACGGTGTCTAGTTGTCTCTATTTAATGAGAATATGAAAAAGTATTCAGTCTATGGATGGGTAACAGGCTGCCCTTTCTGTTTTTAGTGGATGATGAGTGATAATGGCTAACATTTGTTGAACATTCATTTTATTTCAGGAACTAATGCTAAGTTTAGTATTTCACCTGCCTCCTCACAACAATTTTGTTAGAGAAGTTGTGTTTATAGACCCATTTTAGAGATGAGGAAAGTGAGGTACAGAGAAATTATAGAATTAGGTAAGGATCTAGTTAAAGATTAGAGTCAGGATTTGAACCCAGGCATTCTGATTCTTGAGCCTGAGGGACATTGTAATCAGTCAGGGGTCCAGACAACACAAAAACCATGGCAGTAATTTGAACAGAAAATTTTTTTTAAATCATTGTATTGTGTAAAAGGGGTAAAAAGAAAACTCAAAGTAATAACAGCGGTGGCAGTTGCAAGAAGCTGCTGCCATCCTTGTGGCTGAGGGAAGTGAACTAGGAAGGAACCTAGAAATCCCTGCAAGGCTGAGATTCAGACCTCCAGAGGAGAGGGTGTGGCTGCTGCAGGAATACGGTGCCTGTGATGCTTGCTTTGCCTGCCACTCTGGTAGAGAAGAAACTGGCTAGAGGCCACTTGCTGCGGAGCCCTGTGAGTTGCCACCATTGGTGAACACTGCTGGGAGCTCCGAGCACACTCAAACCCTTGCTCTCTGCAGAAAACAAACTGGGATAGGAAAAGGTCCTTCTTCTTCTTCCATCCATTCATCGCCCTCTATTGGTAGAACCTACCAGTGAGCCAGCTCTAAGAAAAACTGTCTTAACGATTAGTAGTCGACTGCAGATAGTCATGAAATAGGGCAAAGAAGGGTAGGTTTAAAGCTGAGGAGCAATAAATTAATAGCTGGCCTAGACACTGTGTTCTACCTCCCAAGCCAGTCCTATCCTGAACTTGTTGGAATTTTCTATGCTAGGACAGGTTTCATTAGAACTCCTTTTCCATTTGAAACTGAATTCACATAAAATGTAATGAACTTCCAAATCAGAATTGTCATCTACAAACTAATGAGCTGGAAGGTGTTCTAAAGAACATAGAAGGGAAATAAAAGCAGAAATGATTAGAAGGAAAATGGGATGATGGGTTGGTGGAATTCGTACAGAGTATTTTTGCCCTCAGGCTATTTTATGGAAAGTAAGATGGGTACAGAGAAGAGACCCTTTCAATTCCTTGGAAATTGAACGCAAGTGTAGAAAAAGCTTAATACCCATTTGAGATAACCAGTTGGAGATGGAAGGGGGCTCAGCTGATACTTACTATTAGGCTTTGTATAACAACGCATTTTCAAAGGAATGCTTCCTTCCTCACCTAAGCAAGTGGTGAGGACTTGGACTCGTGACCTGTTACCATGTAAAGAGTATCCGCTACAGTTTAATCTAATGATTGTTACTGTGATTACCGTACATTCTCATTTGTTCACTGCAGCTGACTCCTACAGTTTGGGTGTGTTGATAGTCCAGTGAATTACATAATTGGAAGTAATAGCTCATTTCTTTTAAAAATAGTAATTCTGATATTGAATCACTCCAGACCTTTTCTTCCTCTAGCTAACCCCATTCTTGTTTATGTAATGTAAAAGGATGAAACTTCTTTTTTTTTTTTTTTTTAATTTTTTTTTTTCAACGTTTATTTATTTTTGGGACAGAGAGAGACAGAGTACGAATGGGGGAGGGGCAGAGAGAGAGGGAGACACAGAATCGGAAACAGGCTCCAGGCTCTGAGCCATCAGCCCAGAGCCTGACGCGGGGCTCGAACTCCCAGACCGCGAGATCGTGACCTGGCTGAAGTCGGACGCTTAGCCGACTGCGCCACCCAGGCGCCCCTAAAAGGATGAAACTTCAACTAACTGATTTTTTAAAAAAGTTCTGTGAAACATAAGCTGTCATAGGAGTAAATTTAGTCCTTAATTTATAGTGAAAAAGCTTATCTTTTGTACTCTTAATTTTACAATGTAGATGTGACAGCATAGAAAAACTAAAGGCCCAGATACCCAAGATGGAACAAGAATTGAAAGAACCAGGACGATTTAAGGATTTTTACCAGTTTACCTTTAATTTTGCAAAGAATCCAGGACAAAAAGGATTAGGTAAGAATTTTTAAAAATTATATTGGTGTCTCAAATATATTCAAATACATTGATGGTGTCACTTTTGATTTGTAGTAGAAAGTTTTGTGTTTTGAGCATAAAGTCATTGTGAAAATACCAATTATTGGAAAACAGAAACAATGAACTTCTAGTTAATCAGAAAATACCATGGACATTCAATAATAAGTTACCCTGGATACCATATCTGAACTACTGATTTTTTTTCAAGAACTGCAATATAGAAAATAAATATTAAAATTCTGATATACATTTGTACATTTATCTACTTATATATATTTTATATAGTATCTAGAAGATCTTATAGGATCATAGGATCATAAGTTATTTCAGCGTGGATCTGTAGAAATGGCATTGTAAGATTTCTGAGTCATAGAGTGCCAGAGAAATCTATTCTTTTTGGTTAGGACTTATTTAGAAGCTATAAGAAAGAATAAAAGTGATGATTATCATTTATAATCTTATCCAGAAATCTTATCCATAATCTTCCACTGTTAACAGTTTAGGCCAATCAATTTATGCTGTATGTAATATCCATCCACTTGCTTTGGGGATGGCTAGGGGGTATGGAAGTAAAAGCTACAATGTAATTTACAGTTTACCTAGAAAGATTTAATGATAGGTAAGACACAATAATAAACGTGTGTGAGAGTGTGTTAGGTAAAAGAAGAAATGAGTAAAAGGAGGAATGGTTGGGAAGTGCTTCCTGGGCAAGATGGGATGTTAAACTAAAGGATATGGTATTTGGCTAGGCAAGGGAAGATAAAAGGTATTTGAGAGGATGGTTAAGAATGAATGTCTCAAACTTGAGAAATAAGCTTGGCCTCTTTGTAGAAGAGAGAAAACACTGATGTGATGTTAGTGGGAATGCTTATTTGGAGATTAAGTTGGTGAGATGTAAGGCTCGATAACCAGAGGCTTCTTTTACAAACAGGACAGAAATGTTTAAATTGGAATTTGTGGACAATGAGGATGCACTGAAGATTTTGACGATGGCAGTATCTTCCATTGAATGTGCACTTGCAGTGTGCCTGGCAGTGTGCTAAGTACACACGCTTCTTCATTTCATGTTTAGCGGTTTTAAGAGTTATTCTTTCATTCAGTAATTCATCACCTGGCATGTGCCTGCCAGATACATACTCATGGAGTGCAAGCCATTTTTTTATCCTTATTTTACAGATGAGGAAACACGCACAGGAAGGTTAAATTACTTACCCAGGGATGGAAGTGAGTTTCCTTTTGATTTTGAAGATACAGTAGTTGGAGAGGCTAATAGGGGCCTCTTGTACTAATCCTTCTTTATATTTTAAGTTAGAGGGAAAAAGCATTGAGAAAAGGACTATGTGAATTATCCTCGGATTATACCGAGGAAGTGGTTGAAAGCTAGCGAAGAAGGGATAAATGTGCAACATTAGTGTTGGAGAATTGGCCTGAAGAGTGACTGAACATGATTGAATTGATTGAAGATTTACAAAATATCTGTAAAGCAAAATGACAGATAATGAGCCTCATTTCCAACTGATTCTTCAGTTTAGGTTGAATTTTCTTCTTGCAGGAAACTACCTAATTTTGTAGGCAAAATAAGCTGGATGGTTAATATGTAGGGTTAGTTTCTTTATTATCTGTGACCATCAGTTAACTGGGCTGTTTTTTTCTAGTTTCCTCCTTCCTTCCTTCCCACAAATAAAAACTGATTACAGGTTTTGAATTTACATGTATACACTAAAATAATTATTTTTGTTGTGTTTAGAAAGGTAGCATAATATTTTGATAAGATTAAACAAAATGTTACAAATATAAAATGTTGACTTAAATGGGCTGAATCTATTTCGTTAGTTATGTCCCCAACCCTTATTGGAGCACGGAAATAATGATATTTTGGAGTGAATATATAGTTTTGATACTGAATCTTAGTTTTTATTGTATGTGGTAAAAATAAAGCAAAAAAATTTTTACTAGATATTGGATATATTAACATGATAGTAAATTGGAATTTTGGATTCTAGGGAAAATTGCAAAAAAGACTGTACAGAATTAGATTTAAAAATTTATTTTATTACCCAATAAGTATTGAGCTTAAGAAAATTGTATTAATTGTTTAATAGGTATGGAGTTTCATTCTGCAGAAAAAAGAGTTCCATTAATTGGTTGCACAACAATGTGAATGCACCCAACACTCCTGAACCATATGCTTAGAAATGGTTGAGATGGTAAATTTTGTTATGTGTGTTTAATCCCACATTTAGAATTTAAAGAAAAAATAGAATATATAACACAAAGTGAGTCCATGTAAAATATGGACTTTAGTTAATACTTGTATATCCACATTGGCTCATCAGTTGTAAGAAATATACCACACTAAAGCAAGATGTTAAAAATAGTGGAAAACGGGGGGTGTGGAGGTATACGGGAACTGTCTGTACTTTCTGCTCAATTTTTTCTGTAAGCCCATAACTAAAAAATTCTTAATGTAAAAGAGAAAAAAATGTAATAGACAAATCGTAATTTCTCCCTTTGTTTTGCATTGGTGTTGTGTGTCAGGAAATGTAATGACTTGCTTAGTTGAAGAACTTAATTAAAAAGAAAACAGTTTTCTTGACAGCCTTTCTAAGGGCTCACAGGACTCTTAAATTACAGTACTTGGCAGGGAAGAATTAGAAGATCATAGGAGAGGAGGTGAGGCCCAAAACAAATTGGCAGAGTGACAGTGACAGCACTGTGGTTTATTTATAAATAGCTGTGCTAGTTATAATGAGAGCTGGTGTTTTCCATATTTCCTCATTTTCCTTGACACCTGATTTCCTTTGACACCAGGATAGGGTGCTTCCTCTGTCACCGTCTGCTTCAGTCACCTGCCATTTCTGGTAGTCTTCTGAATCTTAAATTAGAAAATTTATGAAATACCTTTCAAACCTATCCAAAGTTGCATCCATAGCTGATGCTCATTTAGTTTCTACTTTGGACACACATTGTTTTAGGAAGTGGTCCATTCTTGTCACAGAATACTCCTACTTCTTACCACACAGTTCTTCCTTATGAAGTGAACATCTTTCTTCCACTGCGCTTATTTGTCCTCCCCTGCAGTACGAGGAAGTCTGACCATCGAAAGATTGCTGTCACTTGCCCCTTCTTTTTCTTCCGGGTCAACATTCCAATTACTTTAACTGTTCTTCATTTGAGAAGAGCTTTGTTATTCTTGTTACTATCCCCTCTCAGGCACATTTCCAATTTGTCAGTTTCTCTCAAAATAGACTCTTACTTAAAGCTGAACGTAATACTCTTGAAGGAGGTTGTTTGTAATAGAGAGCACCAGGACTCTGTTCTTTTTTGTGAGACTGTCCATTCTGTTTAGTCAGAAATTACATTTGTTCTTTAGCAACCATGTCATGTTTAGGACACTCCTGAACTTGTATTAGACTAAAGTTCATAGGTTATTTTCTTGTGAACTGTGGTTCAGCTAGAATCTTATACCTGTGCAGTTGATTTAAAACATTTTAAGATTATTTGCTAGACATTTACTTTATTATTTAGAAATACTTTTATAGAGTATTTTTAAAGCACATTTTCATCTATATAATCCCATTTAGTTCTTGTAAAAGCCGTTTGAGCTAACTGAAAACCTATTATCCTTTTCATTGTAAAGATGGAGAAATTCATGGTCGGAGAGGCTGACTTACTAAGTTAAGGTCACTTAACTTTAGAGTTGGTAGAACTGGGACTCAGTCTCTGATCTTCTGACTCCATATTCTATATTCTTTTATATTATGTTGTGCTACCTGAAGATATTTCTAAGTAAACAAAGACATTGTGAATAGGATTGTTAATCACCATTCCATCCTCTCATGAGTTGGCAACATTTTGTTTCCTTTACAGACAATGTTTGGATCCAGTCTCAGTTCATTTCCATGTTCATTCAGACTCAGTTCATCACCTTTTATGAAATTCCACGTTGCCCTTGTGGATTTTGCTTGACACTGGGATTACCTCTGTTTGCAATTTTAATTTTACTTTAAAGGGCTTAGGAATTCATTCTGCAATATCTCAGTTTTAGGCAATGCTGTTATTTGCTTCTCTTTTTCTCTGTCTTTTCCTTCTAACTATTGTTGTTGCTTATTACCTAATTGCTCACTTTGCTCTTTTCCTATACTGCTTCAGAATCTATAAGACTACTTTTAAAAATTATTAAAAATAAATAATAGTGATAGTAAGGACTCATATATTTATTTCCCAGGCACTGTTCTCGTTTAATTAACTCGTATTAACTCGTGTAATCCTTACAGCACCCCTGTGAGAGTAGGTACTATTACCTTTATTTAAAAACAATTTTTTTAATGTTTGTTTTCGAGAGAGTGAGAAAGTGAGAGAGCAGGGGAGGGGCAGAGAGACAGACAGAATCTGAAGCAGATTCCAGGCTCCAAGCTGTGAGCACAGAGCCTGACATGGGGCTCAAACTCACAAACTGTGAGATCATGATCTGAGCCGAAATCAAACGCTTAACCAACTGAGCCTCCCACGGGCCCCCTATTACCCTTTTTTTTAAAAGAAAAATTTCTTTTTTTGACGTTTATTTATTAATGAAAGAGTCAGAGTGTGAGCAGGGGCGGGCAGAGGGAGAGGGAGACACAGAATCCAAAGCAGGCTCCAGGCTCTGAGCTGTCAGCACAGAGCCCGACGTGGGGCTCGAACTCACAAACTGCGAGATCATGACTTGAGCTGAAGTCAGACACTTAACTGACTGAGCCACCCAGGCACCCGTACCCTTTATTTTAAACTGAATTGTAGAGAGGTGAACTCAGTTACTCAAGTTGCCTTAGCTAGTGGTAGAGTTGGGATTTAAGAGGCTCAACTGTAAACTCCTATTTTAAACCACTTCTCTTTAGCTAGGCTGTTCTCTTTGTCACTCAGGCAATTCTATCTAAAGGGCAGTTTTTCCTATACTTGTGGCAACTGACATTTTATCCCTGTACAATCTTTTTCTTTTTTTTCTTTTCTTTTTTTTGAGAGAGAGCAAGTGGGGGAGGGGCAGAGAGAGAATCCTAAACTGGCTCCGTACTGTCAGCTCAGAGCCTGATGTGGGACTTGAACTCACGAACTGTGAGATAACCACCTGAGCTGAAATTGAGAGTTGGATGCCTAACTGAGCCACCCAGGTGCCCCAAACTTACTAAATCTTTTCAGGTATTCCCTTTTCATTGGAAAATATTTTTATCGACTTGTTAGTCTGTGAGCATGAAGTCAGGAGCATTTTAAGTCTGTCTGGGTGAGTTTGTAAAAAGTCTTCACAAAAATGATTAATTTTTGAGTCTTGAAGAATGAGTGTATGTTTCCAAGGCCAAAAGAAAAAGAAGCCACGTCTGTTGTGGAGAGATGGGCAACTTCAGTTGTTCAGAGGTGAGCGACATAGCACCTTTGAGGAACTGCAAGTAAATTCATTTAACTGGAAGTTGTAGATTTTATCTAAAGGCAATAGAAAAATAATCGCAGAGTTAAAAAAAATTTTAATAGACTTTACTTTTTTAGCTGCTTTAGGTTTACAGCAAAATTCAGTAGAAGGTACAGAGATTTTTCTATATACCCTCTGCCCCCACACATTATATAGCTTCTCCCATTATCAACATCCCTCACCAAAGTGGTACATTTGTTACAGTGGTACCTATTTTGACACACCATTATCACCCAAAGTTCAAGTTTACATCAGGGTTCACCCTTGATGTTCTACATTCTGTGGGTTTGGACAAACATAGGATGACCTGTGTCCATGATTATAGCATCATGCAGAGAAGTTTCACTGCCCAAAAAGTCCTCTGCTTTGCCTGTTCATCCTTTCCTCCCTCTTAACCCCTGGCAACCACTGATCTTTTTAGTGTCTCCATAGTTTCCCTTTTCCGGTATGTCCTACGGTTGGAATCATGTATTGTATAGCCTTTTCAGACTAGCTTCTTTCACTTAGCGATATTAATATGCATTTGTTTTCCTCCATGTCTTTTCATGGCTTCATGGCTTATTTTGTTTTAGCATTGAATAATATTCCTTTGCCTGGGTGCACCAGAGTTTATATAATCTGTCTGTCTACTCAAGGACATCTTGATTGCTTCAAGTTTTGGCAATTACAAATAAAGCTGCTGTAAACTTCCATGTGCAGGTTTTTGTGTGGACATAAGTTTTGAGTTCATTTGGGTAAATACCAAGGAGTGGCTATTGCTGAGTCATATGGTAAGAGTATGTTTAGTTTTGTAAGAAACTGCCAAACTGTCTTCCAAAATAGCTGTGCTATTTTGCATTCCCACCAGCAATGAATGAGAGTTCCTGTTGCTTCACATCCTTGCGAGCACTTGGTGCTGTCAGTGTTTTGGATTTTGGCCATTTCAGAAGGTGTGTAGTGGTATCTCATTGTTTTAAACATTGAAGAATTTTAACATGGAAGTTACACCACAAATTTGTATGTCTAAAGGTCATATGAAAACACTGTGGTTCTTTAAAAGGAGTGGAGGCAGAACAAGAATGATTGGTTATGAAGCTGTGTGGTCATTTAGCTAGACACGAAGAGGACCCTCACGTTGGCCCTGCCAGTAGGGATGGGGAAGAGAGAGATTTAAAAGGTACTTAGAAGCCAAAATGAAAGAACTCTGACTGGAAGTGTGTGATGAGGAAGAAAGGAGTTTATCAGTTCCGAACACCTTTAGGGGACATTTGGAACTGTGTAGGGGTGTTTTTTGGTTGTCATAATGACTGAGGGTTTCTTCTGGCATTAGATGGGTGCTAAATGTTCTTCAGTGTATAGGGCAGTTCTTGACAATGCGAAATTGTGTTTCATTGAGAAACACTGTAGGGTGATGACATTGAGAGAAGAAATAAGCAGGTCTGTAGAGGAAGATAATGAGTTCAGTTTGAGCTTTGTTGAATTTGAGCTGTTTATGGATACCCAGTTGAAGTTGTCCATAGGCAATTAGATATATGGATCTAAAATATAGAGATACAAGTTTCAAGATTTAGGAGTTGTTAAAGACAATTAAGTGTCTAATGTGAAAAAAGGCAAGGGTTTGAAAAATCTACAGGGATTATAAGTGGTTCTTGCTAACACACGGTATCACAGAACACCAACATCAAGTGGATGAATGGAAGAAGGGGACCCAGTAAAAGAGAATGAGAAAGACAGGACAGAGGGAAATAATAGAGTGCTATCATTAAAGCTGAAAGAAGTGACCTTTCCATCTAGGAGGCATATTCAATTTTGTCTAATATGGCAGACAGCCAAATCAAGGAATAAAAGTGTTTATTTGGTAGAGATTACTTTCAATCTAGTTTATGGAATTAAAAAGTGTGTGGGAGGTTAGGAAATGGGCAATGAATGTAGATTACAAAAAGTTAACCTAAACCTTCATACATGATACACATACACTTCTACCCTTGTCAGATTCTTTCCTTAGTGTATCACCTGACAAATGGGCATTTATAGGGTGTCTCATGGTTTGTAGTTATTTGATTATGTCTGTTGTTTCTTATCCTTATTTTGTGAAAATTTGTTGAAAAGGAAAAAAATGCTAGTACTAGTAATAGGCTTAGTTCTCATAAATTTAGTGCATTTGAAGTGAAGAAGGAAAGCATTAAGCATGCTAATAGCCATTTTACTGCACCTGAAGCAGACAATTACATGTTTAGTTGGTAGAGAAAAGAACAAAATTAAAGACCCTGGAAAGAATATTGTCTATAGAGCTTTGAAGTCTGCAGAGATTAAAAAGGTATTATGGTTAGGAATTGGTGGCATGTTTCTAGTTTTCTTAAAACCTGGGGATCTGAATTTGACTTTTAGACATGCATTCAGAAGCACATTATGTATAAGAGTGGAAGACTCTATGTACTGTTTCAAGATTTTCTGTGAAGGGAGGGAGAAAGAGGGTAGCTAGTTAAGGGGATGAGAGACCCCAAGAAAGTTCTTTTTAAAGGGAGGAGCTACAACCTGAGCTGTTTCTTTGTGAAGCAGGAAAAGGCAGAAGACAAAGCAAAGTTGAAGATGTAGGGAGAGAGTAAAACTAATCAGTAGACAGGATTACTTGAAGAGGCAGGATGTATTGAGAACAGTGGTGTTAGGGGCTTATCCTTGGATAGGAGAAAAAAGTGCCACCTTTTCCACTGAGTTTGAAGGAAGACATAATGATGGATTCGAAGGTAAGTAGTACATTTGCACATGGAACTGTAGGAAGTTCATTCTTTCAGCGGTTTCTGAATGCCTACTGTGTGTTTCAGTCTACTAGTTTGGGGATATTTTGTCCCTATCCTTGAAGAAGTGAAGGTCCAGTGAAGAAGGGGAATTTTTTGCTTTATGGTTTTTATATTGTTTTTTGAGGTAAAATGTGAACCTCTTTGGAGTCTTTACTAGTCTCATGGTTCTTCCGATTATCAGGAGTGTTTTAAAGATCATTATCTAAAAGGACTTTTACTTGGGATATGATTTTTTCTGACCCAGAGATGTAAATTTACTCATAAAAAGCTTGATACTTTATCTTAATTGGTGTAATTCCTTGAAAGTGATCATAGGTCTTTCTGTCATGACAGGTATGGTACTTTCATGTGGCAGTATGGTTTCACTCTGTTCCACATGCAGTTAAATAGCCACTTATATCATCTTCATCAAACTTCTAAAAAAGCAAATCTTAGTTGATTAATTTTTAAATCAATATTCTTAATGGTGTCTGAAATCCACGATCAGTCATTGTAGATAGCAGTCCTTTGCATTACAGCCTGAAGATGTACATCAGTGGTTCTCAACTGGAAGCAGTTTTGCACCCCAGGGTAGCTTTGGCAATGTCTGGAGACGTTTTGGTTGTCACCACTGGGAGTAGGGTGGAGCTTTGGGTAGAGGCCAGGGATGCTGCTAATGTCATATAGGACAGTCCCCCACATCAAAAAATTATTTGGTCCCAAATGTCAAAAGTGCTGAGGTTGAGAAACATTGATGTACGTTAACATTTTAATACTTACAATCTAGTCAAGTATGCTTCTCTACATTATCTAATTTAAACTTCAGAAAACCCCCCCCCCCCACCCCCATGAGGTAAGTGGCATTCTTTTTGCCCTGAAGGGTTGTTCATTGGTGAGGGAGACAGGATACAAACCTTAATCTTATCTCTGTATGAAAATTTGAAAACCTAAGTATTTAGGAAAAAAGCTATTCATTCATTCATTCATTCATTTTATTTATTTATTTATTATTTATTTATTTGGCTATCTTTGGTCTTACCTGTTTTTTTTTTGCAGGGATAAATATTCATGGAATTTGAAATACATAATTTATTTTTAATATTACAGATCTAGAAATGGCCATTGCCTACTGGAATTTAGTGCTTAATGGAAGATTTAAATTCTTAGACTTATGGAATAAATTTTTGTTGGTAAGTTCATGTTTTCTGCAGCTCATCTTTTCTCTGCATTTTTACTTTGAAGATAATTAATATTATTTATTTGTTTTTAATATTTATTTATTTTTGAGAGAGAGAGACAGAGTATGAGCGGGGGTGGGGCAGAGAGAGGGAGACACAGAATCCAAAGTAGGTTCCAGGCTCTGAGCTGTCAACACAGAGCCTGACACGGGGCTCAAACTCACGACCGTGAGATCATGTCCTGAGCCGAAGTTGGATGCTTAACTGACTGAGCCACCTAGGCTCCCCTAAATTAAAATGTTTTTTAAAGCATGACTAACTCAGAGCATGTAGTAGACACAGAATGAGAAATTTGATTATCATAGCTTGATTACACAGGTGGTTCTGCATTCTTGAATTTAGCATTGTTTAGACTGATGTTTTGAAACTTTTTGGTGATTTAGATGTTATTTGCTTATTTTTTTAAAAAATAGGAACATCATAAACGATCAATACCAAAAGATACTTGGAATCTTCTTTTAGACTTCAGTACAATGATTGCAGATGACATGTCTAATTATGATGAAGAAGGTAATGAAAGTTTTTCCTTAATTTTTTTTTTTTTATTTCTTTTATCACACACTCTTGACCTTCTTGTCTACATCTGTTTTTCTTAGAGTTGGGATTTCTGTCTTTTGATTTTTTGTGCTCTTATGAACATATAAAATGCCTTTGTCCTCTTTACCAATCTCTATTCTATTTCTTTAAATACCAACTCAGTACTCCTGTCTTCCAGAAAGGCAGAGTAGTTTTCATGCATGTTTTAGATTTTCAGTTTACTCATTACTCTTCTTACTGTCCTTTCTATTTTTGTGTTTTTTATTATCTGTCTTGTCTTTGAATTTGATTGTAAACTCAAGTTTAGTGACTTTGTCTAATTTGCAATGCACTTCAGCTGTCTACCATAGTACTATTGACATTCAGTAAATGTGATATTTGAATCCTATCAATTGAATGCTTTGTTTTTTTTTTTTTTTTTAAATTTTTTTTAACGTTTATTCATTTTTGAGACAGAGAGAGACAGAGCATGAATGGGGGAGGGGCAGAGAGAGAGGGAGACACAGAATCTGAAACGGGCTCCAGGCTCTGAGCTGTCACCACAGGGCCCGACGCGGGGCTCGAACTCACGGACCGCGAGATCGTGACCTGAGCCGAAGTCGGATGCCCAACCGACTGAGCCACCCAGGCGCCCCAATTGAATGCTTTTCTGATATTTTGTCATGTGTATAAAAGATGGTGTTACCATCTACTACAAGTGATGTGCCTTTGTCTTTTGAGAGGTGGCAGTGATCTGATTTCTTCACATATACTTATGTAGCCTCCCTTGAGAATTAGCAGGATGTGTTTTTGAGACTGTTGAATAGAGGTAGTCTTTGAGAAATCTCCAGTGACCTTGGCCTCCTTAAAAGTGTCCTGGAACTATGTAATCTAACCAGAGATAATATTATTTTTTCTCTTTGTTTTCATTATGATGTCTAGTCTTTACTAATAAGTGAGAAATGTCTAATCTGGTGATAATTGTGCTTTCTGTTAGGCCTTACACAAAACTGGAGAACTTTCTGATTTGGAGGTTGGCATGTGGATGTGTAGAGGCATGCATATCTGCAATTTAAAATCTCTTAGCAATTTATTGTCCTGAAATAGGATAGAGTTTGAGACTTGCTGTTAATTTCCCTTGTAAGTTTGCCACAAAATGCCTGGAAACTTTTTTCTTCCTGCCTAACTGTGCTCTCAGTGCTGGCAGCATGCCATTATAGCATGGCCATTTCTTAGGCTGCCAGTTTGGGGGCCTTCAGAAAACCATATTATTCATTGATTACTAGGAGAGTTATCATTTATTATTCAGGGGCTGATCAAGCGTTGGAATAATAGAGCAGAGAGAATACAAGAAGTATGTTAGGTAGGAACTCTAAAAAGCTAGAATTTTGGGAGTCTTCTCAATGGGAATATTTGTAATGACATGCTTTAACTGTTATAGGGAAGGCATTTTAAAAGTAAAGGATTCTCTTAAAATGTTAGCCCTATTTCTGCTTTTCTTTCTTTCCCTTTCCCATACTTTTTTTTCTTTTTCCAGGAGCATGGCCTGTTCTTATTGATGACTTTGTGGAATTTGCACGCCCTCAAATTGCTGGGACAAAAAGTACAACAGTGTAGCACTAAAGGAACCTTCTAGAATGTACATAGTCTGTACAATAAATACAACGGAAAATTGCACAGTCAATTTCTGCTGGCTGGACTGAACTGAAGATCAATCCTCACAATTCAGACTGAGGGTTGTGTCAAAACTTTAAGGATACATCTTGGACCATATCGTATTTCATTCTTCTAATGGTGGTTTGGGCTTGTCTTCTAGTCTGGGCCGCTCTAAACATTTATAATTCCAACATTGTGGATTTCATCTTATATCTGTGGACCATCCTAGTTTATTCTCCCATAAGTCTTAGGAGCTTTATGGTGATTATTTTGAGGTTTCCATTCTTGCATAAAGCACAATGCTGTCTTCATCAGAAAACAGTTTGGCATAAGAATTAAACATATGAACATCACAAACAATTTATAAAAACTTCTTAAATATATGCTTTGGGCTAGTTGCAAAGACTATGCTGATAGCACTTCCAATGAGAGTGATATATTTAAGTGTACCGGATCTGGAATGGTGTTTTGGTTTGGGGGGATTTTTTTTTTCCCGGGCAAATCACATGTATTGTTGATGTGAGTAGAGTAACTGATGTCAAAATAACCAATGTGAAAAATTTTTAGGATAACTTGGTGTGCCTACCTGAAAAATTTATTGTGTTTCAGACCCTCGATTTCAAAAGGTTCCACAGAACTAGTCTGCACTTACCTTACCCATGTTTATATATAGTTGTCTTAACAGGGAGCTTTTATTTAGAAAATGTCTGCATAATGTTAGATTCTACTCCTGTCTACATTATGCACTACATAATTGGATTTCATTATGATTTTGAAATGCTTATATGCCTGTCGAATAAGTTAAACTATTTAATTTGTTTTGAATGTTTTAGAGTGCTACACAATACAATATTCTAAATTTAGGCATGAGGGTTTTATTTTTTGTTTTGGTTTTTGGTTTTTTTGTCAGCGCACTATGGAACACAAATGAAATTCTCTTAATTTATAAGAAGATAGTAGGAATTAAATTTTGAAAATGGTTGTGATGAGCCATGAAGTTCAATCCTTATAGGTACTGCTTTCAGACAAATAGTCCATTTTTGATGACTTCTTATTTTGTTGAAATTCCTTTAACTGCTGATCACTGTGGTTGCCAAATACTTCAGGAGCAAAAATTTTCAAGCAAGCATGTACTTGATGCAAAATACCAATCTGGCTTTTATTTTCATAAATTAGTTTCTTCACCTTTTTTTGTTTTATTCAAATAAGCTCAGTTTTCACGTCAAAACAGAATTCTCTCTTGTGTGTATTTTTTTCATTACAAGACCCATGAACTGCTTTCATGCTGAAGATGCTCATTTCTCTGTTCACTTCCTGACATGTGAAGGGTTTATTGCTTTCTTAAACATTTCTGTAAGGCAAGTAAAAAAATGGAAAACTTCATATGTTGGATGACTTTGGTCTCTAGCAGGAAAAGATTTTGCTTGGTATATCCAGGCAACTCTATAAGGTCCAGTGTTGAAATTATCAAAGGAATGTACTTCAGAACAGCAGTACATTTTTTATGTAGATGTGGAAATGATTTTAAGAAACAGTGACATCTTACTACTACTTTTTATTTACACAGTTCTGAAACTGACTAGAAAGCTTTCCCCATAGATATTATATTAATATTCCAATCATAACTTTAACTCAAGAATATAATTCTACCAAAAGAATATTTTGAAAATTTCTATTCAGTTTACTGGAATTGGTTATTAAAAAAAAAAAAAAAAAAGAAAAAAAGAAGAATCCTGCTGCTTTCAGTATTTCCTGACTTCATGTTTGTAAATATAAAGACGAACTTCAATTATGAAAAATTTAAAAAGATATATATATATGTACTATTTTGTTTTTGTCTGGAAGATTTTGAGTTATGGTATTGTTTTCAGATTGATTAATTTGAGTATGCTGTGTTTTAAAATGAGATCCCATTAGCTTTTTTTTTTCCAATAGAAAATTGTTTTCTTCAAAGTCTGATATTGGTTCATGGCTTAGTGCCTTGGGTTTACAGACTTTTCCTTTTAAATGCAAGACCTTTTTCAACAAAATAGTGTTTGTCATCATTTTGGTACTAAACATTTATAATTACTGTGTAATTATAAACAAAAAATACATAAAGCTTTGAATATAATTATGTAGCATAAAAGTTAAGGTTGTTCACTCTATGATGGCATCTTAGAATTAAACAATACTATTACTAGGGCTGAAAAGAGAAGACTGGTTTAATGTGGTGTGATTATTTTGAGGATAAATGCCTGGTTACAGGGAATATTTTATACTAAAACAATGCTTATGCATATGGCCATGTATGTGTGTGCGTTTGTGAGAGAGATTGACAAGAGTGAGAGATTGAAAGAGACCTGTTGAGACATACACACACACACACACACACACACACACACACACACACCTTGAAATGCTTTAATTCATTAGTGTTTCAGTCTTCATTTTGGTAAACTCCCCAGGCGGATTCTTTGTTTTAAATTGAACCATAGGTACAGTTTCCTTTTTGCCAAACAGGTACACATTTTAAAATGTACTGCTTTTTAAATAGTAAAGTGTATAAAATTAGAAGTGCCCACATCTAAAAAATACTTGAGATCAAGATTATCTTTAGTGACTATCATCTGCATATCTCTGTAAGTTCAAATGTGCTTCTTACAATCCCTGTCATATTACCAACAGAGGCAATAAAAGCTTCAGTGAAATTGCCATGACTAAATCTTTTCACATATTATTTCAGTGTAATATTTTTAAAGACTAAAATATACCTTAAGACTTTTCCAGGAAGAATAATTATTCATGGAAAGAGCATTGTAATGGCAAGTTTTGGGAAGAAAAGACATGCCAAGTCTTGTTTACTACATTTTTGCTACATTTTAAAAATGTTTACAACTATACTGGGCTGCTTTATTTAATTAACAGTACTGTAGTTGTGTAATATGGCATTATAAGTGTGTGTTCATTAGACTTTTAAAAAGTTTTAATGAGAGAAAGAACTTAATAAAATAACATGGGATATCTTTTATATAATATCCTACTGGGGAATTCTTATTTAAGCAAGGTTATACTATTTTTTTTTTCCTCAGAAAGATTTAAGTGATGAAGTGTTCATCTATTTTTTATTTGATGATAATCAAGAAATTGAGTAGTTGTAGCTAGTTTAATGTGCACTTTGCTTAGATTTTTTAAAACCTGTTACTATTAAGACTTCGTATTGTAAACCTTCTGTAACTTTTATCTATGAATGACAGAAGAAAGTTCAACCTAATGAAAGAATTTTGGAATGAAAAAGGAAAGTGGTGCTGGGGAAATTTATTATAGTTCCCAGAGTATGCCTTTGTAAATCTGAATCAACTTTTAGCAAGAATTAATTTATGTAGTTCTAAATGTTAAGTTGTATACTTAATAGAAAATAATCATTTGGCACCTCAGCAGTTTTCTTTAAATGTTACTTTATAAAACTTTTAACAATATGATTTATATTGAATACATAGATGTTTTGATAAAATTTTATCAAATTTGATTATGTAATGATAAAATGTTTTTAAAATGTGAACTATTTAACATATATCTTAATAACTGAGGACACAATACCTGAATTGTGATTTCTACTTAATGTGATAACTAGGGTTCAAATTATGGCTCATCATTTAATTGATTATAAACAAGTATATTTCTAAACTCTTTACTTGCCTCCATTTTTACAGTCATAATAGCAATAATTTCTATTTTTATTTTATAGAAATGTGATGAAGTTACGTATCATGATACCTTTACCTTTTATTTCTGAGGGGAAAGGGGTTTATATTTTGTAGTTAATACAATCTTGATAATTCTTAATAGTACTAATCCCCTTGTCCAGGTTTATCCTTAGTATTTGTCACCATTTTGGTTGAATATTTGCTTGATTTGTATCTGATTTCTGGAGGCAGATAGTGCTGGTTGATTTTTGTTTTGTTTTGTTTTTAACTTATAATACAGATACAGAAATGGTTTTACCAGAGCATTCTTGCCATCTTATTTTCTTTACTGCCTGTTGGGTAATTGGCATTTCCTGCTGACCAATTCATTTATTTAACAACTCAATGTATAGTGTTAAGTGGCTTTGGGCTTTTCTGCGGTTGATCTTTTTTAATTTGTCATAAATAAGGAAATTAAGATAAACAGTACACAACCTTTGTAGTAGGTAGAATTCCTAAAAAGTAATGTCTTTATTTGTGGAGTTTTAAAGACAAATTATTTGGGGAATCATTTTATGGTTATCCATTTAAAAAATTGAGATTCTAAAAAGTATTTTTTAATTTACTTCCAAGTTTTTCTTATATGTATTGTTTAGATATTTTCAGTTTAATTTTTTTGTATTCGTGCTATGCAGAAATGTGACTTGTAATGTAGAGCATTGGTTTTAAGCCATACCTCGAGGCTGCTGTGTTCCATGAGGTTGGGTCACAGCAGGCAGGGTGCCTCTTCCACTTTATCCACAACTTTCTACTTTGTGTCCTGTAGGTTAATGGCATTTCATAGGAAATTTGGTTTGGAGAAAAATGGTTAAGAGAAGTTTTTTTAAAAAAAATGTCTGGCTTATCAGAAACATTACCACTTTGGCAGATTTTTCAGTGGAATGGGAAGAGATGAGTCAGACCAAAGTTAAAGCAGGTCTGATCATAGAAGACAGCACTGCTTTGAAAGAAGAACCCATCAAATTAAGCTTAAAGCAAGGAAGGAGTTATTTTGAACCAAAATAGTGAAAGCAAAGCTTGATTTGTTTGAAAAACTTCATTGTTTGAAACAGTGAAGAGGCAGTATGTGTAAGTGGCTTAATGATGAAACAAAAGAAAACGATAATATATTTAGAATGTATACACGTAGAAAGCATGTTCAATATAAATATTAAAATTTTCCTTCAAATTATGAAATACTGTAAGAAAACTTTGTATTTAATAGAACACTGGGCAATAGCAAGATTTTTACAAAAGGGAATAGTGTAGGATGTAAGTTTAGGGGGAAAAATGGCTAAGAGAAAATGGTAATGTAGGCTGTAGACAACGATTTTATCTTATAGTTAACATGACACATAGCTACAAGAGAAATACGTGATCAGTAAGGTTTAGAGATGTATGTATGTACTTGGAATCCTTTAAAAATAGCATGTTGAGGCTTCAAGCAAATGCTAAAAGTGTTCTTAATCCTGGTAATAGATCAGAACTCATTGTATTGAAATTATATGAAATGAATTAGGCTGTCAGCCAGAGCTTTAAAATAGTCACTTCTAAGACTGGTGTAATGGTACTTAAAAAAATAGCTTTATTGAGCTATAATTTACACATGATAAAATTCACCCATTGTAAATACACAATTCCGTGGATTCAGTAAATTTATACAGTTGTGCAACCGTTATCACAGTACAGTTTTAGAACATTTCCATTAGCCCATAAAAGTTCCCCGCATTGTCCTTTGCAATTGATTCCCTCTCTGTCCCAGTCCTCGGTAGCCACTTAGCATCTGTTTCATAAATTTTCCTCATCTACAGATTACACATAAGTAGAATCCTACAACTTGGAAGTCTTGTATCCAGCCTGTTGGCATGTTTTTTTAGGTTCATTCATGTTGTAGACTGTGCCGTACTTAGTTCCTTTAATTGCTACATAATATTTCATTGTATGGCTGTACTAATTTTGTTTATTCACCGGTTGATGGACGTTTGGATTGTTCATATTTTTTGGTTATTATGAATAATGCCATGAACATCCATCTATATATCTTTGTGTGGACATATGTTTTCATTTCTCAGGTAGATTTCTAGGAGTGTAATTAATGGTTTGGTTGGAAAATTTTTGTTTACTTTTCTAAAAAATTGCCAAACTCTTTTCCAGAGTGGCTGTACTGTTTAAAAATGTTCCGACCACAATGCATAAGGGTTGCAATTTCTTCACATCCTTGTGAATACTTGTCTTTTTTTTTTTTTTTAATTATTATAGTCATTCTGGTGAGTATGTATTTTAACTGTGTAAATTATACCTAGCATCCTAACTCGTGTCCATTGATTGGGTATGCAATTTGGGTGAGTATAAGGTGGCCTAAGGGATCGCTGTAAAATTACTTACTATAGACATGTACTTAGCTGAAGATAGTATTTTCTGTAGCCACAGAGGAAAGTTATAAGCTTCCGGTGGGAGTTCTGGTCCCTCAGAACTCTGCTGAGGAGATGAAATGCATAGGTGAGTAGTGCTGATGGCTGGTGTTTGGTGCTGTTGTGCATATCATAGTTGATAAAGCTAGCTAGTTAGCCTGTGACTTGGTGGTAATTAAAACACTGTAGAAACATTCTGCACAGATGTGTTACAGTCCTTTTAAGTTTCCCAGAGCTCTTTCGCTTTCAGGTAACTGGGAATTTCTTAAATTTGTAACAATTTAGTCACCGCCAGCTACTTGTGCTCTTCTACATAATGGGCATTAGAGTAGTGTTTTTTCTTTTTTTTTAACAGAAAATTTCAGACCTACACAAAAGTAGAATAATTAACCTACTTCAGCATGATCAATTTATGGCCTATCTTGGTTTATCTGTATATCACCCATCCTTTGCAATGCTGACCTATTCTGAAGCAAGTCCCACTTAGCAAATAATCCTGTTTGTATCTCAGTATTTATGTGTAAAAGGTAAGGACACTTAAATATAACCACTATACCATTACCCCACTTAACAAGTTCTTAGTAATTATCCAGTCAGTAGTTTAAATTGTCTCAATTTTTTTTTCCAGTTCAAGTCAGAATTCAAATAAGGTCCATACATTGCATTTATCTCTGTAAATCTTTTCAGCTGTGTATCCCCGTATACATCCCCATATATAGTATCCCCCCTTGGCTTGGAAAACATTTATTTGAAAAAGCAGTGGTTGCTTTAAATTTGTAAATATTCATGCAATTTATATTTAAGGTGACATTTGGTGTGCTTAAAGAATGTATTTTACCTTGAAAATATTTTGGAAGTTAATGAAGTGTGGTATAAAAAGTATAATATGTTTCCTTAATTTTAAAAATATAATGGGACTTGTATTCAGAATATATAAAGAGCTCTTACAATTTAACAAAAGACAGCCCATCTTACAAATGAGTTAAGAATTTGAATAGACATTTCTCCTAAAAAGATATACAAATGGCCACTATGCACATGAAAAGATGTTCAACATCATTAGTCATTAGGGAAATGCAAATCAAAACCACAATGACCTATCACTTCATAGCCACTAGTATTGTTTTAATCAAAAAGACAATAGCAAGTGTTGATGAAGATGTGAACAAATTGGAACCTTGTACATTGGTGAGAATATAAAGCAGTGCAGCCAGTTTGGAACACAGTTTGGCTGTTACTCAATAAATGAAACCTAGGTTAGCATATGACCCAGCAGTTCCACTCCTAAGAAGGTAAGAGAATTGAAAATATGTATTCACTCTCCAGCCCCTGGAAAACACCCTTTTACTTTGTGAATTTGACTATTTTAGATTCTTCATATAACAATAACACAGTAATTATCTTTCTGTGATTGGCTTTTTTTCACTTAATGTCCTCAAGTGTCATCTGCGTTACAGCATGTGACAGAAATTCCTTCCTTTTTAAGACTGAACAATATTTCATTGTAGATATATACAACATTTTTGTCAGTGGACATTTGGCTATTGTGAATAGTGCTGCTCTGAACCTACGTGTGCACATATCTACTTTTAATTCTTTAGGATATATACACAGAAGTGGGATTGCTGGATCATATGGTAGTTTTATTTTTAAATTTTTGAGGACCCCCCCCATACTGTTTTCCATAGCAATTCTACCATTTTACATTCCTACCAACAATGCACAAGAGTTCCAATTTCTCCACATCCTCACCAACACGTTTTTTCTTATATGTTAGCTATTCTAATGGTGTGAGGTGATATCTGTGGTTGTGGTTTGCATTTCTCTGATTAGTGATGTGGAGCATCTTTTCATATATACTACTTGGCCATTTGTATATCTTTGGATAAATGTCTATTCAAGTTCTTTGCCCATTTTTGAACTGAGTTATTGGATTTTTTTGTTGTTGAGGGAGTTCTTTTGATATTCAAGGTATTAACCATCTGGTTTAACATGTTAAGTCCAATGTTCCCTTACTGATATCCTGTCTGAGTTATCTGCCCGTTGGTGAAAGTGGGGTATTAAAGTTCCCTACTATTGTTGTACTGCTGTCCATTTCTCCCTCTGTCTTTGCTTTTTTTTTTTTTTAAGTGGTTTTTTTTTTTTCCATGTGGAATCTTTGGATTTTCTACATAAAAGATTACTCTTTGCAAACCAATCATTTTACTTCTTCCTTTTCAATTTAGTTGCCTTTTTTTCTCATATTTTTGCCTACTTGCTCTGCTAGGACTTCCAATGGCATACCGAATAGAAGTGGCAAGAGTGGGCATCTTTGTTTTGTTCCTTTTCTTAGACGAAAAGTTTTACATCTCTCACCATTGGATATAATAGTAGTTGTGGGCTTTTCATGTATGGCCTGTATTATGTTGAGATAGTTTCCTTCTATTTTTAGTTTGTTTTAAGTCAGGAAAGGGTGTTGAGTCTTGTCAACTGCTTTTCTGCATCAATTAGCTAGATAATGTGGCTTGGTCCTTCAATTAATGTGGTTTATCAGAATGATTGAATTTCATATATTGAACCATCCTTGCATTGTGGGAATAACTCCCACTTTGGTGTGGTGTAGAATTCCTTAATGTGCTGTTGAATTTGGTTTGCTAGTATTTTGTTGAGAACTTTTGTATCAATATTCTTCAGGAATATTGGTCTGTAGTTTTCTTGTAGTGTTTCCTTGTCTGGCTAATTTAGTATCAGCATTGCTGGCCTCACAGAATAAGTGTAGAAGCATTCCCTTTTCTTCCATCTTTGGGAAGAGTTTGAGGAGGATTAGTATTTAAATGTTTGCTAGAATTCTCCAGTGAAGCCATCTGGTCTTGGACTTTTCCTTGTTAGGAAGTTTTGTTTTTTTTTTTTTATTACAGATTCAATTTTCTAACTAGTTATTGGTCTGCTCAGTTTTTCTATTTCTATAGTATTTAATTTGAGTAGGTTGTATGCCCATTTTTATATTGAGCTACTTTTTACATTAACCTGTGTTTTCTATATATTCTAAATACTAGATCTTTACCAGATATATGATCTACAAATATTTTCTATTCTGTGGATTGTCTTTTCACATTCTTGATAGTTCCTTGTGACACAAAAGTTTAATTTTAATAAAGTCCAATTTATTTTTTTTCTTTTGCTTATACTTGAGATATCAAATCTAAGAAACCATTGCCTAATCTGATGTCAGAAAATTTACACTTAATGTTTTCTTATAAGAGTTTCATGGTTTGAGCTCTTACCTTTATTCCTTTGACCTATTTTGAGTTAATTTTTAGATATTGCATGAAGTAGGGGGCAAATTAATTCTTTTGCCTGTGAATATCCAACTGTCCCCTTACCATTTGTTGAAAAGACTATTCCTTCCTCCATTGAATGGTCTTGGTACGCTTGTTGAAAACCAATTGCCCATAAATATATGGGTGTATTTCTGGATTCTTAATTCCCATCAGTCTATATGTCCTTCCTTATGCCAGAATCACATAGTCTTGATTGCTGTACCTTTGTTAGTTAAGTTTTAAAATCAGGAAATGTAACTCCTCTGACTTGTTTTTCAAAAAAATTTTGGCTATTTGGTGTCCCTCACATTTCCATACAAATATTAGCATCAGCTTGTCAATTTCTGCAAGAAAATGCCGCTGGGATTTTGACGGTTGTATAGAATTTGTAGATCAGTTTTGGAATATTTACAAGTTTTGCATCACTATTTTATGTGTCCATATGATATATTGACTGCCTTTAAGTTTTCATCATGGATTGCCTAAGTGCTTGCTGTGGCTTCCTATATACCTTTAGTCTACTTTTCTTCCAACCACTTTTTCTTGCTGTTACCTGGATGTCTTATCTAAAAGGCTTAATTAAGATCCTTTAGTGACTCCTCAGAGCTTTCAGAATTAATTCACTCATTCAAATGTCTCTAATCCCTTAATGTGTCAGATATTATCCCAGGAATATAGCAGTGAACAAAAAAATAAATGCTCTCATGGAGCTCAAGTGTGGGGAGATGTAATAAGTAAAATATATATTGTGATATATAATGAGAAGTGCCAGGGAGAGGGGAAAAGCAGGGAAGGGGACAGGAGAATGTGCAATTTTAAAAAGGGTAATCAAGGAGGGCTTCATTGAGATAGCTGAGTACCTAAAGAAATGAAGTAATAGGCTGTGCATACATCTGATGAAAGCTTGCAGGCATAGCAAATAGCAACCATAAAGGCTCTGAGTTGGCAGCATGTTTGAGGAACATCAAGGAGGCTAGCAGGCTGGAGATGAGGGAGTGAGGAGAGTAATAGGAAGTGAGATCAAGGGTAACAGGTAGTAGGGTGCCTGGCTGGCTCAGTCAGTATAGCATGCAACTCTTGATCTCAGGGTTGTAAGTTTGAGCCCCATGTTGGGTGTAGAGATTACTTAAAAAATAAAATCTTAACAGCAAATTGTGTGTGGCCTTATGGGCCATTGTTACTGCTCTGGCTTTTATAGTGAGGTGGGAAGTCATTGGAGAGTTTGAGCAGAGAAATATCAGTTCTGTACCTGAGATTTAACAAAAGTGCCTTACCTGATAGGTTGGGGAAAGACTGTGTATGTGTGTGTGGGAGGGATAAGGTGAAAGCAGGAGACGAGTTGTAGTAGCCAGCCTCTAAAACATCTCCAATGATCCCTGCCTCATGAGATTCACACCCATGTGTAATCCCTTCCACTTGACTGTGGGCTGGACCTAGTGACTTGCTTCTACTGAATAGAGTATGGCAAAGTGATGGGATATCATTTCTGAGATTGTTATAGTCTCCATTTTGCATGTTCTTTCTTGCTCTCTCACTTGCTCACTGTTGGAAGCTGGCTGCCATTTTGTGACGTGCCTTTAAAAGAGGCCCACGTGACAAGAAACTGAAGGTGACCTCAGGACAGTGAGGACCTGAGGCTCTTGGTCCAACAACCCATAGAGAGCTAAATATTGCCAACAACCACATCAATTAGCTTGGAAGCTGATCCTCTCTCAGATGAGCCTTCAGATGGGACTACAGTTCTGACTAACAGCTTGACTGTGGCCTTGTGAGGTACCCACACTGAATCTGCATTTAGATTCTGGATCCCCCAAAACTGTGGGGTAATGCTTGTTATTTTAAGATGCTGAAGTTTTGGGATAATTAGTTACAGCAATAGATCATTTATAAGAAGTCAACTAAGAAGTTAATGCAATTATCCTGATGAGAGACAATGGTAACTCAGGCCAGGGTGGAAACAGTGGAGCTGACAAAAAGATATATTTTAAAGGTGGATCTAACTGGATTTTCTGAGGAACTAGGTATAAATGAAGGGAGGAGTGATGTCATAGAGGAGGAGGGGTTGTCCTAGCGAAGCAAGAAAGAGCTCAAAGATTATTCCAAGGTTTTTGGCCTGAGAAATTGGATGGGTGGAATTGCTATTCATCAAGATTTAGAAGATATGGGAGCAACAGGTTTTGTAGAAAAAGATTAGGAGCTTAGTTCAGGGTACGTGTTTATGATGCCTATATGAGCCAATGAAATTCTGAGTAGGTAGATGAGATCACCAAAAATGAATGTGGACAGAAAAGAGAAGTTCAAAGACTGAGCCCTGAGACACTCTAATGTTAAGAGATCAGGTTAGTGGGGGAGGAAATAGCACAGAAAACAGATGAGCGACCAGTGAGGTAGGAGGAAAAACAGCTAAGTGTTGTAGGAGCCAAGTAGAGAGATTATTCTGAGGAGGAGGGAGTGATAAACTGTCAAAGGCTGCAGATAGCTCAAGAAAAACAGGAATTACAAATTGAATATTGGGTTTATCAATATGAAAGTCATTGTTGACCTTGATGAACAGCTTCGCTGGAGTAATGGAAAGAGAATGCTTGATTGAAGTGCATTCAAGAGAGAATTGGAGAAGAGGAGTTGGGATAGTGAGGACAGGCAACTCTCAAGTAGTTTTGCAACAAAGAGGAGCAAAGAAACAGTGTAGTAGCTGGAAGGGGAAGAGTAGATTTTGTAAAAATCGGAGAAATTACAAAATGGTTGTATGAGAAAGATGCAGTAGGCAGAAAGATGGATGCTATAGGAGAGGGATTTGCTGGTGAGTTGTCCCTGAATAAACAAAGTTCTTACCATTTAACTTAGTTAAACCAGCACCCTCTGCATACTACTCTCTGCCTGCATCCCAGTTCATGTGCACCCTTTATGTAGTTGGGTTTTTGCACCTTGAAGGCTTTTCATGTATTTTCCTTAGTGTGCATTTTCCACTTTCTGTACCCTTTACTTTAAATGATTCCTAGTAGTTTTAAAAATAACAACAGAACAGCTTGAGTGTCATCAGCCTGGAAGGCTTTCTCTGATGCCTCAATCTGATTTAGATGGTTTTCCTCTGTGCTCCTGTACCCTTTCCTTCTATTTATTCTTTTTATAGCACTTACTACAGTACATGGATACTACTTGTCTATCTCCAATTAGACCATAAGAACAATATTGATAACAAGGACTGTGGCTTATTTGACTCTGAATCCTTGGCACTTAAGTGTTTCACACATAGTGAATATACACTAAATCTTTGAAAGAAGAAATATAAGAATCCTCTAAGTTTCTTTAGTTCTTGTGGTAGACAAAAGCTCTAACATGCAAAATTGTTGACTTAGATTTGAAAATTATATTGATTAATCAATTAAGAAGAACATATATAGTTCTGATTGTTTGTGGATTCTGTATTTGTGAATTTGCCTACTCACTAAACTCTATTTGTAATCCCCACATCCATACTTGCAATACCTAGGCAGTCATTTTATGGCCATGTACAGAGTGGCAAAAATTTGAGTTGCCTGTCACGCACATTCCTACTTGAGGTCAAACAAGGCGATGCTCTGCTTTCATGTTTTAGCTCTCATACCTTATACAAATGTCCTTTTCTTGATATATATGGTGCCACGGTTTTCATATTTTATGCTTTTGGCGGGGGGTAGTGATTTTGCTGTTTAAAATGGCCACAAGTGTAGTGCTGAAGTGCTGTCTTGTATTCTAAGTGCAAGAGGCTGTGATGTGCCTTATGGAGACGATGCATGCATTAGCTAAGCTTCATTCAGTCATGAGTTATAAATTCTGTTGGTTGTGAGTTCAATGTTAATGAATCAATGATACATATTAAAAATAAAAATTGAGGCACTTGGCTGGCTCAGTTGGTAAAGCATGCAACTCTTGATCTCGGGATCATGAGTTCAAATGGGTGTAGAGCTTACATTAAACACACACACACTATATATAATATATATATATATATGGTATATATATATATACACTTTGTATATATACATACACTTTATATATATATAGTGAATAGATATAGATATAGATGTACATTATATATATGTTAAAGTGTCTTTAAAGAGAAACACACAAAAAGCAAGGTTATATATTGACTGGTTGATGAAAATGTAACCAGAAGCTGATTTCTCTAGGAACAATGGTTCAGTATTTGCAGCACCTTTATAACTATGAATGAGAATTTACTGCACTTTGGCCTCATTCTGAAGTTGCTGGTGAGATTCTTCCCACTGCTTTCTACAGATGGGAAGTAGGTGAATTTAGTCATTTGTAAAGTAAGCCTAATCAAAATGACTTTTTTTCATAACTTCCTATTATGAAAATCTGGTCTGAAGCTACCCCACTTGGTCTGAGTGGGAAAGACAGTACAGTAATTCCAAGGAGATCTATCATCCTGGAGATATGTTGGGTAGCCATGAAGTTCTCTTTTTACAGGTGGGTCAGACATTAGTGCCTAAGATGTTCCCAAGACTGTACAGTTGCCCATAAGTTGTGGTTACCTTTGGCTTCCCAGACCCTAGAAATCTGGAGTCATTTTATGCTTGATAAATGAATTGGTAATTATTTTCTCATAAAAAGAGAATTAGTGTTGTTGCTGAGATTTTGAAAAACATTCCAAGTGTTAAAAATGTAGCTTTTTTTTTGTTGTTGAAATAGCCCTCCTCTTTTGGGTTTTGCCTCCATTTTTTGAGCACTCACTAAGCTTTATATTGTGCCATGCACTTTATTGACACTTTACTGTCCAATCTTCACAACACTATGAAATGCAAGTATTAATTCCAAGGCCATAAACATTGTTACAGTTTTTCAGTTTGTAGAACCTGGTTTCTATCTTTACAATCAACCCTTGAATGAGAAGTCTTAAAAACATTGAAAGAACTAGAACTCTACTGCAGAATAGCTAATTCATATTGCATTTTATGTGTAATTATTAAATCTTCAGTACTTTTAAAGCAAGATTATTGGAAAAGAATGGATGGATTTTACTTCTTATCATTAAGATTTTTTATGAATTCAACACAGTGAGAACACACTGCTTTTGATATGTAGAATAGAGATATCACAGGATGCTTTCAACTATGTCCCATAAACAGCTTTAGAGGTGGTTCTATGAATAGCCAGTTTTTTAATGTGTACATCTCAATATTAGTTTAGAGAGGTGGCAATGTTGAAACTGAAGATGTGGTTGTATTTCCACGGTTACATTCTGGTAAGTATCAGAAAAACAGATAGGGCCTTGATTCCACTACTGATCATTGTAAACTTGAGGGTAAGTGTGTTTCAATTCAGTCTGTTTTTACATCTGTCAAATGAGGGTTCCTTCTATATCAACAATCTCTGATTCCATAATGCCTTCATGTGAAACATAGGCAACAAACTATCTCCAATCTGTTGGATCGTTCTCTGGTGGAAGAGATGTTATTGAGTAACCTGAAGTGTTAAATAAAACCTAGCTCCACATACACTGTGGCAAAGTCCATCAAAATCTGTTCTTCCTACTTCCATAGTTCCTTGTAGTTGGCTCATGGTTACCTGTCTGGGGACGTTGCTTGGTGTAGATACATAACTAATTTCTTACCAGTAGAATAATCAGATATGATGTGTCTTAGTTCTGGATTAGTGCCTTAACATCATTATTTTTCCACATTTTCTCTTCCTGTCAATTAGAACCCATGTCAACTCAACTTCAGCCATGCAGGTGGTGATAATGTCCCAGGATGACAGATCAACAGGATGAAAAATGTGGATCCCTGAATGACTTCATGGAACAGGGCTAGCTGCTGACTGGAAGTCTCCACAGATTGTAATCACAGAATGTTATACCTCTTCTCTTTAAGCCTCTTTATTGTTGTTGGGTGGCCGCTCCAGTGGCCTTATATAACCATTGTCTGCACTGAGTGTGAAAGACATTTTCCTAAAGGAAAAACAATTTTGAATTGGATACTCATATGCTTATTTCTAGATTTATTAACAAATCCGTAACTTGCTTACAGACACGAGGAAAAGAATGCTTAGTTCACTGGCTCAGATTCGGTGTATTTGAATTTTTTAGCTTATTTTTAATGTAACCGCTTAGTCCTACTTCTAGAGATTCTGAATTGTTCAGCAGAGCTGGAGCTCCAAAAGAAAAGGAGCCAGCCACATGAAGACCTAGCAAAGAAGAACATTCCATGCAGAGAGAACAGGACTGCAAAATCCTTGAGGGATGAATGGATTTGGTAAGTTTGAGTAACAGAAGGGAAGGCAGTAATGTGGCAGCTCATTAGGTAAGAGAGAGTGACGTAAGATGAGAACAGAGGGGCAGGCAGGATACACATCACATATTATGATTTTGTGAGCCAGCACAAGGAGTCTGAATTTCAAAGTCCATTGGGATGTCTTCTGAGATTTTAAAATAAGGAAGGGAAGCATTTGAGTTTTGCTTTTAAAATATGACTCTAGGGACATCTGACTGGGTCCCCTAGAGTGTGTGACTCTTGATCTCAGGGTCATGAATTCAAGCCCTATGTTGGTCAAAGAGCCTACTTAACCAAAAGTAAAAGAGGACTCTGTTTCCTGTGTGGAGAATGGTTCCCAGGTTGATAAGAGATTAGTGTGTAGACTTGAGGTGATGCTGGTTTGAACTGATGTGATAATGGTAGAAGAGAGGTGGGCAGATTAGGGATATATTTTGAAGGTGGGATCAGAGAATTTAATGATAGATGACTGACTATGTCAGGGGAGAGAAGGAAAGACATTCTCAAGTGGTTGTTTTTGCTGTTGGTTGTTTATTTTGAGAGTGAGAACACTCGCAGGTGAGGGACAGAGAGAGAGGGAGAGAGAGAATCCCCAGCAGGCTCCATGCTGTCAGCACAGAGCCTGAAGCGGGGCTTAAACTCATGAACCATAAGATCATGATCTGAACTGAAATCAAGAGTTGGATGCTTAACCAACTGAGTCACCCAGGTGCCCCAGGAAAAAAAATTTTTAATTGGAACAGTTGTGTGGATGATGCTGTCATTAACTGTAATGGGAGAAAACTGGATTAGAAATGGGGAAAAAAATCAAGAATTCTGTTAGGGTTAGACATGAAATTTCTTATTCTCTCAAAACAAGTCAAAATAAGTAATGCCTCAAAGTATAGCCAGATCTTTTTCGTGTTTCTTGTCTGGATTCTGTGAGCACTTTTGGGCAGGACAATTCTGTACTGGATGTGTACATTTTACCCCAGGAAGTGAATTATCAGTAGATTCCTTCCTCCCCAGTGTGACAATCAAAAATGCACACATTTTACTTTATTTTTTTAAAGCAAGCTCTGTGCCCATCATGGGGCTTGAACTTGCAACACTGAGAGAATCACGTGCTCTACCTACTGAGCTGGCCAGGCACCCCACAAGATGCACACATATTTTTTTTCCTTTTTTTAAAAATATAATTTATTCTCAAATTGGCTTCCATAAAACACCCAGTGCTCATCCCAACAGGTGCCCTCCTCAATGTGCATCACCCACTTTCCCTTCTCCCTCACCCCCTATCAACCCTCAGTTCTCACTATTTAAGGGTCTCTTATGGTTTGCCTCCTTCCCTCTCTGTAACTTTTTTCCCCCCTTCCCTTCTCCCATGGTCTTCTGTTAAGTTTTTCAAGATCCACATATGAGTGAAAACATATGATATCTGTCTTTCTCTGACTGGCTTATTTCACTTAACATAATACCCTCCAGTTTCATCCATGTTGCTGCAAATGGCAGGATTTCATTCTTTCTCATTGCCAAGTAGTATTCTATTGTATATATAAACCACATCTTCTTTATCCATTCGTCAGTTGATGGACATTTAGGCTCTTTCCATAATTTGGCTATTGTTGAAAGTGCTGCTATAAACATTGGGGTACAAGTGCCCCTATGCATCAGCACTCCTGTATCCCTTGGGTAAATTCCTAGTAGCTCTATTGCTTGGTCATAGGGTAGTTCTATTTTTAATTTTTTGAGGAACCTCCACACTGTTTTCCAGAGCAGCTGCACCAGTTTGCATTCCTACCAACAGTGCAAGAGGGTTCCTGTTTCTCCACATCCTCGCCAGCATCTACAGTCTCCTGATTTGTTAATTTTAGCCACTCTGACTGGCATGAGGTGGTATCTCAGTGTGGCTTAGATTTGTATTTCCTTGTTGATGAGTGATGTTGGGCATCGTTTCATGTGTCTGTTGGCCATCTAGATGTCCTCTTTGGAAAATTGTCTATTCATGTCTTCTGCCCATTTCTTTACTGGATTATTTATTTTTTGGGTGTGGAATTTGGTGAGTGTTTTATAGATTTTAGATACTGGCCCTTTATCTGATATGTCATTTGCATATATCTTTTCCCATTCTATCAGTTGCCTTTTAGTTTTGTTGATTGTTTCCTTTGCACACATATTTTAAAATGCATTTGGCAGGGTAGTTCTATTCCAGGTTGTACCTTTTGTGTACCTTTGTTAGTGCAAGTGGTCTTTATATTCCTATGTGTGTGTTTTCTCAAGCAATGAACACTAAAAGTACAACTTATACCATAAGTTCTGTAAATTTTTTTTACATAAAAGTTCTTATAAAAGATTTTGCATTATGCATATGGGCACTTTGTCCAAGCCAATTCATTCTATTATTCTCATTGTTAATTATCTGTCTTATACCACCACTGTGAGTCCACAATTACAAGACACCTAAAATATTAGAAAAGGTACCATATAAAAATCACAATCTAGTAACATTTGCTAGTCTTTTTGCAAGTACAGACTTGGAAGGAATTAAAACTGTTAGAAATGATAAATGTAAATAAATATAAAAAACTTCTTAAAATAGTGATTTCTTAAATTGTTTAAAGAGAAAAATGTTTTTTTGGGTTTATAAAAAAAAGTAAATACATAACAATAGTACAAAGGATTGGAAGAAAGGTGAATGGAATTATACTGTTGTAAAATTCTTACATTATTATTGATGAAGTGGTATAATTAAGATAGATTGGTTCAAAGTAAGGATGATGTATATAAATCCTAGGAGTAACCTCTGAAAATAGAGGTAGAGCTAGAAATGCAAAAGAGGAGAGTGAATGGTAAAAAATAATAAATCCAAATGAAGGTAGGAAACGTAGAGACCCAACATAGAGATGGAACAAACAGAAAATAGGAGCAATGTAGAAAGTTTAAAGGCAAATATGTCAATATTTATACCGAACATCAAGGCTAAACACTAATTCAAAGAGATTGTTGGAGCAGATAAAAAGCAAGACCCAAGTAGATGCTTATATCTGAGAGTCACGCTTTAATATAAAGACACAGATGGGTTAAAAGTAAGAGGATAGTAAAAGATGAACCATGCAGGGGCTCCTGGGTGGCTCAGTCAGTTGAGCGTCCAACATCGGCTCAGGTCATGAACTCATGGTTCATGAGTTTGAGCCCCATGTTGGGCTCTGTGCTGACAGCTCAGAGCCTGGAGCCTGCTTCAGATTTTGTGTCTCCCTCTCTATCTGCCTCTTCCTCTCACGCTCTCTCTCAGAAATAAAAAAAAAAAAAAGATGAACCATGCAAAGAATAAGCATAACAAAACTAGTGTGGCTATATTAACATCAGATAAAGTAAAAAAGGACATTTCATATTGATAAAAGGAACAATTTATCAAACCATAACAATCCTAAATGTGTATGTATTTAATAAAAGAGCTTCAAAATGTATGTAGCAAAAATTGCAGAAATGGGCAAATCCACAATTACAGTTGAAGATTTTATCACTCATCATTCAGTAATTGATAGAATTGACCAAAAACAAATCACAAAAACAACCAAAACAACAAAAAAACTAGTATAAATACAGAACTGAAAATCACTATTATATCAACATAATCAATGTTTATAGAACATTACATTCAACACCTGTAGAAAACATATTCTATAGCTGGTATTTTCTACACATTCTCTAGTGCACTTGGTAAGATTTTCACTGGGATTGCATTGAATGTGTAGGTCAGTTTGGGAAGAACGGACATCTTGACAATATTTATTATTCTCATTCATAAACATGCAATATATATCCCATCTATTTAGTTCTTTGGTTTTGTTCATTAGAGTTTTGTAGTTTCCTCATTTAGATCTTGTACATATTTTGTTAGATTTACATCTAAATACTCCATTTGTGTTAATCTAAATGGTGTGTTTTTAATTTCAAATTCCACATGTTCATTGCTGGTAAATACAGTAATTGACTTTTGCATGTTAACGTTATATTTTGCAAGTTTTCTATAATCACTTATTAGTTCCAGAGGTTTTTTGATCGATTCTTTCAGATTTTCTTCATAAATAATCATGTCACCTGTGAACAAAGACAGTTTTATTTCTTCCTTTTCTTAATGCATTAGCTGGAACTTCAGTGCAATGTTAAAAGGAGTGATGAGAAGGGACGGCTTTGTCTTGTACCTCATCTTAGTAGGAAAACTTTGGTTTCTCACCATTAAGTGTGTTAGCTGTAGGTTTTTTATAGATATTCCCTTATCCAGTTGAGGAAAGTTTTTATCATGAACGGATGTTGGATTTTGTCAAATGCTTTTTCTGTATCTGTTGGTAAGATCACGTGATTTTTCTTCTTTAGCCTGATGATATGATGGATTATGTTGAAACTTAAAGGGAAAAGAAAGAAAATTATTAAGATATAACTGACATACAGCACTGTATAAGTTTAAGGTGTATAGCATAATGATTTAACTTCATTAATTGATTTTCAAATGTTGAACAAGCTTTGATATCTGGGGTAAACATTATATTTAATTTGCTATTTTTAAAACCACTTTTATAAGCATTTATTTGAATATATTTACATATAACATTGTATAAGTTTAAGGCGATACATTCATTTGTATATATTGTAATATAATTGTAACTGTAGCAATCATTATCACATTATATAATTATAGCACAATATTAATGTCTATATTCATTATACTGTACTGGCTTATTTACTACTTATTTCAAGTTTGTACCCTTAAACACCATCAGTCTTATCCCCCCCCTTTTTTTTTTTACAGGTTTGACTTTTTTTATATTCCACATATAAGTGATACACAGTAGTTGTCTTTCTCTGACTTCTCTCACTTAGCATAATGTTCTCAAGGTCCATCCATGCTGCTGCTGATGGCATGTTACTCTCCTTTCTCATGGTTGAATAATAATCCATTGCATATATGTACTGCTCTTTTTTATTCAACTGTTGATGGGCATTTGGGTTATTTGCATATCTTGGCTATTGTGAATAATGCTATGGTAAACATAGGAGTGTGTATATCTTGCTGAAATCCTGTTTTCATTTCCTTTGGCAATTGTTGGATTATATGGTAGATCTATTATGCAATTTTTGAGGAACATTCATATTGTTTTCCTTAGTGATTGGACTGATTGACATGCCCAACAACAACACGAGGATTTCCTTTTTACCGCGTCCTTGCCTGCACCTGTTGTCTCTTTGTTTTCTTGATGATAGCCATTCTAACAGGTGTGAGGTGACATCTCATTGGATTGTTTTATTTCTTTTTCTATTGGGATTTGATGTTCATTTCCCTGATGATTAGTGATGCTGAGCATGTTTTCATGTGCCTGCTGAAAATTCTGATGTCCTCTTTGGAAAAATATCTATTTAGTTCTTATGTCCATTTTTAATCAGATTGCTTTTTGTTAAGTTGTATGAGTTCTTTATATATTTTGGACATAGACCCTTTAATATATAGTTTAAAAAAATGTTCTCCCATTCTGTAGGTTGTCTTTTCATTTTGTTAATTGTATCTTTTACTGTGAAGAGGCTTTAGAGTTTGAAATAGTCCCATTTGTTGATTTTTGTTTTTGTTGTTTGTGCTTGTGGTGTCATGTCCAAAAAACCATTGCCAAGACCAATACTGGTGAGCTGCTTCCTTATATTTTCTTAGTAGGAGTTTTATGGTATTACATCCTATGTTTAAGTCTTTGATTCATTTTAAGTTAATTTTTATGAGTGGTATGTTCAATTGCATTGTTCTGCGTGTGTTTCTCTAGTTTTCCCAGCACCATTTTTTGTTTCTTTTTAAATTTTTATTTAAATTCATGACGTGGCCATTTTTGTACCTATAGATGTGCAGTTTGTTCTTTCAGTTCTCAGATTGATTTCTTGGGTGTTCAGAATGATTTGATATTTATCTAGCTGTGTTCGAGGGACCAGGCAAGCTTAGGGTCCCCCTCCTCCTCTGCCATCATAACTTCAACTCACACTTCTTTTCCCCAGCCCTATTTTTGAAGACTTCAGACTATCATTTTACCACTGGGTGTTCTTGATTTCTTTGCTGAATATTAGTTTACCTGCTGGGATTTAATTCTGGGCTCTCTATTCTGTTGCATTGGTTGAAGTGTCTCTTATTGTGGCAGCATCATACTGTTTTTATTAGTATGGCTTTGTGTATGGCTTGAAATCTGGAAGTGTGTTACCTTGGACTTTGTTCATTTTTCTCAGTGTTGCTTTGCCTATTTGGGGTCTTCTGAGGTTCCATACAAAATTTAGGGTTATTTCTTTAACTTCTGTGAAAAAGCCTTTGGTATTTTGATGGGGATTGCACTGGATAGAAGAGCCATTTTAACAATTCTTCTGATCTGCGAACATGGGTAATTTCCCATTTGTTTGTGTCTTATTCCATTTCTTTCAGCAAAGTCTTGTAGTTTTCACTGTACAAATCTTTTACTTCCTTGGTTAACCTAAGTATTTTATTGTTTTTGATGCTATTGTGAATGAGATAGTTTTGTTCCTTTTTCAGATGTTTCATCATTAGTGTAATGAAATGCAACTGATTTCTTTATGTTGATTTTGTGTCCACTTTACTGAAATCACCGATTAAATCCAACAGTTTTTGGACTGACTCCTTGGGATATTCTATATATAAGGTCTTGTCAGCAAATAGTGACAATTTTACTCCTTCTTTTTGGTTTGTATGTCTTTTATTTCTTTGTCTTACCTAGTTGTTCTAGCTAGTACTTCTAATACTATATTGAATAGGAGTGGTGAGAGTGGGCATCCTTGTCTTGTTCCTGATCTTAGAGGAAATGCTTTCAATTTTCCTCCATTGAGTATAATGTTAGCAGTGGGTGTGTTGTATGTAGTCTTTATTATGTTGAGGCAAGTTCCTTCTATACCCAATCTGTTATGAGTTTTTATCATGAAAGGATGTTATATTTTGTCAAATGCTTTTTCTGCACCTATTGAAATGATCATGTGATTTTTCTTTTTCTTTTATGTGATACATTACACTTACAGATTTGCATATCTTGGACCATCCTAGCATCCCAGGGATAAATCTCACTTGGTCATGGTGTATAATCCTTTTAATGTATTCTTGAATTTGGTTTGCTAATATTTCATTGAGAATTTTTGCATCTATATTCATCAGGTCTATTGGTCTGTACTTTTTTTCTGGCATCTTTATCTAGTTTTGGCTTCATAGAATAAGTTTGGAAATGTTCCCTCCTTGATATTGTGGAAGTGTTCGAGCAGCATTGGTGTTAATTCTTTCAGTAATTCTTTGTAGAATCCTCCGGTGAAGCCATCCGATTCTGGAGTTTTCTGATTACAGATCCAATTGCTTTACTATTGGTCTGTTTGGTTTTTCTATTTCTTCCTGATTCAGTCTTGGTAGGTTGTACATTTGGAGAATTATATCAATTTCTTCTAGATTATGTAATTTGTTGGCATATAATTGTGGCTAGTCACGATCCTTTGTACTTTTTTAGCACCAGTTGTAATGTCTCCTCTTTCATTTCTGAGTCTTCTCTTTTTCTTAGTCTAGCTAAAGGTTTGTCAATTTTATCTATCTTTTCAAAGTACTAGCTCTTAGTTTCATTGATCCTTTTTATTATTTTTCTGGTCTCTATTTCATTTATTTCTACTCTGATCTTTAATTTCCTTCTTTGTTCTTTTTATAGTTCCTTGAGGTGTAAAGTTGAGATCTTTCTAATTTCTTAATATGTGTTTATTGTTGTGAAATTTTAGAACTATTTTTACTGTGCCCCATATTTGATATGCTGTGTTTCTATTTTCATTTGTTTAGATATGGATTTTTCTTTTTTCTTTTTCTTTTTTTTTTTTAGCAGGCTCCACACCCAATGTGGAGGCTTGAACTCACAACTCCAAAATCGAGTCAGCATGCCTCCTACTGAGCCAGCCAGGCATCCCTTATTTCCCTTTTGATTTCTTTGACTCATTGGCTGTTTAGAAGTGTGTTGTTTAGTTTGTACATATTTGTAGATCTCACTTAATTTCTAGTTTTACACCACTGTGATGAGAAAAGATAGTTGCTATGGTTTCAATCTTCTGAAATTTGCTAAGAAACGTTTTGTGGGTGGCAAGATGGCGGCGTAGGAGGACGCTGGGCTCACCGCACGTCCTGCTGATCACTTAGATTCCATCTACACCTGCCTAAATAACCCAGAAAACCGCCAGAGGATTAGCAGAACAGAGTCGCCGGAGCCAAACGCAGACGAGAGGCCCACGGAAGAGGGTAGGAAGGGCGGCGAGGCGGTGCGCGCTCCACGGACTGGCGGGAGGGAGCCGGGGCGGAGGGGCGGCTCGCCGGCCAAGCAGAGCCCCCGAGTCGGGCTTGCAAAAGCGGAGGGGCCGGGCGGACTGTGTTCCGACAGCAAGCGCGACTTAGCGTCTGGGAGGTCAGAAATTAACAGCTCTGCTCGGAAAGCGGGAAGGCTGGAGGACAAAGGGAGGGAGAGCTGCTGAGCCCCCTGACAACAGAGCTCAGTTTGGTGGGGAACAAAGGCGCTCGCCAGCGCCATTTCCCCCGCCCATCCCCCAGCCGAAATCCCAAAGGGAACCGGTTCCTGCCAGGGAACTTGCTCGCTCCACTCAAACACCCAACTCTGCGCTTCTGCGGAGCCAAACCTCCGGCAGTGGATCTGACTCCCTCCCGCTGCCACAGGGCCCCTCCTGAAGTGGATCACCTAAGGAGAAGCGATCTAAGCCTGCCCCTCCTGCCCCCGAGCACCTTGCCTACCCACCCCAGCTAATACGCCAGATCCCCAGCATCACAAGCCTGGCAGGGTGCAAGTAGCCCAGACGAGCCACACCACCCCACAGTGAATCCCGCCCCTAGGAGAGGGGAAGAGAAGGCACACACCAGTTGGACTGTGGCCCCAGCGGTGGGCTGGGGGCAGACATCAGGTCTGACTGCGGCACCGCCCACCAACTCCAGGTATACACCACAGCACAGGGGAAGTGCCCTGCAGGTCCTCACCACGCCAGGGACTATCCAAAATGACCAAGCGGAAGAACTCCCCTCAGAAGAATCTCCAGGAAATAACAACAGCTAATGAGCTGATCAAAAAGGATTTAAATAATATAACAGAAAGTGAATTTAGAATAATAGTCATAAAATTAATCGCTGGGCTTGAAAACAGTATACAGGACAGCAGAGAATCTCTCGCTACAGAGATCAAGGGACTAAGGAACAGTCACGAGGAGCTGAAAAACGCTTTAAACGAAATGCATAACAAAATGGAAACCACCACAGCTCGGCTTGAAGAGGCAGAGGAGAGAATAGGTGAACTAGAAGATAAAGTTATGGAAAAAGAGGAAGCTGAGAAAAAGAGAGATAAAAAAATCCAGGAGTATGAGGGGAAAATTAGAGAATTAAGTGATACACTAAAAAGAAATAATATACGCATAATTGGTATCCCAGAGGAGGAAGAGAGAGGGAAAGGTGCTGAAGGGGTACTTGAAGAAATCATAGCTGAGAACTTCCCTGAACTGGGGAAGGAAAAAGGCATTGAAATCCAAGAGGCACAGAGAACTCCCTTCAGACGTAACTTGAATCGATCTTCTGCACGACATATCATAGTGAAACTGGCAAAATACAAGGATAAAGAGAAAATTCTGAAAGCAGCAAGGGGTAAACGTGCCCTCACATATAAAGGGAGACCTATAAGACTCGTGACTGATCTCTCTTTTGAAACTTGGCAGGCCAGAAAGAATTGGCAAGAGATTTTCAGGGTGCTAGACAGAAAAAATATGCAGCCAAGAATCCTTTATCCAGCAAGTCTGTCATTTAGAATAGAAGGAGAGATAAAGGTCTTCCCAAACAAACAAAAACTGAAGGAATTTGTCACCACTAAACCAGCCCTACAAGAGATCCTAAGGGGGACCCTGTGAGACAAAGTCCCAGAGACATCACTATAAGCATAAAACATACAGACATCACAATGACTCTAAACCCGTATCTTTCTATAATAACACTGAATGTAAATGGATTAAATGCGCCAACCAAAAGACATAGGGTATCAGAATGGATAAAAAAACAAGACCCATCTATTTGCTGTCTACAAGAGACTCATTTTAGACCTGAGGACACCTTTAGATTGAGAGTGAGGGGATGGAGAACTATTTATCATGCGACTGGAAGCCAAAAGAAAGCTGGAGTAGCCATACTTATATCAGACAAACTAGACTTTAAATTAAAGGCTGTAACAAGAGATGAAGAAGGACATTATATAATAGTTACAGGGTCTATCCATCAGGAAGAGCTAACAATTATCAATGTCTATGCACCGAATACCGGAGCCCCCAAATATATAAAACAATTACTCATAAACATAAGCAACCTTATTGATAAGAATGTGGTAATTGCAGGGGACTTTAATACACCACTTACAGAAATGGATAGATCAACTAGACACACGGTCAATAAAGAAACAAGGGCCCTGAATGAGACATTGGATGAGATGGACTTGACAGATATATTTAGAACTCTGCATCCCAAAGCAACAGAATATACTTTCTTCTCGAGTGCACATGGAACATTCTCCAAGATAGATCATATACTGGGTCACAAAACAGCCCTTCATAAGTTTACAAGAATTGAAATTATACCATGCTTACTTTCAGACCACAATGCCATGAAGCTTGAAATCAACCACAGGAAAAAGTCTGGAAAACCTCCAAAAGCATGGAGGTTAAAGAACACCCTACTAACGAATGAGTGGGTCAACCAGGCAATTAGAGAAGAAATTAAAAAATATATGGAAACAAACGAAAATGAAAATACAACAATCCAAACGCTTTGGGACGCAGCAAAGGCAGTCCTGAGAGGAAAATACATTGCAATCCAGGCCTATCTCAAGAAACAAGAAAAATCCCAAATACAAAATCTAACAGCACACCTAAAGGAACTAGAAGCAGAACAGCAAAGGCAGCCTAAGCCCAGCAGAAGAAGAGAAATAATAAAGATCAGAGCAGAAATAAACAATATAGAAACTAAAAAAACTGTAGAGCAGATCAACGAAACCAAGAGTTGGTTTTTTGAAAAAATAAACAAAATTGACAAACCTCTAGCCAGGCTTCTCAAAAAGAAAAGGGAGATGACCCAAATAGATAAAATCATGAATGAAAATGGAACTATTACAACCAATCCCTCAGAGATACAAACAATTATCAGGGAATACTATGAAAACTTATATGCCAACAAATTGGACAACCTGGAAGAAATGGACGAATTCCTGAACACCCACACGCTTCCAAAACTCAATCAGGAGGAAATAGAAAGCTTGAACAGACCCATAACCAGCGAAGAAATTGAATCGGTTATCAAAAATCTCCCAACAAATAAGAGTCCAGGACCAGATGGCTTCCCAGGGGAGTTCTACCAGACGTTTAAAGCAGAGATAATACCTATCCTTCTCAAGCTATTCCAAGAAATAGAAAGGGAAGGAAAACTTCCAGACTCATTCTATGAAGCCAGTATTACTTTGATTCCTAAACCAGACAGAGACCCAGTAAAAAAAGAGAACTACAGGCCAATATCCCTGATGAATATGGATGCAAAAATTCTCAATAAGATACTAGCAAATCGAATTCAACGGCATATAAAAAGAATTATTCACCATGATCAAGTGGGATTCATTCCTGGGATGCAGGGCTGGTTCAACATTCGCAAATCAATCAACGTGATACATCACATTAACAAAAAAAGAGAGAAGAACCATATGATCCTGTCAATCGATGCAGAAAAGGCCTTCGACAAAATCCAGCACCCTTTCTTAATAAAAACCCTTGAGAAAGTCGGGATAGAAGGAACATACTTAAAGATCATAAAAGCCATTTATGAAAAGCCCACAGCTAACATCATCCTCAACGGGGAAAAACTGAAAGCTTTTTCCCTGAGATCAGGAACACGACAAGGATGCCCACTCTCACCGCTGCTGTTTAACATAGTGCTGGAAGTTCTAGCATCAGCAATCAGACAACAAAAGGAAATCAAAGGCATCAAAATTGGCAAAGATGAAGTCAAGCTTTCGCTTTTTGCAGATGACATGATATTATACATGGAAAATCCGATAGACTCCACCAAAAGTCTGCTAGAACTGATACATGAATTCAGCAAAGTTGCAGGCTACAAAATCAATGTACAGAAATCAGTTGCATTCTTATACACTAACAATGAAGCAACAGAAAGACAAATAAAGAAACTGATCCCATTCACAATTGCACCAAGAAGCATAAAATACCTAGGAATAAATCTAACCAAAGATGTAAAGGATCTGTATGCTGAAAACTATAGAAAGCTTCTGAAGGAAATTGAAGAAGATTTAAAGAAATGGAAAGACATTCCCTGCTCATGGATTGGAAAAATAAATATTGTCAAAATGTCAATACTACCCAAAGCTATCTACACATTCAATGCAATCCCAATCAAAATTGCACCAGCATTCTTCTCGAAATTAGAACAAGCAATCCTAAAATTCATATGGAACCACAAAAGGCCCCGAATAGCCAAAGGAATTTTGAAGAAGAAGACCAAAGCAGGAGGCATCACAATCCCAGACTTTAGCCTCTACTACAAAGCTGTCATCATCAAGACAGCATGGTATTGGCACCAAAACAGACACATAGACCAATGGAATAGAATAGAAACCCCAGAACTAGACCCACAAACGTATGGCCAACTCATCTTTGACAAAGCAGGAAAGAACATCCAATGGAAAAAAGACAGCCTCTTTAACAAATGGTGCTGGGAGAACTGGACAGCAACATGCAGAAGGTTGAAACTAGACCACTTTCTCACACCATTCACAAAAATAAACTCAAAATGGATAAAGGACCTAAATGTGAGACAGGAAACCATCAAAACCTTAGAGGAGAAAGCAGGAAAAGACCTCTCTGACCTCAGCCGTAGCAATCTCTTACTCGACACATCCCCAAAGGCAAGGGAATTAAAAGCAAAAGTGAATTACTGGGACCTTATGAAGATAAAAAGCTTCTGCACAGCAAAGGAAACAACCAACAAAACTAAAAGGCAACCAACGGAATGGGAAAAGATATTTGCAAATGACATATCGGACAAAGGGCTAGTATCCAAAATCTATAAAGAGCTCACCAAACTCCACACCCGAAAAACAAATAACCCAGTGAAGAAATGGGCAGAAAACATGAATAGACACTTCTCTAAAGAAGACATCCGGATGGCCAACAGGCACATGAAAAGATGTTCAGCGTCGCTCCTTATCAGGGAAATACAAATCAAAACCACACTCAGGTATCACCTCACGCCAGTCAGAGTGGCCAAAATGAACAAATCAGGAGACTATAGATGCTGGAGAGGATGTGGAGAAACGGGAACCCTCTTGCACTGTTGGTGGGAATGCAAATTGGTGCAGCCGCTCTGGAAAGCAGTGTGGAGGTTCCTCAGAAAATTAAAAATAGACCTACCCTATGACCCAGCAATAGCACTGCTAGGAATTTATCCAAGGGATACAGGAGCACTGATGCATAGGGCCACTTGTACCCCAATGTTCATAGCAGCACTCTCAACAATAGCCAAATTATGGAAAGAGCCTAAATGTCCATCAACTGATGAATGGATAAAGAAATTGTGGTTTATATACACAATGGAATATTACATGGCAATGAGAAAAAATGAAATATGGCCTTTTGTAGCAACGTGGATGGAACTGGAGAGTGTGATGCTAAGTGAAATAAGCCATACAGAGAAAGACAGATACCATATGGTCTCACTCTTATGTGGATCCTGAGAAACTTAACAGGAACCCATGGGGGAGGGGAAGGAAAAAAAAAAAGAGGTTAGAAAGGGAGAGAGCCAAAGCATAAGAGACTGTTAAAAACTGAGAACAAACTGAGGGTTGATGGGGGGTGGGAGGGAGGAGAGGGTGGGTGATGGGTATTGAGGAGGGCACCTTTTGGGATGAGCACTGGGTGTTGTATGGAAACCAATTTGTCAATAAATTTCAGAAAAAAAAAAAAAAAAAAAAAAAAAAAGAAACGTTTTGTGTCCTTTCTATCCTAGAGAATATTCCATGTGCACTTGGGAAGAATGTGTATTCTGCTGCTGTTGGATGTAATGTTATGTATATGTTTGTTAAGTCCATTTGTTCTAATGCGTGGTTCAATTCTAACATTTCTTTGTTGATTTTGTCTGCTTTATCCATTGCTGATAGTGGGGTATTGAAATACCCAATTATTATTATAATGTGTATTTATCTTTTAAGATAGGTTAGTATTTGCTCAATATATATTGGTGTTTGGGTGTTGGGAATGTATATATTTATGATATATCTTCTTGATATGTATTGACCCCTTTATCAGTATATATCAGTATATAATGACCTTCTTTGTTTTTTGTTACCCTTTTTGGCTGGAAGCCTATTTTGCCTACCTTCTTTTGGTGGAATGTCATCTTCTATCCTTTCATTTTGAGCCTATGTGTGGTTTTAGAGCTAAAATGAGTCCATTAGGCAGCATGTAGTTTAAATACATCCAGCCACCCTGTGCCTTTTGACTGGTGAGTTCAGTCCATTTACAGTTAGGGAGCTTATTGATAGGTAAGGATTTAGTACTGCCACTTTATCTTTTCCCTTCTGGTTATTTTATTTCTCGATTTTTCCCCTTGTTTCTACTTTTGTTAAGTTTATGGCTTTCTATGGTAATTTTCTCGGTCTCCCCCACTTGTTTGTTTTGTGTTTCTACACTTTGCGGCTACTGTGAGGTTTATATAAAACACATCATAGATATAATAGTCCTTTTTTGGCTGATAGCAATTTATCTTCACTTCCTTTTTTCATCCTTTAACTGTTTCCCTTTTATTTTTGTTGCCACAAATTATCTCTTTTATAGTGTGATTTTATTACCACGTTGTGGTAGTGATTAAAAATTTTTTTTTAATATTTATGTTTTTGAGAGAGAGTGTGTGAGCAGGGAAGGGACAGAGAGAGAGACACAGAATCCAAAAAAGGCTTCAAGGTCTGAGCTGTCAGCACAGAGCCCAACGTGGGGCCAAGCCCACGGACCACAAGATCATGACCCGAGCCTAAGTCGGATGCCTAACCGACTAAGCCACCCAGGTGCCCCAGTGATAGTTATATTTAATGCTCTTTTCCTTTTACCTTTGTGTTATAACTGTTTAATATACTATTCTAAAAAAGGACTATGGCTTTATAATTCTATCACCTTAAGCAGAGTTTTGAGTACTTTTATTTTTTCATTTCAGCTTGAAGAGCTTCTTTCAACATTTGTTTAAGACAGGTACTAGTTGTTGTGAACTCGTTTAGGTTTTGTTTGGGAATTCCTTTATTTCTTCTTCAGATATGGAAGATGACTCACCAGATAGAGTACTCTTGGCTGGAAATTTTTAGTTTTCAATACTTTGAATATATCATTCTACTCTTGCCTGGCCTATAGAATTTCTGCTGAGAAATCTGCGGATAGCCCAGTGGGTTCCTTTTAGCTTAGTGTCTGTATTCCCCTGCCTGCTTTTAAAATTCTTTATCGTGGACTTTTGACAGTTTTAATTTAATGTATCTTAGAGGTCTTTTTGTATTGAGATAAGGTTTTCTATTAGCTTTATGGACTTGTATATCCAGTTCTGTCCCCAGGTTTGAAAAGTTCTCAGCTATTATTTCTTTAAATATGCTCTGCTCCTTGTTGCCTCTTTTCTCCTTCTGGTGTACCCATTAATCTTGTGTTGGCTCTTCTAATGGAGTCTGAAAGTTTTCCTAGGATTTCATTAAAAAAAAATCTTTTTCCTCTGCCACTCTAAACATTTCTATATTCTATCCTTGAGCTTATTCTCTTGTCCAACTGATCTGCTCTATTTCCAATGCTTTGTAATGCATTCTTCATCTCATGTGCTGGGTTATTTAGCTACAGGATTTTTTTTTATAGCATTTCAATCTCTTAAGTATTCCTTCAGCTCATTAATTTTATTCCTTAGATCATTGTATTGCCTTCTGGATTTTCTTGTATGCTGCTGAATTTCTTGGTAACAGCTATTTATCAGATAACAGTATTCCATGTTTTTGGGTTCAGTGCTGAAAAAGTCATTTTCTTTTTGTGATACCATATTAGTGTGGTTTTTCATGGTGTTTGATGCAAAGTTCCTCTGCTGCCACATTTGAAATAGCAAACACCATTCATACTTATGTAGGGCTTTGATTCTAACAGTTCAACTAGTTGGCAACTAGGAGCCTTCCCTTTGTTTTCCAGAAGGTGGCATGATAGCACAAGTTTTCAGTTTCTCTTACTAGAGCTGACTTGTTGCTAAGGTTGGGAGCTGCAAGTATTTTAAAAAAAAAAACTGGTGGGGAGAAAGGGAAGAAAAAGGGTGGCAGCAGAATCAGGGGAGGTGTGTGTTTGACACTTGGGGCTTTGGGTGTGCCCACAGCCCCTATGGGGATCTTCCAGTAGTGGCGATTCTCAGAGGCTCACTGGCAGTCCTCTTGCCATAAATTCCAGGGCAGACAGCAGGAAACACATTTCTCTCAGTTGTCTTTGTCATCCTCCCTTTCCTTTCCCCTTCCCAACCCAGTCACCATAATCTCTTCTCAGAGTGACAAGTTTCTCCAGCTGAAACATGTATGGCCTGGTAGACCCCCTACTCACCACTTTCACTTCCCACATCTGCTAGAAAGGCTGTACTGGTCTATTGCTCTGTGTGCAGACCCCCTACTAACCCCTCCCCCCTTTTTTTTGGTTATGGATGTGTGTCATTAGTTGTAAATTGACAGGGAAAGAAAAAAGGAAAGACTCATGCTGCTATGAAGTGGACATTACCCTTCCTGATTTGCTAAAATTTTATCAGAGGACATCTCTGTGGCTCAGTTGGCTAAGCATCTGATTTTGGCTTAGGTCATGATCTCACAGTTTGTGAGTTCGAGCCCCGCATCAGGCTCTCTGCCCTTCCCTAGCTCGTGCTCTCTCAAAAATAAATAAAAACAGGGGCTCCTGGGTGGCTCAGTCAGTTCAGCGTCCAACTATATAGCTCAGGTCATGATTTCACGGTTTGTGGGTTTGAGCCCCGCATCAGGCTTTGTGCTGACAGCTTGGAGCCTGGAGCCTGCTTCGGATTCTATCTCCCTCTCTGCTCCTCCTCCACTTATGCTCTGTGTGTCTCTCTCTGCCCTTCCCTTACTCGCAGTCTGTCAAACATTAAAAAAAAATTGATTTTTACACGTATGTTCATACAAAATATTCCGTAGTCTTTTTCCTATAATGTCTGTAATGTCTTTGGTGTGGTATTGGGGTAGTGCTGGGCTCCATAGTATGAGTTAGGAAGTATTCCCTCTGCTTCTATCCTTTGGAAGAGATTATAGAAAATTGGTATTTCTTCCTTAAATGTTTGCTCTAATTCACCCACCTGGGCCTGTTGCTTCGTTTCATATAGGTCTCTTCAATTGTCTATTTCTTGTGTGTGAGTTTTGGCATATTGGGTCTTTTATGGAATTGGTCCATTTCATAAGGTTATCAAATTTGTGGGCATAGAGTTGTTGGTAATATTCCTTTATTCTTTCAACGTCCTTGGGATCTATAGTGATATTGCCTCTTTCATTTCTGATATTGGTGATCTTTTTTTTTTTTTCCTTAGCCAGGCTAGAAGCTTACCAGTTTCATTGATCTTTTCAAAGAACCAAATTTTGGCTTCCTGAATTTTTCTCTATTGATTTCTGCTCTAATTATTTCTTTTCTTCTGCTTACTTTGGATTTAGTTTGCTCTTTTATTTCTAGTTTCCTAAAGTGGAAACTTAGATGATTGATTTTAGATATTTCTTTTCTAATATATGCATTCAATGTATAAATTTCCTTCTAAGCATTGCTTTCATTGCATCCCACAAATTTTAATAAACTGTTTCTTTTTAATTTAGCTAAAAATATTTTTAAATTTCTCAAGATTTTTTCTTGACCCATGTGTTATTTATAAGTGTTGTTTAATCTCCCTGTATTTTAGGATTTTCCAGTTCTCTGTTATTGATTTCTGGTTTCAATGCATTGTGGTCCAAGAGCAGACATTATAGGATTTCTATTTTAAAAAATTGGTTAAGGTGTGGTTTAGGGCCTAGAATGTGGTCTCTCTTGGTGAATGTTCTATGTGAGCTTGAGAAGAAATTTTTTTTTTTTTTTTTTTGCTGTTGGGATAGAGCATTCCATGTTATCTCCATTATATTCAGTTGATTGATGGTGTTGTTTAATTATATTCTTCCTGATTTTCAGCTTGCTGGATATCTCCATTTGATAGGTGGATTCATCTATTTTTGTATCACATAGTTTGATGCTCTGTTGTTAAAATTGTTACATCTTCTTGGAGAATTGACCCCTTTATCATTATTTAATACTCTTCTTTATCACTGATAATTTTCCTTGCTTTGAAGTCTGTTCCTTTGAAAATCATATAGCTGCTCATGTTTTCTTTTGATCAGGATGGTATATTTTTCCCTATCCATTTGCTTTTAATCTGTCTTGTTTTAAAATTTTTTTTAATGTTTATTTTTGAGAGAGACACAGCATGAGTGGGAGAGGGGCAGTGAGAGAGCGAGGGGGAGACACAGAATCCGAAGCAGTCTTCAGGCTCTGAGCTGTCAGCACAGAGCCTGATGTAGGGCTTGAACTCACAAACTGTGAAATGGTGACCTGAAGTCAGACACTTAACTGAGCCACCCAGGTGCCCTGATTATTCACTTAAAAAAAATTTTTTTTTAATGGGTGCCCTAGAATTTGCAGTAGGTTGGGGCGCCTGGGTGGCTCAGTTGTTTAAGCATCTGACTTCGGCCCAGGTCATGATCTCGCGGTCCGTGAGTTCGAGCCCCGCGTCAGGCTCTGTGCTGACAGCTCAGAGCCTGGAGCCTGTTTCAGATTCTGTCTCCCTCTCTCTCTGACCCTCCCCCATTCATGCTCTGTCTCTCTCTGTCTCAAAAATAAATAAAGGTTAGACAAAAAAAAAAAATTAAAAAAAAAAAAAAAAAAAAAAGAATTTGCAGTAGGCATTTATAGCTAATCCAAGTCAACTTTCAAATAACACTTTCTAGTAGTGTGAGAACCTTGTAATAAGTAAATAATCCTCCCTCCAGTCCCTGATCATTGCTGTCATTCATTTCACTTATGTTTATGTATAGTATAAACACATTATTGGAATTTTGAACTGTTACCTCTTTAAGAATAAAAAACTTTTATTTTACCTATACTTTCTTCATTACTCTTCCTTTATGTAGATTGGAGTTTCTGACATATTTTTTTTCCTTTTCTCTAAAGAAATAATTCTAACATTTCTTACAAGGCATGTCTACTGGTGACAAATTCCATTAATTTGTGTTTGTCTGAAAAAGTATTTCTCCTTCACTTTTGAAGGATAGTTTTGCAGAGTACAGAATTCCAGGTTGTTGACTTTTTTTTCCCTCTCAACACTAATCTACTTTCTTCTTGGTTACAATTTCTGAAAAGTTGGATGCAATCCTTATCTTTGTTCCTTTGTAGCTATTTTACCCTCTGGCTTCTTTCAGGATTTTATCTTTGATTTTCATTTATCTTCCTTGGTATTCTGAGTTTCCTGGATCTTGATTTGTTGTCTGCCATTAATTGGGGCAAAATCTTAGTCATTATTAAAATTTCTTTTCCTTTTTTATTTTGGTATTCCGATTCCACGTGTCATCCCTTTTGCTGTTGTCCCAGGATATTGGTTTTTTTTTTTTTTTTTTTTTTAGTCTTCATTCTCTTTGCTTTTGAGTATTCTATTGATATGTCCTCTGGCTCAGAGATGCTTTCCTCAGCAGGGTCCAGTCTAATCTGATCAAAAGCATTTTTCATTTCTGTTAACATTAACTCTAGAATTTTTTAGTTCTTCCCTAGGATTTATTTCTGCTTATATTGCCTACCTTTTCTTGTATGCTGTCCATCCATCAGAACCCTTACTATAATTATAATTTAAAATTCCCAGTATAATTCCAACACCCCTGCCATGTCAGGTTCTGATGGTTGCTCTGTCTCTTCAAATTGTGTATTTTTTGCCTTATAGTATGGCTTGTAATTTTTTGACAGCTGGATATGATGTACTGGATAAAAGAAACTGTTGTAAATAGGCTATTAGTAATGTGCTAAGATGTGGCAGGAGGAGTGTTCTATAGTCCTATGATTAGGTCTCAGTCTTTTAGTGAGCCTGTACCACAAGACTATGAACTTTACAAGTGTTTTTCAGTACCCCCCTCCCTGCTTAGGTGGGACAGGATGGCTAGAGTGAGTTAGAGTTGGGTATGTCCCTTCCTCTGCGACAGGTCCTGGATAACTGGTTTCATTTAAGGGCAGGCCTTCTTAAGAACGGAGCACTGTGGCATATTTCAAAATTGTTCCATCCATCTCTCCCCCATCACACACACATCCTGGCTGCTGGAAGCACAATGGAGTTTTCCTCTGATATTTACTGTGAGAAGCTATTCAAGTTCCTGAAGGTTAATCTCACAATGTTTATGGGGCCCCATTATGATAGGGCTCCTTGGAGTTTATCAGATTTGTCCACACTGAGCCTCTAGCAATTTACCAATCACAATTCAGGTTTCCCACCCTGCATTGGTTCCTGCTACTGCATTTTTGCCTTCAATCTGTTCAGCTTTTTACTTGTTGGTAGTTTGGGGTGGTGACTTCCAAGCTTTTTAAATGTGGAACCAGAAACAAACTCTACAGTGCACTTGGAATACTCACCAAGACAGATCAAATGCTGGGTTTTTTATATATTCTTAAGAACTGAAATCATACAGAGGATGTTCTTTGACTATAAAAGAATTTTAACAGGTAAAAAAAAAGTCCCCCAAATACTTAAAAATCAGTTTAAAACACATTCAAAGCTTATTTAAATTAAAGCTTAATTATTATAAAAGTTAATAGAGCTAGTATGAAGGTTGAAAGACAAAAGTAGTAAAAAGGAATATGCGATAAAATATAAAAATTGGCATCAAAACCAGAATGGGGTAGGAAGAGAGTAAAAATGTAGAGCTTTAAGAATTCATTCAACCTCGTTATATGTAAGCCTCACAATAACCACAAAACAAAAACCTACAGTAGGTAAAAGAGAAAGGAATCTAAGTATACCACACACATAAAATCATCAAATCACGAGTACAAGAAAGGAACACAGTAACTACAAAACAGCCAGAGAATAATTTACAAAATGACCATGAGTACATAGTTATATCAGTAATTACTTTTAATGTAAATGGACTAAATTCCCTAATCAAAAGACACAGTGGCTGAATGGATTAAAAAAACAAGATCTATATAAGTCCTACAAGAAACTCACTTCAGATACAAGAACACACACAAACCGAAGCGAAGAGATAGTAAAAGCTATTCCATGCAAATGGAAACCAAATGAAAGCCAGGATAGCTGTACTTATTAGATAAAATAGATTTTAAGGCAAAGACTAATAAGAAACAAGAACATAATTATGAAGGGGTCAATCCAAGATGAGGACATCACATTTGTAAATATGCACCCAATATAGGTATAAATATATAAAGCAAATATTAACAGATCTAAAGGGAGCAATTTACAGTAGTACAATAACAGGGGACTTTAGTACCCCATTTTCATCAATGGGGAGATCAAGACAGAAAACCAAATGGCCTTAAGTGACCCACTAAACCAAATGGACTTGGTAGAGATATACAGAACATTTCATCCAAAAGCAACAAAATTCTTCTTAAGTGCACATAGAACATTCTCCAGGATAGATCACATATTAGGCCACAAAACAGATCATAATACATTTAAGACTGAAATCCTATCAAGCATATTTTTCAACCACAATGGTATTAAACTGAAAACTACAAAGAGAAAACTGGAACAATCACGAAAATGTGGAGATTAGACAACATGCTACAGAACAACTAAGGGGTCAAAGAAGAAATCAAGAAATCAAAACTACCTGCAGTAGGATGAAAATGGAAATACAACACACCAAAACTTTGGGACACAGCAAAAGCAGCTGTAAGAGGGAAGTTTATATTGACAATTATGTTAAGAAACAAGAAGAATCTCAAACAAGCAACCTAACTTTACACCTCCACTACAAAAAGAAAAAAAACGAAGCCCAAAGTTAGTAGATAGAAGGAAATAACAAAGATGAGCATAGAAATAAATGAAACAAAGGCTAAAAAGACAGTAGAAAAGACCAAAGATCAATGAAACTAAGAGCAGTTTCCATGAAAAGGTAAAACTGACAAACCTTTAGCTAGACTCACCAAAAAACAAAGAAAAAAATCCCTCAACATCAGAAATGAAAGATGTTACAATTGGTAACACAAAAATACAAAGGATCGTAAGATACTCAGAACAATTCTATGCGGACAAACTGGAAGAAATGGATAAGTTCCTTGAAGTATAAACCTACCAAGACTGAATCAGGAAAACATAGAAAATCTGAACAGACCATTTACTAGTAAAGATATTGAATCAGTAATCAAATACCTCCCAATGAACACAAAATCCAAAACCAGGCAGCTAGCTTCATACCGGTGAATTCTCCCAAACATTTAAAGAAGAATGAGTATCAATCCCTCTCAAATTCTTCCAACAATAGAAGAGGAAGGAATGCTCCTGAACTGTTTTCATGAGGTTGGCATTAGCCTGGTACCAAAATTAGATAAGGACACCACAAGAAAATAATTACAGGCCAATATCCTTGATGAACATAGATGCAAAAATCCTTAAATTATCATCAAACTAAATTCAAGAATATATTAAGAGGATCACACACCACAATCAAGTAGAATTTATTCCAGAAATGCAAAGATAGTTCAACATTTACAAATTACACGATACACCACACTAACAAAATTAAGGATAAAAATCTTATCAATAGAGAAAAAAACATTTGACACAATTCAACATCCTTTTACAATAAAAACTCTCAACAAGGTGGGTATAGAGAAAATGTACTTCAACATAATATAGGCCATTTATGACAAGCCCACAGCTGACATCATATGTAATACTGAAATTCTGGAAGCTTTTCCTTGAAGATTAGGAACAAGACAAAGATGTTCACTCTCACCACTTTTATTCAACACAGTATTAGAAGTCCTCATTATAACAGGCACAAAAAAGAAATAAACGCCATCCAAGTCAGAAAGAAAGAAGTAAAGTAACTATCTGCAGATGACATACTGTATCTATATTTATATATAAAATATATATAGAAGTGCTAAAGACTCTACCCAAAAACTTACAACTGATAAATTCAGTAAAGTTGCAGGTGCATAATCAATATAAAAAAATTGTTGCATTTCTAATAACAAAGCATCAAAAAAGGAAATTAAGAAAACTATACCATTTACAATTGCATCAAAAAGAATAAAATAGAAGTAAATTTAAGCAAGAAGGTGAAAGACTGAAAACTATGATGTTGATGAAACTGAAGACACAAATACATGGGAAGGTATTCCATGCTTATGGATTAGAAGAATTGATATTGTTAAAATGTCCATACTACCCAAAGCAATCTACAGTTTCAATGCAATCACCATTAAAATTCCATAACATTTCTCACAGAACTAGAATAATCCTAAAATTTGTACGGAACCACAAAAGACCCTGATATACCAAAGCAATCTTGCGAAAGAACAAAGCTGGAGGTATCAAACTCTCTGACTTCAAGCTACATTACAAAGCTATAGTAATGAAAACAGTATGCATTAAGGCAACAGAGTAGAGCACCCAGAAATAAACCCATGTATATATATATATGGTCACTTAATTTACAACAAAGGAGCCAAGAACATACAATGGGGGAAGGATAGTTTCTTAAAAAATGATGCTGGGAAAACTGAACAACTATCTTACACCATACATAAAAACTAACTCAAAAGGGATAAAAGTCCTGAATGTGAAACCCTAAACTGTAAAACTCTTAGAAGAAAAAAAAAAAAAGGCAGTTAACCTCCCTGACATCAATCAGTTTTGGATTTGACACCAAAAGCAAAGGCAAAAATAAACAATGGGACTACATCAAACTAAAAAACTTCTGCACAGCAAAAGAAACCATCGAGATGAAAAAGCAACCTACCAAATGGGAGAAAATATTTGCAAATCATATATTTGATAAAGGGTTGATATCCAAAATATATAAGGAACTTCTACAACTCAATAGCAAACAATCTGATTTAAAAAGGGGCAGAGGATCTAAATAGACATTTTCCAAAGAAGACATACACATGGTGAAAAGACACATGAAAAGATGCTTAACATCACTAATCAGGGAAATGAAAACTATAATGAAATGTCACCTCACCCCTGTGAGAATGGCCGTTATCAAAAAGGCAAGAAATAACAAGTGTTGGTAAGAATGTGTAGGAAAGGGAACCCTTGTGCACTGCTGATGAAAATATAAATTGGTTCAAATTCCATGGAAAACAATATAGAGGTTCCTCACAAAATAAAAATAGAACAACTGTATGATCCAGCAAGCCTGATGAGGGAGTGTGGGGCAAGCTGAGGGCAAAATACAGGCTGGCACACCTCCCCTCAGGTGCAATATGTGTGATATTCCTCAGACACTCCTGGCTACCCAAGAACAAAGGAAAGGGGTTTAAGTGCTTGCCATGGTAATGTGGGAAACTAAGGCAAATGAAAAATTCCCTTACTGCCTATAGCCCACTGACAAGTTCTTGAAACATGCAGAGTGACCTTCTAGGAGATCAGCTGTCTCCTTGATGACACTTTGCTAGGGGCAAAAGAGAACCTTAGCTTAACATTATCCCAACCTCGATGATCCTATAAGTCAACTTACTTTATTTCAACTGCCCCAAGATATATGCTGGCAATCATACTCCAAGCTTATGGCTCCCCCCACCCCTGATATACATCTGAAAGGTCTCATGTCTGGGGTTTTATTAAATGGTAATAAGTGGTTATTTCCCTAGCAACAGCTAGCCTCTCAAGATCCTGGAAACCATGCTTCCAAAATTCCTTAGAGACTTTATCCCTGACCCCCTCCCAATCTGAGGGTATATAATGAGTTACCCATCACAAACCCCATGCAGCTCTTCCTGCCCATGGGTCCTTTCCCCATGCTTTAATAAAATTGACTTTTTGCACCAAAGACGTCTTCAAGAATTCTTTCTTGGCTGTCGGCTCCGGACCCCATGAACCCCCCCCATCACCCCAAAACTTCATCAGTCCACTTCAGGGTATTTATCAGAAGAAAACAAAAAACACTGACTTTGGGGCAGATGGCAGAGTAGGAGGACCCTAAGCTCATCTCATCCCACTGATTCAACTAGATAACATTCACATCAGTGTAAATAACCCCGAAAGCAACTGGAAGACTGGCAGAACAAACTCTTCAAGCTAAATATAGAGCAGAGGTGGCATGAAAGGGTAGAAAGGGCAGAGATGCAGTTGGGAGCTAAATGGACCTGTGGGACTGTCCACAGGAGGGAGGGGCGCTGTGGGCTCGGGAAGGGGAGTGAAACAGACTCTTACACCAGGAAGCCCACACAGGAAAGATGAATTCCTATAACATTTGGCTCTGAAAACCAAAGAGGCTCAATTTCATGAATTCTTACAATCAATAGGACTTAAAACCTGGAACTTTAAAAAATCAGTGGCCTTGGCTCTGAGAGAGCCAAGAGGGAGGGAGGAAACTGAACCCCTGATCTTAAAGGGACAGCACAATAGCCTTAGGGAGATCCAGCATAGAAGCAGCAGTCTGAACAATGCTGGAGGTATGCCAGAGGGAGATCTGTTTACTAGTCAAAGCACCTGCTAAAGGGGCAAGGGATCACTGGGAGACTTCTCCAGGAACAAAGGAGCTGGCAGGCACCATTTCTCTCTCCCACTCATCAGCATAAACAGCCACCTGTGAGAACTAAGTGCTCGGTGGACGTGGCCCCTCCAGACAGACCTCTGCTGCAGGTATTCTCCCACAGCTGACCCATGCAGAACTTGCTAACACCTCACATCTGGCCCTGTGCACTTCTGCGGATCTGCTCCCTCTAACACCCTCTTCGCTGGAGCCCATCCAAAGCAGAGTCACAAGCCTGATAGTGTGCAAGCAGCCCTGACGGGAGCCAGCACCATTCCAAAGTGACTCCTGCCCCCCAGGGAGAGGAAAAGAAAACCACACACAACAATCAGACTGTGGACCCAGCAGTGTACTGCAGGCTCCGCCCACCAAGTTCCCTGCAGTTCTGTGCTACTGCATCTCTGCAAATGCCTAGTCTGACTCAACTAAAGCCCAAGGTAGCCCCAGACTGGCCCAATAACAGCATGGGGACCAAACACTGCCCGTAACAAAGAGAGTCACTACAGATGACTGAAGAAAAACTGGCTGAGCCACAACAAACTGGACAACCTAGAAGAAATGGATAATTTTCTACAAACATACTATTTTCCCAAACTGAACCAGAAAGAAACAGAAAATCTGAACAGATTACAAGGAACGAATTTGAATCGGCAATCAAAAAACTACCAAAAAATAAAAATCCAGGACCAAATGGATTCACAGGGGTATTTTACCAGACGTTTAAAGAAGAGTTCATGTCTATTCTCCTCAAACTATTCCAGAAAATAGAAGATGAAGGAAAGCTTCAAATACATCCTACAAGGCCAGCATTGCCATTATACCAAAACCAAAGATACCACCAAAAAGAAAACTACAGGCCAATATCCTTGATGAACACAGATGCAAAAATCAACAAAATATTAGCAAACTGAATCCAACAATACATTAAAAAGATCATTCACCCCGATCAGATGGGATTCATTCTGGGGATGCACAGACATTTTGATATTCTTAAATCAATGACCATCATATATACCACATCAACAAAATGAAGGATAACGATCATATAATCATCTCAATAGATGCAGAAAAAGTATTTGACAAGTTCAACATTCATTCATGATTAAAATCCCACCAAAGTGAGACTAGAGTGAATGTCCCTCAACATAATAAAGACTGTAATATAAAAAACCCACAGCTAACATTATACTCAATGGTGAAAAACTGAGAGGTTTCCCTCTAAGGTCAGGAGCAAGGCAGAGATGTTTACTCTTACCACTTTTACTCAAAATGATATGGACAATACTACACACAGAAAATCCTAAAGACTCTACCAAATAACCATGAAGTAATAACCAAATTCAGTAGTGGCAGGATACAAAATTAATACTCAGAAATTAATAGCATTTCCGTATACTAATAATGAAGTATCAGAAAAAGGAATTTAAAAAAAAGCCCACCATTTACAATTCCGCCAATAAGATTGCTGTTAGTATAAAATGCTGTTGGTATCAAAATTTTAAGATTTTGATACCAACAGCATTTTTCACAGGACAAAAACAGCCCTCAAACAGCCAAAGCACTCTTGAGAAAGAACAAAGCTGGGTCTCTCATAATACCAGACTTCAAGATATACTACAAATCTGTAGTAATCAAAACAGTATGGTACTGGCACAAAAATAGACACATAAATCAATGGAACAGAATACAGAGCCCAGGAATAAACCGATGATTACATGGTCAATTAATGTTTGACAACGGAGGAAAGAATATACAATGGGAAAAGACAATTTCTTCAATAAATGATGCTGGGAATACTGAACAGCTACATACAGAAGAATGAAACTGGATCACTTTCTAACATTTTACACAAAATAAACTCGAAATAAAGAACTACATGTGAGACCTGAAACCATAAAAATCCTAGAAGTGAGCACAGGCAGTAATTTCTCTGACATCGGCTATAACATTTTTCTAGATACGTCTCCTGAGGCAAGAGTAACAAAGGCAAAAATAAATTATTGGGACTACATCAAAACAAAAAAGCTCCTGTATGGCAAAGAAAATAATCAATAAAACTAAAAGACAACCTACTGAATGGGAAAAGATATTTGCAAATGATATATCTGAAAAGGGGTTAATATCCAAAATATATCAAGAACTTATACAATACCAAAAAATAAAAAATAAAAACAAAAACCACCAAAGAAAACAAAAAACTCCCAAACAATCCAATTAAAAAGTGGGCAGATGGCCAGAATAAACGTTTTTCCAAAGAAGACATACAAATGGCCAAAGACACATGAAAAGATGCTCAACATCACTAGTCGTCAGGGAAATTCAAATCAAAACCACAATGCCTACATTACACCACCTTACACCAGTTAGAATGGCTAAAATAAAAATGATAAGAAATAACAAGTGTTAGCAAGGATGTGGAGAAAAAGGAAAACCTGTGCACTGTTGGTGGGAATTTAAATTGGTGAATCCACTATGGAAAACAATATGGAGGTTCCTCAAAAAATTAAAAATAGAAATAACATATCCAACAATTTTACTATTTAGCCAAAGAAAACAAAATCAACTAATTTGAAAAAGAATAGCATCCCCTGTATTTACTGAACTATTATTTACTAAAACAAAGATACTGAAACAACCTAAGTGTCCATCAATAGACAAATGGATAAAAAAAATGTGATTGATACACACACACACACACACGGAATATATGCAGCCATAAAAAGAGTTTGTCCCAATTGAGACCACGTGGATGGCTCTGGAGGATATTATGTTAAAAGTAGTAAGTCAAATACCATATGATTCCATTCATAAGTGGAATCTACAAAAAGAAAGAGGAAAAAACAAAAGCACAAGCAGACCTATAAATACAGACAACTGATGGATGCCAGGAGGGAGGTGGGTGAGACGGCAAGTGGGTGAAGGGGAGTGGCAGAAACAGGCTTCCAGGTATGGAATGAATAAATTTTGTGAATGAAAGGGACAGCATAAGGAATACAATGTAATGGAACAGATGGTAGCTATACTTGTGAATATAGCACAACATATAAACTTGTCAAATCACTAAGTTGTACACCTGAAACTAATGTGTCTACTAAAAAAAAAAAAACCAAAACACAAAAAACTCTTACACCTTAATTTTACTCCAGTGAGACTTCTGTCAGACTTCCAACCTACAGAATTTGGAATAAATTTGTGGGGTTTTATTAAAAAATTTTTATTTATTTTTGAGGGAGAAAGAGAAGCACAAGCAGTGGAGGGGCAGACAGATGGGGATACAGAATCCGAAGCAGGCTCCAGACTCTGAGCTGTCAGCATAGAGCCTGATGCGAGGCTTGAACCCACAAACTGCAAGACCATGACCTGAGCCCAACCTACTGGACCACCTAGGTGTGCCTAAATTTGTGTTATTTTAAGCTACTAAGTTTGTGGTAATCTGTTGCAGCAATACTAAAAGGTAATGCCTATTAAGAACATTCCCACAAATAAAAAAATTCTAGACCAGGATGACTTGAATGGGGACTTCAAAATAGTAAAAGAAATGATATAAACCTTACATAAACTCTTTCAAAAAAGAGGCCAAGAGGGAATACTTCGTAAATTGTTTTATGAGGCCAGTATAACCCTAACACCAAAACCTGATAAAGACATCATAAAAAAATGAAATTACATATCCTTTATCCTTTATAAGCACAGATACAAAAGCCCCTAACACAAGATTACCATACCAAACAGCAATATATAAAGAATAACATTTCATAACTAGATTTATTTCAGGGATGTAAAATTGGCTTCACGTTTATTTGAAAATAAACTGAGGTAACTTACCGTATTACCAAACTAAAACATTTTAAAAAATGATCATGATAAATGGAGAAAAAGCATTTTAAAAATTCAACACCTATTCACAGTTCCCACCATCCCTATTCAATTAACATTGTGTAGGAAGTTCTAGACAGTGCAGTAAGGCAGTAACAAGAGACATAAAGCATGAAGATTGGGAAAAAAAAATACTGAAACTGTTTCTATTCTCAAACGATATGACTGTGTATGTGAAAACTAAAAGATTCTACACAAAATTAAAAAAATAAACTAGAATGTTGAGCAAGGTTGTAGGTTACAAGGTCGAAAGTACAAAAATTGCATTTTTGGATTTTAATAATGAATAATTTGAAAACGAAAAAACAATTCCACTTACCATAACATCAAATAACATACAAATTTTAATGTAACAAAGATTTGCCAGATGTTTACATCAAAGACTATAGAACGTTCCTGAGAGAAATTAGACCTAAAATAAATGGAGATAGATCATGTTTATGGATTAGAAGACCCAGTATTATTAAGATGTCACTTGTCTTCAAAATGATCTATAGATTCAGCACAATCCAAATCAAAATCATATCATTTTTAAAATAAACATTTTAAACATTTTAAAAATGTTTATTTCTTCAGAGAGAGAGAGAGAGAGGCAGGGAGGGAGGGTGTGTGTTTGTGTGTTTGTGTGTGTGTGTGTGTGTGTGTGTGTGTGTGTGGCGGGGGAGGGAGAGCAGAGAGAAAGGGAGAGAATCCCACGTAGGCTCCACTCTGTCAGCACGGAGCCTGATGCAGGGCTCGATCTCATGGCCCTGAGATCATGCATGACTTGAGCTGAAATCAAGAGTCAGATGCCTAACCAACCGAGCCACCCAGGCACCTCAAAATTATATCATGATTTTTTGTTTCCAGAAACTGATCATCAGCTGATTCAAAATTTATATGGAGATTAAAAGACCTATGATAGCCATAATAATCTTGATAACAAAGTTGGAGAACTTACATTACCTAATTTCAAAGTACAGTATAAAGCTATAGTAATCAAGATAGTGTGTTACTAGTGTTAAAGATAAATGAATAGAACAGAGTCCAGAAGTAGATCCACATTTATGGAGTCCGTTAATTTTAAAAAGGGGCACCAAATGAATTTAATAGAGACAGAATATTTTCAACAAATGGAGCTAAACCAAACAGCCTTATGGGAGTTAGGAGGAAGATGCTTAATCCTTGCCTCACACCATACACATAAATGAATTTGAGACAGATCACAAACCCAAACATAAAAGTGAAAGCTATAATGCTTTCAGAAGAAAACACAGGAAAATATCTTCATGACTTTGGGTTTGATCGGCTATTTTAGATAAGACACAAAAAACACAAAACCATAAAAAGAAAAAAAAATTGGACTTCATCAAAATAAAGCACTTTTGCAACCCAAAATCACCACTTAGAAAATATCCATGAAAAAACATAGGGTTACGGGTACTGGCCCCCTATACAGTTGAAAATCCACTTATAACTTTTGATTCCCTAAAACTTAACTACTAACAGCCTAACTGTTGGACAGGATAGCCTTACTGATAACATAAAGTTGATTAACACATATTTTATATGTTATATAATATTATATGTTGTATTCTTACAATGTTAAGAAAATCATAAGAGAAAATACATTTATAGTACTGTGAAACATCCATATATAAGCTGACTCATGTATTTCAAACCCATGTTTTTCAAGGTTCGACTTTATACAAGCAAGCTACAGACTGGGGGGAATGTTAGTAATACATTCACCTGGCAAAGGACTTACATTCTTCTATAAAGGATTCCAACCATTCTGTAATGAGACAGTCTAATGAAAAAATGGCTACTTGAACAGACATTTCATGAAAAAAAAAACCCAAAACAAAAAACTGCCAATAAGCATATGAGGAGTTAAACATTAGTCATCATGCAAATTAAAATGAGATATAATAGAACTGGAACTCTCATAATTGCATACAAGTGCTCATGAAATGGCATATACAATAATTTTGGGAAACTTTTTAGCAGTTTCATATAAAATTAAACATAAACCTACCTTGTGATCCGGCAATTAGCTATTGCATAAGAGAAATGAAAACATGTTCACAAAGAATGCTCATAGTAGCTTTATTTATAATCATACCAAGCTGTAAGTAACTCAAAGGTCCATAAACAAGAGAAAGGATAAATTGTGAGATGTTTGTGAAATGGAATACTACTGAGTAGCTAACAGAAACAAACTGTGGATATATGCAACAACATTGATGAATCTCAGTCTTTTGAGGAACAAAGCCAGATGCAAAAGAGAACATGTAAAATTTCATTTATATAAAACTTAAGAACAAGTAAAATTCATCTATGGCAATAGAAAATAGAAAAATGGTTACAAGGGCAGAAAGGGAGGAATAAATTCATTGGAAAGTGGCATGAGGGAACTTTCTAAGATGGTGGAAATGTTCTTTATCTGGGTTGGGGTAAGGATTACACATGTATAGATTTGTCAAAGGTGACAGCATGTTAACTCTAAAATCTATGCACTTCACTGTCCACAAATTTTACTTGAAGACAAATCATTTTCCCTTAAAATTTAGAGTAAAAAATCGGACTCATCAGAGGGCCATCCACCACTTCTGAAAAGAGCTGTTCAACACAGACATGTTTACTTATCTCCATTTAGAATAGCTTTGTCCTTTGAGTCAGCTCTTCAGAAGAAAACTTGAATTGTTTCTGGATTCACTAATTTTTTTGGTGAAATGCTGCTCATTTATTTTTTTATCCAAAATTTCTAGTTCAGTAAGAACATTACTCATCATATTGTACCACAGAAGTTACAGTCTGAAGTTACCCTAAAGATAGTCCAAACCCTCAACTACTTTTTAAATAAAAACAGATGCATGCCTAGATAACTTGACTTGTCCTGGGTCGTATTCTCATTTCATTTCAGAAATAAAAATACACAGATCATACATTGTCACCCTCTGCATATGCTAACACTTGGGCAAATACAACAGCATACCTTTTTAATAAATGTAGATTAAACCTTCACATGTGCTTTAACTGGCAACTGAGAAAGCATAAGGAATAATTATTGTCATTAGGTTAGATTATATATATATATATATATATATACACACACACACATACATATATAATATATATACATATATATAATATACATACATATACGATATACATACACATATATAATATATATACATACATATATATGTATATATATATACACATTACATCAGTTATATATTTTTAAAAAACACATATTTCACTTCCAAATTCATATTGGCTGGCTTTTCATGAGTGGTGCAATTTCTAGTTCGAAGTGTGTTGGTCTTTACAGCTGGTACATTTCTATCACACCACTTCTCAGGAGCTGTAGTGATGATCTATAAAATCTGGGTAAACCAAAAACTTCTGGATTTTTGAAAACTGGAGTCAGTGAAAGGCATAAAAGCATTACTGTACTATAATGGAGGGTAAATGTAATAAAATTTCATCGAAAAAATTTTTGGCTGGTTGTAATAAGCAGAGGCTTAAAAAATGCACAAATAATGGAAAAACTTTTAATTATGTAGGAAAATTTTATTCAATAAATATAATTTCATGAACTTTAAAAAATTACTGAGAGCTTATACAATAAGTTAACTACATTTCCTAGCAATGCAGAGAAATTTTAAAGGATTTTATTAGACAGCCACAGTGTCTGAGGTCCTCAATTTTAAACTAAAGTGTGGCTACAGTATTTCCAGCTACTAATTCCCCATAAAAATCTAACAATCGCCATTACTACAAACGTATCATTAGTTGTGATCTATTTTTTTTGTAGGAAAATCATTCAAGTGTTCTCACATAAACAGCACTTTAATAATGTTCTATTTTTATGAAAATAGATGACTCATTTCAAGGTAGAAATAAAAATGTCTCTGAAGGGGGACCAAAATTAATGAAACATATTTTATACAACTCTTTGTTGTGTTTGTTTTATTAATACCTGCTTATATCATCCCCCAAAATGATCTTTACAGGAAAATACAAACATGGATGATTTTCCCATTTCCCCTGCTCCTGATAACTTTTCAGAGTAGCATATTTAAATTTTTTTTGGTATTAACTGTACATTTTTTTAGGGGCCTTGACTCCTGCCTATCAAATAGGAATCTTAAGTTTTTCTGAGAAGCCCAATTTCACAATCTTACAGCAGAAACAATCTGGTTAGAGCAAAGCAGTTTCCTAACATGGTGATTTGCCTAAGTTTAATCTCCTATTCAGGACAGTGCCAGTTTCGATTACGTCTGGGAAGCCTTTGGGTATCATGGAGACTGAGACCCAAGGAGGAGGGTAGTTAAGAGAAATTCAGACTGTAAATTCTCCCCTTCTTTCTTCTCAACTCCACGGCAAGCTTGGTAGCTGTAGTTCTCCTGGCCCATACTCTATTCCTACCACGAACCTACCGCTTGCTAAAGCTGAAGCAGGGTGCTGAGTCACCTTTTAGAGCAGCTGGTGGGCAATTCTGAAAACTGTCTTGGTGCCTGCTACTATCTTCAGGGATATGGCCTTCAGACTAGGTAGGCAAAGGTAAGAAAGTGAGGCAAACAGATCTGAGATCATCAAGTAGCAAAAACACGCACAGAATCTTATTCTGGTTTTGGCAGGTTTAAGAGGAAGTTAATTGCCAACATCGTACTTTCCAAACAATTTTAAAGAAATATGCAAAGGGGAATTTTTTGTGATTACCAGCTATGTACTGTTTTAAAACATGAGTAATAGCACTAGAAAACTATTTAAAGCTTGTAGGCAACACTTTCTTAAATAAATGAAGAAAACTTTTCTTACAATTGTAAGATAATTTTCTTTTAAACAGAGGTTTTGAACAGAGTAGGATGAACGTATCAGTGGATACCATTTATGTTTCTTTGATGTACAGTTCTTAAATAACTTCAAATGGGGAATGCAGACAGTTACTTCACTCACACCTTAAGCACCACATAGGCTAGCTGACCTCCAGCATTGCTGCAGTTGGTCAGACTGCTTGATGGCTTTGTAGTCCTCGAGTGTCGGCAGTTTAGTGTCGGCAGTTTGGCTGACGGCAAACAAGACACTGTAAACTGTAAGGTAGATGCAATGCAGGACTATTAAATGTCATTTTGTTATATAAATATTTCATAAGGCATTCTAAGAAAAAGCAAATTCTGTGTTATCTTCCACTAAACTACCCTCACTGAATATTTCTCAATATTTCCTCTTCTGGAACATGAATTGGAAAGTGTATATATTGTACATACACTGTATTATCCCTTTAATGTATTTTTGGAATAACGGTATATTGCTAAACTCGGTTTTGGAATATCTGACTTAAAGAATGGCTATTTATGAAAATTAATATTTAAGCTGAAATTCATAACCTAGTATCTTGCACTACTGAAACAAACATTATATTAGCAAGAAAATAAAAACTCAAAAAAAATAGTTCACCAGCAAACATGGTAAAGTCTTAATTCTTGACTCTACCATTCTTTCCCTACCAGCCCAATTCCAGAAATCTGATATTCATGCAATGGGAAAGTGGTGGAAGGTTGCAGAATAAATCTACAAAAAGGAATTATTATATTCTCAAAAGAAAATTTTGGAAAACCTTATTTAGCCATTTCCATACAATTTTAAATGTGTATGTACACATCATGTGCTCACAGCTGGGTAAGTTCTTTAACCAATAATCATTTCCAAATTTTAAAATGACATTACTTTTTATCAAAACAAATGACAACACTGATCATATGATAAGCTTGGATGCAAATTAAGTAGTGAAGTACAGTGAGTTAATTCAGCAGTATGTACCTGATTAACCATTCTTAGTATTTTAATTTATCGCTGCCATTACATCCTAAGATTTAGCATTTTAAACTTTGTTTTACTTACATTCTGTAGCCATGCCTGAAAATTTACCTTGTAATGGGGCACTGGACAGATTTCACTTTACATGGTAGTCTACCGTAACTTAGATAACGTATACTATCCTACAAATAACAGGATTCTTATCTGAAATCCTTTATTCTATAATCTAGCTTACTGAAAGTCAAAAGCAATTCTAAATTAGCCATAGAAAGAGGCTCTTATCTTTTTGTTGATTTAATTACCCTAATATTTTTATTTATATAATTAAAAATAGTTGCAATATTTAAATACTGTCCAAACTTGTTTTTTATTGATATAGTTGAACTTTACAACAGTGTCAGAAAATACTATAAACAGAGCCTTCTTCAGAGAGGGGAAAAAAAGCAAATTTAAATATATTAACCAGATTAAAGCATGCAAAAGATCCAATGATAAACACATTAAATAATACGCTAATGGTATGTAATTTACCCACTACAGGTTCTTCGTATTCTGTCACAAAAATATAGTAAACATCAATTTGAAATTTGGTGAATGGACTTGATTCCTGATTTATATATATAATATACCCTTTGCATGTATGTGGTTAATTTTACTGGTTGTGTTACAGTATTTAGAGAAGTTTGGTACTGGTATATAGTTACTACCCATAATGCAGTAAATAATGGTGGGAAATGCATTCTCCTAATTTGCTCTGTGAACTTAGAAAGCACTAATGAATTAACAACATGGGTCACTGAGCGACCAAAATTCCTTTCTATTCACATTAACTTTTCGCATGAAAAGCTTCAAATATAACTCTAATAAAAAAATAGAGTTTTCAAGGCAAACTTTTCAGCATAATTTACAGAAGCAGATCTGAATAGAAGACTCAATAACCAAGCTAATACTAAAAAATACAATTGACTAGGAATTACCTCCCTTTTCTACCTTGATATTAAAATATAGTGGCCTTAGCAAGAGGCTGAAATGCCATTAGGAGTCCCATAAGCACGAGGAACAACCCAAAGAGATGGAAAATATCTGTTTCACGAATTGTGACATGTTCAGATTTAAGTTAGGGGAGCTGAAAGGGGTTTGTGTTAATGCTTTTTGTTTGCCATTATAACTCTGAATGAGTATGAAATATTTGAAATTTCAGAAAGTAATTCTGCAGAACTAGTGTGGCCATTATCACGGTGATCACACTGAATTTTAGGAAAGGAGTTGAAATGGTTCCCACAAAGTACTACTGCCCCTTTAACAAGTAGAGGAGTCCATTGTGGAGAGAGTCAAGATGCTCCTGTCGTTGGTATAGAAAGGATCCGATGCACTCCATGATCTAAAGTAACAATAAGAGAAAAGTTTGGCTCACCAGGACCTATGTTTTAAGTGAGAAAAAAAATTTACTCTAAAATGCAATTTGAATATTAAAATAATCACTTATTGATTTGTTTTTAAATGTTAAAGAGAAATTATTCATACTAGCACCGAATCAGTCTATTTATATTGTACAAAAACTTGGAAAAAATAATGCTCTAGTCATTATATAAAATATTAGCCAAAATTCAGACATTCATTAGCCTTAAAATAATTCCTACAGGTAGTAAAGCATGAGATGCTCTTAAAATCTTCACAATTCAATAAGAAAGAAGTATGTTACTAAGAGTTATGCACATTCAGTTTTACTAAAAAGCAACTAGGTTATATTTTGACATTACAGAAGCAAACAAACATCCCACTTACCAAAAGCTTTGGAATGAAATAGTAATATGTTCATATTACATAATTTCTTTTCAGCTATAAATTCTATTCTAAAGATTTTAGTGTAATTAGCTTGAACGCAGTAAATGGTTTATTCACTAGATATCAAAGACAGCTGTAACTCAGTAGGGTTTTCACTTAACTGAGAATAAACCTGTAGTGGTCTGGAAAAGTTAACTACTGTCTGAATGATAAAACCTAAAAGCAATTAATTACTTTATTTGCAGCTCTATTAATTTAAGCTAAAATAACTCTAGACCCAAACTAGCCTTCTAGGCTTAAAATAGCCTAACCTATATTTCAAGTTCAGTATCAGGATTACCAAGCCAAAGGTGGCTCTTCTTAGAAGACTAAAAGCACTAAACAATAAATCAATACATTTTATGTAACTTTTTTCAGGGTTCCCACTTTCCTTAAAAAAAAATGTTAGAGGAAGAGACCAACATTTAAAGTGGCTCTTAAACTCACTCTTATCAAATATCCACTGTTTCCTAGAGATTCTGTTATTTAAATCAATTAAACAAGTACAGTCATAATGAAGTTTGGAACCTAGAAATTTTACAAAGTTGCCAAAGAGGAACACAAATAAGCAACAAAACCATACTGGTAATTTACAGGTTCTCTAATTTTATTAGTTTCCAGAAAACCTTAAACACCTTAGTTTAAGGAAGGGCTTGTTCACCACCCTCTGTCTAGTACCTAAACTGCACCTGGCACATAGTAGACACTCAGTATTTGTAAAATAAATGAATGAAATGAGATTATTAACATTTCTTAGAGTAAGTATTTATCCAAGAAAAGGCACACTTAGACACACAAGACAAAACATAACTGCCAACACCCTAATTATCGGGAGTCAAGATTCCATTCCCAAATTGCCAGTACTTTATATCAGGCTTTCCTCTTTCCCAACCATTGCTTACATAGAAGAATTTTATTAGGTAAGGCTTCCTTTGTTTGATCTTTTCAAAGCACACATGTGCATTCAGATGTTAAATATCCTATTTGACAGAACATTAAATACTGGAGCTACATATTAACTCCTTTCTATTCAGAAAATAGTTTAAAAAATTATTTTTAAAAATGTTTTTATTTATTTTTGAGACAGAGAGAGACAGAGCATGAGCAGGGGAGGGGCAGAGAGAGAGGGAGACAGAATCCAAAGCAGGCTCCAGGCTGTCAGCACAGAGCCTAACACGGGGCTCAAACTCACAGACTGTGAGATCATGACCTGAGCCAAAGTTGGACGCTCAACTGACTAAGCCACCCAAGCGCCCCGAAAATAGTTTTGATTAGGATAAAGTAACTTGGTAAAATGCATACAGAAAATCATTTATTGCTGAAGTACAGCCCTTTAGTGTACAAGATGGTATATCCTTTGTAGAGCACCATGATGCTACATTTGAAACCAAGCTTGCAATATGGCATATTCCTTTGAAAACATTAACTAATAAGATGTAAGAATTTCTGTGCCTGGATGGTAGAAGTTTAATCAGCTGAATAACATGTCATATGAAAGCACTAGTTGTATTTCTTAAGTGATGCTCATTACCTTTTATGTTTAATAGGTTAATGGAACAAATATCCAAGGGATTCTACAATTTGTAACAGAAGTATCAGCCTTGCTTTACCTTTTAAGTTAAGACATGAAATAGAAATGTAGAATAGAGGCTATTCCAAAATCAAAACAGAAATGTCGAACATATTTCACTAACACAATTATGTAAAACAAAAACAAAACTCTACATATCAAAATGACTTTCAAAGTTTAAATCTAATGTTAATGGATCTAAGGCAATTTTCATATAGTCCTTTGAAAAGCACCAAGTGGTTTTCTCATACTGTATCGATTTGTATCCACTAGAAAATACAAACAGATTTCAAAAGACTTTTTAGATTATTTGAAGAAAAAAGGGGGATAATGACAGTACTAACCAATAACATAACCTGAGATGTCAGACAAAAGTATTTTGGAAGTATTTGGAAAAGTATTTATAGTCTGTCAAATAAGATATTACTGTTAAACATTTTATTAGGAAAGTAAAAAAATAGTCTTACAAAAGAAAATATTATGATACAATTTTAAGTGAGAAAAAGTACAGATGATAACAGTCACCTTCATGTGCCAAAATAAGTCCCATAATTCCAAGGGCAGGTTCAAAGGGATAATGCAGTATAAAAATGGCTACGTAAAGAAAAATGGGGGCATATTACCTGAATTACTGGTATACAAAAAAGTCAGTACATAGAGCAAAAAAATATTTTTGGCTTATTTAAAATTAATTATAGTTTTAAAATATTTATTTATTTCTGACAGCACAAGCGGAGGAGGGGCAGAGAGAGAGAGAGGGAAACACAGAATCTGAAGCAGGCTCCAGGCTCTGAGCCATTAGCACAGAGTCTGATGCGGGGCTCCCAACAAACTGTGAGATCATGACCTGAGCCAAAGTCAGACACTTAACTGACTGAGCCATCCAGGCACCCCTGATTTTAGTTTTTGAATAGTGAAGATGTATACTGTCATTAAAGAGAACTTCCTGCTGAAATAGAAATTTAAAAAATTATGTGGAAGTTCTATAGTTGTCTCTTAGTCTAACTCCCACCTTAGTTCTGTATAGTAAAGCTGTCTTAATAAGTAAAATAATATTGTAAAGTGGGTCTTTCGGAACTTCTTTTGGAAAACTTGGTGGCTTGGGTACATAACAGAGCTTCTTTCTTGTAATGCACTTTACAATACAATTGTGGAAGTCATAATACAGAAGTGCCAGTAAATTTAACTCTTCGTAGTAATTCTTTTATGTGGAATAAAATGACTACAAAATGATACCACAGCATTGTGGAAATATTTTTGATCACATGTTATAATCAATAAATGGAGACTGAAACCACAGACATTAACATAAGAATGCTATTTATAAATGCAACTGTACCATAAAGACATGGCCATTAACTAAAGGCAAAATGGGAACTAATAAGTTCACCAGTAAATGTTACCTGAATTTTACGATATATGAATGGTATTTATTCATTTTTAAAACACAAAGCTAAGCAAATATGAAAAATTATTTTATTAGATTATAGGGCCTCCTCCATCCTTTATTCCCTGCTCCTGCGGTACTTTCCAACCTTTTCCATGCCATGGCACATGTAGAAAGTGATTATTCGTGTGGTACACGCTGGACAATGGAAATCGCCGTCTGTCTACCCCTGCCCATCTATAACTCTTCATGCCTACAAGCGCATTACTACTCTCATTTTAGGACTATGATATAATTCACATTAAGAATACCTAAGTGTGAAAAAAGTTACTTCCACTTTTTAATATCACCTAAATAGTGTGTCTCTCGGGAAAATTTATGAAGAAAATTTATGAATCCATTTCACTTTTAAATAAATTTAAGTGGCATTTACCAAAAAAATGGCATTTTTTGTTATGATCCACAAAAGCGAGCACTGAAATCTAACTGAAGAAACAGATTTGGGAGGGGACAGAAATGCTAAGATTCTTCTACACCATAATTTAAAGTGTCTAACTTATCAACTTAAAAAAATTTTCTTTAACATTTATTTATTTATTTTGAGAGAGAGAAAGCATGTGAGAGAGCGAGCATGAGTGGGAGAGGGGCAGAGAGAGTGAGAGAGAATGAGAGAATTCTAAGCAGGCTCTGTGCTGAAGGCTCAATTGCATAAACTGTGAGATCATGAGCGGAGCCAAAACTAAGAGTCAGATGCTTAACCAACTGAGCCACCCGGCATCCCTAACTTATCTAAACTTTTAGTTAGACCATGAATACCAAGCAAAAAAAAAAAAGCAAAAACAAATCACAACTCATTTAAAAAACCTCATCACAGAAAAAGAATGGTATAGGAGAGCAGTAATACAGCCTTTGTGTTTATAAACACCTCAAAGTCTCAAATGACTGACCAGAAAATATACATGAAGAGTAAGAGAAGCAAAATCCTTCGATTTCACTATTATATGTAGACTATTTTGTAAATACAAAAAACAAACAAAAAACAAATACAGGAAATAAAACAGTAATATAAGGTATAATCAAAAACAGAAAGTTATAAAAACCAAATAAGAGTACCATACCTATTCAGCACATTTTAAAAAGATTGTAAAGCAAAATGTTTCATTCATTAGATGAAGTCTCTTCAAAGGTGCTTTCTCTTCCTTTGTTAGCGAAAGAGCCCCCTACCCCAAGGCCACAAAGTGAAATCTACCATCAAAGAATGCTAATAAATAGCACACTTCCCCGCTTCAGCTGGTAAAACCAGCGGCTGATTTATTAGGTATCTAGAGATGCAGGTTCATCCTGTTCCAGTTTATAGGATACTCATCTGCAGCAAAGGCTACTTAAAGAAATTTCACACCTGCTGACATGGGTCGGACTACATCTTCCTACTACTCGTTCCAGCATTCTTCCAACAGATGCGCACGCTGTTTCTCCTTCTGAGAAACAGCACATGGAGTCCAAGCACTTGATACTTGAATTTGCTTTAATAAGCTGGAGGAGTTGAAGCAGAAAAAAATTAAGTTATTTACAGATTTGGATTTCCAAAAAGCATTAAAAAATTACAACAAGCACTTTAAAAACAAATGTAATGTATATACATATATGTTTTCTATAACATGGAAATGGATGAAGGGCTCTAAGAGTAATATTCAAAAATGCTTAAAAGGCACTGTGATCTAAATTAGAAGTCAAACAAAATAATTATATAAAAATAAGTGGCTGGATATTATTTAAATATGCAAAGATTTTGGATTTTATATCTTATTTATTTTAGTCAAAATGATTTACATCACTCATTCAAATTGAATGAATTCGAATTCTTCTTTGAGTTTTTGTTTATGTGAAATGCTCCTGTAATTTCAATTACAAATGTCTAGCAATTGAGAAACGTGGAGTGTGAACCATTTTGAAGACTGGGAAATAACAACCAGGCAGGACCTAACCCCAATCTTCAACAACAAGAGTAGAAAATACGTAGTGTTTACTATGTGCCAAATTCTAAGCACTCTATATATATGCACTCCATAATTATCCTTGAAAAAAGCATCATTTACCTTAAATTTGCTAAGCAACTAATAAGAGCCAATCATGCCCCTAATCAGCTTATCTTGCTTTAAAAAAAATTAATGGTAGATGTACTAAAATCTCTTAAACAAGTGACTTACTACTATTAGGACTTTTATTAATTTCTGAAGGTATGCAAGATTTATACTGATTCAGGCATAAATAACCCAGCAAAATAACTTAAAGCCATTACTACTACTAATTTTAATCCTGTTAAAATGAGGGGAAAAAATGGTATGACCACATAGCCCAATGAATCCCAACCCTGGTTTTGACACAGACAAGGACACTCCTAAGTTTCTCAGGGGTTATTATTTTAAACAAACTTATTTTCATTCACTTTCCTTTACATATATAACATACTGTACAACAAATCTTTGGAAAGTATAGAGGAGGGAGAACAATAAAATACATTTATTAGAGTGTTGCAATTCACAAAGGTTGGGAATCACCAAGTGTTGAGGGTAGGCATGGCAACAGGGGACAGACAGGGGACAGACGCTCACGATGGACAGAAGACAAATATGATGGAACATAAATAACCTGGCACTCTGACCATAACCAGTGGGTGAGGTCTGCAAACTCGCTGCTCAGAGTAATTCTGCCAGATAGCAGGCATTGTGAGACAACACAGTTCCTGTTTGGCAATTACCTGATTGCACCAATGTCCTAGGATCTGCTAAGCACTGAGAAGTAGCCAAGTTTTACTTGTTCTTTCATCACAATACCCTTGGTTTAGGACTGTTTATGGTATTGTTTCTTAACCTGTGTTTTGAGAGATGTTTTACAGATGTTTCATGAAAAAAAAGTTCCATGGCCTATTAATTAAGTTTGGGAAACAGTTCAGTGATGGTCTAAATAGACTTACTGAGCAAAGCGTTGTCAATAAGTCAGGATGTGTGGTCAATCTCCAGGGGGAGAGCCAGACATAGTGCGAATTCTCAAACTTGTTTTTTTTTAAGTAAAACCTTTCCCCCACACCCGCTGCCCCTGGGAATCAGTCAACACTAGGAAGAATATTAATATTCAGAGGAACAGTTTAGGAAATGTTGGTTTAAGTAATAAGATTTCATTAGTCTCTCAGTTTCCTCCTTGGGCTCTGTTTTCCTCCATCTCAAAATCACCCTCTACAGGAAACAGGATTCTAAAGCCCCCACATGCTCAAAAAATTACAATACAACAAGGAGGCCTTAAGGCCCTTTGTAACCTGACCTCAGGCTACCTTTCCTGCTCAACTTGCCAATGCTCCTTCACACAGCCAACGGATGCAGTGTTCCTTGCCTCTGGGCGTATGTCAGGGCTGGTCACCAAAGAGTCAGAATGCTGACTCCTACACCCAGTTCAGTTTAAATATTATCATCTCCATGAAACCTCCCTCACCTCTCCAGCTATCAGTAGTCTCTTTCTGGATTCTATTCCACTGCTTGCTTGTGTAATTTAAATAGTATAAGCACTTAAATTAAACTTTTACTTATTGAACAAGGCACTGTACTGGTTCTTATAGGAGACAGCAATCTAGTGAGTTAATAAGTTAATAAGGGAAAAAGGTGGGAGATAAGTCAGGAAAAAATAATAATGGCAGTTCCATTAATGGAATACTTACTGTGCATGTGCCAATCACTATTAAGATGCTTCTCATGGATTATTCTCATTTAAAACTTATAAGAAACTTTAGGGATAAGCACCATATTCAGAAACATTTTACAGATGAGGAAACAGAGAAGCTAAGAATTTGTTCAAGACCACCCTGCTGAGGCTTGAGTCTTGGTTTCTTTAATTCCACAGCCCACAACTCTTTATCAAGCTCTTATGCTGCCTTCTTATAATTATGGTATGAGGCAAACTACAAATACTAAAAAAGAGGAGGAAAGCTGTCGTTGCTGGTATTGGTGGGAGGGCATGAAAGATTTGATGGAAAAGATAGCATCTGGAACACATTTTGAAAACTGGGCGGGATTTCAGTAGCTGTTAGGTGAAGAGAATGAGTAACTATGTGTGGGTAGAAAAGTATGATGTGTATTCAGCACATGTTTAGTCTCAGTGTAAGAAAGTAGCTGTTATGCCTGCTTCCTTGCAAAGAGACCAGTGCCACTCAAAGTGTGATCCATGGATCAGTGTTGATTGGGGAAAACATTTTTTACTGGCCTATGAGGAGGTTAAGTGTTTCAGATCTGTAAGAATAAGAGGTTAAAAAATTTTATGGCAATTTGACAGAATACTTTTATAACTGCTGAATCTAATAATAATTTTAAAATCAAGGCTTATTTTATTTATCTTTTAAATTTCATTTCCTAGTACAGTTGACCTTGAACGACATGGGTTGGAACTGCATGGTCCACTTACACATAAATTTTTTTTCAATAAGTACATGTACAGTACTGCAAATGTTATTTTCTTCTCTAGCTGACTTTACTGTGAAAACATTATTGTGATACATAATATCTACAACATACAATATATGTTAATTGGCACTTCATGCTGTTGATAAGGCTTCCAGTCAACAGTTTGCTATTAGTTAGGTTTTTGAGGAGTCAAAAGTTACATGTGGATTTTTTACTGCATGAGGGGTCAGTAAGCCTCTAACCCTCACATTATTCAATGGTCAACTGTAACTAATTTTTATTGCATTTTACGAAAGTATTGGTCCGTGATAGATTGGAAATTAAAAACAACAAAGCAAGAAAACAAACCGGTCTTTCACATTTGGCTAGGGAACACCAAACTAGACTAGAAACTAGAGAGAAACGAGGAGTCTGCCTGGTATTTCTTAATATAACAACTTGTGTTTTGCTTATATAGCTGATATTCAACTGACAAGGATTCACTGAAGAGGACATCCATAATGTCAGCAGCATTTGAGTGCTCCATATGTGTAGAATACTGCTTAAGGCAGGATCTAACTTTAGGTAATAATCTTATTTTG